>NC_081409.1:439555197-440255822 GCF_030272615.1 Cryptomeria japonica
TTTCCCCAACCTATGATAATTCTGCATCCCATGTTATCTATGCTTTAACTGATTCAGACTCTCCTTTATACAGAACAATATATGAGTATATCAAAACCAATACCCTACCCATTGACCTATCTTGAAATAAAAAAATGCAACTTTATCTAGCAAGCCTCCCGTTATACCCTAACTGCTAATACTCTTTACCATCGAGGTCTAGATGGTGCTCTTCTTTATTGCCTTGATCGTAATGAATCTGACTCTACTTTACATGAACTTCATGAAGGAATATGTGGCACACATTCAAGTGGTCCTACTCTCGCTAAAAAACTTCTAAGAATGGGATATTACTAGCTAATAATGGAGAAAGACTCCTATCAATATGCAAAGGAATGTCCTAAGTGCCAAATCTATGGCAATCTTATCCATGCACTAGCAGAGGAATTGCAACCATTTACAACATCTTGGCCTTTCTGTCAGTGGGGACTTGATTTAGTAGGGAAAATTCATCCTTCATCTTCAAATGGACACAAGTTCATAATCACTGCGACAAAGTATTTCACAAAATGGATTGAAGCAGTCCCAATGACCACAGTAATTGGAAAACAAATTGCCTCTTTTATTCTCAATTATCTGATCTATAGATACGACATTCCCAGTTCCATCATCATAGATAACGGGCATCCCTTGAAAAACTAGGATGTATGAGAACTATGTGAACAATTCAAAATCCAACATCATTTCTCTACACCTTACTACCCATAGGGAAATGGTCAAGTAGAGGCATCAAATAAAACAATGTTGAAAATCCTAAAGAAAATAGTAAATGATGCAGGAAAGGATTGGCATGTGCAACTCAATCTGACATTTTGGGCATATAGGACTAGCATCAGGATACCTATAGAAGCTATGCCATATTCATTGGTGTATGGATCAAAAGCAATTCTACCTCTTGAGGTAGAAATTCCATCACTCAGAGTCTCTTTGAAAGGCCTCATTCCAGATGAGGAGTATCGGGTCAACAGATTGCAAGAACTAGAGCTTCTAGATGAAAAATGCCAATAGGCCTATAATCACCTCAAAGCATACCAGTAGTGCATGTGCAGATGCTAAAACCACAAATTCATCCCTAGGATTTTTAAAGTCGGTAATCTCGTACTCAAAGAAAATCCCAGAAATCAACAAGATTAAGAAAAGAAGGGGAAGTTTGAGCCTAACTGGTTGGGTACCTATGTCATAATATTAGCCTATGGATTAGGTGCCTATTAGCTAACAACTTTAGAAAGTGATGTGCTCGATGAACCAACCAACAACATCCATCTGAAGAAATTCTATACTTGAGTGGTCTAATGCACAGAAAAAGTAAAAAATACCAAAAAATCAAAATAATCAGAAAAATAACAAAAAAAATCAAAACAACAAAAGGGTGCAATAAAAACAAATGGTGAAAACTTAACAATAGGTGCTACTTGTGAGGGAACAACTCCTCTATCTATCATTACTCATATCTTTTGTATCCAATGTCAAAACCACTGGCCATCGCCCAACACTTTATCAACAACATTATCCTAGACATACTTAGCGTAGTCACTGTCCTTACTTATTTGCATATCAGTTCATTATATCCCACCATGCCTTGGTAATTACTGTACATATCCACATCGATCAGTATCTATAACTAGGGGAAACATTCATCTGACTTCAAACAAACAAAAATCATAGCACATCGAGAAAATCCTATTAAGCCAAAACTCCAATAGCCAAGGAAACAAAACACCAATCCGATTAAACATGCATAATGGATGATTTTCTGAAGTATAATTTGTTTACATCTTGCATAAAGTTTTGACTTTTTTTTTGCATTTAAGCTTTTTAAATTATTGGATCTCCTAAATTTTGTCAACGATGCATCGAGCTAGAGAAAGCTGCTGGGGGGTTTGATATTTTTTTGGTTTTTTGTCTATGAGGCGATCACTTGTACTGTGCAAATACTTGTCTTGAGACATGATTCAAAATATATCACTGAAGACATTGTTCCACTTTTCACATACAAAAGGGTTTACTCTTGTCTGTTTATACACAAGAAACACTCAGGTCATCTTGGTTCAATTATACCTCGACGCTTGTGCCATCTTGCAATATCAAAATCCAAGTAATTTTTTCTCAGGTCATTATGGTTCAAATATACCATTATGCATGTATAAATTTGCAACATATCAATAGCTCAATGATGATAAACACAAAGAAAGAAAAAAAACATGTGACTATACAAGAATGACAAACGACAAAATGAGGATGATCAATTAGTTGCTTATCATTTTACAATTAGTTGCATATCATTTTACAAATAGTTGCACATCATTATCATCTTAATTTTGCATTAGGTTGCACAACATTTTTAATCTTGCATTTATTTACACATTATTATCATTATCATACATCTCATTTTCAAGATACATCTCACATCTCATAAATAAAAGCAATGCATCATAACATTTTGCTTATCAAAATCATGAATCATACATTCACATCATAATCAAAATCAAGAGCATTATTATCTAAGCATGACATCATCCTCATAGAATCTCATATCGAAACATAATTCATATCATTCATCATTCATCATTGCATCCATCACATGCATATCTATTGTATCATCATAGAATCTTTCTTCACTTTCATATCTTCATCATTCTTTCAAACTATCTTCTATCATGTCTTATACAAGATGTATCTTTCTTGAAACTAGATGTTTTGATCAGCTCTCATACAAGATGTATCTTTCCTGAAACCAGATGTTTTGATCAGCTCTTATACAAGATATATCATTCCTAAAACCATATTTTTTTATCAGCTCTTATACAAGATATATCATTCCTGAAACTAGATTTTTTGATCAGCTCTTATACAGGATATATCATTTCTTAAACCAGATGCTTGATCATCCATGTCTTATAGAGGCGGTATCATTCCTGAAAGAAAACACTTGATCATTCATGTCTTATATAGGTGTTATCATTCTTGAAACCAGATGCTCAATCATCCATGTCTTATACAGGAGATGTCATACCTAAAACCAAACTTGATCTCAATCCAATCAATCTAATCAATCTTATCAAACCCATGCATTTCATCACTACCCACTCTTCTATCTTTCAAATATCATTCTTTTTCTTTTGAGAGATAATTCATGCCTTTTGTGCATGAACGATCTCCTGAGGGGGCATTATCATATCAAATCTCGACATCAATTTCGAATCAATTTCATATCGACATCAATCTCATATCGACTTTTCATATAAAATTAATTCTTCATATTTGGGACATCATATTTGACCAATTTTCTTTGAATCAACATGTGGTCACACATTAACTCAAAGAGGGGCAAAATGTAGACACCTAAAAGTTGCACAATGAATTAATTGAATTTTATTCATTTAATTATTCTTAATTCTTCCAATTAATTAAATTAATTTTTAATTAATATCCCTATTCTTCTAATCACTTATTAATTAAATTAAGATTTAATTAATATACGCTTCTTCTATCTAAGCCATTTAATTAAATCCCCCTTCTAATCCATTTAATTATATTTACATTTAATTAAATCCCCCCACTTGCAAAATCCTACAAATGCAAGTTGCAACGACAATTGAAATAAATAAATTTTATTTTAATTAAATTCTATTTTCCCCACCCACTTGCATTTTCTTACATCTCCCATTTTTCTCCTATACCCCTTCTAGATTCTTCTAATCAATTATAATTTAGCTTAATCCATCTCCTAAATATTGTCACGTCCCTAAACAAAGGGAAGTCACTTCTCAAACCCTCAAAGTCTTCAATAACCATTAAAGGATTTATATCTTCAACAAGTTAAACTTGAAAGTCTTCCAGAAAATTAATGGTTAACTCAACCCTCTTGCATGACTAGAGACTTTCTCTCTAACTCAACCCTCATCTAACCCAAGGGTCTCATCAAGAATTGATGGCTTTAACCTTGGTTATTTATTTAACCCTTGCACAAGAGTTTACCTCTTGGGTAAAATTTGTATCCATTGGATAACCCTAACCTAACCTTAACCCTTAACTCCTAGGGTAACCATGAGGTCTTCTCAAGCATTTAATGCTTCTTACATATCCTCTCAAGTAATCTTATGTTAACAATTGTCACCATTTCATTGGTGAGAATTGTAAACATGGATTGATAACTTTCAATCCCAACCCTTGATAGGATCATCCAATCTCAACCCTTCATTGCCCTATTTTCCCTATAAATAGAGCCCTCATTTCTCCATTTTCAGATCCAAGTCTTTAGTATCAAACTTATAGACAATTTACTCATCATCCAAGTTTCATGCATCTAATCTATACTCATTTTTGTCAAGCATTTAGTCTCTCTTTGAATATAAATAATCTAATAAACATTTTAGAAGCATTTCTATTATCATAAATAATCATATTAAGGTAGTGTATCATTTTAGGATAGTTCTTTTACTAATCCTTTCATCTTATCATCATATACATGCTAGTTTAATTCATGTTTGTTAATATCATGCACATTTAGGATTGCATTCATGTTAGATTGATCAAACATCCCTCATTCTCATGATTGTCATCCATAAGTCACTTTTCTCAGTGATCTAAGAGAAAAGGCATTTGCTTGAGGGATCTTGTGAGATAGAGAACAATGGAACATCCCCTGGGAAGTTGAGCTATTCCATATAGCTCCATAACTTGCACCAAGAGTCCCATTGGTGTGTGGACTAGTCCTGAATTAGTATTTTATGTTTCATCGAACCAGTTTTCCCGCACACAACAACATTTGCCTAGAAGAGATCAGCTTGAAAATAGGTTTAAAGGGGTTGAAGACATATGGACAAAGGTGAGGGGTTATGAACTCTTCCTATTTCATTTTCTGAGAAAAGACAGAGAAATACCAGTCTATAACCCATGGATAACCAACTTAGGTAAACTTGTTGTACCGAATGTTTTCCTAAATATTAGACTGATGGAAGTCCTAGTCAAAAATTATAATTCTGTGAAGAGATGCATTCAGTTTGCAAATGGCAAGGTGTTTATCAGATTTTTCCATGGCACTATAGATGAAGCTTTTAGCTAAGATCCTAACCCTGATGTGCCCTTGTTATTTGAAGAACTAGAAGAAGAATTATCACAATGGATACTACTTACAAAGGGTGGAACTTAGCCCTCCATAGGGTTAAGAAGGGAATTTTGACCGAAGAGGATGGTCCCCCATTTAACATGGACATGTTTAGACACTACTTACAATACACTTATATGTCATGCAGACATGTTGGAGGTATAGAGTTCCTTGATGTGGCTAGTATTGGACCACTGGTGTTGGCAGAAAATGTACAAATGTATGAGCCGAGACCCTTTGATTATGCTACTTATCTTACAAAAAAATTGCATGAGGGTTTCTTGAACCTCAGGGATAATAGGGAGCCCACTTTTAAGTTTTACTCATTGTTGATGCATTTGATTTTATTTTATGGAATATTTCGGGGTATGTGGCCAATGAGTTTAAAATTGAACACAATGGACAACACAGGTAAGGAACAACCAATGCTAAAGTAGACATCAGTATGGACTCATGATACGTGAGGTCAAACTATATTAAGTTTGAAGAGATAATAGTAAATCGACTGTACCAAGTTTATGGTGTCCCATGTGAAGGATCTATTTCCACTGAGATTAAAATATTTCCGAGACCTGCTGCTTTTGATGAGAGAGGTATTGTCAATCACAATTGGGGTGATTGGTTTGTTCATTAGGATTTTACTTGATTTAGAATTTATGGTTTTGAAGGAACCCCATATGTGTTGCCAAAATTTTTACTAGATAGGATTGATTATCTAGAGATTGTAAGACAGTTAAGTGTGTCAAATGCTAGACATTTTGGAGATATGCGTAAGCAAGCTTTCCTCCCCAAAACTCTTAGTTTTGGGGACTTCATCATTGTATCAACAAAGGCTTATGAAGCCATTGATAGGAAATTAATTGAAGAATACAATTTGTTCAAATATATTGTTAGAGTCAATTATGACCCTAAAGGATATATTCACAGTTGTAAGAAAGGCCAAAATTTGGGAGGTTATTTTCATATTTGCTTGGAAGTAGAAGATATGTTTAGGAACATGCAGGAGGAAGAGGATCAGATGACCATTGATGAATTAAATAGAAATTTGGAAGAAAAGAAGAAGAGATTGTAGGAAATGGAAACCAAAGAGGAGGAGAGTGAAAGTGAGTCATGAGATGCTGAGATCATATCTAGGCATCAAGCTCTAGACACAGTAGAGGAACTTGACTTACAAGAACAAATTGTTGCCAAAATGAACATCCATAATGATGCACGATATGATGAGAATTCTTCTTTTGTGTCTGATGATGTTTTTATCAATTCAAAAGAATTTAAATCCTTTTTATATAATTTAAAAGGTAAAAATTTGAGGGAATCTATCCCAAGCATAACCCCCAAAAAAGAATCAGAACTGTTGAGGAAACTGAAGGAAGAAATCAATTTAGAATTAACTGCTATAACCTCTCAAAGGGAAATACAACTTCTTAGTGAAGAAGATATCATCATCTTTCTAGGATGGGATATGAGTGCATCATTTATTTTTTATAGCATGTTACACTTTGAGAATAAGGAATTTAAATTGGATATTCAGGGAGTGAATGATGTGTATATTGGCTCTAGGTTATACCAGGGTGAAGAGGATCTTCTCTTGTGGACTCTTTACCCTCCAAATAAGAGATTGAAGATCATTGATGTGGATAAAGCCTATGGTCATATGATGAAATTAAAAGTTGGTGAAGTGGATATTATTGTTATTGCTAACATGGGAATAGATATTTCAAAATTTAATAAAGCACAATTAGTCAAAGTGATCAAGTAAAGAGATTAGTACAAGGGACTATATGAAGAGTTGCTAAAAAGAGGAGGACAACCTGTGCCATATATCTATGATGGGTCCCAATGGAAAAAGAAATGAGAAGAAGTGCAATTGGAAAAAAAGGTTAAAAAAGAAAATGTAGAGTGTGAGGGCTGATGCGGCCTCTATTTTACTAACCAAGAGATTTGAAAAGTTGTAGGGTTTCCTTGAAGATTTTTGGGTTATTTATTAGAAGAATATGGATAATGTGGTATCTCACAATCAGATTTATAACAAACTAGGAACTTTATTGCATGATAAGACAATGGATAATGCAGATGCCAAAGTTATTGAAGGAATACAAAGGTTGTTGAGAAAACATGAAGACTTTGACATAGAGCTGCAAAATGAATTTGATGAATGTAAGGAAGTAGTACAACACGGTTTTCCAAAAGTTGAAGATCAGAATGGATAGATTAAGGATAAAAATAAATAGATTATGGAATGCCAAAGTCTTCTTAGTGCCTCCCTTACAATTGCTCAGTCTGATGGACTTGATATGACAGATACAATTGAGCATATAGAAAACTTCATCACTATGAAGATTGTGGTCAGAAATATCATCTATGATGCAGATACCTACAAATCAGAGGGATACTTGAAGCATATTCAGAAGTGCGGTCAAATGCTTGGAGATCAACCATAAATATCAAAAGGGTGTTCAAAGATGTGACTTTATGTTATAGTTTGTCAGTTTGTTCATATTGTTAGGGCAATTTTTAGGTAGTTAGTTTCTAGTTAGTTTTTTGTTAATTTTAGTTTTAATGAAAGGGTATGCCCTTTCATTTTTCAAAATGAATCCTCATCTATATATGGAGGATCTTGTAGGAAAGACATATAAGTTTATAATTTTATATCAATAAAATATTTTATGCATTTCTTATGAACTCGTTGTCTGGAAGTATCAAGTTGATGGATGATATACACTTAAATCAACTGGTTTAAGTATCATATTTTTAATATAAAGAATCAATTGTTTTTTATTCATGATGGTCTCTATCTTTTCAATTGATTGATCGGTTCCTTAGATAAATCTATTTACATAGGTTGTTTCATTGTGCAGTCTTATGTTGTTGTAATTAAGATTGATTTCTAGTTTCAACATGTTACATTTTAATTACAGTTCATATAGAAGCCTTTGAGATGATGGTCTTGTTTCATTAACAAGCTATTAAAACTATCTCTAAGGTTAAACACACGATTTTTCATTTGAAATGATACGAAACCAGTAAGGAATCAAGGCACTAGTCTTTTACTAATTTTATATATTTGAATCAAGTATTTTTAGAGCAAGCTTCATCAAGGAATCATATTTCTAATTCATATAACCACTACCTTATAAATATTCATTTACAAACAAGCAGTTTCAATTTTCTAATAATAAGATTGGGTTTAGGAACAATTGTCATCTTGGAGTCACCAAATTTCTTAAATTTGCTATAGAAAAGTCTTTAACCTACAGATTTAGGTTTCAAGTATAGGTTCATGCTCCTTAGTTCAGCGAAGCCTGAAGTATAGGGGAATTTCATCTATTAATCATTCTTGTTTGTTGGCCAAGACTGATTTGGAATTCATTAAGAGAAGTGCCAAAACATCTTGATTTCCAATTTGTGGTTGTGGGAACCAACAGATTGGTGACTCTGTTAGGGAGTTGCTAAAAGAATTTTTTCAGAATATTTGGTGAATAAATTTCAGACTGTATTGGGAAAGGAACTCAAACCAATGGAAATAAGGTTTTCCTCCAAAGGGGGTGGTGACTCTACTTTTAGTTCATGATTAATGCTCTGTCATGCAAAACTATAAGGATTAACCTTAGGCACTTGCCATTACATTTTATGTGGGGACGAATATCTTTACACAATACACAAGATAACCATATTAAATTGAGTCCTAAGAAAAGACCAAATAGAAAGAGAGATCAAACATCAAAAATGACATTTGCAGCTTTTAAAAGTTTCCCTAGCAGGGAAAGAGGAAACTTAAATGAAAATGAGGATCCTACATTAGGCCATCATAGTCCTCAAAGTATTGATGAAATTCTTAATCCATTTTCTTGAATAAGCATGGAGAATTATGATTGGCATCATGAGATGAATTGTGAGAGACTAGATAAAGAAGAAGAGGATCTCCAATGGGATGCCCTTATTCACAAAATGGCTAGCATGGGCTCAAATGAGGACAAAATGGCTAGGGCCCTTAGAAGGTAGCCAGATGAAAGATTAGATAAACTGGGAATAAAAAGAGATGCACTCATTTCCCCAAAAGAAAAGGCAACTATAGGTGAAACATCAAGAAATGAGAGTCTTTGGCAGGAGGAAGTTGGAAGTGAAAGGGGGTCAGGGGATGACAGAATTCCTAGATACAAACCCCCTCAAAAAAAGAATAGAGAACAAGTATTCACTAGGAATCATTTCAATCCATTATTTGAACCCGGAGCTAGAGAGAGAAATAGAAATAGTGACAATAGGAGTGATGAGAGTAACCATTGGTGGGAACCAAATTGTGGATGGATTCAAAATCAAGGAAATCCAAGACAACAACATAACAGTGATAGGGATCAGAACAATAGAGGGTGAAATGGTGGAAATGGAAATCATGGGAATTATAATCCTGGGTATAGGGCACCTATGACTATTGAAAGATATAGGCAATTGGATTTTAGTGGAATAATAGGATACCCAAATCCTATTCAAAATGAGTTGAGGACTTCTATTTCAAAGTTTACTAGCAACAAGATAGAATCGATTGAACAACATGTGATAAATTTGAAGAATATCATCGAAGAATTTAAAGTTCCCCATGAAGATATGCTCATGAAATTATTTGTTCATTCCTTGATTGAAGATGCTGATGAATGGTATAGAGGCTTACCGAATGGATCAATTGTCAGTTGGCAGGATTTTGTGACACAATTCATTGAAGAGTTTGGGGAACATAATGACACATCATTTTCTTCTCATGAATTAACCAGTATCAAAAAGAAATTTAATGAATTAGTGGTAGAATTTAATAAAAGATTTAATAAATTATTAAACAAAATACCAAGAGATGTGAGACTAGTTGGCTCCTTCCCAATTGATTTTTACCTAAGTGCATTTGATAGTAAGACTCATTATGAGATCATGTCACACAAGCCTACAACATTGCAACAAGATTTTAAAACTGCCACTACTATTGAAAACAATAGGAAATCTTTTGGTTGACTAAATAAGAGAGATGATGTAAAATTGTATAATCTTAGGGCTCCAAAAAGAGATGATTTCAAAGAAATAATGGATATGGTCAAAGATATGAAAGGGAGACATAATAGAAAAGACAAACCACTAGCATATAAAAATGATAGGCCATAAAATTACAAAAATGATAGGCCTAGAATCCATGACATGCCATACAATACTTGTAGACGTCTAAAAATGGTCAACGCTTGTGGAGTCATATTTTAACATTTGCGCATTGCCTTATTTTAGGGTTTTTGCATCACATTAACATTTCTTCTATGTTGCGCACTTGGTCTTTATCATTTGCGAGCATTGAGTCCTTCTTCTGCATTCCTCATTTTTCTTCTTCTTTGTGGGTTAAATAAATCTATTTATTTAGTCCTAGGTCTCTTTCATGAATTAATTAATGGATGAAAACCTATTAATTAATTCACCTAATTTCTATTTCATCTTTTTCCTCAATTTTCTAATTTTCTAATTTCTCCTAATTCCTAATTTCTATTTCTACTTCAATTTTGTCATAATTTGTCATACATCTTGCATAGCAACTTACCATAATTTGTGCATAATTTGTCATACTCCTTGCATAGCAAATTGTCATTTTCCATAATTTTGCCATTCTTGATTTGAATTTCCTTTCAAATCTCTTCATGCTAATCTTGTCCTCTCTCCAATTTGTCTATAAATTGGATGAGTTTCTTCAATCAAAGGAGGAATCAATCACATTTTCAAGTAACCTTAAGCTGCGAATTTCATCAACAACTTGCTTTCCACTTGTAGTTTGCACTTGTAGGTGAGATCCACATCAAATTTTAAGGTGAAAGAAGAACAATGGAGCCACATGAAGGAGATATCTGCGTCGGTTTGCTCCGATTTCATTTGATTTGAATATCTTGTCTTTATGTCTTCATTGATTGGATTGGGATTGCTTTCATTACAGTTTTAGGTTTTGTGATTGTCCTAATTGTTATTTGTTTTGATGCTTCTCAATTTCCTAGTATATATTTTGGTGAACCCGATGTGAATTAACCCCTTAACCATGTTTTGAGTGAAAAAATCAAGAAACAAGGTGACTCGGAGCTCTCTGGGCACTTCTGCGCCTGTGTGAAAAAGAAAAAATAAATAAATAAATAAAATCAGTTGTTTTTACTTGCAAGTTTGTTTGTTTTCATTCTGTTTCTTGCGTTCTGGTTTTTCTTTGGTGCTAATTCTCTATGTAGCATCTTGGCATTACGTGTGATGAAGATGAAAAATGCAACTACTAACAAATCTTATGCAAGATGCGGTCAAAGACTCTCATTAAAACATCTTGCTTGTGATTTTTAAAGTAGTTGCACATTTCATTTCTTAAAGGTTAATGAACACCATGCATGCTTTGTATGTTTTTAATTTCATTGCATGTTTTAACCTTTAGAACTGGGCCTGCCTCCCAATTTGCCTGGCACTTCGCACAGGCATTGGTGAGAGGGAATGACCAAAAGTGGTGATGGGCTAAAGCCAAGCTCCTCTGAACCACTCTAAATAACTGTGGATGCAATGAAAGTTGTAGACAATGGGTGCTGGAATGGTATTGCGATGATTTATTCGACAGATCAATACCCACTCGAACGGATGCCCTTACTAGAATCTCTTGTTTTTAGATGCCAAAATCCTTCTATCTGTTGGCTCAGGCATTGTGATATGTGCATGCCGAAGACACCTCTCATGTACTCCTTAGTTAGAGAGAGCAATTTCTTGGGAAGTGATGCCCCTTGAACTCAAAGCTTGGTATGCCCGAGAAGTGAGTGCACTGTAAGGGGGAGCCAGTGCTACCAAGCATCTAGCTATCTGGCTGAGTGTTGTATTTTATGGCTAGAGGATTCAATAGATATTGCCCTTGCTAGCCATAGGATTTGTTGTGAATGTGCTTGATTGTCTTGAGTCAAAGTCAAACAAACATTTTTGTCTTCTGTGATTGTCAAAAGTTAAATAAAAAACAAACTTTCAAAAGTGCTCATAATCAACTTGGGTTTTCAAAATCAACAACCTTCAAAAAAAAATCCAAACAAAAGTCCAAATTTGTCCAAGTATTCATCCAACATTTGAACATGGCTTGTCAAAACATTGAATATCTTTGTTTCAAAATTCATGTCACTTTAGGCTAGGTTTTGAATAGTCCAAGTTAGGTCCTAGGACATATTGTCATCTCCCTTCATTTTGGTCCTTATCATTGCAAGTGTCCTCATTTTGCACGTAGGTTCAAAATCATTTCCCTAAGTTTCCATTTCATTGTCATATCCAAGATAGATTTCCATTTAGGTGACATTCATGTATTATCCTTGTCATGCTAAAATTAGGTCTTGCATAGATTGCATTTTGCATATTCCAAGTCATTGGTCTTCACATATCCTTATCATTATATTGTCATCTTGTCCCAGCTTCATCTTGTCATATCATATCCTTAGATCATTTTCATGTCATATCCTAAGTCATTGTCATAATCATTGCCTTCTTTCATTTAATCTTAAAAATTTGGTTTGTCAAACTTGAAAAATCAAAACTTTGGATGATACCCTAAGTTGTTGTGAAGGAGTCTTGATCTTGTCTAAAATTTGTCCTTTTATTAATATCATTTTTGTCAAACCTAGCTTAGTATCCAAGCATATAGGTGAGACATTGTCAATTTGTCCTATTGTCATTTGGTCCTTTGTCCTTTAAGGTCTTGGCTTCATTTCAACTTCCCAAGGTTGAGCCTTTAGGTTTGCATTCCAAAAAGTTTTGTCCAAACCTTGAAAAACAACAAAAACATAGGTTGCATTCTTGCCATAGATTGCATTTTCATCTATTTAGGTTGCATTTAGTTGCATATCATACATCATCCTTTTAAAATCAAAAGAATCCCAAAAATATTGCATTTGCATAGTGACATATTTGTTGAAATGAGGTCTCAACCTTCTTATGAAGTCATGTCATCATAATTGAGCAATCAATCATGTCAATCCAATCTCTACATGTCTTAGAACTTGGATCAAACTTATCATGATGATGTAAATGTCCAAATACAAAAACTAGAGGAAAAACTAGTTCAAGAAAAAGAGATCTTGGAACAAAAAGTGAAAATAAGTGAGAAGATTAGATCCCAAATGTCCAGAACATTTAAAAAATTTCAAGGTCCAAACCCAAAATTTGAGCCAATTGATGTAAAATCTCTTATTGAATGATCAAACTTACCAGCACTCATCTCTCAAATAGAGATGATGAAACAATTTCAAAAAACAAGCACAAATTTCAATCAAGTCCCAAATCAAAATTCATTTGGTCAAATTTCATTCAATCAAATCTTGAATCAAAAACATATCCAACTGACACAACCAATGGTCCAACATATACAACCAACACAACCAATGGTCCAATTTCAACAATATGTCCAACCGACTGTCAAGTATCAACAACAAACTCAATGGACAACTCAGTATCAACAACTACAATCACAAATTCAAAAACAAAACTTGCAACATGCACCAAGCCAAATTTTGAACATGTCAAACCAATTTGATCAACATCTAGTGTGAAATCAAAACATGACATCAGACCAGAACCAACTCCTTTCCAAACAAGTTCAAATTCTAGATACAACTATGTCAAAACCTTGAAAGAAAGGTGGCCTTATTGCAAGGATCTTCAGGAAATTACCAAGTGAGTTCTTTGAGGAAGATCAAGATAATACATTTATGTCTAGCAATGCCTCATCCCCCCACAAACAAATTAACTCTCCAGTGGCATCTATCCCTACACCTTTAGAAGTTTCCCAAGAACCTTCCATATTGTCCTCATCAAACAATACACCCAAGGATGAAATTATCCAAGAGCTATCAATAATTGATTGCCAAGATAATCCAATTCATGATGCACATCCTTGTCATGTTTCAGAAATACAAGACCCAATGCCACCATGCACTTTATTGCCATTACCTATTTTAGAGGACCCCATTCAAAGTCCCTCTTCCTCATGTTCAAGCATTGATTCCTTGCTAGAATCCATCACAAATGTTCAAAGTTTCTTTCATGCCAAAACATTGATCCCTTATCAGAATCCCCCATGCATATCCAAAGTCCAACCCCATGTCAAGAGGATAATTTAGAGCATGAAGAAACGTATCTTAAAAAAGATCAAGATCAAGATCCCAAAACCTTATCATCCCATCCAATTATTGACCAGGACCCCATCTTCCTAGACACTCATGATGATTCCCCTATTCTTGTCCATCCTATCCAAAGTCCTATTGACACTCCATTCCCTGAGCAAGATCAAGATATCCCAGTCCATCCAATCCCAAATGATCCCCTTCCATTTCATGAAAAAAATGTCCTTTCAAATCCCATTGGCATTCCACTTCCTAAGAAAGATCAAGATATCCTTTCCATCCTTTCCGATGATCCCATTAAAAGTCCAGAGCAAAGCAACTTTAAAGAGGATTCCAATGATCTTCCTCCTTGTCAAAATCAAATCATTCCTTTAAATCCTCCACAAGATCCTTTGGTTCCTCCATCTCCTTGTCTTAATGCTCCATATACACTCCAAGATCTCATTTCTTTTAATGATCCCATTATTTCTCCCATTCCATCTCTTGAAGAGCCTGTCATTGAACCATGTCAACTACACAATCCTAGTCCCCCTCATGATCCTAATCCCCCTCATGATTTGAATGTGTCAGTGCAAGATGTTCATGAACCCTCAACATGCACAATGGGTTCTTCCTCTTTGGTGCAATCTGATCCACCTCAAGATCTCATTATTTCTCTCATATCATATCCACCTCATAATGGACTCGCGTCTTCTTCCCAAAAAAAAGAGTATCCTACAAGTCAAGATATTCATAAAGGAAAAGGAGTAGACCTTAATGAGAAAGAACCCCTCCATATCAAAGAAGATCTTAAGGGTCATGTCTACACAACTCACTCTCAAGACGTTGGTATCCCTCCATCAAAATCAAAACATACACCTTCCCCATCATACTTTCCATCCATCTTAGGTCCTTATATTCCTTCATCTTGTATGCAAGGTCAATAAAGGAACACATATTTAAGTAAATTTCATCCATGCAAAAGAACTCCATTTCATTCATATCCATCCATGCATTCCTTTCCCCCTCCAAGCAATTTGGATGCCAAGCATAAAAGTCATAAGTCTAAAAATCCACATGTATTCAAGGATCAACATGTCCAATCTAATCAACATGTCAAAGAAAAGAAAAATTTGATCTATAAACAAAAGGAAAAATCCAAAAGGTCACAAAGGCCCATTTCTCAAAAACAAAAGTCAAAATATATATGGGTTTCTAAATCCCTTGTGTTGGCAATGCACTCCAAGGAACCACAAAAGCATGAAAAATCAAAAACCATGTGGATCCCTAAGCAGCTCCTTAAAGCACAAAAGCCTAAAGAAACATCCAAATTGGCATCCAAAGTTGCTATTCCTCCATCCAGCCCTCTCAAATTTGTTCCTCCATCACCTTCTTCATCCATTTTGGGCCCTTATGTCCCAAAATCCCAAGCTATTCCTCCATCCAAATCTCACAATCTGAGATCCATTTTTCCTCCATCAATCCACCACCCATCAAGGTGTGTTCCAATGTTGATCTTGCCTTTATTTCCATCCAGTGAAGCCCAATTATTCCAATACCCTATCCATTATCCAATGCATATTTTCCATCCTTCGATCCCTTTGATCCCATCCTTTGCATAAATCCTTGCCTTAAGTTCATCTCTTTTTCCATGTCCTTATCCTACCAATGTCTTTGAGCATACTTTTAAAGGTCATGGTCCATCTTTTTTCAAGGCTACTATCTAAACAAAAAGACACTTGAGTCCTTCTTCCATCCCCTATCACGTGTCCATCTTCTATTGAAAAAGTCAAAATACCAAAAAAAAAAAAGTGAGAAAAAAAAAACAAAAAGAAAAAAAGTAAAGCAAAAATAATTTGTCCACTAGTGAAAACCTGGCAAACAGGTGCCTTGGGAAAGTACCATGATGAAAACCTAGCAAACAGGAGTCATGCATAATCTATGAACTTCTTGCATATCATACTTGGGGATAGGTTTTATCCTATCATATCCTTTTGTCCTTCATTGTTCCATTATCCTATTGAACCCTTGTCATTACGCTTCATATCCTATTGTCCCTCATGTCGAGTTTCCCTTTCCACCTTTGATCTTGACAAGGTTGAGGATCTTCATGAGCATCATGCATCTTGTTTGTAGCTTTTAGTCCATCATAGCTTTTGGTCTTTATCCATTTTCTTATTATAACCTTTCATCCATATTTCCTAGCTTATTGCAACTTTCTGCTACTATCCCTTAGCCAATCCCGACCTTCAGTCCATGTCCCTTATCCATTCTTGGTCTTGCTTATCCTATCCATATCTTATCACTATCCATACACTCTTTTTCATTCCTTGATCTTGATCTGACATAAGGACGCAAAATTTAAACATAATTTCAAAAACCTCTTGACATGTCCCTCATGCCATGTTCTTGCTTTACATTGTCATATCCAGTCTCTTGTCCCATCATGCAATAGCCCTTGAAAATTGCATTCGTATTGTCTCCATCATAAAAGGCCTTTGTCTTCCCTCTATCCACCAACATTTTAGCAAGCCTATTTATTCACCTATCATATTCCTTTCCTTGCTAGACATTGGGGGCAAAATCATAAAAATCCCTAAAAATCAAATAATGTCCTGAAAAAATCCCTAAAATCATATAATGTCCTAAAAAAATCTCTAAAAATCAAATAATGTCCTGAAAAAATCCCTAAAAAATCAAATAATGTCCTGAACAAATCCCTCAAAATCAAATAATGTCTTGAAAAAAATCCCTAAAAAGTCAAATAAAGTCCCAAAAAACGAACCAAAAAAAATTTGTAAAAAACTCGAAATTCCTACAAAGTGAAAAACATCAAAATCCAAAAACAATTTCTTTGGCATTTTGCATTTTGTCAATAAATGGTCCCCTTTGTGCATAGACAGATCGCTGAGCATACATCTAATGACAATCAATCAAACATTGTGCTTTAATGAAATCACGCATTAATAGATGAACTGTTCGACCAAGCAAGCATTCAACTTGATCACAGTTGTCACATCAATCAAAATAGCATCAACATTACCATTGGTCCTTGTCAACATTATCATGGGTCTTATATAGGTTGTGGTATTCTCAAAATCAAACTGTGTCCTTTCTTCAACTGGGTACCGCATTCCCTGAAACCAGACAGCATGATCATTCTTGTTTTCCACTTTTGATAATGATGATTAGACTGTTTGTTTGACTTGGTTGAATTTGTGCATCTTATCTTTTTACTGATTTATCTTTGGCTTCGATCATGCTCCTATGTTGCTCGATGATGTCACTGAGTGATTTAGAGTGACCGAGATGGTTCATAGTCCCTTTCCTTTATTTGTTGTGTTTGCTATTTGTGGAATGTTTGTCACAAATGGAGGCAACTATATTATTGGGTGTCTGTGATAAGTACGTTCACTTTGTGAATGCTACACATACCTCGACCCTTGATGTATGCACCCTAGGATGCTTCACTCATTCCTTGTGTGCGATGTGTCTATCTTTTGTAAAAGGGGTTGCGTTCCAGCTCTGGCCTTCAATGCCATGATGCTCTACATCCTCTTTGCTACAATAAATAAAGGTTCTCACCTACTTATGTGCATTTGTGAAAGCAAGTTTTCCTTCATCTCTAACTGTCCTCTGTCTAATTTCTTCTTACTAACATTTCTTCCATCAGTCTAGTCGGGGTCTTTTGCACCTTCCACTACTTGTCCTTTGTGCATCTGACCTTCGATTTTTGATCCGTTTGAACCTATCATCTTCTGTCATTCTTATCGATCACTTGGCCTCTTTTCTGGATTTTTCTGGCCAATTCCTCGAGGGGGAATTCATATGTCATTGTTATTGTCTGGGGCATTTTCATTATTGTTCTTTGAAACAATGCTTAGAATCGCATTGTCTCAAAGAGGGGAAAAATGTAGACGTCTAAAAATGGTCAACGCTTGTGGAGTCATACTTTAACATTTGCACATTGCCTTATTTTAGGGTTCTTGCATCGCATTAACATTTCTTCTATGTTGCGCACTTGGTCTTTATCATTTGTGAGCATCGAGTCCTTCTTTTGCATTCCTCATTTTTCTTTCTTTTGAATTAGGTCTTGTCAATAGCAATCTTTAGTCATGATTTTGGTTGATCTTATCCTATCGCATCATGGTGCATGCTCATTTATCATCATTTTGGACATCGTCAATCCTAATCGATGATAGAATTAGGGTTTTGTCCTCTTGTCAATCTTTCAATCATCTTTAGCTTGTTAGTAATCATTTGCAATTATCAAGTTGCCAATCTCGTCATTTTGCGATCGATTCATCATCGATCCTTGTCCTTGTCAATCTCGTCATTTTGCGATCGATTCATCATCAATCCTTGTCCTTGTCAATCTTGTCATTTTGCAATTGATTTGTCATCGATCCTTGTCCTTTTCAATCATGTCAATTTGGATTGATTAGTCATTGTTCCTTGTCAATTGGCACCTATCAATTTGATCTGATTGTCAATCTTGGTCGATTTGTCATTGATTTTTGTCAACCAATCTCAATCATTTATCAACATTGATCCTTTGTTAATTAGAATCATGATCGTACCTACATTAATTTCTTGTTATCTTGACCTAATTCCTTGTCCTCTTATTTCTAGGGTTTTATGATTTGTTCATTTAATCCTTTTCTTGTTCTTTGTGGGTTAAATAAATCTATTTATTTAGTCCTAGGTCTCTTTCATGAATTAATTAATGGATGAAAACCTATTAATTAATTCATCTAATTTCTATTTCATCTTTTTCCTCAATTTTCTAATTTGCTAATTTCTCCTAATTCCTAATTTCTATTTGTACTTCAATTTTGTCATAATTTGTCATACATCTTGCATAGCAACTTGCCATAATTTGTGCATAATTTGTCATACTCCTTGCATAGCAAATTGTCATTTGTCATAATTTTGCCATTCTTGATTTGAATTTCCTTTCAAATCTCTTCATGCTAATCTTGTCCTCTCTCCAATTTGTCTATAAATTGGACGAGTTTCTTCAATCAAAGGAGGAATCAATCACATTTTCAAGTAACCTTATGCTGCAAATTTCATCAACAACTTGCTTTCCACTTGCATTTTGCACTTGTAGGTGAGATCCACATCAAATTTGAAGGTAAAAGAAGAACAATGGAGCCACATGAAGGAGATATCTGCATTGGTTTGCTCTGATTTCATTTGATTTGAATATCTTGTCTTTATGTCTTCATTGATTGGATTGGGATTGCTTTCATTGTAGTTTTAGGTTTTGTGATTGTCCTAATTGTTATTTGTTTTAATGCTTTCATTGCAGTTTTAGGTTTTGTGATGATAAGCTTGAGAAGCAAAATCAAAATAAGGAGACTCCTGATCCATTGAAGAAAATTAGTCATTTGGTAGATTATTTCCCATGGTGTGACAATTGTAGGTTACCTCAAGCACCTGACCAGTGTGTGATTGCTCAAAGTTTATTAGAAGATAAAAGCCAAGATGAAGATCAATGATCCACAATAAATGCTCCTTCCTCTGAACCATTTTGGGGCAGAGATGATTATAGTTCATCAGAAGAAGAATATGTATCAGATATATGTCTAAGAAGGATAAATCAAAATAAAAGTATGTAACAAGTATTATCAAACAAAGAAGAACCACTCTTGTTGAGAAATTTTTTCCTAACAGATGAAGAGAAGAAGGATTATACAATAGCAGTAGTAGCATAGACTAAGAGTAATTATCAATTGAGAAACAAAACAATAAATGCAGATCAAGGAAATCCAACATGGATGTTTGCAAAAATACCAAAGAAGAATGATAGTAAAGATGGCAATCTAAAAAAGGGGAACAAGAAGATATCAAAACAAAATAAATAGGTAGAACTTCCAAGGTTAACAAAACCTATTGATAAGAAGACAACCAGTATGCAAGTTTCAAGATGTAATTATTTTATGTCCCAAGCTTTGTCCCAGGTGAAAATTTCCCTCCCTTTACTTAAGATTATGAAATTCCCTTGTTATAGAGATGAAACAGTAAAAATAATATCTAATGTGGGTAAAATCAGTCAAGAGAACCCTAAGCAGCGACAAATTGCTAAGAATCCACCAGTGGTTTATATAGATACTTCTTTGGTTAATAATCTAACCAAGTGGACCCATTCTATCTAACATTTTTGATTAAAAACAAGCTTGTCAAGAATCGCATGACTGATTTAGGGGCAGTAGTAAATATTATGTCAGCTGATGTTATGAAGGAACTAGGAATGAATGGTGAGACCCTATATGGGCAATGTTATGCTATGGACAATAGATTAGGACCTATGGTGGGAATCATGAAAGGTGTGGAATTAAAATTTCCAGTGTGCCCTATGCCTCTTACAAAACCGATATCATAGTGGTGGAGGTGCTTGCAAGTTATGGGATGCTTTTATCTAGACAGTGGTCTACTTTGGTGGGTGGACATGTGCAATTGGATTTATCATATGCAACCATCCTAGTAAATGACATAGAGGTTAGGATTGATAGAGAACCCAAGTTATCATACATCATTGAGGAAGTGGACTTAGCTCAGATGACATGTTTTTGCCATATGGAGATGGATAATTTTCACATAAGTATAGTAAAACCTACTATGTCAAATACAAAACAAATTGAAATGCATGCTAAAGAAAATAAAAAGATGATATGGAAAATGTATTTTGATTGGGCATGTAGCAAAGATGGAAATGGGATTGGAGTTGTGTTTATATCTCCTAATGGCAATTCTTTTAAATACTCATTCATTTTAGCATTTGAATGCACAAATAACATAGCAGAGTATGAAGCTCTCTTATTAGGACTCAAAATTGCAAACACACATGGGATAAAAATGTTAACAATTTATGGTGATTCAAAGATAATTATATCTTGGGTTAAAAATAAATTTGCTACTAAGAATTCAAAATTGAGACGTTATAGGAATGAAGTTTAGGATTCCATAGAATTTTTTTATGCCTTTGCAATAAATTGGATAGAAAGATCAAAGAACATCTTAGCAGATTTCATGGCTAACATCACAATTAGGCATAATGATATCCCTTTTGTTGAAATAACTCAAGCGGAAATCAAAACAAGGCCAACAGTACCAGATAACATAAAAAACTGGCAAGTTTTTGATGATGATCGTGATTTATTGAAATTTCTCATATGCAAGGATTAATATGAAGATCAACAAATTGATTTGACTGCCTATGTAGAAAATTAGGATGGTAAAGACACTTTGTTTGGGAAAGAGATCTTGAAACTAAAATCAAATAAGATCCCAAAAGGGTTGGTGCTGTTGTAAAGGATTTTTGATAATCAAGATAGAGCCAATCTAAAATACAATCCTATAACACAGGAGGATGTTGAGAAGATAAATCTTAGAAGTGAACACAATCCTAGAGAGGTGTTCATTTGAAAAAGACTTACCCCAAAAATCAAAACAGACTTGATAAATTTATTAAGAAAATACATACATTTTTTTGCATGGTCATATGATGACCTTAAAGCATATAGGGAAGACCTCTTTCAGCATGAAATTCCTTTGAAGCTAGATGTGAAACCTTTTAGATAGAGAAAAAGGCCTATAAATCCAACAATAGCTCCAAAGATGAAGGAGGAATTGATGAAAATGAGGAATGCAAGGATCATAAAACCAATCGGACATTCAACATGGGTGTCCAACTTGGTACCTGTTAGAAAGAAGAATGGTATTATAAGACTTTGTGTGGATTTTAGGAATCTGAATGCATCTTCATTAAAGGACAAATATGCTTTGCCTAACATGGAAGCTTTGTTGCAGAAAGTTATAGGAAATGAATTGCTTTCCATGATGGACGAATTCTCAGGGTATAATTAGGTGAAGGTCAAGGAAATGGAGCAATACAAAACTGCCTTTACAACACCTTGGGGGACATGTGTCTATGCTAGAATGCCTTTCAGACTCACTAATGCACGAGCTACTTTCCAGAGGGCTATGGATGTGACATTTGAAAGTTTGATTGATTATATTCTAGTCTTTTATCAAGACAACTTGACAACTTATTCAAAGAAAGCAAAAGAGCATTGCAATGATTTGGAGAAGATCTTCATAAGGGCACTAGAGTATGATGTTTCTCTTAACCTAAAAAAGTGTCATTTTGGAGTAACAAAGGAAAATTGTTATGACATATTGTATCAAAGGAAGGTGTTAGAATTGATCCTTAAAGGATAGCTGCTATAGATAAAATTCAGATACCTAAAACTGTTAAAGATATCCAATCATTCTTTGGACAAATAAATTCTATCAAAAGATTTGTCTCAAATTTTTTAGAAATTGTGAATCCAATTACTATGATGCTTAAGAAAGGGGTAGACATCAAATGGAAAAATGAAGCCCTAGATGAATTTGCAAGTATCAAGATGGCCATTAAAGATTCCCCATGTTGGGATCCAAGAACACTGAGAGACGGGGGTGAATCAATGTTCTACTGGTATGATAAGATTTTAACCTTTTATACCATACACATATAAACTGGTGAACAAATATACATATAACTTGAAGCAAATAAAACATCCACATAAATGAACACCATAACACACAAAATTTATATATGGAAAACCTCAAAGAGGAAAAACCACGATGGGATTTGTGACCCAAAATATCAATTCACTAGCCATATAAAAGGATATTACATATAATGGGGGCCTACACATGTAGGAAGGCACACTACCTAGAGCATAATACTCATCACTAAAGAGTCTCACTTACCACAAGCTTCTACTAAAGTAAAAACACTAAAAATGAACTCACAAAATGCATCTGCTATGCTAGATAAATTTTCGGTTCTAGCTCTGCTCTGTACCGGTTTATAAGCCCTGAATACTACTACCAGTATCTCTTCTCCTCCAAGAATGCTTTTCAAACTATCTACAGATTATTGCATGATATAACATTCACATACAAATGATCTACATACATACACTTCACATTATACAGTTCTGCTATATTCTCCTATGTCACACCTTTTCACACACTACAAAATGACCTAGCAGACTAACCTATATACCCATTACAAACAATATGCCTTATATTGGCTTACAACACATTACAAAAGATATTCAATGTCGACCTCGACAATAATTACAAAATGATTTTCTAAGTAAATCTTCCTTGATGTCAGCTTCCTTGAAGTACTGATGTCAGTGCCAGTATAATCCTCGATACTCTAATGTCAGTGTTTGTCGGTATATGCCTCCTAATGCTGGTATATGACTTCCATCTGATCTTGTTGCTATCAATGACAACAAAATTAATCCGATGAGTGTCAATTGCCAACAATTTCCCCCATTGGAATTGATGGCAACACTCATGTGAAAAATGGATTCTGTGCCAGTTCAACTGAAATATGCTCCCCTTGAGCAATACACTCCTGATATTCTGATGTCCTTCCCATATGTTCTTGTCTGATATTTTTTGATATTTTTCACATATATACATACTCCCCCTTTGGCATCAATCCCAAAGACTGGTGAAAGAATTGAAAGAATTCAGAACAAAAGAATGAATGAATACTGTTTGTTTTACCAGAGCTTGACTAACTTCAAAATTTTTGGGTAAGCCTTGTCCAACAACTGTAGGTATGTGTCCCAACTGATTTTGAAGGTATCAAATATGAATGCTATTCTTCTTAGTAAATGTGCTAGCGTTTCCTTCTCTTTGAGTTATGCTGGTGTGGGTTTAGCAATCATGTCCATACACTCTCTTTTATGTACACCAAGTGAATCCAATCTGGGACTCACCAATCCTCTAAGACTCCTTTCTCTCTAGATGACTTTATCTCTCTCCTTCTCAAAAGAAAAAAAATGGTTCTCCAAGGATAATTTTTTTCCATCAGTAGATGTTGTCAATGTGGTTAATCCATCAAACTAATTAGCAATGCTAGCTACCTTATCATGTAATTCCTTTAATCTACTATCTACATTTGTTGTACGAATTTCTATGTTACAACAAACCCTGTAGATATTTTACATTGTTTTAAATAGTTCTCAATAAGAATGAGTTTATCTTCAATTTTATTTTTCTCTATTTTAACGATCTGGTCAAAGGTGGCTTTCTTAGCCATAGTAAATCTTTCTAATGCTTGCCAATCTGATATCTGCTACAGTGATTGAAAATTGTTAGATATGTACCTTGTTAGTGCTTAAGCCTTCCAGAAGGGCTTGCTTTATTCTCAATCTAACAATCAAGGATTAATTTATGCAACACTATAACTGATTGATCTACTATTCCCTTATCTGTAGATCCCTCCTTTAATAGTTTCTGAGTAGCCACCATCATTAACAGTTTAACTCATCTTAGTGACTGGTTTCTTCTCAACTTGAGAAGTGCCAATTGCCAAAACCTTTTATGGGGAATCAATATGAATTGTCGGTGTAGACTCAATTCCTTTTACCTTATTTTCTTTAGCACCAGTGGCTTTGTCACTTGGTGCATTGTTAGTTACTATTGGTGGAGTATTATCCACAATATTCACAATATCTTGTACATTGCCTTGCTCAAAAATAGTTTGTGTCGGTACAGACTGTATACTTTCCTTTACTACTCTTTGTGTCTATATATCTATAGTTTATGTCGGTTTAGTCAAAATTAGGGTTGAACTTACCAAAATACCTTTCCCTTTTGAATTATCTGGAATGGAGGAAGTTGTTGCCTTAACAAACTCTTCATGAGATGTGAGAAAATCTGGATTCTTTTGGAAGAACTTGGTCCAACCCTTACTAGTCTCATTTATCACCTCATTAACTCTGCCCATCATTAGGTTTATTTGTCAGGGTTTTCTACTAGATATTATTTTTTTTGCAACATCTATGCATCTTTTCATTTCCTCATTGTTTATAGCACCACACATTTCCAAAAGTTCTACTTCCTTAATTTCTCTATCCCTCTTGATTGCATCAAGTCTTCTAGCATCTAATTTATTGTACAGTGATAGAGGAATTTCCTTCAAAATTTCTACTAAGGCTTTCTTATATATATCCATGTATAACCAAATTGCCTCTTCAATTTCATTTTGCTCACTAACCTCTAAATCTTCATAATACTTAGATACATTTTTCAACATTCCATCCTTTGTAATTTCATCAATTAATTCAACACGGGTCATTTTAGTCTTACCAGACTCAGTGTCATCACTCTTCTTCTTTTTTCTTGTTGTTGCTCGAGTAGATGTAACTGGTTTTCTCTTTTGTATAGGCTTCCTTGCCGGAGGTGGTAGTGCAGTAGGTTTAGTTACCTTTCTAACAAGTCTCCTCCTAGGCTCCACCTTCTTTTGCTCTACCGGTGGCTTATCTACTTTCTTCCTTTGTACCCTTCTCAAAGATAGAGATTCATTGTCCTTAGGGTTAGAATCATAAGTGATGGTAGAAATGTAAGCTTCAGGCTTCTTTACTTTTGTAGTACTAGCCACTGTCGGTTCTGCTATCAATTTGGATCCAGAACCTAGTTGAGTGTCTATCTTATGAATTGCATCTTGTACATATGCAGACATCTTTTCTATTTTCTTCTCTCTTCTCTTCCTATTGAAGCCATTTTTTACTTCAAGGGCCTTCTCTTCTACCATGCCAAATTTCTTTGTTTTATCATCCAATGGGGCATCTAGTAGCATTTTTGCATAGAGTTCAAAAATGCTATCATCCACCTCATATCCAAGCTCTATAACCCATATGGTCCTTGGTTTAACTGCTTCCATAAGAGTTTCATCAATTTTCACCATAAAACAAATATCAGTGGAGTACTTCTCCACAGTGTTATTTGATATTATCTCCCTTTGCCTCATGTTTTCTTGGAATGTTTTGAAGTAACCCCAAAGTTTCTCATCTCTGCTGGTACCAAGATGGATGATTGCTTTGTTGATCTGCATACCTACTGGTATGTCATGAGCCCAATGCTTCTTCCCTAGATCGGGTAGCTCATTTAGGAAGTAAAGCATTAAACAAACAATCAAGTTTCTGTATCTGAAAGTTCCTTTCTTAACTGCCTTAATCTTTCCAAGGTTCAACATCAATTCACTCCTCAACCATTCACATAAATCATATTTTGCATTATTCCTTAGCATCTGATATGCACCATGAATGCAAGAACTAGCAATAGAATTCAATCAATTATATTGAGTTACCTTATAACCTATTATCATGCTTGCAAATTTAACGTCAGTGTTGGTGATTGTGTTGATCCTCATTGATCTGCTATCAGGAGTTGCACCAGTGAGTTTCTCAACCTCAGTGTTGGAAATTTTCTTGCCAGGTTCTTGTCTAACTTTGGGTAAGTCAGTGACTTCTTGATAGCCTCCTTGGTGATCATGTAAGGCCAATCTAGCCACATGAACTCATTGTGAAACCTACTTAGAATGTATCTGATGACCTCATCTTTGAATTCTAGTATGTACAGAATACCGAATAACCCTAGATCCTCAATTTCTTTGTATTTAGGCTTGATGGTTCCAGAGCTGCCCAATATCATGGATTGATACAAGCTTTTGATGCCCTTTATGCCTAGATCCTCCAAGATGCAGTGAATGTATGCCCTCACATCTTCAACATACATCATGCCATCAGGAATCTTAGAAAATGCTCCCGTAGAGTCTTCTTTCTTAGCAATCAAGGGAACCTCCTTGAATATGGGCCTCAACCTATCCTTAACTTCAAAAATGGTTAGATTTGCAATGAAAGTAGGAGCTGAAGATCCAGATGCCATTTTCAAAGAATACTTGAAAGTGAACGCCAGTGGAATATTTAGTGCTTCTCAGATAACTGCTTGAAATCCTTTCAAAATGCCTTTGCTTGCTCTTAATTCACCTAAAATTTTCCTTCACTTTTCTCTGAATGCTTGAATGTGGGGTGAGTGAAAATGAATTCACTTTCCCTTTTTATCAGTGAATAAAACCCTAATATTTCTCTATCCTAAATTCTTCACGATGTACCCTACTGGATGACAGTTTCACAATCTTATGCTAGGTGAACTTTCAACAATGATGAACTCAACTCTTCTGATATCTTCCAATCTCCTCTGAGAGAATAAGAAATATTTGCAATGAATTTTCCAACCCCTAAGGCCTATTCCTTAGTTATCGGTAGAATTTTCTATCGGTACATAAATGCTCTGTTCTACCGATGAAGTTACCAGTATAGATCCATCTCCACTTGGTTCTTCAAATTTTCTAACCTAGCTCTTTGTGTTATCTTTTATTTCATCTACCTTATTCTTTCCTTTCTCATTATCTTTATCATTTCTAAGCATTTGATTCTTTCTTCTGCAATACTTAGCAATATGACCTATTTTTTTGCATGCATAACATGTAACATTGTTCTTTTCAATTTCTTTGACATATCTGGTGTCATTCCTTGACCTATAGTGATTAGAAAAATATCCAAACTTTCCACATGCATGACTTTTAACATTCATTCTGCAATCTTCTAATATATGACCATATTTCTTGCAATTTGTGCATTGATTGAGAACAAAATTGTAGTTTTGATTTTCTTTAATTCTATATTGTTTAGCCATATGCCCAAATTTATTGTAAAAAAAACATTTACCATTGAATTTATAAGCATTAGATTGCCTTACCATTTTCCTCTGTTATGATGAGTTCTTCATACTGGTTGTCTGATCTTCATTTGCAATACCAAAGCTTTCACCTTGTACAAATCCAAGTCCTCTAGAATCATCAATTTGACTTTGTCTTTTCAATAAGTCATCCAACTATGTAACACTAATTCTGAATTTTTTATTTATACTCACTTGCAGTAGCCAAAGCATCTCTTAGAGTAGATATTTGTCTTTCAAGTTATTGTTCATTGTTTAGGGAGTGTGCCAAATCTGTTCTCAACTGATTAATCTCATGAGTCAATCTGTCACATGCATAAAATTTGTTCTTCAAAGATATAAGAAGACTATCTTCCTTCTTCTTTCTATCCTTAATATCTTTTGATAACCTCATAGTTAGATCTTGCATTTCATTCTTCATGAGCATGTTTGCTTGACATAATTTCTAACATTGTTCGTTAAGTGCATTCTTCTCCTTGTCATCCAGGTTTTGCAAAAGTTCCTTTCTCTTGGCTTGAGCTGATGATAACCTTTCTTGCAGGATAAGAATGAATTCATTAGCAGAATTCAATTCATCTTGCATTTTCAAGTTCTTCATCCTTTCAGCATCATAACCCTCAAGAACCATCTCAAGTTGCTTCTCCATAGCCATGTTCAAAGATTCCAGTTTTAGGATCTTCCTCAAGTTGTTAAACTTCTTCTAAGGTACCAGGCTTTGATACCAATTGTTGGGATCCAATAACACTGAGAGGGGGGGGGTGAATCAATGTTCTACTGGTATGATAATATTTTATCCTTTTATACTATTCACATATAAAGTGGTAAACAAATAAACATATAACTTGAAGCAAATAAACCATCCACATAAATGAACACCATAACACACATAATTTATATGTGGAAAAATTCAAAGAGAAAAAACCATATGAATTCATCGGCCATATGAAGGTATATTACATATAATGGGGGTTTGCACCTGCCGGGAGACACACTTCCTAGAGCATACTTCTCATCACTAAAGAGTCTCATAGACTACAAGCTTCCACTGAAGTAAAAACACTTATAATGAACTCAGAAAATGCATATGATATGCCAAATAGAGTTGCGGTTCTAGCTCTTCTTTGTACTAGTTTATAAGCTTTGAACACTACTATCGATATATCTTCTACTCCAAGAATTATTTGCAAACTATCTAGAAATCATTACATGATAAAATATTCACATACAAATGATCTACATACATAAACTTTGCATTATACAGTTCTGCTATATTATCCTATGTCACACCTTTTGACACACTACAAAATGAGCTAGCAGATTGACCTATATACTCATTACAAATAATATGCCTTATGTCAGCTTACAATACATTAAAAAAGATATTCAATGTCGGCCTCAACAATAATTAAAAAATGATTTTCTAAATAAATCTTCCTTGGTGTCAGCTTCCTTGAAGTACTGATGTCGGTGTCATTGTCGGTATAATCCTGGATACTCTAATGTTGGTATCTATCGGTATATGCCTCCTAATGCTGGTATATGACTCCTACTACCAGTATATGACTTCCATCTGATCATGTTGCCATCAATGACAACAAAATGAATCCGATGAGTGTCAATTTCCAACACCCCAGTCCTCAAGTCTCCTGATTTTTCAAAACCTTCCCAAGTGTTTTCTTTTGCATCTTACTATACCATAGTAGCCATCATGTTATAGAAAAATGATGAGCGATATGAACAACCTATGGCATTTTTTAGTAAGACATTACAGGAATTTGAGTTAAATTTTGATCTAAATGATAAATAGGCTTATGCATTGGTTAAAGATATAAAATCTTTTAGGAAATACCTGGTAGGAGCAAATGTGGTTGCATATGTGCCTAATGCAGTAGTAAAAGATATTTTTCAAATAGATTGAGACTACTAGTCATAGCTGCAGGTGGATTAATCAGATCCAGGAATTCAACATAGATCTACAAATCACCAAGCTTGTTAGAGGGAATGCCTGGCTAAACTTATGATGGATTCCAACTTAGAAGTAGCACAAATAAATCAGGTGGATCAAAAAACTTAGAGGTAAGCATTGAGAGATATCCATGGTATACAAGTGTTTTTTATTATTTAAAACATATGAAATGTCAAGAAGGTCTCACTGATATACAAAAGAGGACAATCAAGCTTCAGGCAACTAAATATGTTTTTCTACAAGGAGATTTATACTAAAAAAATCGAGATGGTGTCCTACTCCTTTGTTTAGACATGGATCAAGCAGAAGAAATCCTTAAGGAGTTGAATGAAGGTGTATGTGGAGGACATTTTTCCACTAAAACCAGTGCACATAAGATATTATGTGTTGGTTATTATTGACCCCAACTCTTCAAGGATTGTCATGCATATGTTAGGAAATGTGAGGCTTGTCAAAGGTTTTCAGGGAAGCTAAAATATAATGAAGCATTTCCTCTAAAACCAATGCAAACATAGGAAGCTTTCCAAATGTGGGGCATTGACTTCATAGTAGAGATAACAGACAAATCAAGTGAGGGACACAGGTAGATTCTAGCAGAAACAAATTATTTTACCAATTGGGTAGAGGCAATCCCAACTAGGCAAGCCACAAGTAAGGTGGTGATAAAATTTCTTATAAAAAATATCTTGACAAGGTTTGGTGTACCTTATTAAATTATGGTTGATAATGGAATGTGCTTCAGGTCAAAGGAGTTTTCTAATTTTTGTGAATCATATGGCATGGTTGTATCTTATTCTTTGCCTTATCACCCACAAGGAAATGGACAAGTTGAATCCAGTAACAAAAATTTACTCAAAATAATCAAAAGGATGTTGGGAAATAATAAGAAGTCTTCGGATTCAAAATTGAATTTAGCAATATATGCGGACAGGATTACCATCAAGAAGTCTACTAGATTTGTGCCTAATGAGTTTGTATATGGGGAAAAAGATAAATTGCCTCTAAACAATCTGCTCCCAATATATAAATTTGTGACACAAGAGTAGTTAGAGGATGTAAAATTCATAGAGGACAGGCTGAATCAGTTAGAAAAATTGGATGAGGATAGAAGAGAATCTCAGAAGAAGAACATCAGAAAGCAACAACAGATCAAATTATTGCATGACAAGAAAGCACTGTACAAAACTTTCAAAGAAGGAGATTGGGTATTAAAGTGGAATGCTAAGGATCAAGACAAAGGGAAACATGAAAAGTTTGAAGCACTTTGGATAGGCCCTTATGTTATTGTGGAAAAGGAAGGAGAAAATTCATACATTTTGTAGAATACTGATGGGGAGATTTTGGAATTCCCTACCCATGGGCAATATCTCAAGCACTTCTTCTACTAAGTAAAATAGGGAGCAGTTCTTTGTACATATTAGGTAGGATTGTTTTTGTTTTTGTTTTTTGTTCTTTATTTTTATGGTTTCTAGTAGATAGTTGGTCTTCTTTCTAGAGATAACTAGGATCTCACTATGTTCAAAAAGAAACATACGTCCCCAGAAAGAGCCACTGTTAGCACACAATTTTTCAAAATTATTTATGCTATTGAGATTCTATTTTCTTATGCTTTTCAATAAGTATTTTTTATCATGAGAATAGTTACTGCTAAAGTTTTATGTGCAAGAATGACCCTACAACATCAATTCCCATCCATCTATGATCTATCTCTAGAGAGTCAACCATCAGCTAAGAAATTAGGGGATGGAACTAAGTAAGATAAGGCTTTTATTTTGACAAATTTAGCCAAAGAAGCAAGATCTATGTAATATCTCAAAGATTGAGTTTTTGTGAGGTTTTGTTCAATTTAAATAAAAAATCATAAACATGTGTATCTCATTGAGGGGAGCACATTTTGTAGAGAAAAGCATATTAAAACCATTGGTGTAGCTTACCCTGAAGAAAACACCGGGATAGGAGTTATCTTGATACTCAATAGGCACATCGGGAGGATATACACCAACATGGTAACTACCGAAGCATCATTGGCAAAGCATTCGTAATCAGAACATGTGAGTTAGTGTTTTGTCAATAGCCGATAAGGCTAGCGGTAAGACCTACAGTGACAGGAAGAAAGATATTAGTCATCGACCTAACTTAAAGAGATCGGGATGTATCATTTCAAGCTCTCCTAATATCTGATGGAAATAACAAAGGAGAAGGTTCATCAGAGAAGGTTCATGTAGTATTGCATATCATAGTATCAGTTAACTACAAGTTATCAGTCCATTCTTCATATGCCATCTTAGAAGCCATCAATGCATTGTCTGAGAGCACACCATCTACAACGAAGAACAGTGGAGTTGGAATACAATGAGACATAATCCATGAAGGTAATATTAGTATTTTATTTCATATGTACTTCATGTAGTTTCATTGGTTGAGTTTGGATTTCCTGTAGTAGTTCCATTAGTATTTTGTGAAACTAACTTATTGTAGGTAACATTCTGAGGATGAAATTCAAGTCGACACATTTTGGCACCCACCGTGGGGCTAGACCTCACATATACCTTTAAAAATCTTGTAAAAATAAGATTAGCACATTTGTAATGCAGATTCACACATGTGTGAATTCTGATAGCACTTTTGTTCTGCAGGTTAGCGCATTTGCATCCTAGGTTAGCACATTTTCCTTCTAGGTTAGCGCATTTGCATTATAGGTTAGCTCATGAGCATTTCATGTTAGTGCTTTTGTCTTAAATTCTATGCATTTGCATTACAGGTTCACACATTTGTGTCCTAGATTAGCCTATTTGTCAAAGAAATCATGCTTTTGTATCCATAGAGCAACACTTTTGCAGCCTAGGTTAGCGCTTTTGACCTACAGGTTAGCGGTTTTGAGCAAAAAGACAGCGCATGTGATAAATTAGTGCTTCTGTTTACAAATTGACAAAAATTTCTTGTAGGTCCAAATGTCCAAGAAATCAGATTTTTTAGACTATTAACATGCATCTACAGGATGGTGTTTAAGGCAAATTTTATGCATTTCCTCATCTTGTTAATTAAAAGTCTTTATTTGGGAAGTAATATATCATATCTTGTTCATCTAGTTTAACTAAGAGGATGAATTGACAACATGCAACTTGCATTTTTAGTATTTTATCTAAAATAGTTGCACATAGACTTTTAAAAGGGCTAAAATGAACACCATGCTTGTAAGTAGGACTTAGCCAACAATTGCTTTGAAAGTGGTAGGTATATGCTCTCCCCTTAATTGGGTGACCAAAAAGCCAAACCCACTCTTTTACACTTTCTTTCTTTTCAAGCAATTAAATCCTTTAGAGGGCCTACCTTCCCGAGCTACCTTGAGGGGGCCAGTAAGAGGGGAATGACCTAAAGTGGAAATAGGCTAATACCGAGTCCTTCCAATCCACTATAAATAAATCATGTTTGTGATGAAAGTCCCAAACAACATGTGCTGATAAGTTCATACTAACACTATGTTTCCTCATAAACCCTATGGAAAGTAACCTCTATAGGCTGGGAACCTTTTGTATTTATAGAGCTAAAAGTGTCGCATGTATGGCCACATGACCAAAAGCCTTTACTGAAAACCACTTGTACTAGTTGCCAAAATCCTTCTAGTTGTTGGCGCAGGAGGTCGAACCTCTGAAGTGGCTCACATACATATGGTTCCTAGTAGAGATATTAAGTTTTGCCATGAGGAGTTTTCATGGAAACTGGTGCTTGGCTGCCCTAAAGAAGTGAGTTCCGAGGGTGGAGCCAATGGGGTCAAGCATCGAAATATCCGCTTTGAATAGCATAGCCTTGGGGGAAACCCCATGTGAGATTCAACAACTATTGTCTCAACCTGCCATAGGGATTGTACTTTCTTGTGCATTTCATTTATTAAACATTGTGTCTTCTATGTCTGTAACATGTTCCAAATGGTCAAAAATTGAAGAATATTATCATCTATGAGTGAGCTAAAATCCAACAAATTGCTGAAAAAAATTGATCAAAAGGGTAATACAAAGGCTTTCCAACATTTGAAACACCAGATCAAACCAAGTGACCAAGAGTATATCATCCAACTATCTCAATGACAACAAATACCTAGATAGGTATTCAAGCTAGTCAAGTCAAGTTTCCATATCAAGAGACTTTATCCATATCATTTGACATAGTTTGTCATAGGGTCCTATTGATCAAACCTTCTATTTGACTTAGTGAGCTTGAGTATCCAAAATGAAGTATCCATCAAGTCAACAACATCAACCTATCTAAACCGAAACTTTGATCACTCATGTGACCATCCCTTGTCGCTTGAAAAAGAAGATTATTCAAAGGAAATGAGTCCTAGCCTAAATCAAGATCAAGATATCATGGCTCTCCAATCTAATCCCATTTTTTATCAAGATCCTACCAAACAAAAAACTTATGATGTTCCACTAAAATTCTAGTATTCCATCCACAATGATCCCCTTTTATCTCAAGAGCAGAGTCCCATTCAACATCCACCTCCTAAGAGAGAGCATGGTATCCCTTCCATCTCCTTCACTAATCTAATTCAAAATAAAAAGAAAAATACAAACTCAAATGATCCTACTCCAAATCAAGATCAAGAAAACTCTTCATCGTCCAAATCCTTTTTAGGTCCTTTTGCTCCAAAGTCAAACTCTTTAGCCTCCAAATCCATTTTAGGTCCTTTCATTCCAAAGTCAATCTCTTCATCCTCTAAATCCATTTTAGGTCCTTTCATTTCAAAGTCAATCTCTTTATCCTCCAAATCCATTTTAGGTCCTTTCATTCAAAATTCAAAATCTTCATCCTCTAAATCCATTTTAGGTCCTTTCATTCCAAAGTCAAACTGTCTATCCCTTCCATCCATCTTTGGTCCTTACTTCCCTCCGTCCACCATTCCATCACCTCAAATGATCCATAAGAAAGATCAACAAAGGAATGCATCTTTGAACTTGTTTCAAACATCTATCTAAACATCTTTTCAAAACTATTCTTCCATCATTTTCTTTATCTATTTTGTGTTCTTATGTCCCAAAATTCAATTTATCCTCCATATCTTCATCACTTTTCAAGTTGTGTGCCAACACTCATCTTGAATACATTTCTATCTATCCTCACACAAATCTTCAAACATTCTATCTATTATCCAACACCTTTTTTCTATCCTTCCATCCCTTACATTCAATCCTTTGCATAAATTCATCATCTGTGAAATAGGCATTTGTGTCATTTTGTCACATGCTCTCCCATGCTCAAATCTCATGTCCAGTCTCCTAGATATCTATTCATGATACACTTCAGAATCCGAGGTTAGTCCTCTTTAACATTATCTTTTGGTTGGGATACACACTCAATCCAGAAAAGAACCACTTATCGTATCTTGGTATCAACATATTTTGATTGCTATATCTCATACACTTAATCAATTACTCTAAGTCATTGTGATCTCTTAGTTGAAGACATGGCTAGTGAAAAATCTAAAATCTTGCTTCAGTGCCACTATAATTATCAGACCCATGTAAGTTTCATTACTTACAAGCCAATGCAATCAAAATAAGAAAAGAAAAAGACAATATCAAAAGATCCAAAGCATGATCAAGAAAATAAATATCTAGAAAAGAAAAGAAAAGAAAGAAAAAATGAAATATCAAAAACTTGGCTATGGGAATATGTGAGTAACTCCATCGGGGCTATGGACACCTAGCTGGCAATGGAGAAATATTTGTGATGTTACAGCGATAACCTCATTGGAGCTATGGATGCTTTCTGGCTGCGAGGCTCTATCCAGGATGCTTTTGAAGTCAAGGTAACTCATGTAGCTAGCCACGTTAGATTCTAAAGATTACAATAATCATATGAGCCAGAATGAACCCAATTGCACACACATGGGTAATCAAAGACTAAGTACCTTGATCCAGTTTGGGATTCTTCTTCCCTTTTGAGTCTACTTCCTAGTTTCTAGATATGTTTGGCTGAATTTTCCAGAGGTTTTAAGTGTGGGTTGGGTTTCTATCTTTGAAAAGTTCAGGAACACTTATTCAGGTGGTGCTAAATATTGTGACAATATTACATATCACCTCTTTACAAATGGAGACCTCTATACTTAGGGTCAAAGTTCCATCCACTCTATTATTCATACCACATCTCCCATTATCCTTCCTCCAGTGTCCATTACTCTATCTAAGTTCATCCAGTGCTATCTATGATCTTGCTTCATGCTAATCTATACCATCTATCCTAACTATTCATTTCTTCCACCATATATCACTATCTATGATCATCTTTCTCCTATCCATATCCTATCTCTATCCATATCCCTTTTTCCTTCATTGATCTTGATCAAAACTAAGGACAAAATATATGATTTTAAGAAGCTCTTGACCTGTATCCTCATAAGCTACTTTCATATTTCTCCTATCCATTTCCACCTCAATGGTTAAGTCATTAATTCATCCATTCCTTGTCTTTCTATACATTGGGGCAACCGAATACATCTTTCTTCTAATCCAAAATGTCCTAAAACTAAAAATTAAAAAAAAATTAAAAATCGACAAAATCAAATACAAAATTGAAAATCAAAGCATGACAACATGGCCCATCCATCAAATAAACAAACAAAAAAACTATCGAAGTCTGCAATCAAACTGATCGCATGTCTTGTTAATCAAATCATCACTCAAAATCAATCAACATTAACATATCTTATATAGGGATAGGTACACTCGAAACCAAACAGATCTGTCTTACACGAGGTACTCACTCTTTGAAACTAGACATTCTTATCAATGCTCGAACAAATCAAAACAATGACATAGATCAATATGGTTGTTGGATTATGTTCTAGGTAGTCTTATCTTTATCAATTAATGGTAGGACATGTTTCATCTCTCAAAAATTAGGAAAGACAAAAAAATCAGAAAAATAAATCAAAATGTGCAATAAAAACAAGTGGTTAAAACCTGGTAAACGGATGCTATCTAAAATTTGAGTTCCTCCATCTATGAGATTGCTTTGCACACCTATCCATGTCATCATATCCAATCTATCACTTCCATCATATCCTAGCTTATCCATTCCATCTTTTGCATCCATTTCTCTGAACCATTTTGCAGGACATAAGCAGCTTACCAACAGTTATCAATCTTTGACATACCTGTCATAGTCACTGTCCTAAATCTTATCAGAATCAATAATCTGCATTTGTATCCCTCCATGGTTTGGATCTTGATCAATTCATACATCCATAATAAATTTTTGTTTCCATTGGGGGAAAAATCCAAATTCCTTTTGCTAAGGTGATCTTTTGAATCTTTGAAAATCCAAAACATTCGAAACACCAAAAACACCTAGGGATTTTGAAATATATAACAAGCAACAAAGCAATGAAAATCAAGGCATTTCATCAACAAACTGAATCATGAAACTCAAAAATCAAAGAATCAATCAACAAGTAATAAAGAATTATCAAAGATCATTCATCAAGATGATTATATCAGTTAATGACCATAAGAACATGTGAATGACATACAAGATTCAATGTTTATATCTTGATTTTATTGCTAATCATGTACTCTATGCAACTCAAGGATGTCCATGACTAGAGAAGATATGATGAGGCATGATTATTTTCTTTGATTGTTGTTTGTGGTTTATCTCTTACTATGGTATGAACTTGATTCAAGATATTGTTATCACTGTTCAAAAAATGGGTATTCTTTTCCCATAATTGGCTAAGTTTATGAAGTTTTTGAGTCAGGTATCACCCATTTTCTTTAAAAATTGTTTTGAGTCCTAAGAGGTTCAGGGTTTAGGTTTTAAATTCATTTCAATATCTAAGAAAAACCCCTTCTGGTTTCTAATTTGGCATTACTTTATTCACTTAAGTGATGGGTCCATTTATCATAAAAAGTGTTCCCCCTTGTCATTTACCTAGGCGGTCCCTTTAAATGTTTTAATTTTTTGTTCGTTTTTAATCTGCCTTTTCTAATGTCTGTCAAGCCTTTAAAGCATCATGCAACTTTCTATTGATCTGACGAACCGCGTTATTTGCAACCACAAAGTTCTTGAAAGTTAGCTTCCACAAAGTAGCGAAAGGCAAAAGTGGACCCGGCATATAGGTTTGGACCGAAGCTAAACATCGATCAAGTTTCATCTAATCGGACAGACAGTGTGGTTTTGTAAGATCAAGCTGAACATGTTTTAACCTTCGCGAAATGGCGAAAGGGTTTGGTGGGTCCCAGAGACAGGCAGTCTTCCTTGGTTAAAGAGTGATCGGGTTGGAAAAGGATCAATGGCTTGCGTTGATTTGTGGCTAGGAGATGAATGTGTTTTAACCTTCATGAAATAGAAAAAAGGTAAAGGGTCCCACTAAAGGTGGCAGTGAATGTGGTAGGTCTAGCTAGCAATGAAAGAGCTATGATGAGGCACTCAGTTGGTAGTTTGCAGTGGGCCCGAGCATGATTGCCATAGAAAGGAGTAAAAAATGAGCAAGTTCTTGAGATCTGACGTCTCGCATGGATTCACGAAGGTAAGATGCTAGTGAATTAAAGCCTGCAAAATGGTGAAAAGGCCGGTGGGCCCAAAGATAGGCAGGGCCTGAAGTTAAAAGTTGATCAGGTCTATTTTGATCTAACGGTTCTCATGGTTTTGTGGCTACAAGCCAAATGAAGAATAATGTTCATGAAGTCGCGAAAGATAGGTGGAGATCACGTGAAGGTGTGACATGGCATAACAACTACCACTTTTTGTAGAGCTCGATAGTGATGTGTCGAGTGACACGTGGTTTTAAAAAAGTGGTTGAGGGCCCGCCTAGGTGTAACTAGCAGTTATGTGGGAATAATAAAGATAACACGTAGTGGATTAAAGGTGGAACCCAGAGAAGTTTCCAAGGCTAATGGTTGGCTGCCATGTGGTATTTATTAATCAAAGAACAAGTGGGGTAAGTAATTCCTGGATACAGGGCCCACTTAAAAGGCATTCATCTCAAGATTGATCCAATGCTTCTCATTGTTTCATGGCCCGAAGATGCCCACAGCTTAACTTCAATGAAATGGAAAAAACCATTAGCCATCAAGATGAGGTGCAGTTAGTAAGTAAGATTGACTGTCCCAGTTGGAGTTAAAGATCAGGTGATTTGAGTTCAATCTAATGCTTGGTGTGGATTTGTGAAGGAAAAGTGCATGACTATTAAAGTCCACGAAGTGGTGAAAAGGAGGTAGGGCCCGACACTAAAGCAAAGAGATCAAATGAAGATAAAGGCGATGTAAGTTCCTGTGATCCATTGACTAGCATTGTTTCACAAAATAAAAGAGCATAGGTTTTATGTTATGTGAAATAGAAAAAGAGAAAAATAGAGGAAAGACTTAGAGAAATTATGACCTGTTGGAGCTAGTTTTGAATTCAATTTGGTGAATTCAATTCTGAAAATAAAGTTGAAGCATGCGGAGTTAATTTCTAAAAAACTTAAATTCCAACTTGTCCTGTTGAGTCCGCATCAACTTGATTGCTAAGTATTGTTTCATTGAAGTTTTTTGTAGAGAAAATTGTTGTAGAGCGAATTGTTGCAGGGTGATTTTCTTCAGGCAAATAATTAGGTTTTTTGTGCTTTTCTTGAGAACTCTTGGTTTTTTCTCAAATATTGTTGTTTGAATTACTTCATTGGAGGTCTATGCTAGCTTCTAGTGGTATAATTGCTTGACCAGAATGGCACCCAAAAGAGAATTAATAGGGAAGGTGAATTACCAGGACCGAAATATCTGTGCTGATTTTTTAGAGCACTTAACCATGTCCACCAATGCTGGGGCTAAGGCCAAAGAGCTAGTACCCAAGAACCCTCATCTAAAAATTGGAGATGGCCTTTATGATAAGGGGAATTGGTTGAGGGACCCTAAAATAGGATTGTCAGGCTTAGGACTATTCAAAGTTGGTTTTGGGTAGAGGAATTCCCTAGCTCCTTTGAATGGTATATGGGAACACAATGTAGGAAAGCTTGTGGTCCCAGGTGTTTTTATGGATGTAGATATATTAGCCCTGATTGCATAGAATTATGACCCTGTGGAAAGATGCATCAGGAACATAAAGGGATCAGTCTTGATTAAGATAAATGAAGATGAATTCAGGAAAGTGTTTAAACTCAGTGAGTCCTCCAATTTGTTAGAGCCTATTTACTTTGAGTCGTTAGCCCAGGTTTACAATGCACAAAGGGATCATCTTAGAAGTGGCCCATTGAAAGAATTCTTTGTAAAGATAGGAGGGTTAACAATTGTAGGCCCCAACACAATGGAACCATTCTCTCTCAAATTATTTACTCTAAGAGATAAGGGTATGTATTGGGTATTATGCCAGATCTTTGGAGAAGATACTGAAAAGAATATGCCAACCCATTATATGTTAATGATTGCACAAATTCTAAATCCCTCCTTAGCAATAACATTTGATTATGCCTCATACCTTGCTGATGCAATTCATAAAGGGCTAGTAGGAATCAAGAATGGTAAGGTGGATAGGCCATTTGGATGGTATTCCATGTTAATGCACATGTTTTTGTTCAAGGGTTCTGATTACTTTACAAAGGAAATGGACCTGATCAAGATAAAGGATAAAGAGGAGATGCCCGTGCAATTGTGGAGTACTATTCTATCTTGGGATAGAGAGGATGCAAGTTATCTAAATTTTTATAGATGCTTTGCATCTAAAATTAAGATTCTTCTATGCAGAGAAAACTCTAGAATTCCTAAGGCTCTTTTGGAGTTTCTCAGACCTAAGGAGTTTGCAGAGGATATCAAAACTGTTCACAATTGGGGAGACATATTTGTACCATGTGTCTACTATTTTTAGAGTGTTTGGATTTAGAGGCACCCCCTATTTACTACCCTCTCAAGTCCCATTAAAGATAAGGATTGTTGAACTATTAAGACAGATTGGAGGAGTGCAGGAGGCTGAGTTAACTAATAGGGGTAAAGGGACAATTTCCCAACTATTACCATGGCCCACCACTTTTTAATCACTAAGGGTGGATGGAAATATTTTGAAGAATTATTTAAGCCATATAGGCTATCAACTGCAGTGTCAAGATGTGCAGACCCCAAAGACTTTTTCAATGGCATGTTCAGAAAAAGAGCAGTGTGTAGAGGTAGGCCACATCAATTTTAGTTCCCAGAAGATCTAATTAGAAATGAATTCATCTTAGATGAGTAGGAACTAAGGAAGGAGAAGTGGGTTGCATATAAGAAAGCCCTTGATTTTATCCATCAATTTGACACTAGCTATGACCCTCTTTCTAGCTTCAATCCATTTGAGGAGAAAATAAAATTCTTGATTCTTTATTTCGAAGACCTCATGTAGACCTTAAAAGAAAAGAGAGAGGCCATAATGCAAAATGAGCCTGATAAGGTTAAGATGGTCTTGGCTAAGCCTGCCTTTGCTAGAGCTATCCCACCTGGTGACTATGTAATGTGCAAGAAGTCAAAGTACACTGTGATGATGCCAATGACAGATGAGCCTTCCACTTTAAAAGGGAAAAGGAAGATTGAAGATGTCATTGACATTCAGGATTCCCCTAAGAGACAAAGAGTGGGAAATAAAATTGAAACTGATGAGCCTCAATATTCTCCACCTTAGTCTCCTATCCACATTGGAGATGAACAAGCTATGGCTGAACAATTATTGTAGTTAGGGAGTCTCAGTGATATTGCCTATACTTATGAGGAGACCCAAGAGGGGATGCCCGAAGAGCCACCTAGTGCTGAAATGGATTTATTTGATGGTGAATTAAAGGGCCAAGAATTGGACCTTACTGTTAAGCAAGCTAGTGAAGAATTCCTAGTTGAAAGTAATTTTGTCACATCAGGAGCTTTTATGCAGTTTTTATGGAAGCAAAATATTGATCAATTCAAGATCAGATGTGAGAAAAACGTAAGTGAACAACCTCTCAAGGATGCAACCCAAGTGGAGGAAGAGGTTAAGAAAGAAATGATGGAGGAGTTCAAAGCAATCACTCCAGAGAAAGGAAGAGAGATGTCGGATAAAGCTCATGTGTTGATTCTCCCTGAATGGGATATAGTTGATGCATTGATTCTTGATGTAGTAAGGAAGGAGACAAAGCCAATGGAAGGAGTGACCTTTAGCAAGGATAATGCTGCCCTGGTCATGTGGTCTCTGAAAAGAGATGAAAATAGAAAGAAAAAGGATACCCCAGGGTCAAGCTACCTTGGAGGCATGATTATAAAGAGAGTCCAAGATATAGGGGTAGTAGAAGCTGCAAGCATAGTCCTAGAGACTGCAAAGTTGAGTATTGCAGTGGTAGAGAAAGAAGCAAAGGAAAAGGCAGATCTCCAAGATAAGTTGGAGATAGTTTTAAAAGTTTACAATAATGCCAAGGAGGAGGTAATGGTTAAAGATAGCATTATTGCCAAGTTGAAAAGCCAGTTGGCAAGACAATACCGTCAAGGTGAGTCCTCAACATTGATGATCACCCCTTCTCTTGCATGGCCTCCACCTACTAGCCCCATCATTGAATTCCCACCATCTCTATCACCTTCTAGTTCCCAATTGGTTGAGATCACTCCCCATGAGTTGGAGAAGCTAAAATAGGCTCAAGCCCTATTTGCAAAGAAATATGAAAAGAGAGTGAGGGCTACAATTTTGAGTTTTGTTGACACTATAGGGTCCTCATTAATGTACAACAACATGAGCAAAATTTTGGACATGTGGAATGAGCTCAATGGAGACAAGGCTATTCTGATGCCTATTTTTAACAAGTGGAAACCCAAGGAGCAGGATCTAGAACTTATTTGTGTATCTTATGATGAGGCAGGGGCTGACCCCATTATCAAATCCACCTGTGACATGGCAAAGGATCTAGAAAAGTTAACAGAAGGAGTAGATAATGCAGATAGAAAGATCAACTTGTACAAGAATGAGTACACTGATCAAGTATTTGAATTACTCCCAAGGGGTTTTGCCAGTCCAACTCAATTGAAGGACAAACAAATACAGCTTAATGAATTAGATGCCAACCTATCATTAAGAATAAAAGAAATCATTGATTAAGATGATACTTCCCTATTTGTCAAAATAGTTGAGGAGATAGAGAAAATCAAATCACACTATGGTTTTCTAAATTCAGAGGTCAACAAAATGAGGAACTCTTGGAAAAGATTAGCTAAGACAAAGGGAAAAGTGATTAACTTCTCATGGCCTACTGATGATGTATACCAGGAGTGGACAAAAAAGTACACAATGCTTGATGTAGATTAGTTAGAAGGGGTTGCAACAAAACAATAAGCAAAGGAAGTCACAGATGCTGAAAAGGACTTGTGACCGCTTCTTGGAAAAAACTCTTGTTTGAAACAAAATTTCTTTTGAAAGGTCCGAAGCTTGTATGCATCCATGTTATTATAAATGGATACCAGGACTTCTAAAAAATGATCACAAGAATTTGTAAGAAAACTCTCCAGAAATATATTTGGGATTTTCTAGTCTTATGGGGAATACTCTGAGTTTTGTAATATTTTCTCAAAATTAATATCCATATACAGACTATCAACTTTCATGCCTAAATTTTGTGTTGTCTTCTAGTCTACTTGCAAATATTTACTATTTTCAATATGAGTAATCTAGGGTTATTCATTTGAGTACGGATTGTAAGGCAATCTTAAATAGAAGCGTTTCTTAGTTTTTCTCTCCAGGAGGGAAATTAAATACGCATGAAGCTGTTGGCAATATTACATTATAATAGACAATGAAAGATTGTTGACATTTCAATAAGGATATTGAGAAGGTTGTTGATGATTATGGACATAACTGATTAAAGATGTTTTACTATCTTGATATTATTATTTTGTCATTGATGTCAAGAAATTGATTTTCTAATTTAGTATGATGCTGCCATATCTTGAGAAGTATAATATGAAGATTATAAAGAAGTCGGTAAAAGACACAGGAAAGAATATGATGAATAAGGGGATAAGTTATTCAATGGGCAACTGCTACCAATTCAGAAAATGATGAGATCTTGATGTTTTAGATTGTTTTAACATCATACATATGTTGTAAAATGTAAAGGTTCATACGATACTATGTTATTAGGCAAAGAACCTAGTCGGTAAACCCTAAGGAACCTAGTTGGTAAACCCTAAGGTTATCGCTATCGGTTAATGAAGGCAGAATGTCTACCGAGTGAAGTTTAGTATTTATCGAGTTACAACCAAGCTATAACAGAATGCATTAAATGTTTACATGTGATATTTAATGGAAGAAATTAATGAGCTGGAGTGGATCAATGATTGGTAAGCCGTGGAAGAAGTTTGTTAATGAATCTAAGGCAATGGAAAGTTAGCATGAAGATCTAAAGCTCAGATTGAACTGCAATACCATAACACAAGTTCCAAGGTGGGGTAAAACATTTTTAGATCGAAAGATACATTAAACCTAGACAAGATCTAAGATCTGATGGTTGTGATTGATCATGGGAAATGTGATCAATGAGATTGAGCGGTTAGAAGATTGTTTATGAATAGGAAACTGTTGATAAACAATATATGCAAGCAAGTGTATGCACAGGGATGCTACATAGTGATTACCGAGCACAGAAGCTTGAAGACCTATTAGAATAATAGAGTATTGATGTCCAGCAGATAGACAAGATTAGTTCTATGTCTAGATTGTATTGAACAAGTAGGAATCTGCTCTAGCATTTTAGATGTGAAGTTGCAGATAGATTTTTATTACTATTATTTTGTGAAAGTGACAAAAAATCTCTTAACCGAGTGGACTTAAAAGTCTTATATGTAAATCCTCTAGTAAGGTGACATTCTGATTGAGTGTTTGAAATCCTTTGACAAGGTCACTTCTAACAAAGTGAAGATCCTAACAGATCTGAGGGAAATCCCTTAACCGGGTCACATCTAGCAATGTGTTTGTAATCTTTAACAAGATTTGCTTTTAACCAAGCATACTCTAGAAGAGTATATTTCTTAGTGGGTCCAAAATCACATAGCAGTTTTTCCCTATTTGGGTTTCCACGTTAAATCTGGTGTTATGAGGTTTATATTGTTCATATGCTTTTGAGTTTGCATGTTTGACAGTTTTTGGTTATATGACTGATATATATGTTATCGAGGTTGAATCTGATGTTTTTACGGATGATTAAGTTTGTATGATTCACCGCCCCCTCTCATCTTGATTGGCTATTGGATCTGTACTTATATTAAGTATCAAAACTATCAATTGGTATTAGAGCTTTGGACTCCAAAAGGAAAGTTTAATGGCACTTGAGTTAAAGATCCAAAGATGTATAAGAGGGATGCACTGAAGCTGAACAAGTCAAGTTTCTCTACATGGCAGAAAATTATGAAGCTACATCTATCAGGAGTTGGATAATATGCTATATACTATCTAGAGAATGATTTTGTTGCACCGAGCACCTATCCATTGACTGTGGAAGAGATAAAGGCAAAGCAAGAACATATTCAAGCAATGATTGAAATAACATTTGCATTGACCAACTCAGAGTTTAATGATCTAGAAGGCTCCAATGATGCAAAGGCAATGTGGACTAAGATCATATCTATATATAGAGGAGATGAACATTTTCAAAAAGCAAAAGTAGATAGTTTAAGAGGACAACTTGAATCTATGAGGATGAATGAAGGTGAGAACATAACCTAGTATAGTACAAGACTAAAGGAGATTGTAAATCAAATCAAAGGAGCGGGAGGAACTATTGAAGAAAAGGATGTAACAAGTAAGTTGTTAAGAACCCTTCTACCTACCTATGCAATCTGAGTCTCTGCAATCAATGAATTGAGGTCTGTACCTAATATGTGAGTTTCCTTGGATGCTACTATTGGTAAGCTACATGCATTTGAGTTAAGTAATTTTGATAACAGTGGGTCATCAGTGAATAAAGTTGAATCTGCATTTAGTTCTTTTCATCTGAATGAATCTAATGATTACAATGAAAGAAAGTATAAGTACTCTAAAGGAGATCACAATGGAGCAAGTGAAATATTTCAGAAGAACATGGAAGAAGTACACAAACTGTATGAAGAAATTAGAAAGCAAGAAGAGTTTGAAGCATTATTGGCCAAAAGGTTACTGAGAGGCAAAGGTAAGTATAAAGGAAAACTACCTTTGAACTGTTTCAATTGTGATAAGATTGGACATATGGCTTCTAACTATCCTGACAAAGATTTTACTGAAAAGAGAGATTACTGAGATGACAGATAGAAAGATAACCATTACAGAGGACACCGAGACTTCAGACGAAGAGATAGAAAGACATGCTTAATAGCTGATGAGGAATCTAATGATGATAAATCAAATGAAATTGATACAGAGGAAGTTGTTTATGTGGCTATCAAGGATGGATCAGATAAAGAAAGGTATGAAGAAAATGCCCTAATATCTCACATAAACACTAATGATTCTTGGATTATAGATAGTGGATGCTCACATCATATGACATGAGATAAACAAAAGTTTGTTATGTTAGAAGATTATGATGGAGGCTATGTTAGATTTGGTAATGATGCACCATGTCCAGTAAGAGGTAAAGGATCTATAACACTTCTTGATAATACAAGATGCAATTATGTTTATTGGGTTGAAGGTTTGAAATAAAATTTGTTGAGTGTAGCATAGCTAAATAAAACAGGTTACTGAATAGAATTTCATAAAGGAATTGTCAAAGTTTATGACAAGCATGGAAAGTTAGCTGCTATCGAGACACAAACAAAAGGTAACACATTTCACCTTGACTCAACTCGCAATAAGTGTTTGTATACAAAGATTGATGATACCTAGTTATGGCATAAAAGGTTTTATCATGTTAATTTTGATAATCTGATCAAAATAAGTAAGAAGCACCAAGTAAGAGGTCTACCGAGTCTTGAAAAACCCGAGAATGCTATGTGTCGAGGATGCCAAATGGGTAAGATGACAAGATCTAGCTTTACAAGTAAGTCCTACACTTCTAAGGGAATTTTAGATCTTGTGCACACTGATCTTTGTGGTCCTATGAAAGTTCAAAGTTATTATGGTGATACGTATTTCATATTATTTGTGGATGATTATTCAAGGATGATGTTAGTAATGTTTTTAAAAGAAAAATCAGAAGCTTTTCAAATGTTTAAATGGTACAAGGCTAGAGTTGAAAATGAAACATGAAGACAACTGAAATGTCTTAGATTAGATAGAGGAGGAGAGTTCACATCTGATGGGTTCAACCTATTTTGCAATGATCATGGTATAAAAAGACAAGTCTCTGCATTGATAACTCCATAGAAAAATGGAATAGCTAAAAGAAGAAATAGATCTATTGTGGATTGTGCTAGAACACTGATGATTGAGAAGAAGGTTCCACAAACATTTTGGAGAGAAGCAATAAGCACAGCTGTTTAAACCTTGAACCGAGTTCAATTGAAGAAAGGTACTTTGAAAACACCTTATGAAATCTGGTATGGCAAGAAACCTAATGTAAGTTATTTTAAAATCTTTGGAAGTAAATGCTATGTTCATAAAGATGATAGAAATGACAAGTTTGATCAGAAAAGTGAAGAAGGAACATTTCTAGGATATTCTTCTAGAAGCAAAGCATTTAAATGTCTGATCAAATCATCTAACAAAATAGTACAAACTGCAAATGTGAAAATTGATGAATTTGTAGAAAGAAATGATGAAGGAAATTCCAAAGAACTAGAAGACTATGATGGATTTGTCTATGTGCAACCGAGAAGTCCTACCAAGAAAACTGTTGAAGAAAATGAAGGAAATATCTAGTTACCAAGTGATGAAGAAGATCATATAGAGCCTATAGAGTCTGTATTAGCCAAATATGTCAGAAGACATCATGCACCAAGTCAGATTATAGGAGATAAGGATGATCCAGTGATGACAATGAACAAACTGAGATAGAATACATGTTTGATATCTGAATTTGAACCGAGAATAGTGAAAGAGGCATTTAACAGTGAAGATTGGATAAATGCTATGACTGAAGAGATTGATCAAATCAAGAAGAATGACACATGGACACTGGTCCCAAGATTGAAGGACAAAAATGTAATCTATACAAAGTGGATCTTCAGAAACAAGCTAAATGAAAAAGTTGAGGTCATTCAGAACAAAGCAAGACTAGTTTGCAAAGGTTATGCCCAAGAAGAAGGAGTTGATTATGGTGAGACTTTTGCACCTGTTGTTAGACTTGAAGGAGTAAGAACATTGTTGGCATATGCTACTTTCAAGAACTTCAAGGTATATCAAATGGATGTCAAATTTGCATTTCTGAATGGAATATTAGAAGAAGAAGTTTTCATTGAGTAACCTGAAGGATTTGTTGAAGACAATGATAAAGATCAGGTATGTAAATTGAACAAAGGTTTATATGGTTTGAAACAAGCACCTAGAGCATGGTATGAAAGATTGCAGTCTTATTTGATTAAGATTGGTTTTATAAGGACAATTGAGAACAACAATATGTACATGAAGAATGATGAAAATGGAATACTGATCTCAGCCATATTTGTTGATGATATTATATTTTGTGGAAATGACTCTTTATGCAAGAACTTTGGAAATGAAATGAGCAAAGAATTTGAGATGTCATTAATCGGTGAGATAAGGTATTTTATAGATTTACAGATACTGCAAATGAAAAATGAGATTTTCATAACTCAATCCAAGTACATAAAGGAAATCTTGAAGAAATTTGGAATGGAGGATTCAAAACCAATAAGTACTCCTATGACTACCAACTATAAACTATCAAAGAATGATGAATCTGCATCTGTTGATGAGACACTTTACCGATCTATGATTGGAAAGTTGCAATATGTTGTTCACAGTAGGCCAGATATAGCACATGCAGTAGGTATTGTTGCAAGATTCTTTGCAGATCCTAAGGAAACACACATGATAGCAATCAAAAGAATTTTTAGATACTTAAAAGGCACTGAAGATTATGGCTTAGTATATCAGAAAGGAAATGATTTTGATTTAAAAGTTTATACTGATGCTGATTGGGCAAACAACATTGATGACAGGAAAAGCACAAGTGGAGGAGATTTCTTCTTAGGAGAAAGACTAGTGAGTTGGCTTAGAAAGAAACAAGGATGTGTTTCAAAGTCAATAACAGAAGCTGAATATGTTGCTATAGCATTGAATTGTACCAACATTGCATGTATCAAGCAACTATTGGAAGGTATAAATGAGAAAGTTACTGAGCCAATAACTATATTATGTGACAATACTAGTGCCATTAATATTTCAAAGAATCTTGTTATGCACTCTAAGACAAAGCACATATGTATCAAATATCATTATCTTAGAGAAGAAGCTCAAGAGAAGAAAGTGGTGTTGGAATATGTTAGCACAAAGGAGAAAATAGTAGATATCTTCACCAAGCCACTACCAAAGGACACTTTTGAATAACTCAGAAGTAAGTTAGGGGTCCTACCCCTATCTTCCATTCACTGACCGAGTTCAGTGAAAGCATCAATTCGGTGACTCTATTGAATATCTTTTGGGAGTTGATGTTGGAGTTACACACTTTAGAATGTTTTCTAAAAGTGTACTGGAATTAATACTAGAATAATATAGGGAATGATACAGGGAACAGGAATTGAAGACAAATGCTCTGACCGAGACTCAGTTGATACACAACAGTAGGAAATAACTTCTTACAGAAAGAAATTATGTTTTAGTTCTTTTCTTTTTTGGCATTGTTGTCAAAGGGGAGAAGACCTACCAAAGGAGGAGAAGAATAATATATGGGAGAAGACTGAGAGAAGACTACAGATTGAAATAAAGACTAAAAACAAAAGAGAAGTCTAATTTATTGGGGAGAGCATTTCAAGCATTTCAGAATCACAACAATCTGAATCTTGTAAAGGTCAAAACAATTGGTTTTGCCATCAATGCCAAAGGGGGAGATTGTTGGCAATATTACATTATAACAGACAATGAAAGACTGTTGACATTTCAATAAGGATATTAAGAAGGTTGTTGATGATTATGGACATAACTGATTAAAGATGTTTTACTATCTTGATATTATTATTTTGTCATTGACGTCAAGAAATTGATTTTCTAATTCAGTATGATGTTGCCATATCTTGAGAAGTATGATATGAAGATTATAAAGTGTTGGTATTCTGGTATGGTTTTGTCATTAATGTCAACACTTACTAAATACACCTACTTTGGAGATCCAGCAACATTCACCGGCAAACAGTAAACTATGCAAACAGTTATTGGTATATAGTTAACCGACAAGATATAATGTTCACCGGTACCTCCAATGACATGGAAGACACTTGGTAATGTCGAAGACATCATGTGGACACTTTATTTTGAAGTAATAATCATTGGTATATTCTTATTTGCATATTTTCTTTTACCGGCAAATAGGTCCAGGTTATCTAGGGTTACACCGACAGGTTTATCTTTTCCAAATCAGCATGGCACGCTATGAAGATGATTTATTATTGTTGTAAATGCATTAAGCCGACATGTTCAATCGGTTATTGCATCGGATATTGTATTATTTGTTAAATGTTTTTATTGTAATATCTTGTAGAGCCGACCTACTAAAATTGGTCTTAGGGTATGGTATAAATGTAAGATCTTATTTGTAAGATCAAGTGTGGAATGCGGAAAAGATTTAAGGAAGGGTATATGCGAGATCAAGCAGGGATATACATGAAGACATCATTTGAAGGTGAAGTTAGGTTTTTGTAGAAGCATATCAGCATTACACCAGTACTGAATCCAACATATGAAGATGCTATTTTGTGCAGTACATTCTTATTGGATTTAACCATCCAACTGTAGTCAGTGTGACTCCCATTTGTGATTGAGTAGTGAGCTCTAGGCTGTTGGCCTTTCTACATGTGCAGACCCCTCTTTGTACACTTACTATCTGCAGTAGTATCATCTGATTGTGGGTAAGGTTTCCCACTATGGTTTTTCCCCTTACAGGGTTTCCACATACAAATATTGGTGTCATGTGTTGTGGATGACTTTGTGCTTATGTTTCATGCATTAATTCTTACCGGTACAACAATTTTCTATTTAACACTGTCTACCGGCATACTTAACTGATTTACCAGTATTAAGCATTAAGTTGGTTAATAAGTTTTTGGTTTGAATTTATTTGACAACTGATTCACCCCCCCACCTCTCAATTGTCTTTGGGACCTACAATTGGTATTAGAGCATAGTCCTCTTTTTGTAGAAGTTTAACAACTTGAGGAGATCCAATGTCTACTAACTATTTTAGAAAGGATAGTCCTAAACTTGATGGAACCAACTATGGGATATGGAAAACCAAAATGGAGACACATCTAAATTGCATTCGTAAAGACATCTGGGAAGTTACTAAGAATGGTTATACTGCTACTATAGCTAGTCAGACTGCTCCCATTACTTTAGCTAAAGATGAATAAAATGATTGCAAAGAAAGAGAAGCAATTTTGAGCGCATTATCAGATCAACAAATCATGGGATTATCATATAGGTCCACTGCAAAAGCTATCTGGGATCATTTGGAAACACTGAATGAAGCGAATTCCATGGTCAAAATTGCAAAACTTGAAAGTTTCCAAGTCAGGTATGAACATCTGAAAATGGAAGAAGATGAAAGGATTTCTGCTTTTATGGAAAGAGTAAATGAAATTGTTTTGGGTATCAAATGTTGTGGAGGAACCTTGAGTGAAGTTGAGATTGTTTCAAAAATCTTAAGAGGTTTGCCACTGGCATATAAAATGAAGGTTACTACTATAAATGAGTTGAGAACAATGCCTAATACATCAGTAACTAGAGATACATTGATTGGAAAACTTTCAGCTTTTGAAATTGAGGAATTTGGTCATGTTACTACTATAAAAACTGATTTGGCCTTCAAAGCATCAACATCATCTACTCCATCCTTTGACAAATCAGACTGGAGAGCCTTTTATGCAAGAGAACTTGAAGAAACCAGGAAGGAGAATGAAGAGCTTGAAGAACTTGAAGCACTATTTGCAAGAAAAATGCCAAAAGGTCCAATTGGAAGTAAGTATGAAGGTAAGGAACCCTTTAAATGTTTCAACTGCAATAAGATTGGTCATATGGCTTCAAGATGCCCTGATAGACATGCTAGACTCAGAGAAGAAGCTAGAAGGACATACAAACCTAATCCTGAATATCAAAGATACAGATTTAAGAAAAACAAAGATAAATCTTGTTACATTGCTGATGAAGGTGTGACTAATGATTCTGATGAAGATCCAGCAGACAATGGATGTGTCTTTGTTGCTATAATAGAAGATCAACCGGTACATATTGCTCAACCGGTAGAACAAGCCCTAGCAGCTAAAGTTGAATCAAAGGATGAATGGATTATTGACTCGGGATGCTCACATCACATGACTAGAGACAAAGGCAAATTCTTGAACTTTCAAGAATACAATGGAGGTTTAGTAAGATTCAGAGATGACAAAGCCTGTTCAATCAAAGGTAAGGGTTCAATATCTCTTGATGGAAAACATAACACTGACAATGTCTACTATGTTGAAGGATTAAAACATAATCTTTTAAGTGTTGGTCAATTAGTTGAGAAAGGTTTTTAGTTACAATTTAAAAATGGAAAATGCAAAATCATGAATAGAACTGGTTTGGAAATTGCAACCGGTAATCAGACTAGAGGTAATATCTTTCATTTGAATAATAGTGAAAAGACATGCTTAATTGCACATATAGATGAAAGTTGGCTATGGCATAAAAGACTATGTCATGTAAATTTTGATTGCATGGTAAAAATCAGTACTTCTAAGGTAGTTAGAGATCTACATAGAATTGTGAAACCTCAGAATACAATTTGCAAGGAATGTCAATTTGGAAAATAGGTCAGAGCTAGTTTCAAAAGTATTCCAGAAAAATCCAATAATGCCCTTGATTTAATTCACACTGATTTATGTGGTCCAACTAGAACTAAAATCTTACAAGGTGATAGATATTTCATGCTAATTATTGATGATTATTCTAGAATGTGTTGGGTTACTTTTCTCAGAGAAAAATCAGAAGCACTTGGGAAATTCAAGCTATTCAAGGCAATGGTTGAAAATGAAATTGGTAAGAAAATTAAATGTTTAAGATCAGATCAAGGAGGAGAATTCACATCTAAAGATTTTAATACATTCTATGAAGTAAATGGAATCAAAAGACAGTTATCAGCACCTCAGACACCACAACAGAATGGAGTTGTTGAAAGGAAAAATAGAACTATTTTGGATGTAGCAAGAAGTATGTTATCAAAAGCAAATCTACCACGTGTACTGGAGAGAGGTAGTAAGCACTGATGTCTATACATTCAACAAAGTTCACATCAAAGGTGAAATCGGTAAGACCCCCCATGAACTATGGTTTGGTAATACTCCTACTGTTAAGTATTTCAGAATTTTTGGAAGTAAATGTTATATTAGAAGAGATGAGTATATTGGCAAATGAAGAGGTATGTCTTATTTCTCAAACTGAACCATTATCTATCAATGAGGCATGTGAAGATAAATTTTGGATTAAAGCTATGGAAGAAGAATTAGGACAAATTGAGAAAAATAATACTTGGACATTAGTTCCCCGGCCTAAAAAAAAAATGTAATTGGAACCAAATGGGTATTTAGAAACAAACTCAATGAAGATGGTAAGGTTGTCAGAAATAAAGCAAGACTAGTGTGTAAGGGATATTCTCAGAAAGAAGGAGTTGATTACAATGAAACCTTTGCACCGGTAGCCAGAATTGAGGTAGTTAGATTATTCTTGGCCTTTGTAGCTCACAAGGATTACAAAGTTTATCAAATGGATATCAAATGTGCATTTTTGAATGGAGATCTTGAAGAGGAAGTCTATATTGAACAACCTAATGGATTTTCCTTGACAGATGACAATGATATGGTTTGCAGATTAAGAAAAGCTCTGTATGGATTAAAACAATCTCCAAGAGCTTGGTATGCAAGATTGGATAAGTATCTTTTAAAGATTGGTTTTACTAAAGGAAATGCAGATAGAAATTTATATTACAAAGTAACTAATGATGATATCTTGATTATTGAAGTATTTGTTGATGATATAATCTTTGGAGGAGAAGATGAATTATGCAAAGAATTTTCTCTTGAAATGCAGCATGAATTTGAAATGTCTATGATAGGAGAAATAAAATTCTTCTTAGGATTGCAGATTTTATAGACTGATAAAGGCATATCTTTGAGTCAATCTAAGTACTTGAAAGACCTACTTAAGAAATTTGGGATGGAAAACTCTAAACCGGTAAGCACACCTATGACCACAAATGACAAATTATCTCAAAGGGATGAATCTACATCTCTCAATCCAACTAGATACAAATCTATGATAGGAGGTTTACTATACTTGACACAAACCAGACCTGATATTATGAATGCAGTATGTATAGTTTCTCGATTTTAGAGTAATCCTAAGGAAAATCATGAATCGGCAGTAAAAAGGATTTTCTGGTACTTACAAGGCACAACAAATCTTGGATTATGGTATCCTAAAGATGAAAATTTTGATTTATATGCATACACAGATGCAAATTGGGTAGGAGATGTGGATGATAGAAAAAGCACCACTAGAGGAGCTTTCTTTCTTGGAAAAAGATTAGTTTCTTGGTTAAGTAAGAAACAGAGTTGTACATCTTTATCAACAACAGAATCAGACTATGTTGCAGTAGCAACAAACTGTACATAGGTACTTTGGCTTAAGCAAATGTTGAAAGACATAAAGGTAAAATGCAAGGAACCTATTACTATATATTGTGATAACACTGCAACAATTGATATATCTAAGAATCTAGTATTACATTCTAAAACAAAACATGTTTCTATCAAACTGAATTTTCTAAGGGAAAAAGTTGAAGAAAAGGAGATAAAATTGGTTTATGTGAATACTAAAGAATAGCTTGCAGATATTTTCACAAAACCTTTGCCTAAGGAAACTTTTGAGTATCTTAGAGATCAGCTTGGAGTCTTACCTCCACTAGTAGAGACTTAGACAATTGATGATTGTCATCAACCAGTAGAATTAAATGGACAAATCTTTTATTTCGGTATTTGATGAGGAAGCTACTTCTCAGGGGGAGTAGTTGGTATATTGAATTGGTTGGTATTTTGTATGAACTTGACTTTTTGTGGCTTTGGCATTTGATGTCAAAGGGGGAGAGATATATGGAAAAACATTGGGGAGAGATATATGAAAAATGTATTATCTTTTTGAGGAGAGATTGGTATTGAAAATAAATCCTTGAATAAACACATGTTACTCCTAGGGGGAGAAATGGAGATTGTTGGTTTTTGTACTTGGCATTTCTGTTTTGACACTTTGATGCTTTTTCCATCTTGTGTTGCCATCAATGCCAAAGGGGGAGATTGTTGGTATTTTGGTATGGTTTTGTCATTAATGTCAACACCTACTAAATACACCTACTTTGGAGATCCAACAACATTCACTAGAAAATAGTAAACTGTGCAAACAGTTACCGGTATATGGTTAACCGATAGGATATAATGTTCATCGGTACCTGCAATGACATGGAAGACACTTGGTAATGTCGAAGACATCATGTGGACAGTTTATTTTGAAGTAATAATCATTGGTATATTCTTATCTGCATATTTGCTTTTATTGGCAAATAGGTCCAGGTTATCTAGGGTTACACTGACAGGTTTATCTTTTCCAAATCAGCATGGCACGCTATGAAGATGATTTATTATTGTTGTAAATGCATTAAGCTGACATGTTCAATCAATTATTACATCGGATATTGTATTATTTGTAAAATGTTTTTATTGTAATATCTTGTAGGGCCGACCTACTAAAATTGGTCTTAGGGTATGGTATAAATGTAAGATCTTATTTGTAAGATCAAGTGTGGAATGCGAAAAATATTTAAGGAAAGGTATATGCGAGATCAAGTAGGGATATACACGAAGACATCATTTGAAGGTGAAGTTAGGTTTTTGTAGAAGCATATCAGCATTACACTGGTACTGAATCCAGCATATGAAGATGCTATTTTGTGTAGTACATTCTTATTGGATTTAACCATCCAACTGTAGTCAGTGTGACTCCCATTTGTGATTGAGTAGTGAGCTCTAGGCTATTGGCCTTTCTACATGTGCAGACCCCATTTATGTACAATTACTATTTGCTGTAGTATCATCTGATTGGGGGTAAGGTTTACCACCATGGTTTTTCCCCTTACAGGGTTTCCACATACAAATATTGGTGTCATGTGTTGTGGATGCCTTTGTGCTTATGTTTCATGCATTAATTCTTACCAGTACAACAATTTTCTATTAAACACTGTCTATCGGCATACTTAACTGATTTACCGGTATTAAGCATTAAGCTGGTTAATAAGTTTTTGGTTTGAATTTATTTAACAACTGATTCACCCCCCCCCCACTCTCAGTTGTCTCTGGGACCTACATAAAGAAGTTGGCAAAAGACATAGGAAAGAATATGATGAATAAGGGGATAAGTTATTCAATGGGCAACTACTACCGAATTAGACAATGATGAGATCTTGATGTTTTAGATTGTTTTAACATCATACATATGTTGTAAAATGTAAAGGTTAATACTATACTATGTTATCAGGGAAAGAACCTAGTAGGTAAACCCTAAGGTTATCGCTATCGGTTAATGAAGGCAGAATGTCTACTGAGTGAAGTTTTGTATTTACCGAGTTAGAACCGAGCTATAATAGAATGCATTAAATGTTTACATGTGATATTTAATGGAAGAAGTTGATGAGCTAGAGCGGATCAATGATTGGTAAGCCGTGGAAGAAGTTTGTTAATGAATCTAAGGCAATGGAAAGTCGGCATGAAGATCTATAGCTCAGATTGAACCGCAATACCCTAACACAAGTTCCAAGGTGACAATGCAAGTTCCAAGGCAGGGTAAAACATTTTCAGATTGAAAGATACATTGAACTTGGACAAGATTGAAGATCTGATGGCTATGATTGATCATGGGAAATGTGGTCAATGAGATTGAGTGGTTAGAAGATTGTTTATAAATAGAAAACTATTGATAAATAATGTATGCGGGCAAGTGTATGCACAGGGATGCTACATAGTGATTACCGAGCATAGAAGCTTGAAGACCTATTAGAATAATAGAGTATTGATGCCCAACAGATAGACAAGATTAGTTCTATGTCTAGATTGTATTAAACAAATAGGAATCTGCTTTAGCATTTTAGATGTGAAGTTGCAGATAGATTTTTATTACTATTATTTTGTGAAAGTGACAGAAAATCTCTTAACTGAGTCGACTTAATAGTCTTATATGTAAATCCTCTAGCAAGGTGACATTCTGATTGAGTGTTTGAAATCCTTTGACAAGGTCACTTCTAACAAAGTGAAGATCCTAACAGATCTGAGGGAAATCTCTTAGCCTGGTCACATCTAGCAATGTGTTTTTAATCTTTAACAGGATTTGCTTTTAAATGAGCATACTCTAGAATAGTATATTTCTTAGTGAGTCTGAAATCCCATAGTGGTTTTTCACTATTTGAGTTTCCACGTTAAATCTGGTGTTATGAGGTTTATATTGTTCATATGCTTTTGAGTTTGCATGTTTGATAGTTTTTGGTTATATGACTGATATATATGTTACGGACATTGAATTTGATGTTTTTATGGATGATTAAGTTTGTATGATTCACCCCCACCTCTAATCTTGATTGGCTATCGGATTTGTACTTATATTAAGTATTAGAACTATCAGAAGCATTTCTATCAGTAAATTTCTTGTGGGAGATCTTGAATTTGATGAATGCAGTTTAGTTTGATAAGGGTAAATTCTTATGTATATCAGGAATATGTGGGGTTTTATAGAAGCCGACGTGATAGGATGTATGGAGACATTTGATTGTGGGAGTATTGTTTAAATTTAGATGACTCTGTGGCTTGGATAAGGCACTGGTATCAATTGTGGTTATCTTTTACATATCTTGTAGGTCAATACTGAACATGAGTATAAGCTTTCTTTCCTTGTTTCAGTTAGTTTTGAGGCGATAAGATTCATTTGTTTTTGGACTGGTTTACTGTGGATTTGTCTTTTAAAAGTGTGAAGTCAATTCACATAAGGTATACCCACCTTATCTTTGGATAAGTTCAAAGTGTAGAAGGTTTTAAAACCTTGTCATATGTTGCTTTGAAGTTTCCTTCTCTTTGATCTCTCTTCTGTAGATAGAGTTTATCATTTTATTATAAGGGTTTTTAAGGGGAATCAGATTTTGAGAATAATAGATATGATCAGAAAAAGATTAAGGAGGACATTCCAAGTCATGCATGAAAGGAGATACTCCTTGACTATTCTGCAAGCAATACTTAGGTCAACTTGATCCATTATATCAAGTTGCTTGTATTAACTTGCTATATCTAAATCAATGTAAGGAATACTCAAGTCATCTTGAATCATTATGTCAAGTTTCTTGTATTTTTTTACAACATTTTAAAGCTCAATGATGAAATCAAGCACTCTTACAAGATAGCATATGAAGAATGGCAGTATAATTTTTTGTTAGATAATTTTAGATTAGTTCATTATTCATCTGCATTATAAGCATTCATTTGTCAGTTGCATTATAAGCATATCATTTCATTAATAGATCAACGATCATAAATAAAGATTGAGTATACTTGGACAAACAAAAATAATTTGCATTTAATCATTGAAGGTGCATTCATTTCTTACAATCATTTTAATCATTATCCATTTCATTTAATTGCATTAGTTTCCATTCAAATAAGTGCATTTCATTAACCATGTAGAGTATCATCATTATTATTTATATTATCATTCCATTAATAATCATTTAGTTGGATCTTTGCACTTAGATTCAAAAATACTACATATAAAATCAAAAACATTTCATATAGATCATTTGCATCATCATAAGCATTAAAGAAATCATTCATTTGCATTTGTATCATTTACATATCATTTATGTTAGTAATCATTTTCATTTACATCCAAGATCATCAAAATTGAAAATCAACAAGAGCATTTATCATTGCATCATCATATAAAGCATCATCATCATCAAAAAGAGTAACATGCATAAATATCATCATCCATCTAATCATGCATCCATATAATCATCATATAAAGAATCCTCATCATCAAATAGAATAACATGCATAATAAAGATCATCATCATATAGAGTCTGTGTCTGCATATAGATCATCATAAAACAATAAAAGTCCAAGTATACAATGATATCACATCAAAAGTATAAAGTCCTATCAATACAAATCAAGCCAAGAATCATGACTGCGTCTCGAGCCTAGGGGTCTAACAGCTGGATCACCTGCAACACCTGCACCAACATCATCATCCAATGGAATCATTCTTCAATTTAATATCTTCATCATTCATTCAACTATCATCTATCAAGTCTTATATAGGATGTATCTTTCTTGAAACTAGATGCTTTGATCATTTATCATGTCTTATATAGGATGTATCTTTCTTGAAACCAGATGTTCTGATCATCTATCATGCCTTATATAGGATGTATCTTTCCTGAAACCAGACATTTTGATCATCTTTTGTCTTAGACGGGATGTGTCCTTCCTGAAACCAGAATTGATTATAATCCAATCAATCTAATTCATCTGATCAATCTGTTATCTATCCACTCGTCCATCTTTCATATAGCATTCTTCTTCTATCGAGAGATCATCCATGTATTCAATGCACAAACAATCTCTCAAGGGGGCATAATCATCAAATCAATATCCAAAAATTAGTATCTGGGGCACACAATCAGGATTTTTATCTTCATCGGGCGCATTATCAAGACTTTATTTAATCTTTGAAAAAATGTTGTCTCAACATCATTTGAAAGAGGGGAAAAATGTATGCACATAAAAATTGGCTATGAGCAATTAAATAAATATTTTATATTTATTTAATAATTATTCTTCTATTAAATAGTTAATTTGAAAATATTAATTTATTTAATTTATTTTCATGTCTTTCTATTAATTAATTCATCTATCATATTCTTCTAAGTTAATTAAATATCTAATGTTTAATTATCCTCTTCAAACAATAAAATATCCAATATTTAATAGTTAATCTCCTATCCTATAGTCTCAAATATTTAATAATTCTCAAAATTATTTAATCTCTTTTCCAACTCACCTTCCATCTCCACTTCATCTTCCCTTTGCCAACTCATCAAACATGTGGCTAAAGAAATTAATATTTTTTAAATAGTAATTTATCATATTTCATGAAAATTGTGTACGTACACATATTTCATAACCATTTTCTATATTCTCTCCAACACCCCCTACATCTTAGGAAGGACTTCAATCCAATTGTCCTATCATGCTTAAATCTTCTCTAACCATCCCTAGATTCCCTCAGTCAGCAACCCACTTCAACCACCAAACTTAATGAAAATTGTGTACGTACACATATTTCATAACCATTTTCTATATTCTCTCCAAAACCCCCTACATCTTAGGAAGGACTTCAGTCCAATTGTCCTATCATGCTTAAATCTTCTCTAACCATCCCTAGATTCCCTCCGTCAGCAACCCAGTCAAGGTGAGATGAGTGACACTTGTCTTCTCCTTCCCCCTTTCTCTCAACCTTCACCTTTTTTCACAAACATTCAAATCTGTAGATCTGATCAGGACCGTTGATCTAACCCACATCATCTAATCCTCTCAAGGTCTATAAAATCAAGAGCTTCAATTGAGAGAGAGTTAGTCTTAAAATCAATCATATGCATCTATGAGTTTTTGAAGCAAATAGATAATAGCAAATAGAAAATAGAAAATAGCAATTATCATATAATATCATTTAGCTTAATCATGTAGTATTGCATATCATAGTATCAGTTAACTACAAGTTATCAGTCCATTCTTCATATGCCATCCTAGAAGCCATTAGTGAATTTTCTAAGAGCACACCATCTACAACCAGGAACAGTGGAGTAAGGAAATAATGAGACATAAGCCATGAAGGTAATATTAGTATTTTATTTCATATGTACTTCATGTAGTTTCATTGGTTGAGTTTGGATTTCCTGTAGCATTTCCATTAGTATTTTGTGAAACTAATGTATTGTAGGTAACATTCTGAGGATGAAATTCAAGTCGACACAACTGCAAGCTTCTGCTGAATTAAAACAATAAAATTGAACTCAAAAATGCATCTGCTATGCTGAATAATGTATGTGTTCTATCTCTGCTCTATACTGGTTCATAAACCCTGAACACTGCTACTGGTATCTCTTCTCCTCCAAGAATGATTTCCAAGGTATCTACAGATCATTGCATAATATAATATTTGCATACAAATGATCTACATACATATACTTCGCATTATACAAGTTCTGCTATATTCTTCTATGTTGCATCCTATGTCATATCTTGTATCATATTTAAAATGACCAAGCAGACTGGCCTATATACCCATTAAAAACAATATGCCTTATGTCATCTTACAATGTCTTACAAAAGTTATTCAATGTCGGCCTTGACAATAATTACAAAATTATTTACTAAATAAATCTTCCTTGATGTCGGCTTCCTTCAAGTACTGATGTTAGTGTCGATGTTGGTGCCACTGTAATCCTGGATACTCCAATGTCGGTGTCTGCTAGTATATGCCTCCTAATGATGGTATATGACTTCCATCTAATCTTGTTACCATCAATGACAAAAAAATGAATCTGATGAGTGTCAATTGCCAACAATATCCCTCTTTGGCATTGATGGCAATAGTCATGTGAAAAATGGATTCTTCATCAGTTCAACTAAAATATGCTCCCCCTGAGAAATACACTCCTTCTAATATCCTGATATCCATCCCATGTGAACCTATCTGATTTTTCTGGTATTTTTCACATATATACATCCTCTGCCTTTGACATCAATACCAAAGACCAATGAAAGAATTGAAAGAATTCAGAACAAAAGAATAAATGAATACTGTTAATTTCACTGGAGCTTGACCAACTTAAAATTTTTGGGGTAAGTCTTATTCAACAACTAAAGATATGTATCCCAATGGTTTTGAAGGTGTTAGATATGGATGCTAGTCCACTTAGTAAGTGGGAAAGTGTTTCCCTCTCCTTGACATCTACCGGTGTCGGTTTAGCAATCATGTCCATGCACTCTCTCTTATGAACACCCAATGAATCTAATCTGGGACTCACCAATCCCCTAAGAATTATTTCTCTCCTAATGACTTTATCTCTCTCCTTCTCAAAAGAAAAAAATTGGTTCTCCAAGGACAAAAATTTTCCATCAACAGATGTGGTTAGTGCAGTTAATCCATCAAAAGAGTTTGCAATGCTTGCTACTTTATCATGTAACTCCTTTAATCTTCTATCTATATTTCTTGTAAGAATTCCTATGTTACAACATACCCTCTAGATATTTGTACCTTGTTTCAAACAATTCTTAGTAAGAATGAGCTTTCCCTCAATTTTCTTTTTCTCTATTTCTATGATCCGGTCAAAGGCTACTCTTTTAGCTATAGTGAATCTTTCTAAAGCCCGTCGATCTGCCTCAAAGATTGAAAATTGTTAGAAATATGTTCTGTTAGAGTCTTGCATTTGCTAGAAAGGCTTTCTCTATTTTCAATCTTACAATCAGGTATCAATCTATGCAATATTGTAACTAATTGATCAATTATTCCCTTGTTTGCAGTACCCTCCTTCAATAATTTCTGAGTTGCCATCATCATCAACTCAGTTGGACTCATCTAAGTGATGGATTTCTTCTCAACCTGAGAAGTGTCAATTGCCAAAATCTTTTCCGGGGAATCAATTTTAACTATAGTAGAGACTCAGTTTCAATTACCTTATCCTCTACAACTTCTTTTGCATCGATGACTTCGCCACTTGGTGTAGTGTCAATTACTACCGATGGAGTATTATCCATAGTATTTATAGTATCTTGCATATTTCCTTGCTCAAAAATAGTTTCAGTCGGTATGGACTATACACTCTCCTTTACTTTTGGTTGTGTCTATATGTCTATAGTTACTATCGATGTAGTCAAAATTGGAGTTAAACTACCCAAAATACCTTTTCCTTTTGATTTGTCAAGAATGGTGGAAGATGTAGATTTTGCAAATTCTTCTTGAGATGTAACCAAATTTGGATTCTTCTGGAGGAATTTGGTCCAACCCTTATTGGTCTCATTTATCACTTCATTTACTTTGCCCATCATAAGACTTATCTATTAAGGTTTACTACTAAAAACTGTCCTATTTGCAACATCTATGCATCTTTTCATTTCCTCATTGTTCATAGAACCACACATTTCCAAAAGTGCTACTTCCTTAATCTCCCTATCCCTCTTGATAGCATCAAGTCTTCTAGAATCAATTTTATTATGCAAAGATAGAGGTATTTCCTTCAAAATTTCTACTAAGGTTTTCTTATATATATCTATGTATAACAAAATTGCCTCTTCAATCTCATTTTGCTCATCATCCTCTAAATATTCATAATACTTAGATACATTTTTTAACATACCATCCTTTTTAATTTCATCAGTTAATTTAGCACAGGTCTTTTTAGTTTTACCAGTTTCAGTATCATCACTCTTCTTCATTTTCTTGTCTTTGTCGGTGTAGATGTGACTGGTTTCCTCTTTTGTATAGGCTTCCTTGCCGAAGGTGGTGGCACAGTAGGTTTAGTTACCTTTCTAACAAGTCTCCTCCTAGGCTTTGCCTTCTTCTTCTCTACCGGTGCATGATCCACTTTCTTCCTTTGTACCGTTCTGAACAATATAGGTTCATTGTCCTCAAGGTCAAAATTAGAAGTGATGGTAGAAATGTAAGCTTCAGGCTTCTTCACCTTTGTAGTACTAACCATTGTTGGTTTTGTTTCCGGTTTGGATCTAGAACCCAATTGAGTGTCTATATTATGAATTACATACTATACATATGCAGACATCTTTTCTATTTTCTTCTCTCTTCTCTTCCTAACCAATTTTGACTTCAAGGGCCTTCTCTTCTGTTGTACCAAAATTCTTTGTTTTGTCATCCAATGGGGCATCTAGTAGCATTTTTGCATAGAGTTCAAAAATTCTATCATCAACCTCATATGCAAGCTCAATAATCCATATTGTCCTAGGTTCAAATACCTCCATAAGGGTTTCATCATTTTTTACCATAAAATAGATATGAATGGAGTAGTTCTCCATAATTTTCTTTGATATTCTCTCCTTTTGCCTCATGTTTTCTTGGAATGTTTTGAAATACCCCCAAAGTTTCTCATCTCTATCGGTACCAAGACTGATGATTAATTCCTTTATCTACATACCTACCGATATTTCATGACCCCAATGCTTCTTGCCAAGACCAGGTAGCTCATTCAGGAAGTAAGGCATTAAACAAACAATCAAATTTCCATATCTGAAAGTTCCTTTCTTAACTCCCTTTATCTTCCCAAGGTTCAACATCAATTCACTTCGCATGCATTCACATAAATCACACTTTGCATTATTCCTTAGTATCTGATATGCAACACGAATGCATGAACTAGCAATAGAATTAAATCAGTTGGATTGAGTTACCTTATAACCTATTATCATGCTTGCAAATTTTACATCAGTGTCAGTGGTTGTGCTGATCCTCATTGATTTGTTATCAAGAGTTGCACTGCTGAGTTTCTTGACCTCAGTGTTGGAAATTCTTACCAAGTTCTTGTCCAACTTTGGATAGGCCGGTGATTGCTTGAATATCCTCCTTTGTGATCATGTAATGCCTATCTAGCTAGATAAACTCATTGTGAACCCTACTCAGAACATATTTAATGACTTCATCCTTGAAGTTCGGTATGTACAGAATACCGATTAACCCTAAATCCTTAATTTCTTTGTATTCTAGTTTAATAGTTCCGAAGTCTCCTAGTATCATGGATTGATACATGCTTTTGATGTCCTCTATGCCTACATCCTCTAGGGTGCAATGAATGTATTCCCTCACATCTTCAACATACATCACGTGATCAGGAACCCTAGAAAATTCTCTCATAGAGTCTTCTTTCTTAGCAATTTTGGGAACCTCCTTGAATATGGGCCTTAACCTATCCTTGACTTTGACAATGGTGGGATTTGCGATGAAAGTAGGAGCTGAAGATCCAGATGCCATTTTTGAAGAATACCTAAAAGTGAACACTATTGGAAAATGCACACTCCAATGAGAAATTGTAGGTGATTTAAGGTATTGTCATTGATGGCAACCTTACAATCATATGATATCGGTAGGCACCAGCTCTGATAGACTCTACGCTGGCATACAGTTTACTGGTACCAAAAAGAAATATTACCAACACCATGGCCGAAAGGAATTTTGTTTAATTGTATTTTGTATTTAATTGTAAAATCTTTTTGTAAGCCAACATGGCGAATTGTAATATGACTCATATAAGTATGAGATCTTGTAGATCATTTAGAAAGTAGAGAATATGAAAGGATTATTGCAGACCTAATGTGCGAATTGTAAGGCAGATTTTGGATAAGGGTTTATGAATATTGTAGAGCTTAAACTGGTACTAAACCTGGCATAGCAGATGTTGATCTGAAGCAGTACATGACATTGGATTTGTACAATCCATTTTGTAAGTCAGTGTGACTTCTTTTTTAACTGAGCAGTGAGCTCTAGGCACTTGGCCTTCCTGCATGTGTAGGCCCCTATTATATTAGTAATATTCTCTTATTGGCCAGTAAGTTAATATTATTGGTCACAAATCCCATTGAGGTTTTTCCCACACCGGGTTTCCTCATTAAAAATATTGTGTTATGGTGTGTCTTTCATGTTCTGGTTGTTGTTCTCATTTACTGCATTATTTTTGGTTTACTGATACATAGTTTTGAAATCCTTTTCATGTTATAATTCAAGAAAATTCATATACCAGTCAGATACTAATTCACCCCCCCTCTCAGTATCTTTGCGAATCCTAACAAACACTAGTGAAAGGTTGAGTGCTTCTTAGATATCTGCTTGAAATCCTTTCACAATACTTTTCATGCTCTTAATTCACCTGAAATTTGCCTTTTCTTCTCTCTAAATGCTTGAATGCTTGGTGAGTGAAAATGAATTCACTTACCCCTTTTATCAGCAAATGAAACCCTAATGTTTCTTTGTAATAAATGCTTCATGAACAACCCTACCGTGTGTCGGTTTCACAGTCTTGTGTTGGGTGAACCTTTATTTATGATGAACATAACTCTCCAGATCTCCTTCGATCTCCTCTAGGGTAATATGAAGGATTTTGCAATGACTTTTCCAACCCCTAAGGCTTATGCCTTAGTTACTGGTGGAATTTCCTACCAGTGGAGGAATATCTACCAGTGGAATTACCGGTTTAGATCCATCTCCACTTGGTTCTTCATATTTTCTAACCCATCTCTTGGTGTGATATTGTTGTATTTCATATACCTTCTTCTTTCCTTTCTCATTATCTTTATCATGCTAACTGGTTGAGTCTTGCTTCAACAATACTTAGAAATATGACCTATTTTGTTGCATGCATAACATGTAACATTGTTTTTCTGAATTTCTTTGACAAATCCGATGTCATTCTTTGACCTATAGTGATTAGAAAAATATCCAAACTTTCCACATGCATGATATTTAACATTCATTCTACAATCTTCTGATCTATGACCATATTTCTTGCAATTTGTGCTTTGATCAGGAATAAAATTGTAGTTTTGATTTGCTTTATTCTACATTGTGCCCAAATTTATTGCAAACAAAACGTCTACCATTGAATTTATAAGAATTAGATTGCCTTATTAGTTTTCTTTATTCTAATGAGTTCTACATACCAATTGTCTGATATTCATTTGCAATACCAGAGATTTCACCTTGTACAAATCCAAGTCCTCTAGAATCATCAATCTGCCTTTGTCTTTTCAATTAATCATCCAACTATTCTGCACTAATCTTGAATTTTTCTTTATACTCATTGGCAATAGTTAGATCATCTCTCAGAGTAGTTATTTGTCTTTCAAGTTCTTGTTCATTTTTCTGGGAGTGTGCCAAATCAGTTCTCATTAGATTATTCTTATGAGTCAATCTACCACATTCATCAAATTTGTTCTTCAGAGATATAACAAGATTAACTTCCTTCTTCTTTCTATCCTCAATATCTTTTGATAACCTCATAGTCAGATCTTTCATTTCATTGTTCATGAGTATGTTTGCTTGACTTAGTTTCTAACATTGTTCCTTAAGTGCATTCTTCTACTCATCATCCAGGTTTTGTAAAAGTTCTTTTCTCTTGGCTTGAGATGATGATTACCTTTCTTGTAGGATAAGAATGAACTCATTAGCAAAATTCAATTCATCTTGCAATTCCAAGTTTTTTATCCTTTCAGCATCATAATCCTCAAAAGCCATCTCAAGTTGCTTCTCCATAGATATGTTCAAAGATTTTAGTTTCAGGATCTTCCTCAACTTGTTAAACTTCTTCCGAGGTACCAGACTCTCATATCAATTGTTGGGATCCAAGAACATTGAGAGGGGGGGGGGGAATCAGTGTTCTGTAGGTAATACTAGATTTAATCATTTTATACCATACACATATAAACTGGTAAACAAATAAACTTATAACTTGAAGCAAATAAATCATTCACATAAATGAACACCATAGCACACATAATTTGTACATGAAAAACCTCAAAGAGGAAAAGCCACGGTGGGATTTGTGACCCACAAAATCAGTTCACTAGCCATATGAAAGGATATTACATATAATGGGGACCTGCAAATGCAGAAAGGCACACTGCCTAGAGCATACTACTCATTACTAAAGACTCTCACTGACTACAAGCTCCTACTAAATTAAAACAATAAATTTGAACTCAAAAATGCATCTACTATGCCAAATAGAGTTCTTGTTCTAGCTTTTCTCTGTACCGATTCTTAAACTTTGAACACTACTACCAGTATCTCTTCTCCTCCAAGAATGCTTTTCAATCTATCTATAGATCTATGCATGATATAACATTCACATACAAATGGTCTACATACATATACTTCACATTACACAGTTATGCTATATTCTTCTATGTCGCATCCTATGTCGTATCGTGTATCATATTCAAAATGACCTAGTAGACTGACCTATATACCCATTACAAAAAATATACCTTATGCCATCTTACAATGTATTACAAAAGTTATTAAATGTCGGCCTTGATAATAATTACAAAATGATATACTAAATAAATCTTTCTTGATGTTAGCTTCCTTCAACTACTGATGTCGGTGTCGGTGCCAGTGTCTACCTGTATATAACTCCTAATGATGATATATGACTTCCATCTAATCGTGTTGCCATCAATGACAACAAAATGAATCTGATGAGTGTCAATTGCCAACATAAAAGATCAACTTGAAGAGAGGTTTAAAGGGGTTGGAGACGTATGGACAAAGGTGAGGGGTTATGAACTCTTCCTATTTCATTTTCTGAGAAAATATAGAGAAATACCAATCTGTAACCCATGGATAACCAGCTTAGGTAAACTTGTTGTACCAAATGTTTTCATAAATATCAGACTAATGGAAGTCCTAGTAAAAATTTATAATTCTCTGAAGAGATGCATTCAGTTTCCAAATGGCGAGGTGTTTATTAGATTTTGGCATGGCACTATAGATGAAATGTTAAGCTTAGATCCTTACCCTGATGTGCCCTTGTCATTTGAAGAACTGGAAGAAGAATTTGTTAAAGTGGATACTACTTAGAAAGGGTGGAACTTATCCTTTGACAAGGTTGAGAAGGGCATTCTGACTGAAGATACTACTTATAAATATTTATTTTATGGAGGATTTTGGTGTATGTGGCCAATGAGTTTAAAATTGAACATAGTGGATAGTGTAGGTAAGGAACAGCCAATGCAAATGTGGACATTAGCATGGGACTCACGATACATGAGGTCAAACTACATTAAGTTTGAAGAGCTAATAGTAAAGCCACTGTACCAAGTTTATGGTTTCCCATGTGAAGGATCTATTTCCACTGAGATTAAAAGATTTATGAGACCTACTGCTTTTGATGAGAGAGGTATTGTCAATCATAACTCGGGTAATTGGTTTGTTCATAAGGATTTTACTTGCTTCAAAATTTATGCTTTTGAAGGAACCCCATATGTGTTGCCAAAATTTGTACTAGATAGGATTGCTTATCTAGAGATTGTAAGACAGTTAAGTGTGTCAAATGGTAGACATTTTGGATATATGCGTAAGCAAGCTTTCCTACTCAGGACTCTTAGTTTTTGGGACTTCACCATTGTATCAATAAAGGCTTATGAAGCCACTAATAGAAAATTAATTGAAGAGTACAATCTGTTAAAATATATTGCTAGAGTCAACTATGACCCTGAAGGATATATTCATACTTGTAAGAAAGGACATAATTTGAGAGATTATTTTCATATTTTCTTGGAATCAAAAGATATGTTTAGGAACATGGAGGAGGAAGAGGTCCAGGTGGCCATTGATGAATTAAACAGAAACTTGGAAGAAAAGAAGAAGAGATTGCAAGAAATGGAAATCGAAGAGGAAGATAGTGAAAGTGCATCTGAAGATGTTGAGATTGTATCCAGTGGCATCAAGCACCGAACACAATAGAAAAACCTTACTTACAAGAACAAATTGTTACTAGGTTGAACATCCATAGTGATGCACGATATGATGATCATTATTCTTTTGTGTCTGATGATGTTTTTATCAAGTCAAAAGAATTTAAATCCTTTTTGTATGATTTCAAAGGTAAAAATTGAGGGAATCTATCCCAAGCATAACCCCTGAAAAAGAATCAAAACTGCTAAGGAAACTCAAGGAAGAAATCAATTTAGAATTAACTACTATAACCCTTCAAAGGGGAAGACAAATTCTTAGTGAAGCAGGCATCATCATCTTTCCAGTATGGGATATGAGTGCATCATTTATTTTTGATAGCATGTTACATTCCAAGAATAGGGAACTTAAATTGGAAATTCAGGGAGCGAATGATGTGTATATTCTCTCTAGGTTTGACCAGGGTGAAGAGGATCTTCTCTTGTGGGCTCTTTACCCTCCAAATAAGAGATCAAAGATCATTGATGTGGATAAAGCCTTTGGTCATATGATGAAATTAAAATTTGGTGAAGTGGATCCAATTGTTACTGCTAACATGGGCATCGATATTTAAAAATTTAATAAAGTGCAATTAGTCAAAGTGATTAGAGAAAGAGATTAGTACAAGGGACTATACGAAGAGTTGCTAAAAAGTGGAGGATAGCCTATCCCACAGATCCATAATGGGTCCCAATGGAAAAATAAATGTGAAGAAGTGCAATTGGAAAACAAAAGTTAAAAAAGAAAATGCAGAGTGTGAAGGCTGATGCGGCCTCTATTTTACTGACCAAGAGATTTGAAAAGTTGCAGGGTTTCCATGAAGATTTTTGGGTTGTTTATTAGAAGAATATGGGTAATGTAGTATCTCACAATCATATTTATAATAGATTAGGAACTTTATTGCATGATAAGACAATGGTCAATGCAAATGCCAAAGTTATTGAAGGAATACAAAGGTTGTTGAGAAAACATGAAGACTATGACATAGAACTTCAAAATGAATTTGATGAATGTAAGGAAATAGTACAAAATGGTTTTATAGAGGTTGGAGATTGGAATAGATAGATTAAGGATAAGGATAAATGGATTATGGAATACCAAAGTCTTCTTAGTGCCTCCCTTAACATTGCCTGGTCTGATGGACTTGATATGACAGATACAATTGAGCATATGGAAAACTTAATCACTATGCAGATTATGGTCAGAAATATCATCTATGATGCAGATACCTACAAATCAGAGGGATACTTGAAGCATATTTAGAATTGCAGTCAAATGCTTGGAGATCAACCATAAATATCAAAAGGGTGTTCAAAGATGTGACTTTATCTTATAGTCTATCAGTTTGTTCATATTGTTAGGGTAGTTTTTAGGTAGTTAGTTTCTAGTTTGTTTTTGTTAATTTTAGTTTTAATGAAAGGTTATGCCCTTTCTTTTTTCAAACCAAATCCTCATCTATATATGCAGGATCTTTTAGGAAAGACATATAACACAACTTTATAGTTTTATATCAGGAAATTTTTTTATGCATTTCTTATGAACTCGTTGTCTGGAAATATCATGTTGATGGATGATATACACTGAAATCAACTGGTTTAAGTATCATATTTTTAATATAAAGATTCAAGTGTTTTTTATTCATTATGGTCTCTATCTTTTCAATTGATTGATCAGTTCCCTATAAAAATCTATTTACATAGATTGTTTCATTGTGCAGTCTTATCTTGTTGTAATTAAGATTTATTTTCAGTTTGAACATTAGTTTGAAGGATTGGTTGGCAAACTTCGAATTGTCTTATTGTTATTTCAAAGTAAAGTTAAATTTAGTAAGACTAAATGGATGTTACATTTTAAATACAGTTCATATAGAATCCTTTGAGATGATGGTGTTGTTTCAATAACAAGTTATTAAAACTGTCTCTAAGGTTAAACATAGGATTTTTCATTTGAAATGATATGAAACCAGTAAGGAATCAAGGTACTGGTCTTTCATTGATTTTATATATTTGAATCAAGTATTTTCAAAGCAAGCTTCATCAAGGAACATATTTCTAATTCATATAACCACTACCTTATAAATATTCATTTACAAACAAACAATTACATTTTTTCAGATAATAAGATTGGGTTCAGGAACAACTGTCATCTTGAAGTCACCAAATTTGTTAAATTCTCCATAGAAAAGTCTTTAACCTATAGATTTAGGTTTCAAGTATAGGTTCACCTGCCTTGGTTTAGTGAAGCCTAAAGTGCAGAGGAATTTCATCTATGGATCATTCCCGTTTGTTGGCCAAGATTGATTTGGAAGTCATCAAGAAAAGTGGCAAAAATCTTTGATTCTAATGTATGGTTTTGGGAACCAACAACTAGAAATGTACATAGGCATAGGAGATGCTATCTTTTGTAGTTCAACACTTCTCCAAATTGTAGTCTAGATTTCTCTATAGTCAATGAGGCTCCTTTTGTGATGAGAAATGCGCTCTAGGCTATTGGCCTTCCTCCAAGTTTAGGCCCCTCAATTGTAATTCACATACTTACTACATAAGTATTATCTGACTATAGGTAGGCTTCCCATCGTTGTTTTTCCCTTTACTAGGTTTTCCACATATAAATCTTGGTGTCATGTGGATGGTATTTATTTTGTGATTACTGTTTATGCTTAATTGGTTTAAGTGTTATTTTGGTATTAAAGTTTTAATTACTAATGGGTCTGGTAATATGTGACAACTGATTCAGCCCCCCTCCTCTCAATTGTCTTTTAGTTATTTGAACTATCTAACAATTGGTATCTGAGCTTTCATCCTCTCTACAGAAAGCTTAACTACTTGAGGAAGATCATATGGCAACTAACAATTCAAGTTCATCCAGTTCTTCTGGAGCTATCTTTCAGAGAGATATTCTGAGGTTTGATGGAACAAATTACACAATATGGAATATTTAGATGGAGACTCATCTGAGATCTCTTGGCAAGGAGATTTGGGAGATCACATAGAATGGCATCACACCTTATAATCTAGGATCTGGAAATCCTCCTTTGAAAAACCTAGATAAGGAGCTTGAGAATGATTGTAGAGCAAGAGAAACCCTCTTGTGTGCACTTTCTGATCAACAAATAATGGGACTAATTGACAAATCATCTGGAAAGGCTGTATGGGATAAGTTGGAGACTCTTAATGAAGGTGACCCTACAATGAAGATTGCTAAAATTTATGGTTACTAGGGGAGATATGAAAACCTGAAGATGGAAGAAGATGAAAGGATTACTGCATTTATGGAAAGGATAAATGAGATTGTTATTGGACTTCAATGTTGTGGTGGAACTCTGAGCAATGATGAAATTGTTTCTAAAGTTCTTAGAGCCCTACCACTAGCTTACAAAATGAAGGATACTATTATTAATGAGTTGATAATAATGGCTAATACATCTATCAATAGAGATAATTTGGTTGGGAAACTATCTTTTTTTGAGCTTGAAGAATTTGGACCTTCTAGAGTTGTGAAGACTAAACCTTATTTTCATGCATCTACATCTACAACCAATAAGAAAGATTGGAAAGCTTTATATGTAAAGGAATTGGAAGATATGAAGAGAGAAGATGATGAATTTGAGCAAATTGAAGCACTATTTTCTAGAAGATTTTCTAAAGGATTGGTAGGAAATAAGTATGAAGGAAAATCACCTTTTAAATATTTTGCATGTAATAAGATTGGTCATTTTGCATCTAGATGTCCTTAAAGGAATTAAAGATTTGAATAAATACTTAGAAGATCTTTTAAGACTAACCCTGGATATCAGAACAAGTATAAGTACATGAAAAACAAAGATAAATCATGCTACATAGCGGATGAGGAAGACATTACTGATTCTGATGATGAACTGATAGAAGACACTGCTAGTGGTTCCGTCAATGGGAAGAAATGGGTGTTCTTGGCTATCAAGGAAGATGATCTAACACTGGAAGAGAATATACTTGAAGAGAAGGCACTTGCTGCTAAAATTGAAGACAAAGATGAATGGGTAATTGATAGTGGTTGTTCACATCATATGACTGGAGATAAAGGGAAGTTTCTATCTTTGCAAGAATTTGATGGCGGTCTAGTTAGATTTGGAGATGAAAAATCATGTATAATCAAAGGAAAAAGAACTATATTATTGGATGGTAAGAACAATACTAACAATGTTTGTTATGTTGAAGGTTTAAGGCATAATCTTTTGAGTTTAGGACAATTGGTGGATAAGGGATTTTAATTACAGTTCAAGGATGGAAAATGCAAAATCATTAACAGATCTAGTTTCGAGATTGCAACCAATACACAAACAAAAGGTAATATATTTCATTTGAATTCCCGTGAGAAGACATGTTTGATTACATAGATTAATGAGAGTTGGCTATGACATAAAATGTGGTGTCATGTGAATTTTGGTTGCATTGTAAAGATCAGTTCAACTAAGGAAGTTAGGGATATACCTAAGATTATGAAGCCCTATAATCTAGTATGTAAAGAATGTCAAATGGGTAAACAGGTTAGAACCTCTTTTAGGAGTATACAAGATAAGTCTAATGATGGTATTGATCTTATTCATACTAATTTGTGTGGCCCTACTAGAGTTAAAAGTTTTCATGGTGATATATATTTTATGCTAATCATTGATGATTATTCGAGAATGATGTGGGTTAATTTTCTAAAAGAAAATTTTGAAGCATTTGAAAAGTTTAAAATCTTTAAGACTAAAGTGAAAACTAAGATAGGATTGAAGATTAAATGTTTGAAGTCAGATCTTGTTAGAGAATTCACATCCGGTGAGTTTAATAACTCTTGTGAGAAGCATGATATAAGAAGACAATTTCCTATTGCTCGGACACCTCAGCAAAATGGAGTTGTGGAAAGGAAGAACAAAACTATCTTGGATGCCGCTAGAACAATGATGATGGAAGCTAGTCTACCTCATATCTACTAGAGAGAAGAGGTGAGCACATCAGTTTATACATTCAACAAAGTACATATCAAAGGAGAAACCGGTAAGACACCTTATGAATTATGGTTTGGCAATACACCTACAATTAACTATTTCAGAATTTTTGGTAGTAAATGTTATATTAGGAGAGATGATATCATTGGCAAATTTGATCCTAGATGTGATGAAGGCATATTTATTGGTTATTCTAATGAAAGGAAGGCATATAGATGTTATAACAAAAAGATTATAGAGAATTGTGGAGAGTTCTAATGTCAAAGTAGATGAGCTAAATAGAAGTCAAATTAGAGTTTATGAGAAGGAACCGGCGGTGGAAATGATTATATCTAAATTGGTAGCACCTTTACCACAACAGAGTGTTGGACCAGTTACTCCAGTAGTATCAAAGACTTCTATAGTGACTGAAGATTAGGGAAGAGGAACAGAGAGTCAGAGGACTACTAGGTATGTGAGATTGAATCATTAAGAAGATTAGAGCAATGGAGTGATGAAAAGAAGAAGACTGGCAACTAATGAGGTATGCTTAATTTCATAAGTTGAACCGGTATCAGTAATTAAGGCATGTAAAGATGAATATTGGTTGAAAGCTATGGAAGAAGAATTAGATTAGATTGAGAAAAAAAATACATGGACTTCGGTTCCCCAGCCTAAAAAAAAAATATTATTGGAACTAAATGTGTTTTTAGGAATAAATTTAATGAGCATGGTCAAGTTATAAGGAATAAGGCTAGATTGCTTTGTAAAGGATATTATCAGAAGGAAGGAATTGATTTTGGAGATACTTTTGCACCTGTAGCTAGGATTGAAGTTGTAAGATTATTTCTTCCCTATGCTACTTATAAAAACTACAAGGTTTATCAGATGGATGTTAAATGTGCATTTTTTAATGGGGATCTTCATGAGGAAGTTTATATTGAGAAACCTGATGGTTTTCCACTATTAGATGATACAAACATGGTTTGTAGGTTAAGGAAAGATTTATATGGATTGAAACAAGCACCTAGAGCTTGGTATGCAAGGTTGGATAAATATCTTTTGAAGCTTGGTTTTACAAAGGGTAGTGCCAATAGTAATTTATATTATAAGATCACTAATGATGATATACTAATTATTGAAGTATTTGTTGATGACATTATTTTTCAAGGTGAAGATAAGTTATGCATAAAAGTTTCTAAGAATATGGAGAAATAATTTGAGATGTCTTTGATTGATGAGATGAAATGTTTCTTAGGTTTGCAGATTACTCAGACTAATAAAGGTATTTTCATCTGTCAAACTAAGTATGCTTAGGAATTGTTGAAGAAATTTGGTATGGGAGATTCTAAACCGGTAAGTACTCCTATGGTTATAAGTGAGAAATTGACAAGAAAAGATAATTCTACATCGACAAATCCTACAAGATATAAATCTATCATTGGAGATTTTCTTTATTTGACTCAGACTAGGCCTGACATTATGAATGTTGTTTGTATTGTTTTAGTATTTCAGAGTGATCCTAGAGAAAATCATGAAATTGTGGTGAAAAATAATTTTAGATACTTGAAAGGTACATTAGGATATGGTTTGTGGTATCCTAAGGATGATAACTTTACTTTACGTGCATATATAGATGCTGATTGGGCTAGAGATGTTGATGATCGAAAAATTTCTTCCGGTGGAGCTTTCTTTCTTAGAAAGAAGTTGGTTTCATGGATCAACAAGAAACATTCATGTACTTCTTTATCTACTGCTAAAGTTGAGTATGTTGTTGCTGCTACTAACTATACACAATTTTTATGGATGAACCAAATATTGAAGGATGTAAAGTTGGATTGTGATGCACCAGTAGTTATTCACCGTGATAAATATGTTGCTATTGATATATCAAAGAATCGGGTATTTGATTCTAAGACCAAGGACATTTCCATCAAGTATAACTTTTTGAAGGAAAAGGTGGAAGCAAATGAAGTTAGACTGGTTTATGTGAACACTAAAGAGCAGATTGCAAATATTTTCACTAAACCTTTGCCCAAGGAATCATTTGAGTACGTAAGAGACAGATTGAGAGTTTATGCCCCTTTGGTAGAGACTTGATTGATGTAGTTTGGCATCAGTCCGGTATGCATTATCAGAGATACCATTCATCCTGGCATTGATGTGGGGATGCTACTGCTCAAGGGGAGTAGTCATCTTTGTGATTTAGTGGTTTATGTTTTTTCTTTGATATTTTTTTCAGATTTATGGCATTGATGTCAAAGGGGGAGTGATATTGAAGTGAAAAAGGAAGTGAAAAAGAAAACAAAAAATGGGAGATATATATATATATAATTCAGAGCTTTACAGAGATATTATTCAGAGGGGAAGTTTTGTCTTTATTTTAGAGCTATATGTGGGAGATTGTTGGTTGTCTTCCATTGGGGGAGACTTGTTTGGCATTTCTTAGTACTTAAATATTTTATGTTTTAGTGTTCCCATCAATGCCAAATGGGGAGATTGTTGGCCATTTGGTGGAATTGATTATATGTTGTATTGATGTTTTGTCATTGATGCCAACACTAGATGTTTGGATGCTTTACCGACACCCTTCTGGTCCTAGTAGGTTGAGTGGTTTCTGGTTGATTTGGATCTGGCATGATCCGGTAGGCTCTAGAATAGTTTGGTTATGGAATTGGGTTATCTATGATACTCATGCTCATATTCAGCAAGTTGGTTTTGGTCTAGTGATCAGATGCTATCATGTTTTCTTAGAAGCTTGGTTTTTGGTTTTGGTGAGGGTTTCACCGGCAGAGATTTTGATGAAGATCTTTAATAAATTGCATAAGTGGTATTGGTGTAGCTTCTAGTGGAGTTTTGAGACAGTGTTGGTGATCATGTTTGAGACTTGGTAGATGGTGATTATTGTTGTAGCGTGTGGACCTATACTGGGTCTCGGTTGATCTAGGTTATGGACTGGCTTTAATGTAACAAATGGATTGGACCTCTTGATATATTTTTGTGATGTCTTATATATTAGATATTATTTGTTTAAGACCAACATGGTTTGTAATTATGTAATTAGTTTATTATTAGGTGGTCGACCTAATTGTTTATGGTTGAGGGTTTGTATATATAGATGTAATATCTCATTGTAGATCATATATGTAGAGAATATAGGAATGGAAAATGGATATGTAATGTGCGAATAATGTAATATCATTCAGAAAGAGGATTTGGTCGATCATTGGAGATCAAATTGGGTTTATGTAAGGGGATTTAGTCCTTTGGTATTGAGCTTAACTAGAACTATACTCAAGAATAGGAGATGCTATCTTTTGCAGTTCAACACTTCTCCAGATTGTAGTCTAGATTTTTATGTAGTCAGTGGGGCTCCTTTTGTGATGAGCAGTGCACTCTAAGCTATTGGCCTTCCTACAAGTGTAGGCCCCTCAAATGTAATTCACATATTTACTGCAGAAATATTATCTGATTGTGGGTCAGCTTCCCACCATGGTTTTTCCCTTAACCGGGTTTTCCACATATAAATCTTGGTGTCACATGGATGGTATTTATTTTGTGATTATTGTTTATGCTTAATTGGTTTAACTTCTATTCTAGTATCAATTCTTTGGGTTCTAGTATTAAAGCTTTAATTTCTAATGGTTCTAGTAATCTGTGACAACTAATTCAGTCCCCTTGCCTCTTAGTTGTCTTTTGGTTATTTGAACTTTCTAACAACATGTAGAAGATGTTAGATCTTTTTATCATTGCAAATTGGAGGATCTTGGTATTTCTACAATTTTTGACCAATATAAATTGCTATGTGATTGGAACGGAGTGTTGAAGGAACAGTTTAAGAAGGTTACTGAGAAAGGTTTTCACCATGCACTAAATTCCATTGATTACTTTTATGTGGACATGTCAAATATGTTCTTAGAAGTATTCATGACCAATTTATGTGGCTTGATAGACCACATAAAACTACAAAAGAAGCTATTCATGCAGTCATCAGACTTTGTGCCACCGATGAGGTTCCAGTATTGAGATTCATTCCTAAGAATCATGTTGAAAAGCTAACTAATTCAAGATGGGATGGAAGAGAAAGACCATAAATAATATTAATGATCCGACAGTTAAATATGCTTCAATGGTTATTAGTTACTAGATATATCATTCTAGTAGGATGACCAACATCCCTACTCCAACCATACCGCATACTAGATGATAAAGGAAGATGTTGATTATGATTTGTCTAAGGCATTATTAAGTCAACTTATGCTGAATCTTGAGTCCATCAAGAAGGATAAGAGATTGGAGTTTAAATTTGGATCATTGGTTTATTTTTCTACTTTCAAAACTATTTTCCCAAAATCGGTGATGTTCAGTGGTCTAATGACACACCAACACTACTACAGAAGAAGAACAACATTATAATGTTGGGTAATGGTTTTTCCAAGATTTATTGGGGTTTTAAAAAATATTTTCAGAAGAAGATGCATGCAAGAGAAAGGTTACCAGAGAGTATTGTCAAGAAATATGAGAATACAATTTTTTTCATGGTTGATACAGATACATGTATGATGGAGATAGTTGATCCTAGAACAAATTGGGTGATGCCTATGGGTTATGAAGTCGAGGCAGATCTTTTGGTGGCATATATAGATTACTTGTTAACTCAACTGGTAGATACAACTGTAGAAATATTTGACACCTACAAGAAGAAATCTCTACAGATGCACTTTGAATTAAATAGACCAGTAATTGCTAAGAAAGTGAGAAAGGAAGTGGAGGCATTTGCTGAACAATAAGGTTTTACAATGGAAGCCATTGCAGAAGAAAGAGAAAGACATGTATCACAACAAGAAGGGGCATCTAGTTCCCCAATTGGTACCATCACACAAGGAGTACAATGGTGAAGGAGAAACCTTCCAAGATTCAATTCAAGGGAAAAGGTAAAGTCGTTGAGCCCCCTGCACCTAAAGCATCCAAGGTGAAAGAAGTTTATAGGAAGAGGAAAAAGGAGCAAGCAAAGAGATCGATAGCTCATGAAGAAGAAACTGAATCAAAAGGTCAAAATAAATCTTTGAGAGCTAGTGGTAAAAATTCAAAGGTTGTAGGAGTGTCTATTGTCAAATCTGTTAAGAAATCTGTAACTAAGCTTACAATTTTTGATAAGATGTTTATGCTATTAAGAAATATGGAATTTTTAAAGGCTTGGATAAACTATATGATCAGTTTAGTGAGGATGAGCAAAGGCAGATAAAAGATGCAATTGTTTTTGTGATGGATAAATATAGTAAAGCCCTAATTGAATTGCAAGGGAGGATTCCAAATTCTTTGTATGATAAAATTGATGCAAGATGGCAAGCTTGTATGAAATAGGATGGAGAATTTATTGAATACAATCTTTAAAATCTGCAACCTGAAGCTATAAGAGAGGAGATAGATGAATTTTTTGTGAAGGCTAAATCATCTTTTAGATCCAAGAAAAGGTTGACAAGATTGTTAATTGGTGAGACCCAATAAATTCATGTGGAAATTGAGTTGATATTGAAGAAGTTACTAGGTTTGATTCTGTTAGACAGCTCAAATAACTAGAAGACAACTGAGAGGGTGGGTGAATCAATTGTCATAGATTACCAAAAGAATTAGCAATTTAAAACAATAATACCAAAACCCAAAACAATAATACCAGAATATTAGTTAATCCAATTAAGAATAAACAATAATCACATAATAAAATCCATCCACACAACACCAAGATTTGTACGTGGAAAACATGGTAAAGGTAAAAACCACAATGGGAAGCCTACCCATAGTCAGATAATACTTCTATAGTAAATATGTGAATTTAAAATGAAGGGGCCTGCACATCCAAGAAGGCCAATGACCTAGAGCACACTGCTCATCACAAAAGGTGTCTCACTGACTACATACAAATCCAGACTACAATCCAGAGAAGTGTTGAACTGCAAAAGATAGCATCTCCTATGCTTGAGTACAATTTTGGTTAAGCTCAATACTGGAGGACTAAATCCTCTTCTATAAACCCAATTCAATCTCCAATGATCGACCAACTCCACTGCCTGAATGATATTACATTATTCGCACATTACATTCCTTTACCATGACCTCTTACAATAACCATGATGATGTACAATGAGATCTTACATCTTATTTATACAAACCCTCATCCATAAACAATCAAGTCGGCCACCAGACAATAAAACAATTACATAATTACAAACCATGTTGGCCTTAGACCAAAACAAATAATATCCAGCACATAAGACATCTCGGAAATACAACAATAGATCATATCTGTCGTTCTCAAATTCTGATTCCCTTCTCTCCTCCCTATTAGGATTACAATAAACTCTACTTGCATATGAAGAGGACACCAAGGAAGAACAAAACTCCAGAAAAACATATAACAAGGTTTTAACAAAACCTTCTGCACTTTGAACTTATCCAAAGTTCAGGTGGGTATACCTTCTATGAAAACTTTCACACTCTTAAAATTTTAGATCCATAGTAAACCAATGCTAGAAACCTATGGACTTCACTTGTTAGGTCCCAAAGACAACTGAGAGGGGGGGGGGGGGTGAATCAATTGTCTAATAAATTCAAACCAAAAACTTATTAACCGACTTAATGCTTTATACCAATGAATCAGTTAAGTATACCGATAGACAGTGTTAACAATAAATTGCTATACTGGTAGGAATTAATGCATGAAACATAAACACAAAGTTATCCACAACACATGACACCAATATTTGTACATGGAAACCCTGTAAGGAGAAAAACCATGGTGGGAAACCTTACCCACAATCAAATGATACTACTGCAGATAGTAAGTGTACAAAAAGGGGTCTGCACATGCAGAAAGGCCAACAGCCGAGAGCTCACTGCTCAATCACAAATGGGAGTCACACTGACTATAGTTGGATGGTTAAATCCAATAAGAATGTACTGCACAAAATCACATCTTCATATGCTGGATTCAGTACTGGTGTAATGCTGATATGCTTCTACAAAAACCTAACTTCACCTTCAAATGATGTCTTCGTGTATGCCTCTGCTTGATCTCGCATATATCTTCACTTGAATCTTTTTCGCACTCCACACTTGATCTTACAAATAAGATCTTACATTTATACCATACCCTAAGACCAATTTTAGTAGGTCGGCTCTACAAGATATTACAATAAAAACATTTTACAAATAATATAATATCCGATGCAATAACTGATTAAACATGTCGGCTTAATGCATTTATAACAATAATAAATCATCTCCATAGCATGCCATATGAATAACCTAGACCTATTTGTTGGTAAAGGAAAATATGCAAATATGAATATACCAATGATTATTACTTTAGAATAAAGTGTCCACATGATGTCTTCGACATTACCAAGTGTCTTCCATGTCATTCTAGCTACCAGTGAACATTATATCCTGGTGGTTAACCATATACCAGTAACTATTGCACAGATTACTGCTTGCCGATGAATGTTGCTGGATCCCAAAAGTAGGTGTATTCAGTAGGTGTTGACATCAATGACAAAACCATACCAAAATACCAACAATCTCCCCCTTTGGCATTGATGGCAACACAAGATGGAAAAACCATCACAATGCCAAGACAGAAATGCCAAATAATATCTCCATTTCTCCCCCTGGGAGTAACAATACCAATTTCTCCTTAGATGTTTTTTTTAAAAAAAAATTTTATTCCCTAAAAATCTCTTTTTCTTACTAAAAGATAATATGTTTTTCCATAGATATCTCTCCCCCTTTGACATCAAATGCCAAAGTCACAAAAGGTCAAGTTCATACAAAATACCAACCAATTCAATATACCAACTACTCCCCCTTTGAAGTATCTTCCTCATCGAATACCAGAATAAAGATTTGTCCATTTAATTCTGTCGGTTGATGACAATCATCAACTATCTAAGTCTCTACTGGTGGTGGTATGACTCCAAGCTGCTCTCTGAGATACTCAAAAGTTTCCTTAGGCAAAGGTTTTGTGAAAATATCTGCAAGCTGTTCTTTAGTATTCACATAAACCAGTTTTATCTCTTTTTCTTCAACTTTTTCCCTTAGAAAATTCAATTCAATAGAAACATGTTTTGTTTTAGAGTGTAATACTGGATTTTTAGATATATCAATTGCTACAGTGTTATCATAGTATATAGTAATAGGTTCCTTGCATTTTACCTTTATGTCTTTCAACATTTGCTTTAAGCCAAAGTACCTATGTACAGTTTGTTGTTGCTGCAACATATTCTGATTCTACTATTGATAAATATGTACAACTCTATTTCTTACTTAACCAAGAAACTATTCTCTTTCCAAGAAAGAATGCTCCTCCAGTGGTGCTTTTTCTATCATCCACATCTCCTACCCAATTTGCATTTGTATATGCACATAGATCAAAATTTTCATCTTTAGGATACCATAATCCAAGATTTGTTGTGCCTTGTAAGTACCAGAAAATCCTTTTCACTGCTGATTCATGATTTTCCCTAGGATTACTCTGAAATCTAGAAACTATACATACTGCATTCATAATATTAGGTTTGGCTTGTGTCAAATATAGTAAACCTCCTATCGTAGATTTGTATCTAGTTGGATTAACAGGTGTAGATTCATCCCTTTGAGATAATTTGTCATTTGTAGTCATAGGTGTGCTTACCGGTTTAGAGTTCTCCATCCCAAATTTCTTAAGTAGTTCTTTCAAGTACTTAGGTTGACTCAAAAATATACCTTTATCAGTCTGTAAAATCTGTAATCCTAAAAAGAATTTTATTTCTCCAATCATAGACATTTCAAATTCTTGCTGCATTTCAAGAGAAAATTCTTTACACAATCCATCTCCTCCTCCAAAGATTATATCATCAACAAATACTTCAATAATCAAGATGTCATCATTAGTTACTTTGTAATATAAATTGCTATCTACATTTCCTTTAGTAAAACCAATCTTTAAAGGATACTTATCCAATCTTGCATACCAAGCTCTTGGGGCTTGTTTCAATCCATACAGAGCTTTTCTTAATCTACAAACCATATCATTGTCATCTATTAAAGAAAATCCATCAGGTTGTTCAATATAAACTTCCTCTTAAAGATCTTCATTCAGAAATGCACATTTAATATCCATTTGATAAACTTTGTAATCCTTGTGAGCCACAAAAGCCAAGAATAATCTAACTGCCTCAATTCTAGCTACCGATGATAAGGTTTCATTGTAATCAACTCCTTTTTGAGAATATCCTTTACATACTAGTCTTGCTTTATTTTTGACAACCTTACCATCTTCATTAAGTTTGTTTCTAAATACCCATTTGGTTCCAATTACATTTTTATCTTTAGGCCGGGGAACTAATGTCCAAGTATTATTTTTCTTAATTTGTCCTAATTCTTCTTCCATAGCTTTAATCTAAAATTTATCTTCACATGCCTTATTGATAGATAATGGTTCAATTTGAGAAATAAGACATACCTCTTCATTTGCCAATCTTCCTCTTGTCATTACTCCTTTAAATTTGTTTCCAATTATCTGATCTTCAGAATGATTCAATCTTACATACCAGGGTGTCTTAGTCTATTGTTGTTCTTCAGTTACTGTGGAATCCTCTGATGATACCAGAGTAACTGGATCATCATTCTATACTAGTGGATTCATTGTAGGTTCATTTGTCATAACTTCTATTTTCGATTCAGAGTCTATATACCTTGAAGTTCCTCTAAATTGTTCATCAATCTTTACATTTGTACTCTCAACAATTTTTTGTAATCTTTTATTAAAACATCTATATGCCTTGCTCTTAGATGAATAACAAAGAAATATTCCTTCATCACTTCTAGGATAAAATTTGCCAATATACTCATCTCTTCTAATATAACATTTACTTCCAAAAATTCTGAAATACTTAAGAGTAGGAATATTACCAAACCATAATTCATGAGGGGTCTTACCGGTTCCACCTTTGATGTGAACATTGTTGAATGTATAGACAGCAATGCTTACTGCCTCTCTCTAGTACACATGTGGTAGATTTTCTTATGATAACATACTTCTTGTTGCATCCAAGATAGTTTTGTTTTTCCTTTCAACAACTCCATTTTGTTGTGGTGTCTGAGGTGCTGATAACTATCTTTTGATTCCATTCACTTCACAGAATGTATTGAAATCTTTAGATGTGAATTCTCCTCCTTGATCTGATCTTAAACATTTGATTTTCTTACCGGTTTCATTTTCAACCATTGCTTTGAATAGTTTGAACTTCCCAAGTGCTTCCGATTTTTCTCTGAGAAAAGTAACCCAACACATTCTAGAATAATCATCAATAATTAGCATGAAATATCTATCACCTTGTAAGCTTTTAGTTCTAGCTAGACCACATAAATCAGTGTGAATTAAATCAAGAGCATTATTGGATTTTTCTAGAATACTTTTGAAACTAGCTCTAACTTGTTTTCCAAATTGACATTCCTTGCAAATTGTATTATGAGGTTTCACAATTTTAGGTAGATCTCTAACTACCTTAGAAGTACCGATTTTTACCATGCAATCAAAACTTACATGACATAGTCTTTTATGCCATAACCAACTTTCATCTATATGTGCAATTAAGCATGCCTTTTCACTGTTATTCAAATGAAAGATATTACCTCTAGTCTGATTACCGGTTGCAATTTCCAAACTAGTTCTAGTCATGATTTTGCATTTTCCATTTTTAAATTGTAACTGAAAACCTTTCTCAACTAATTGACCAACACTTAAAATATTATGCTTTAATCCTTCAACATAGTAGACATTGTCAGTGTTATGTTTACCATCAAGAGATATTGAACCCTTACCTTTTATTGAACAGGCTTTGTCATCTCCAAATCTTACTAAACCTCCATTGTATTCTTGAAAGTTCAAGAATTTACCTTTGTCTCCAGTCATATGATGTGAGCATCCTGAGTCAATAATCCATTCATCCTTTGATTCAACTTTAGCTGCTAGGGCTTGTTCTACCGGTTGAGTAGTAGGTTCCGGTTGATCTTTTGTTATAGCAACAAAAACCCATCAATTGTTTGTTGGATCCTCATCAGAATCATTAGTCACACCTTCATCAGCAATGTAACAAGATTTGTCTTTGTTCTTCTTAAATCTGTATATCTGATATTCAGGATTAGGCTTGTATGTTCTTCTAGCTTCTTCTCTTAGTCTAGCATGTCTATCAAGGAATCTTGAAGCCATATGACCAGTCTTATTGCAGTTAAAACATTTAAAAGGTGCTTTACCTTCATACTTACTTCCAATTCGACCTTTTGGCATTTTTCTTGCAAATAGTGCTTCAAGTTCTTCAAGCTCTTCATTTTCCTTCCCGATTTCTTCAAGTTCTTTTGCATAAAAGGCTCTCTAGTCTGATTTGTCAAAAGATGGAGTAGATTATGTTGATGCTTTGAAGGGAAAATCAGTCTTTATAGTAGAAATAGGACCAGATTCCTCAATTTCAAAAGCTGAAAGTTTTCCAATCAATGTATCCCTAGTTATTGATGTATTAGGCATTGTTCTCAGCTCATTTATAGTAGTAACCTTCATTTTATATGCCAGTGGCAAACCTCTTAAGATTTTTGAAACAATCTCATCCTCACTCAAGGTTCCTCCACAACATTTGATACCCAAAACAATTTCATTTACTCTTTCCATAAAAGCAGAAATCCTTTCATCTTCTTTGATTTTTAGATTTTCATACCTGACTCAGAAGCTTTCAAGTTTTGCAATTTTGACTATGGAATCTCCTTCATTCAATGTTTCCAAATGATCCCAAATAGCTTTAGCAATAGACCTATCTGATAATCCCATGATTTGTTAATCTGATAATGTGCTCAAAAGTGCTTCTCTTGCTTTGCAATCATTTTCTTCATCTTTGGCTAAGGTAGTTGGAGTAGTTTGACCAGCTACAACAGTAATATAACCATTCTTAGTAACTTCCCAGATGTCTTTACCAATGTAATTTAGATGTGTCTCCATTCTGATCTTCCATATCCCATAGTTGGTTCCATCAAGTTTAGGACTATCCTTTCTGAAATAATTAGTAGACATTGGATCTCCTCAAGTTGTTAAACTTCTATAAAAATAGGACTAGGCTCTGATACCAATTGTTAGGTCCCGGAGACAACTGAGAGGGGGGGGTGAATCAGTTGTCTAATAAATTCAAACCAAAAAGATATTAGCCGACTTAATGCTTAATACCGGTGAATCAATTAAGTATAGCAGTAGACAGTGTTAACAGTAAATTGCTATACCGGTAGGAATTAATGCATGAAACATAAACACAAAGTTATCCACAACACATGACACCAATATTTGTACGTGGAAACCCTGTAAGGGGAAAAACCACGGTGGGAAACCTTACCCACAATCAAATGATACTACTGCAGATAGTAAGTGTACAAAAAGGGATTTGCACATGCAGAAAGGCCAACAACCTAGAGCTTACTACTCAATCACAAATGGAAGTCACACTGACTATAGTTGGATGGTTAAATCCAATAAGAATGTACTGCACAAAATTGCATCTTCACATGCTCGATTCCGTACCGATGTAATGCTAATATGCTTCTACAAAAACCTAACTTCACCTTCAAATGATGTCTTCGTGTATGCCTCTGCTTGATCTTTCATATACCTTCACTTGAATCTTTTTCGCACTCCACACTTGATCTTACAAATAAGATGTTACATTTATACCATACCCTAAGACCAATTTTAGTAGGTCAGCTCTACAAGATATGACAATAAAAACATTTTACAAATAATATAATATCCGATGCAATAACTGATTAAACATGTCAACTTAATGCATTTATGACAATAATAAATCATCTCCATAGCGTGCCATGCTAATCTAGAAAAGATAAACCTGTCGGTGTAACCCTAGATAACCTAGACCTATTTGTGAGCAAAGGCAAATATGCAAATATGAATATACAAATGATTATTACTTCAGAATAAAGTGTCCACATGATGTCTTCGACATTACCAAGTGTCTTCCATGTCATTCCAGCTACCAATGAACATTATATCCTGGTGGTTAACCATATACTAGTAACTATTGCACAGATTACTGCTTGCCGATGAATGTTGTTGGATCCCCAAAGTAGGTGTATTCAGTAGGTGTTGACATCAATGACAAAACCATACCAAAATACCAACATCACCACCTTAATAGAACTGAAACATTAATAGAAAATATTATACTCATTTTCAGTATTGATCTCCAAGAGAAATAGAAAGAAAACCATAATTGGATACCAGTGCCTTATTTGGGCTACAGAGTCACCCAAATCAAATTAAAATTCCAAAACTGAACAATCGCATACATTTCACCACCTCAGCCTTAATTAACCCCATACATGCCTAACATATACATGTGCTTTACCCTCTTAAAAATAAAACCATTCATCAAATTCAAAAGGAGCAAAAAATTGATTTACTGATAGAGATATTTCATGCATATATAATTCCTCTCCCTTGAAGAGAAAAGCTAGAAACACATCCATATGATTGCTTTATAATCCACGTTCAATCAAATAACCCTAGACTATTCAAATGAAACCAACAAATTAACGAGTGCACACTAGAAGACAACACAAATTTAGGCCTGAAAAGTGTTGATCTATATCTTTATATTCATTTTTGAAAAATAATCTTACATGATTCAAAGTATTCTCTGTGATAGCTAGAAAAAAACCCAAATATATTTCTGCAGCGTTTCTTTACAAAATTTCTTGTGATCCCTTTTCTATTAGTCCTGGTATCCATTTATAACATCATGGATGCATACACGCTTCAGACTTTCCTAAGAAAAATTTGTTACAAACCGCAATGTCCTCCAAGAAATAGTTACAAGTCCTTTTTAGTATCAACACTCTCTTCAGTTTGTTGCTCCTCTGTAACATCTTCTAACTGCTCTGGGATTCCTTCTTCTTGCACTGCATATTTCTTGGTCCACTCTTGGAACATGTCATCAGCAGGCCATGAGTAGCCAACAATTTTTTCCTTCAACTTAACCAACCTTTTCCAAGAGTTTATCACTTTATTAACCTCTGAATTGAAAAAGCCATAGTGTGACTTTATCTTTTCTATTTCTTTATCTATCTTGACAAATAGGGATGTGTCATCTATATTAATGATTCCATTCACCCTTAGAGACAAGTTAGCTCCCACCTCATCAAGCCATACCTATTTGTCCTTCAACTGATTTTGGTTAACAAAACCCCTAGGAAACAATTCAAATTTACGCTCAGTATATTCTTTCCTATACAAGTTGGCTTTCCTCTCTACAGTGGTTCTTCCTTTTGCAAAATTGGTCAGACCTTTTGCGAACTCACATGTGGATTTAATAATAGCATCCAATCTTGCTTCATCATAGGATGCACACATAAGTTCAAAATCCACTTATCCAAAATTGGATCTAGAATAGCCTTGTCTTCATTCAACTCATTCCAAATATGAAAATCTTCTTCATGCTATTGTGCACCATGGAAGACCCTATTGTGTCAGCAAAGCTCAAAATTGTGGCCTTTACCTTTTCCTCATATTTATTTGCAAACAAGTCCTGAGCCTGTTTTAACTTCTCCAATTCATGGTGAATGGTCTCAGCTGGTTGAAAACCAGAAGGCATAGGATAAGGGGGAAATTTGATGATGGGACTAGTGGATGGAGGTTGTGCAGGAGAACAATCTATCATTAGAGTAGAGGACTCACCTTGATGGTACTATCCTGCCAATTGACGCTTCAATTCAGCAATGATGTTATCTCGGTTAGCTATTCCTTCTTTGGACTCATTATAAGCCTTCAAGATTTTTTCTAATTTCAACTAGAGATTAGCTTTTTCCTTTGCCTCATTTTCTACCACTACTACATTGAATTTTGTAGTTTCTAAAATTGTGCTAGCAACCTCAACCACCCTTGTATCCTAAACTCTTCTTACTATCATGCCTCCTAGAAAACTAGATCCTGAGGTATCCTTCCTTTTTCTACTTTCATTCCTCTTTAGGGACCACATGACCAGAGCAACATTATCTTTGTTGAATGTCACTCCCTCCATAGGCTTGGTCTCTTTCCTGACTAATTCAAGTACCAAGGCATCTGCTATATCCCATTCAGGGAGGAGTAAAACACCAACCTTTGACACCATTTCCCTTCCTACTTGAGGAGTGATGGATTTGAATTCAGCCATCATTTCTTGTTTAACTTCTTCCTCCACTAAGGTTGTATCTTTGTGAGTCTGCTCACTCATTCTCTTTTCACACCTTGCATTGAATTGTTCAATGTTTTATTTCCATACAAATTGCATGAATGCCCCTGTTGTGACAAAATTGTTGCCAGCTAGGAACCCTTCACAAGCTTGCTTGACAGCCAGGTCTAACTCTTTACCTTTGAACTCATCTTTAGTTAAGTTCTTCACTAGCTTGCTTCCTAACTGCAACAACTATTCTGCTATTGCCTGTTCATCTCCTATATGGATAGGGGATTGAGATGGAGAGTACAGAGATTCACCCATTTGCACTTCTTTCCCCACCCTCTACCTTTTGGGGGATTCTTGGATGTCAATGAAATCTTCAATTGTTCTCTTCCCTCTTGAAGTGGAGGGCTCACCTGTTACTTGCATCAATACACTATATTTTGACTTTTTGTGCATCACATAATCACTGGGAGGGATGGCTTTAGCAAAGGAAAGCTTGGCTAGAACTAACTTAGCCTTGTCAGGGTTATCTCTTATTATAGCCTCCCTCTTCTCTTTCATAGTTTGCATTAAATTTTCAAAGTAAAGAATTAAGAATTTGATCTTTTCCTCAAAGGGGTTGAAGCTAGACAGAGGGTCATAACTACTATCAAATTGACTGAACGAAATCCAAACCCTTATTGTATGCCAGCACTTTTCTTTCCTTAATCCTTGCTCATCCAAACTAAATTCATTTCTAATTAGGTCCTCAGGGAAATGAAATTGGTGTTGCCTACCTTTGCATACTGCTCTTCTCTTGAACATACTGTTGGAAAAATCATCAGGGTCAGCAAACCTGGTTACTGTAGTAGACATCCTATATGGTTGAAAAAAGTCATCAAAGTATTTCCAACCACCTTTGGTGATCACGAATTGATGGGCCATGGTAATAGTTGGGAAAATAGTCCCTTTACCCCTATTTGTTAGCTCTACCTCTTGCACACCTCCAATTTGCCTTAAGACCTCTGCAATCCCTATTTTCAATGGGACTTCATAAGGCAATAAATATGGAGGGCCTCTGAAACCATAAACTCTGAAAACTATAGAAATAGGGTACAAATACATATCACCCTAATTATGAACAATCTTAATAGCTTCAGTAAACTCCTTAGGCCTGAGGAACTCCAAAAGAGCCTTTGGGATCCTAGGGTTCTGTGGGCATAGAAGAATCCTAAGCCTAGATGCAAAGCATCTATGAAACTTCAAATAACTGGCATCCTCTCTGTTGCAAGACAAAATTGTGCTCCATAGTTGCATAGGCATCTCATCACCTTCCTTTTCTTTGATCAAATCCATTTCCTTAGAAAAATAATCAGATCCTTTGAATAAAAATATGTGCACCAGAAGAGAATACCATTCAAAAGGTCTATCCACCTTACCATTTTTTATCCCTACAAGCCCTACATGAATTGCATCAGTGAGGTAAGGTGCATAATTAAATATCACTACTAGAGAGGGGTTCAACATATGTGCCATCATTAATATATAATGGGTTGGCATGATTGTTTCAACATTGTCCCCAAGGATCTGACATAGTGACCAATACATGCCCTTGACCCTTAAAGTGAACAAATTCAGGGAGAAGGTTTCCATGGTGCTAGGGCCCACTATAGTTAACCCTCATATTTTAACAAAAAACTTCTTCAAAAGGCCACTCCTAAGGTGATCTTTATGCACAACATAAACTTGGGCCAATATTTTAAAATCAGTAGGCTCTAATAAATTTGATGCCTCACTAAGCTTGAAAACATTCCTGAATTCATCATCATTGATCTCTATCAGGGATCCTCCATTGACATTCCTCACACATCTAGTAATAGGATCATAATTGTGTGCAATCTAGGTTAGCAAGTCTACATCCAGAAAAACCCTAGGGACTACGAGCTTCCCCATGTCTAGTTCCCATATGCTATTCATTGGGGCACTGACATGTCTCTAACTGAATCCCATTTTAAAAAGACCAAGCCCTAAAATCCCTATTTGTGAATCCCTTAACCATCTACCCTTGTCATATAAACCGTCTCCAATCCTTAGACGAGGGGGTTTAGGAACTAATTCTTTGATTTTGGCCATAGCATTCAAGGACATGGTCAATTGTTCTAGGAAGTCATCACATATATTCCTATCTTGATAATTTACCTTCCTTATGAACTCCCTTCTTGGTGCCATCCCGTTAATGCAATTATATCAATTGAGATTCAAACAAAACTCTGATAAGGCAATCACATAGTAAAGAATCAATTTTCAAACTATAATTAGCAAGCAAGATACAAAAAACTTGTTACTCTCCTAAAGAAATTCGCTCTGCACCAACTCCTCTGCAACAAACTCGTCGAAATGGTGCCAATATTCAATTGATGTGGACCTTAATATGGAAACTCAGAATTGAATTAAGACATTTATCCCGCATGCTTTGGCCATCAACTCAGAATTGAATTCACAAATTGAATTCAAAAACGGGCTCCAGCAGATCACTTGTTTTCTGAGTATTTCCCTGTTTCACTGGTTTGCCAATTCGCGAAGTTTAAAACCCCCACACCTTTCCTTCATGAAGCAACAACATTCATTGGATCCTTGGAAGCTTGCACTGCCTTTACTCCTTCTGGTCCTTCTATATTAGTAACAGGCCCCATCTGCTAGTCGTCCGATCATTTTCCACTTGCTCGATCTTTACCACTTATGGTGATCACCAGTCTTTTCTACTAACTATGCACCACCATCACTACTAGCGGTCTTCACCACTTCACGAAAGCTAACCACCCTACATCTTTGGGCTGTGAAACAACTCCCATCATTGGATCCACCTCGAGATGTACACCATTTAACATACTCAAACCTTTAAAGTGGGCCCTTAGCTTGGAAACCATGTGCTTTGTTTCATCACTAGTGAATGAATCTTATGTGTCAGTCTCCTATTCACTCAAGAAATCCAGTGGGCTCCATTCTAAGACCGTCACGTGTTCTATTTCACCATGGGTTTCAACACCATCATCAGTTAAATCAAAGTGGGCCCCAAGAAATCCTTTGGAGCCACGTGCATTTGACAAGTCATCATTTCCCTAGCAAGCGACCCACCTATCCTACCATGTCATTTTTCTATTTCATGAATGGTAAACTCCATTTGATTTGAGGTTGTGAATCCACACGAGCCGTCCGATCAACTACAAGTTGATCGGTCTTTAAAATCATGACTTGCCTATCTTTTAGACCCACCAACCCTTTTGCTATTTTGTGAACACTAAACCTTGGGCAACTCTTGTTCATGAAGTAATGACAATCATTAGATCTTTGGAAACTGCTTGTCTATTAACCTTTTCATGACCACCTTGCCCAGGCCCTCCACCCTTCCACTACTTTACGAAAGGTAAAACACGAACATCTTTCAGCTGCGAATCTATGTGCGCTATTGGATCAACTCGACACTAATCATCCTTTAACCAAAGGAAACACTTATCTTTGGGACCTGCCAACTCTTTCTCTATTTTGCAGAGTGTAAATCACATGCATCTTGTGCTAGCAAAGCAATGAGAGCCATTGGATCTAATACAAGGTGCATTCCTTTTACCTGACTAACAATCCTTTGGGCGGGCCCGCTTACCCCTTTCACCACTTCGTGAATGCTAAGCTATAGGCATCTTTGCATAGCGAAACAACGCATACTGCAGGATAAACCTTGACTTGCACGATAGTTAAGAAGCCCAACAAATATTAAAACAAGACATAGGTAAATGCGTAAAAATTGAAAATATTTAAAAAGACTGCCTAGGGAAAACCTAAAGGGGGGGACACTTTCATGACGGAGCGACCCTTCCACTTAAGTGGAAAAAGTAATGCAAAAATAGAACGCAAGGGTTTTCAAAATGTAGGAAGGGTTAAATCTTTCAAAAACCTTAAACCCTCTTTGACCCTATGTCAAACACATCTTGTAAGATTTTAGCCAAGTATGAGACAAGAATACCCAATTTTCAAAATAGTGATAATAGTAGCTCTATCTGGGGATGGTTGATTGCAAGATCAAAACAATAATTCAAAAACTCTAGAGAATAGACCAAAATAAAAGTCCAAAAACAACCAATAGAAACAAACCCAAATATATACAAACAAAGACCTACTGTGCATGGACTTAAGAGAAGTAATGTTTCGGGAACTGTCCATGCACTATAAATTCCTATACCTCACCATTCATTTTCTACAAAAAATATGAATCCTTTCCATTAAGATGATAAACCATAGAGGGGCCTATCTATAGTGACTCAATTTTTTTGTGTTTTCCTTTATCTTACCCTTTTGCATTCCATTGAAGCACCATGTTGCTAATATGAAACTTTCTTAACAAGGTTCTTTTGTCAAACAGATATTTGGACTGCAACTGGATCTTCAAATTCCTCTTATGGGTCAGAGTTCTAATTTCTTCCACCTCCACCATCTGAATCATTCTATCTTCCATAGGTTCAGATAACTCCATGTCTTCAGCTTGCAAGAACTTGTATACTAGAAGAAGATTATTGACTAGCACCCTAGATTGTGTGCCATAAACCAATTCAAAAGGTGAAACCCCAATTTCTTTCTTAACAATAACCCTGTCTTCCCATAGGGCCAACTTTAACTTCTGGTCCCAAGACCTTTTGTACTCCTCTAGGATTTTCTTAATAATGTTCAAAAGGCTCTTATTGCTGGATTCAGCTTGCCCATTACCTTGAGGATGATATGGTGAAGAGTAGGACATAACTATCCCATGGCTGGTTCAAAACTCAATGAACTCCTCTGACTTGAAGCTCATGGCATTATCCATCACCAGTTTCATAGGAACACTGAATCTGGTTATGGCATTATCCATCAGGAAGTCAATAACAACCTTACTTGTGGCTCTCCTAGTGGGTACAACTTCAATCCACTTGGTGAAATAATCAGTGGCTACTATGATCCACCTATGACCTCTTCTTGATTTCTCAACTATTTCACCAATAAAATCAATGCCCCATTAGACAAAAGGGGCTTCTACTATGACTAGGTTGAGGGGTAAGGCTCCCTCATACTTCAGTTTGGATGAAATTTTTTGGCATGGGTCATGTCTCCAAACATGTTCATAGGCATCTTTAAACAAAGTGGGCCAATAGTAACTAGCTTGGACTATCTTACCAGCTGTTGGTTTTGTAGAGTAGTGACCTCCACATACTGCATCATGCATTTCAGTTAACATCTTTCTAGCCTGGGACTTGTCCAAACACATCAATAATGCCTCATCTCTATTTCTCCAATACAGATCACCCTGAATAAGGACATATTTTTGATATTTAAGTCTCAGTGTCCTTCTTTGTTTGTGGGTCATTCCTCCTAGATATGTTGTATTCCTTAAAAAAAGCACTATCTCTGAGTACCAGGGTTGTGTCTCAATACTTGTGACCAAGATGTTCTCAACTTCAACATTATTCACCTCAACGTCAAGAAGGTTTGATTCAGCCATCATCTTAGCAAGGCCTAAACCTCTCACCAATTTAGTGATCTTAATCTCTAAATCAAACTCCTGAATTCTGGTTATCCATCTTCATCTTTTACTAGTGACCTTAGACTGGGATAAAATATCTTTGATAGCCGCATGTGGGACATAAGAAATTACTTGTGCATTTACAAGATATGGCCTAAATGCTTTAACAGCCTTGACCAAAGCATATTCTTATTTCTCCATGATTTCATATTTTAGCTCTACAACCTGCAAAGATTTTCTATAAAATGCTATAGGATGTCCATATCCCTCATTATGCTTTTGTAGAAGAGCTGCAACCACTGTATGATATGAAGCAAAAGAAAACAGAGAGAAAGGCTTACTGTAGTCAGGGGACTTCAACACTGGTGCCTCCTGAATAGCTTTTTTCATTTCATCAAAATCCTTTGAAGCTTCTTCATCCCAATAGAACTTTATATCCTTCTTAAGCAATCTAATAATGGGCTTGACTATCTCTGCAAAATTTGCAATGAATCTTCTAACAAAATTTACCTTGCCCAAGAAAGATTAGATACCTTTAACACTCTTTGGCTCAAGTACATTGTTTGTAGCTTCAATTCTTTTAGGGACTATTCTAACCCCTTCCTTGGAGACAATATGCCCGAGCAGCTTCCCTTCAGCGACAGCAAAATGAAACTTTTTTGGATTTAAGGAGACACCAAATTCCAGATCTTTATTGAAAACCTTTTCCAAGTGCCCATAGTGGTCATCCACCCTTTTGGAGAAACATGTTAAATCATCTTGATACACTGCCATGATAATGTTAATGAATTCCTTGAAAGATACACCCATTGCTCTCTGAAAAGTAGCTCCAGCATTTTTCAAACCAAAAGGAATTCTTACATATACATATATTCCCCAAGGGGTGGTAAAAGCAGTCTTGAATTGTTCAGATTATTTCACTAACACCCAGTTATATCTTGAGAACCCATCCATCATAGAGAATAGGTCACAACCAGTTACTCTCTGCAACATTGCTTCCATATTAGGAGAAGAATAATTGTCTTTCAAAGAAGCAACATTTAGGCTCCTAAAATCAACACAGAGCCTTATGTCCCCATTCTTCTTTCTAACTGGGACCAAATTAGATACCCATGATGAATGCCTTATAGGCTTAATGATCCCCCCTTCCCTTAACTTGGTTAATTCTTGCTGTATTTTAGATTCCAATAGGGGGTTGATAGGTCTGTTTCTATCTAAAAGGCTTAGCATCTGGAAGCAAAGGGACTTCATGCTGAAATAGATTTTGTCTATACGCCTTCAAATATTCATAAGACCAAGAAAAAACATGCTTATATTTCTTCAATAAATTAATAAGGTTAACTCTGACATGAGGAGACAAATTTTTTCCAATATACACCAACTTAGGGGATGATTTTGTCCCCAAGTTCACTTCCTCTAATTCATCTAACTTGGTGGTTGACTGCTGATGCAAATGACTATCACTGTAACTCAACATACCTTCCAATTCTACTAACCCTTTAGGTATTTCATTAGTTTCCAATTGAACCATGTCATTTCCAAACACAGTTTCTCTATCTTCAACCACTTCTACCAAGGCATTGCAATCAATTTTTTGTCCATCATAGTCATCAATGCATTGTATGAATCTGAGAATGTCTTCATCATCAGTGAACACTTGCCAATTATACACATTATTAGGAATGGCCGGCCTAGCTTTTATCTCAACTGTGGATACACCGGTTAGTGTTATATCATCATTTTTTAATGCAATATTTGCTAAGAAATCAGCCATGATATTCTTTGATCTTTCTATCCAATTAATAGAGAATGCACTAAAATGTTGAATCACATCCCAAACTACATGTTTGTATCTTTTCAAATGATCATTTTTAGATGCATACTTAGATCTAACCTGAGAAACAACCAACTCTAAATCCCCTAGTACTCTTAGCAACTGAATCCCATGCCTTTTTGCAACTTCAAGCCCTAATAACAACTTTAGAGAAAGCTCCATCAAAATACATGTGCCATAAACCATGTTGTTGAGATTCCAATTCAATCACAATAGACTCAGTATTTTTCAATTGAGGCAAAATCAGTTGTATTCTAAAATTGTCAAGATCCACATCAATCATATAGTTTAATATACTAGGGTCTATCTTCTCAATTACCCTAGGGGCATGTGGTTCTCTATACAACTTAAGCTAGCTCCCATTGATGGAAATTGTAGCATATGACAGATCCAATTGAACATTTCCACCTACTGCTACAACCCATTGTCTAGATAAAAGCATGCCATAGTGAGGTTTTGTGTCAGTTACTATGACATCCATCTTATATGTTGCTACAGGGAATGCTGCTATTTTTACTTCCACATCTTTCATTGTACCTATCACTGACACTTCTCTATTGTCCATATCATAACACTTCCCATAAAATGTACTTACTGACAACCCTAATTCTTTCATGACACCATATGGCATCACATTTGCAGTTGCACCAAAATCTGTCATACATTTCTTAATTAGTCGATTATTAACTAATAAAGTAACATAGAAAGGATCAAGCTGTGAAGGCTCTTATGTAATAGTTGTTCCAACATATACCTCTGAGGTTTGTGGCTCATGATCCTTTTCATCCTTGATTGAACCTGAAGGCAAAGATGTGCTACTGTCAAATATCTTAGAAAATAAAGATAAAACAACTTCTCTATGTTCCTTTATTTTAAATAATTCTATCAAAGGGATTGTGACTTTCATCTGGGTAAGAGCCTGAGTCATATCAAAAGTGGAACTACTAATCAACTCAGTATTAGTTTTAACTTTCTCTATCTTAGGTTGACTTGCCTTCTTCATTGCGGAAATTCCTTGTACATCATCAGTGGCATTATTACCCATACCCTTGGCTACATCTTTAATTTGGTTATTCTTTTCTTGACCATCTTGACGAAAGGTGGCATTACTTGCTACTTTCTTCTGGGATACTTCTTTTATGAACATTGAGCCAAGTTCACCTTGATCCCCATCCTTCTTACTACTTCTCGAGTTGTAATTATGCTTGGCTTTGGCTATGGCAACCTTAGTGAGATTTCTTACTTCTTCATCACTGGGTCTTTGGAGATGAACTTCTTCATCTTCAATAGTCACTACATTCAAAGTGGGATACCAATCAAGTGTCAATTGTCCTGTGTAAGATCTATTACTATTTAGTGCATCAAATTCACTAAATTCACTTTTTAATGACTCATCATCACTTTCAATAATAGTTTTGAACATATTAATATCAGGCTCAGCCTCTTTTCTCATGGATTCTTTGAGGGCTTGAGCTACAACACATTGATGAGGAGAATGTGGTCCATCACAATCCATGCACCAAGGAGTATTCTCCATATTATGAACATTCCTTGCTTTCAAAGGATCTAGGGTATCTTGCAGGGAAAACTTTAAACCCCCCCCCCCTTGGACAAGGTGTAAAAACCTGGCAAAAGTTGTATAATTCCTGAGGAAAATTTTAATTTTATGGGCGAATTTTTGCTATTTATGGAGAAAAAAAATAATCTCCATTGGCGAATTCTAATGTTTTTAAAACCCCAAAAATATTTGCATGGGTAAATTGTAATGTTTTTAAAACCAAAAAAAAATTTGCATTGGCGATTTCAACCTATTTTCAAACCATTAAAAAAAAATATTGGCGATTCCAACCTATTTTCAAACCATAAAAATAAAAATATTGGTGATTTCAACCTATTTTCAAACCATTAAAATAAAAATATTGGTGATTTCAAGATATTAACTTTAAATCATTAAAACACGTGGCACACAGTCATCATCTCTCTGCCTGGAAGACTGCCCATTAGGGCATCTCGCGACCTAGCGACAAGCCCTTACGACTCTCTCTATCTCCAACTCGCAAGTTGAAAATGCTAAGCCTTCATAACCTCGAGATCTAGCAACTGAGGGAAACTGAGCTGCCACTCGCCAATTCTTGACCACAAAATGTTAAGTCCTCGTCACCGTAGCGACTTGGAGATAGTGGTAACTTTAACCCTTGTCACGTACTCGCCAACATAAAACTGTTTATCTCTTAACCGCTAGCAATTTACTCACAAGCTCACGACTTGATCAAGTCTTCAGACATTTAATTTTGTGAGCTGGCGATAACCATTAAACCTAACCACAAACTATCTAGTCGCTAGCTCGTGACCTAAAAATGCTAACATTAAACAAACATGAGAGCTAGCGACAACTGTATGAAATGAGTTACTTGCTAACTCTCGCGGCTATAATGTATGACATCAGACCAACTTGAGACCTCGCGACCAAAGCAATTTCACTAACAATCTATATTGTTTTATTTGCTAAGCTTGGTAACATAAAATGCTAACACCCAAAAAACCTAAGACCTCGAGATGTGAACCCAAACCAACTTGTCACCAGCTCACGGCTTGATCATGTCTTCAGACATTTTACCTTGCGAGCTAGCGATAACCATAAAACTTAACCACAAACTATTTGGTCGCTAGCTCGTGGCTTGATCACATCTTCAGACATTTTACCTTGCAAGCTAGTGATAACCATAAGGCTTGGATGCTGACTCGTTCCTGAGGGACTAGTTTGAAGGTTTCTCTTGAGGCGAGGTTGATTAGACAAGTGAGGACGATGGTTTCAAAGGCATAAAAGGATTTGATAGCTTCTGAGTTAGAGATGGGAGATCACGGATTTCTCTGAGAAATAAGAGCTCAGGTTGCTTGTTGTCAAGGATTTTGAAGTAAAATTTGTCCAATCAAGGAGGAATAAAATCAGAACAAAATCATTCACAATAGATGAGCCTTAGTAGGATACAGTGGATTAAGGATTTGATAGGCATGATGATGACTTCTAGAGTCTACAGTCATGTTGGAAACCACCAAAATGATAATTTTTCATGTGAATGCAAAATGAGCATCACCAAATGAAGTGTGAAAATGTTATAAATACAATGGAGTGGTGACTTAATTGGTAGAAGAGAAAATAAACCTTTTTCATTTTCTGAGAGTGGTTTTTTTCCTCAGAAAGGAAGATGATGTTTGAGCAGGATCGTGCATGGAGTTGCACTCATGTGCTCTGTGATACCGGATGGGTGTTTTTTTGTTTTCAGCTATGTGAGTTTGTTTATTGTCAGAGGGGTTGTGAAAGTGAGAAGGATTGCCAGAGGGGGTGTGAAACCCTTTTCTTATCAAGAAAGGCCATGCATGGCACATCCTTTGCTTCTACTCTGCCATAGGATGGCAGGGGGTTTGAAGAAGGAGCCCACAGAGGATTGAAAGAAGGATTTGTTTGGCTGGGGAGTGGTAGCCAGTCATCTTTGTGATGACATGGAAGCTGCAACCCCTCCCCAACATATTACATTTACCCTAAAGCTCCTCTTTCCACTTTCCTTGATCATGGGCATGAAGGCTCGAGCTCATCTTTCCATTTTCTCTGTTCTTGGGCATGAAGGCTTCCTCCTCTATTTGGAAATGATCTGTTGGATAGAACGTAACATCTCACATTCCATCCGAAGGCATCAGGGTGATAATGGCATGGCTCAAGCAGTTTTGCAAGTTGTATAGTCATTGGGGTTCCTTTTCTAGTTCCAGTAGTGATTCTTCATTTTAGACTCTAGGTGAAGGGAGCAAGTTGTATACTGTATAGTCATTTATATAGCAAATGAAAAGCATTTAGTGTCAAGCTTTGTGCAGGTTCTTGAAGGAGTTATATATAAATTATTAAATTTATTGTGTATGTTTGTATCTTTTTCAAATGATCAGAATCATGAGATTTAACTTTTTCCATTTGTTGCATTGTTATGGTGTATGTAATTTTTCATTTAAATTTTTTGTTAGTCTAGAATCATAATACATATTAAGGATTCACCTCATTGTAACTGGTGGGCAGATTATAGATAGTCATAGAACACCTCCATATATATTACATAAACATCCATAGCATATAAAATCATAAGACTCAAGAGTATTAAGAATGAAAGTATTACTATTAAACACCACAATAGATAGGAATACATTATACAACATAGTTAGTAAAACTATTAAACACCACAATAGATAGGAATACAACATATATTACATTATACAACATATATTACATAAACATCCATAGCATATAAAATCATAAGACTCAAGAGTAATAAGAATGAAAGTATTACTATTAAACACCACAATAGATAGGAATACATTATAAAACATAATTAGTAAAACATCAAGACAACAGATCAGTGCCTTATCCTAGGGCATAGACTCTAGAGTCACTTTAAACTTACAATTCAAGACAACCCGATAATAAACTTCAATAATGAATAATGCCATTACATACACAACCTAGATTCATATGTAAACTGAAAAACCCTTGATCATTCAATTCATAGTGAAAACATAAATTCAACACAAAGACAATTATGTGAAGGTCTCAAACTACAAATGATATTGATATTATATTCATAATGATATCAAAAAGTAAATTCACAATGCAATTCAAGTTTTCAACTATGCACTTATCAAATTCTTGAACAGTTGAGCTATTATAAATTTATAACTATATAAGAGTTTTCAAGTTCAACATCAATAAAAGTGGCCAACTAGCCATCCCTCTCTACCGATCAAAAATAAAAAGATTACTGTGAGTAATCTTGGGTAGCAACCTCAACCTAAGATTTCTTCTTTGGCTTTAGCATGGCTTGCCACTTGTCCACCTCTTTGTCTGTTGGCCAACTGAATGCCTTTACCTCTTCCAACTTTGCAACTGAATCTGTCCATTTGGCATCTGTAACTGCCCTAGACTCAACAATAAATTTTGCATGGTCAACCTCAACCTTGAACAGTGAATCAAGTAGACCGTTAAGGAAATCAGCATCAACCTATTCATTTACATGCTTGATTATTTCTTCTTTCTCCACAATCAAATCAAATTTGCTAGTCCAATCAAAAACTGATTTCAACTGTCCATTACTACCATAAATTGAAGGCACCAATTTACTATAACCTTCCCCAAATGTCTGCAATTTTTCATTTATAAGCACATCCTTCCTTGTGAAAAATGCATAAGTTGCATTCATTACCTCCACCATGTCTTTGGTGTCATTGATCTTGGGAGGGAACTCATCACTATACATCATTGCAGTATCTAGATTATCCATTAATCTGCTTCTTCTTGACCAAACATTGAACAAAGGTCCAAGAAAAGCGATAGCCTCTGAGGATGTTTTACTTGCCTCTATCAAAGAAATGTGCAAATCATGCACTACCATCAATTTTCCTTTCAATACATTAATCTTGTGTTTCAGAATTCCTGACACAACAGAGATAGCCTTGACATTTTGTTCCTTTTCAAGCTTTTCAATTTTCCCTGTGTATTCCTCCATTTGTGTTGTCACATCAGCTGGTATTTCTTGTACTTGTTCTGTAATCTGTATTGGAGGGGGCTCATTTGCAATTTTTTCTTTCAAATCCACTAACTCTTCCTCCAGAGCACCCTTCTTCATTAGTGTCTCTTCATATTTTTAATTCAATGTAATCAATTGGGTATATGTTTCTGTGTATCTTCTTGACAAATTCTCTATTTTTGATAAATTCATGAAAGAAACTTGACTCAAAAAAGAGGCAATCTCCGTGTTAGTTGTGTTTTGCAAGCTCCAAATCATTCTGTCAGCTTTCTTTTCTACTTGGATATTTAGAAGGTGGGGCTTTTGAGTGGAAGGGGCCAAAGACCAAGCAGCAAGTATCTTTGACTTAGGATTAAATCCTGATCCTCTTATTACATCTCCAATTTCAAATTTAGTTTTGAACATTGGGTCCTCTTGCTTCCTAATCTGATCAATAATAAAAGTAGACTGGATATCCCAGTCAGGCATCATAATCATACCAATACTCTTAATCAATTGTCTTGCCTGTTCCACAAATATTTGCTCCCTGTCAAGATCATATTGTTGCAGTGCCTCGATGATCTCCTATTTCTTTTCTTCATTTGCTTCCTCTATGATCAGATTTTGTCTTAATTATTTTTGATTCAATCTTGACAAAAAACTTTTTAATTCATCTGACTTAATAAAGTCATCATCTTTCATGAATTCATTTGACAACATCACATGCTCATCAAAGCCTTGAGCAAGGGCTTATTTGTTTCTCCCCATTCTTCATTCTGCCCTGCTTCTCTGAGATGTGTCCTTATTTGATGAAAGTATTGTCCTTGTTCTGTAACAATTGCTCTAGCAGGGTCTCTCCTCACAATTGTACCGACCTCATTAGTTTTTTGTTTCTTTGCAGCTGGGGTAGATTGAACTTCATCCCCACTCTCTACATCATCAGCATGAGCAGACACACTAAGTGGCCTCTTGCCATGTGAAGAATGTACATCTTGGGGGTCTTGCTACTAAGTAGCCACTTTGAAATCTAGAATTTGAGGCATTTGTTCCATCAGAGTTTCATATAAACTCAACATTTTGTTAATCCTCTCCAAGTACGGGCTATCAAGGCAAAAACCTGAGAAACTAGGGTCAATAGCCTTCAATTCTGCTTCAACTCTCATCAATTTTTTCCATTTTCTTCTCCTTTCTTGTACTTCATCTTTTCTCAGCAAATTTCTAACCACATCTTCATCATCCAATGGTTCATGGTCCTTTATTGCAGCCTAAGGTGTCATTTTTGGCATTGCAATTTTAATAAATTGTTCTGGATCACAGAATCTAGACACAACATTAACCAACCTATATTGTTTAAGGAAATTGTTTACTTCATCAAAGCAACTCCTACCAATGGTAAAATCAGACGCAACCCAAATCCTAGGAAGAAAAGAACCCTTCCTGTGTTTATCAAGGTATTCTTTTTCAACTAGGGTCAATTGCTAGATAAACTCCATAGAAGCAATCCTAATTGGAACAAACTTTGGTAAAATATGGGAAGGCTAAGGACACCCATAGACTCTGATCACATAAAAGTTATCAAAAAAATAAAAGTCCCCCCAGTTATGTGAAATAGACTAGTTTGGAACAAACTGGTAAGGTCTCAAAACTCTCCTAACATCAATTGACAATAGTTCCCTAATTATTCCTAGCATTTCCATAATTGGCGAAACAATCCAATTTTCAAAGAAAAGGAAAGAAGAATGGGGAGAACTATTGTCCCAAACCTAGGTCCATCTTTGTATTGGCATTAAGACATCAAGTTCTTCTTTGAAAAGATCCAATTCTTTATCCAAGAACTCAACATTATAGAACAAGATTAAATGCATCAGCAATGAATAATGCTTGAATGTAGGGCTGGGTGCACCACTTTGAATTTCAACTACAACATTACGAATGTGTTCAACCACATAGCCCACATAATCATAATCTTTGTTAACATCTAAGTGTTGAATGTCCATGGCCATCATCAGTAATTAAGCTAACATTGTTGAATCTCCATCAAAACTCAACACTCTGCATAATCCATAGATTGTACAATGCATATAATGGTGGAAAGTTGTGATGTCAAATGGTGGTTTGATACTCTCTAGAATTATAACTGGCTTCCTATCCACCCTAGGCATGTATCTGGGGATTGCATGCTTCTTGATAACACCTTTGTATTTTTCATAATCCTCTGCAATCCGCTCCAAATCTATATCTGTACATGCATAACCAATAATCTGGAAAGCTTCAACAAAGCTAGCTCTGTTAATTGAAACTAGGGAAAACTAGTTCTTTCTTCTGATTACCCTAGATACTGGGAAATAGCATTTGGCCAACTCTTTGATCAAATCCACATCAACATACACATCTGGCACAATTAACTTTGCCATATTTAAATCCCAAGGGTTTGACATCGGGACACCCTTAACCCTATTATTCCAGAAATACTTAAATAGAGCATAACCAGTCATATTAGGTGTGGTAGGGTTTCTACATTGGCTAAATAAATCTCTCCATCCCAAATGATTTGTATTCAAAGCAATGGAAGTCCCTGGCATCAAATCTACAAATTCCTCTTTGTATTTCTTAACCATCATTTCCTCAGTGGCACTGGCCTTGGAACCTCCAGGTTCTCCTACTCCACTTGTCATGGCCTTGGGCTTGGGCTTGGGCTTAGGCTTGGGCTTGGGCTTGGGCTTGGGCTTGAAACCTCCAGTAGCACTCATCACCTGGCTCATTTTAGCTACAGGAGAAAAACTTAACCAATTTTTTGAAATTTTCTGAGTTCTCACACCCAACACTCCGAATTCTCCAACGTTGTTGCAGAGCTCAATTCACTGGATTACCTCAAAGATAGAATGCATTAATGCAATTATATAAAACCTCAGCTTGATCATGCAATTTATGGTATTTAATATTTGGGCACTGTCACTTCTCTCAAGTCTCAACTCTCAAGTCTCATTAATTGCCACACTTGCATGAACTAGCTAGTAGCTACCGTCTGTGGCATTAATTCAAACTTCAAACTGAAGTACTCAAGCAAAATTTGAATTCACACCCTTATATTTGATTGGCGATTGGCATTCAAAACTTTTACAGAACCCGACAAACAAGTCCACGTGCTAGCGAGTTAGCGACAATGCTACCAAATCCTCTTAATCGCAAGCTCGCAACCCCTTTTATGAATCCTCAAAAATTCTCGTGAGTGAGCGACAACCATTGATCTAACAAAACAACTTATTTCATCGCAAGCTTGCAACTAGAAACTTAACTTGACTTAAACCCTTGCGATCCAGCGATAAGAAGACACTTAATTGCCATCGCATGCTCGCAACACTTTTTGACTTAAGACTTACCAAACTGCGAGCATGTGATGTCCACAAAATCAGACCAAAACTAAACAACTTCAAAACCTGTGAGCAAGTGACTTAACCCCATCGCATGATTGCAAATTAAAATGACCTAACCACGAACACCTCACGACCTTGCGATAACATAAAATCACATCCAGTCACAACCTCGCAACATAAAATGGTATTTGGGAATGGGTGCCATGATTAATGCAATTGTACAAATGTCAAAATCTCAGCTAGATCATGCAAGCCATCACTTCTCTCAAGTCTCATTAATTGCCACACTTGCATGAACTAGCTACTGTGGCATTTGATTGCGATTTCCATTCAAAACTTTTACAGAACTTGACAAACAACTCCATGTGTTTAATCCCCATCTTTAATCGCACACTCTCAACCAGTTATAACAATTAGGAAAGGAACTGACGAGTTAGCGACAATGCTACCAAATCCTCTTAATCGCAAGCTTGCAACCCCTTTTACAAATCCTCAAAGAATCTCACAAGTGAGCGACAACCATTGATCTTCATCAATCTCTTTAGTCGCAACCTCGCAACATTATTTGTAATATTCTTTCTTTACCTGGGAGCTGGCGACCACTACAAATCTAACAAAATAACTTATTTCATTGCAAGCTCGCAACTTGAAACTTGACTTAAACCCTTCCGAACCCGCAACAACAAGGCACTTAACCGCCATCGCATGCTCGCAACACTTTTTGACTTAAGACTTACAAACCGGTGAGCATGTGATGACCACAAAATCAGACCAAAACTTACCTATCACCAGATCACAACTTAAAATGTTAAACAACTTCAAAACTTGCGAGAAAGTGATGAAACCAACTAAGCTATGATACAAACTACATCGCATGATCACAAATTAAAATGACTTAACCACGAACACCTCATGACCGTGCGACAACATAAAATCACACCCAATCGCAAACTTGCGACCAAAGCGATTTCATTAACAATCTCCACCTTGCTAACATAAAATTCTAATGCTCAAAAAACAAGAGACCTCAAGATTTAAACCCAAACCAATAGGTCCAACACTCGCTAACTCGCCACTTAAATTGTTAAACATGAAATTTATTTGCGAGTTAGAGATGAAACATTAAACATGTCTAGCCAACTAGTTTGACCACACTTGATGATGACATGGACAAATTAATAGAGGACAACTCAGATTTTCAACACACGACAACTTCGGTTTACTAGCCAACTAAGACAAAAAAAAACACAAAACCCTATTCACCATGAACATCATTTTAAGCATTTATTGTAGAATAGTAGAAAGGTTCTAGGAGTAATGGTTATGTAGTATGAATAATTTTATGGATCTTGTGACACAAATTGTTGTATTTCATGTTCAACATAATGTGGAACCAAATACCAATTTACTAATAATTCAATTGTTTAGTAATAATTCAAATTCACCATTTAAAATATGAAATAAGTATCCGTTCTACTTCTAATTCACAAATTGAAGGAATACAATATCAAAAATCATCAATGACAACTATAGTATTGCAATTTTGCAAATTCAAATTTTAATATGACTCAAGAACTATAGTATAATTATAAATACCTATAAATTGACTACTAATTCACTTTAGTGACTCAGTCCGACTGTCCAAGGCTTCTATATCCCAAATTGACTCAAGATCCAGAAACTGACTAGTACTAATAGGTTCATCTTCATTGAGTTAGGTATTCAAAAATGTCTTCATCTCCATGCTGACTCTGAGTCTATGATCCATCATATTCATTTGTCTCAGCAATAGCACTAGTAGTAACACCACCAGATTTTAAAGTGTTGCACACCCCTCATCTTTCACGCATGGAATTCCAGATTACCAGTGCCCTATCATATGGAAAATCTCTAACATTATATTGGGCTACAAACAACCTCAAGCAAGTTTCCAAATTCTTGTCTAATTTGTTTCTGATCTTTGATTTCAAAAGCCTTAATACACTAAAAACTCTCTCATCTTCCATTGACCCCAATATCATTGTTTGACATAAATCAACAAGTTTCAAATATTCTGGTATTGCAATATGCAATGCTTCACTTTGATCTATCCTTTTCAAAAGCCTTGTGATTGATCCAGGTTCAAATGGATTCTCCAAGTTAACCAATTGTTGTTTCATAACCAATGCAAACTATTTGCATTGTTTTCTAAGATGATCTGAATTTAAAATTCCTTCTATTGGCTGTCCATTGTAATATGCATCTTTTGAAAATGTCAATATCAATTCCTCTAGTTTTTTATGATACATCTTTGCGTCATTTGGATTATCTCCAATTGAATGCAAAAATTGAGGATACACATAACCCATGGCTTCAAGTATTTCTTCTCGAGGGAATCTTTCATGAATCTCAGTTGAAATTTCATATGCAATAGACTTCAAATTATCACTAACAGATTTAACAATCCTGTCAAAATCTCCCTTTTTAATTGGTAGTGCTCTACCTAACTTGTCCATCTTAGATTGGTGCATTGGTATCTGAAATCCTTTTACAAAGACACATAGCTCATTTTTGGTATTGAAATGTACAAAATTTTCAGCATGATTCAAATCTGTAATTATCTACCACCTAAAAAAATTTGGGCTTCGCCCTGTTAGATCTGAATATAGACCATCCAGGCTCAAGCATGTCATTTTACGTAGAGTGCTATACTCATTGATATACATAGTTCTATCTTGGGCTTTCTTAACAAGTTTGTTCATTGAATCTAGCATGGGGAGAAGACTAGCTAAAGTTAACAGAGTCTCTATATCACTAAACTTATGTAAGAGATCAGGAGCTTTGTCTACTGTGAGGCGTTGCTCATACATTAGACTGATCAAGGATTGATATTTTGTTAGGACTCGTTTCACTAGTCCATGCAAGGAGATCCATCTGGTCTCAACATCCCTAAGAAGCTTGTTTCCTCCTGTTGCTCCCTTAGCAAAAATCTGAAATTCTGCAAAACATTTAGGACTTTGGCAGAAGTATGAGTAGATCTTGTGGACCAAATCTTCAACTTTTGACACTATAGGGAAATTGCTTACAATTCTATATGCTAAATTCATTTGATGGGCCATGCAGTGAATGCCAACCATGTATGGTGCAATACTAGTTTGTAATCTTACGCAAAGATTGGTCCTTTGACCTTGCATTACTGCAGCTCCATCAGCTCCAACACACACCAACTTCTTGGCAATTGTCAAGTCATCCATACCAGCAATTTCATTCAAAGCTTTCTTAACTTCCAAATATAAATTTTCTTTTGTTGAATTGCCCCTCATTTTATGAACACAGAGTAGATGAGCTCGATGGACATGTTCTTTTACAGTATACACATGCATACAAACCCAAGCAGTGTTATCTACCATAGTAACTTCATCTATGGATAATGAAATGAAATTTGACTCTTTTACACTCTCTTGTAAATTTTTCTTTTCCACCTCAGCGAGATAGTTTGCCATTTCCCATCCAGCATTTATTGACCAATGTGACATAGGATAGTGAGGAATATTCAAAAAAGATAATAAATTACTAAATTCTAGGAAATATTTCATAGGACACCCTCTCGACATAATATGAAAAATAACACTCATCTGAACAGTCTTTGCCAGGTTTGCATCTTTCGCTACATGTTCAAGTCTAGCCTTGATTGTATTTCCAAATCCACTATTACCAATCACTGTCATTTTGTGGTTATGCTCTTCATATTCCATAGCATACTTAACATGAAGACATTCTTCCTTTGATTTCCATCTTACTACTCGTGTTTCCTTTCTGTCTATGATCTATTTTTAATAAACCTTACCAATATGCTTTTCTATGGTGTCAAACTTTAGCTCCATCTTCTTCTCTCTTTTTGTTTTCCAGCTACAAATCTTACACCTACATTCTATTGGTTGTTCTTCATTGTTTGGGACTGGTTCAATGAATGGGTACTTTGCTACCCAATCAATCTTAAAACTCCTTGTCATCTCCCACTCTCACCCTAGTTTTACTTTCCTTTTTCTTTTCTTCCTACCAACATCATCTTTAGTACTAGCATTTGCATCCGAGCGAATTACCTCATTGTGTGTATCCCTTACAACATCTTCTGCCATGTTAGTATTGCCATCCTTATTTGATGCATTTAACACAATGACAATCCCACCTTGTGGTGGTGGTGAGCTACTGTGAATGGCTTCTGCAACTATAGAAGTTGATGGACCAGAAACTTTGCCAATTCCAAAGAAAGACTTTATGGTAGTATCTTTAAGTTTAAGTTTTGCGAATTTTGATGGCCTCTCAATCCCTTTAGTTTCACTGCCCTGAGGAGTCTTACCCTTTTCTGACATCTCAATCCCTTCACCACCCTAAGGAGTCTCAGTCTTACCCTTGTGTGACATCTCAATCCCTTCACCACCCTGAGGAGTCTCGCCCATGTCTGACTATGACATCTTGAGTCTTAACCTCTCACTATGAATTAAAAGTTAAAACTAATACTATCAAGTATGAAGAAATTATTACTCACCTTTATGCCTTCTCAATTATCTGAATCAGGAATCAGGAATGTCTGGGCTTGTGTTGCAGGATTGTAACTTTGGCCCTCCGCCCTACAATGTGAATGAACTTCGACTTTCCAACTCAATTTGCAGAATGCGAATCAAGACTCGAGAGCTCCCAATTTACTAATCAGACATGAACAAATTGTAAGAAAGAGTGTAAGAAAGAGTGTATTTATAGCAATCCATGATTGCATTTTTGGCGAATTGTACGGGGCCCAAGCATCGCAATTGCCAATAAACATTTAATTTAATTGCATTTTTGGCAAATTGTGTGGGCGTGCAATGAAAATTTAATTTAAGCGGGGTGAAATGGCCCAATGGGTCCTTGAATGCTTATAATGTTTTTATTGATATTGGCAAATTTGGCCGATGCGTGCAATGAACATTTAATTTACCATTGGCGAATTAGGTCCTGGGTATGTGGTCATTTTATTATTGCTGGCAAATAATGAAGGTGATCTAATACCTATGTCCGAGTGATTTTAAGCGAATATTACAAGCATGCACGTCGGCAATGTGTGGTTAATGGCGAAGCCAGATTCTACAGTGCACTGTTAACCCCAAAATTCCAGTCGATTTGACCATGATTTTGCCCTAGACAATTTGCATGAAATTTGCCAATTGGCGAAGAATCACCACTAAAAAACTCTCTGGTATCTTGGTTCTGAGTGTTTTTTGGCTTCTCATCTTTCCAAGTTGTATTGTAAGGCATGTCATGCAATCTAGGAGGCCTATCTTGCCAATTGTAATGAGGCTTATCATTTTTACTTACCTTGGCAGTAAGATCTTTCATGGCAATAACTAATTTCTCTATTTTGTCATCTTCCTTAGCAACTTTATTAGGTTGTTGTTTTGATTCTTGCCACAACCTTCCATCAGTCCTCCTTCCCACCTTTCCAGACACTTTCCTATTACTTTCGACATTTATAGAAATTATTAAAGCATCCCTCAAACTGTGTGGGTTTTTGTCCCTAATAATATAGGCCATTTTGGAATCAAAAGCATTATAATAAGTGTTGAGACACATATTATCATCTAATCTCATTACTTGATATAGCCTATGCATTGCTTTCTAAAATCTAGTATTGAAATCTATGACAATTTCATTATCCGACTTTCTAATATTATTAAACTCATAGAGCATGAAGCTCACATTTATTTTATCACCATATTGTTCTTTAAAACAGTTTTTAAAATCTTTCCAAGACCCAATGCTATTCACAGGGAGACCTCTGTACTAGTCCCTTGCATCATCTACTAAGGACTATACAAACAATTTCATGATGACATCTTCATACACTATTTCATAATCATTGATTAAGTCACCAAAAGATTTTAGGTGCTCTTCTACACTGATTTCATTGTTGCCAGCAAATTTGTGGAGTCTATCCCTTAATTATGTAGGAACATGATTAGCGTACCCTGGGATTCCATCAAAGAAGAGTTTCCTATACAGTTCCAGATTAATGGGTCTTCTCTAGAATTGGTTTCCAGTAAAGTTATTACTCATGTTCATTCTCACATTAGAGTTCTAAATTGGAAGAGCTTGGCTGCTTTGAATTATAATGGGGATTTGATGAACATGAATAGTGCTAGTAGGTGGGGTTGATTGGATTTTTACTAGAGGGAGTGGAGTAGGATGAAGCAAAGGTTTACTTGGGTCCACTGAAGGAAAAATTATAGGGGGGGCCTTTAGATAAATATTTTTCCATTTAACCTCTTGATTGGCTGCCTCTAATTCAACTTTCTCCAATTCCCTTTGAAGGTCTTCCTTCTCTTTCCTCATCCTATCTATCTATTTCTCATGTGCAGACAACATAGAAGAGATTTTTTCTATAGTTTTAGACCTAGACCCATCTTCCATACACTCCTATTTTCCTTTGTCAATGTTATTCCTAACTGGTTGTGGATCACTTAAGACCTCTCTATTTGGTTGCACAACAGATTTGTATACAAGGTTGATTTTGGGAACTAAATTTTCTCTGATGACTAGACCTTCATCCTCACTTTTATCTTTCTCTTGGGTAAATAACTCAAGATCATCAATCTGCCTTAGAAGCCTATCCCTCTCAATCAATTTAGCTATCACTTCCTTTTCTTTATTTCCTTCCTTCTGTGCTCTCAAAGATATTAAGTGATGGACTCTTCTATTGAGGGCCTCAATTTCTTGGGACACCTTATCTTCATCAGGGAATATTTCTTCAGTATCTGATATATTGATTTGGTCTATATCAATTAAACTAATATTTCCATCTATTGTCCTAGGCACATAATCCATTTTAATATTTGAACTATTCCTGTCCTTCCCAGAAAAACTAGCATGAGAGATCTTCTAATTTAAAATTTGGGCATCCTCATTGTTACCAAATAACCCAAAATGTCCTGTTCGGATTCACGGGAGGAAGAATTTGAATTTTCATATATGGGTTTATCAGATGACTTACCCATATTAATGCTCTTTTGTACCCAAGCAACATTAGATGGCTCATGTACAACTAATCTTTTCTGGCCTCTCTATGCCTATTTAGGTAATCCCTCTTGCAATATCTCTTGAGGATGCTTCCTCATGAATGACCTAGTGTTCATTCCTCTCTGCATTGTGCTTGTTTTTCCTAAAAGAATTATACTTATTCAAAAGCACTGGTTATACTTGTCAGAGTTGCCACCCACAAACACTGTGGGAAATAAGAAAACAATCTTAAACAAATCACTTGCAAATATTTAACAAATCAAGAAGATTTTCAAAGAGAAAGATAGAAAAAATGAGAGATAAGGCAATCTTACACAACACATAGACATCCAAACAAACTTTCGAACTAATTCAGGCACCAATCTGTAACATAGATACACACTATGACTATTCCCCAGCAAAGTCACCAGTTTTGTTGTTCTCAAATTCTAATTCCCTTCTCTCCTCCCTGTTAGGAATACAATAAAATTTGTTTGCATATGAAGAGGACATCGAGGAAGAACAAAACTCCAGAAAAACATATAACAAGGTTTTAACAAAACCTTCTACACTTCAAACTTATGCAAAGTTCAGGTGGGTATACCTTCTGTGAAAAATTTCACACTTTTAAAATTTGAGATCCATAGTAAACCAATGCTATAAACCTATGAACTTCACCACCTTAATAGAACTGAAACATTAATAGAAAAGCTTATACTCATTTTCAGTATTGATCTCCAAGAGAAATAGAAAGAAAACCACAACTGGATACCAGTGCCTTATTCAGGCTATAGAGTCACCCAAATCAAATTAGAATTCCAAAACCGAACAATCGCATACATTTCACCACCTTGGCCTTAATTATCCCCATACATGCCTAACATATACATGAGTTTTACCCTCTTAAAACTAAAACCGTTCATCAAATTCAAAATGAGCAAACAATTGATTTACTGATAGAGATATTTCATGCATATTTAATTCCTCTCCCTTGAAGAGAAAAGCTAGAAACAAATCCATATGATTTGCCTTACAATCCATGTTCAATCAAATAACCCTAGACTATTTAAATGAAACCAGCAATTAATGAGTGCACACCAAAAGACAACACAGATTTAGGCCTGCAAAGTGTTGATCTGTATCTTTATATTCATTTTTGAAAAATAATCTTACATGGTTCAAAGTATTCTCTGTGATAGCTAGAAAAAACCCAGATATATTTCTCCAGTGTTTCTTTAACAAATTTCTTGTGATCCCTTTTCTATTAGTCCTAGTATCCATTTATAACATCATGGATGCATACAAGCTTTGGACATTCCTAAGAAAAGTTTGTTACAAACCACAATGTCCTCCAAGAAATAGTTACAAGTCCTTTTCAATATCAATGGCCTCTTCAGTGTGTTTCTCCTCCGTAACATCTTCTAACTGCTCTAGGATTCCTTCTTCTTGCACTGCATATTTATTGGTCCACTCTTGGAACACATCATCACCAGGCCATGAGTAGCCAACAATTTTTTCCTTCAACTTAACCAACCTTTTCCAAGAGTTTATCACTTTATTAACCTCTGAATTCAAAAAGCCATATTGTGACATTATCTTTTCTATTTCTTCAATTGTCTTTACAAATAGGGATGTGTCATCTATATTAATGATTCCATTCACCCTTAGAGACAAGTTAGCTCCCAACTCATCAAGCCATACCTGTTTGTCCTTCAACTAATTTTGGTTAACAAAACCCCCAGGAAACAATTCAAATTTATGCTCAGTATATTCTTTCCTATACAAGTTGGCTTTTCTCTCCACAGTGGTTCTTCCTTCTACAAAATTGGTTTGACCTTTTGCTAACTCACATGTGGATTTAGTAATAGCATCTGATCTTGCTTCATCATAGGATGCACACATAAGGTCTAAATCCACTTCTCTTGGCATCTACTTATGCAAAATTGGCTCCAGAATAGCCTTGTCTTCATTCAACTCATTCCAAATATCAAAAATCTTCTTCATGCTATTTTGCACCATGGAAGACCCTATTGTGTCAGCAAAGGTCAAATTTGTGGCCTTTATCTTTTCCTCATATTTATTTGCAAACAGGACCTGAGCCTGTTTTAACCTCTCCAATTCATGTTGAATGGTCTTAGCTAGTTGAAAACCAGAAGGCATAGGAGAAGGGGGAAATTTGATGATGGGACTAGTGGATGGAGGTTGTGTAGGAGAAGAATCTATCATTAGAGTAGAGGACTCACCTTGATGGTACTATCCTACCAATTGACACTTCAGTTCAACAATGATGTTATCTCGGTTAGCTATTCCTTCTTTGGCCTCATTATAAGCATTCAAGATTATTTATAATTTCAACTAGAGATTAGGTTTTTCCTTTGCCTCCTTTGCTGCCACTACTACATTGAATTTTGCAATTTCTAAAACTATGCTAGCAGCCTCTACCACCCCTGTATCCTAAACTCTTCTTACTATCATGCCTCCTAGAAAACTAGATCCTGGGGTATCCTTCCTTTTTCTACTTTCATCCCTCTTTAGGGACCACATGACCAGAGTAGCATTATATTTGTTGAATGTCACTCCCTCCATAGTCTTGGTCTCTTTCCTGACTGCTTCAAGTACAAAGGCATCTACTATATCCCATTCAGGGAGGAGTAAAACACCAGCCTTTGACACCATTTCCCTTCCTTCTTCAGGAGTGATGGCTTTGAATTCAGCCATCATTTCTTTCTTAACTTCTTCCTCCACTAAGGTTGTATCCCTGTGAGGCTTCTCACTCTTTCTCTTTTCATGCCTTGCCTTGAATTGTTCAATATTTTTTTTCCATACAAATTGCATGAATGTCCCTATTGTGACAAAATTGTTGTCAGCTAGGACATCTTCACTAGCTTGCTTGACAACCAGGTCTAACTCTTTACCTTTGAACTCATCTTCACTTAAGTTCATCTCGGCACTAGGTGGATCTTCTCACACTCCCTCTTGTGTCTCTTCATAGGTGTAAGAAATATCTCCAAGGGTTCCTAATTGGAACAACTATTCTACTAGTGCCTCTTTATCTCCTATATGGATAGGGGATTGAGATGGAGAGTACGAAGATTCACTTGTTTTCACTTCTTTCCCCACCCTCTGCCTTTTAGGGGATTCTTGGATGTCAATGACATATTCAATTGTTCTCTTCCCTCTTGAAGTGGAGGGCTCACCTGTTATTGGCATCAATACACTATATTTTGACTTTTTGTGCATCACATAATCATCAGGAGGGATGGCTTTAGCAAAGGAAGGCTTAGCTAGAACTAACTTAGCCTTGTCAGGGTTATCTCTTATTATAGCCTCCCTCTTCTCTTTCAGAGTTTGCATTAAATATTCAAAGTAAATAATTAAGAATTTGATCTTTTCCTCAAAGGGGTTGAATCTAGACAGAGGGTCATAACTGCTATCAAATTAATGAATGAAATCCAGACCCCTTTTGTATGCCACCAACTTTTCTTTCCTCAATTATTGCTCATCCAAACTGAATTCATTTCTAATTAGGTCCTTAAGGAAATGAAATTGGTGTGGCCTACCTTTGCATACTACTCTTCTCCTGAACATACCATTGAAAAAATCCTCAAGGTTAGAAAACCTAGTTACTACAGTAGATAGCCTATACGGTTGAAAAAAGTCATCAAAGAATTTCCAACCACCTTTGGTGATCACGAATTGATGGGCCATGGTAATAGTTGGTAAAATAGTCCCTTTACCCCTATTTGTCAGCTCTGCCTCTTGCACACCTCCAATTTTCCTTAAGACCTCTGCAATCCCTATTTTCAATGGGACTTGATAAGGCAATAAATATGGAGTGCCACTGAAACCATAAACTCTGAAAATTGTAGAAAAAGGGTACAAATACATATCACCCCAATTATGAACAATCTTAATACCTTCAGTAAACTCCTTAGGCCTGAAGAACTCCAAAAGAGCCTTTGGGATCATAGGGTTCTATGGGCATAGAAGAATCCTAAGCCTAGATGCAAACCATCTATCAAACTTCAAATAACTGGCATCCTCTCTATCCCAAGACAAAATTGTGCTCCATAGTTGCACAGGCATCTCCTCACCTTCCTTTTCTTTGATCAAATCCATTTCCTTAGCAAAACAATCAGATCCTTTGAATAAAAATATGTGCATTAGAAGAGAATACAATCCAAAAGGTCTATCCACCTTACCATTTTTTATCCCTACAAGACCTGCATGAATTGCGTCAGTGAGGTAAGGTGCATAATCAAATGTCACTACTAGAGAGGGGTTCAGAATCTATGCCATCATTAACATATAATGGGTTGGTATGGTTGTTTCAACATCTTCCCCAAGGATCTGACATAGTGACCAATACATTCCCTTGGCCCTTAAAGTGAACAAATTCAGGGAGAAGGTTTCCATGGTGCTAGGGCCCACTACAGTTAACCCTCCTATTTTAACAGAAAAATCCTTCAAAGGACCACTCCTAAGGTGATCTTTCTGCACATCATAAACCTGGGCCAATGTTTCAAAATCAATAGGCTCTAATAAATTTAATGCCTCACTAAGCTTGAAAACATTCCTGAATTCATCATCATTGATCTCTATCAGGTCTCCTCCAATGACATTCCTCACACATCTAGCAACAAGATCATAATTGTGTGCAATCTGGTTTAGCAAGTCTACATCCATAAAAACCCCAGGGACTATGAGCTTCCCCATGTCTTGTTCCCATATACTATTCATTGGGGCACTGGCATGTCTCTCACTGAATCCCTCTTTAAAAAGACCAAGCCCTAAAATCCCTATTTGTGAATCCCTTAACCATCTACCCTTGTCATATAAACCATCTCCAATCCTTAGACGAGGGGCTTTAGGAACCAATTCTTTGATTTTGTCTGCAGCATTTGAGGACATGGTCAATTGTTCTGGGAAGTCATCACATATATTCCTATCTTGATAATTTACCTTCCCTGTGAACTCCCTTTTTGGTGCCATCCCGTTAATGCAATTATATCAATTGAGATTCAAACAAAACTCTGATAAGGCAATCTCATAGTAAAGAACCAATTTTCAAACTATAATTAGCAAGCAAGATACAAAAAACCTGTTACTCTCCTGAAGAAATTCACTCGCCAACAGCTCCTCTACAACAAACTCATTGAAATGGTGCCAATATTCAATTGATGTGGACCTTAATACGGCAACTCGGCATTGAATTGAGACATTTATCCTGCATGCTTTGACCGTCAACTCAGAATTGAATTCGCAAATCGAATTCAAAAAATGAACTCCAATGGATCACCAGTTTTTTGAGTATTTCCCTGTTTCATTGTTTTGCCATTTCATGGAGTTTAAAACTCCTACACCTTTCCTTCGCAAAGAAACAATGTTCATTGGATCCTTGGAAACTTGCACTGCCTTTACTCCTTTCAGTCTGTCTGTATTAGTAATGGGCCCCATTTTCTTTTTGCTACTTCACAAACACTAAACCTTGTGCACTTCGATTGTGCGAAGCAATGTTGGTTGTCCGATAATTTCCCGCTTGCTCAATCTTTACCGCTTATGGTTATTGCCAGTCTTTTCTACTAACTGCACACCACCATCATTGCTAGCGGTCTTCACTGCTTCACAAAAGCTAACCACCTTGCATCTTTGGGCTGTGAAACAACACCCATCATTGGATCCACCTTGAGATGTACACCATTTAACGTACTCAAACCTTTAAAGTGGGCCCTCAGCTTGGAAACCATGTTCTTTGTTTCATCACTGGCGAATGGATCTTAGGTGTCAGTCTCCTATTCACTCAAGAACTCTAGTGGGCTCCATTCTAAGACCACCACGTGTTCTATTTCACCATGGGTTTCAACACCATCATTTGTTAAATCAAAGCGGGCCCCAAGCAATCCTTTGGAGCCACGTGCATCTGACAAGTCATCATTTCCCTAGCAAGCGACCCACCTGTCCTGCCATGTCATTTCACTATTACACAAATGGTAAAATCCGTTTGATTTGAGGTTGCAAATCCACATGAGTCATTTGATCAACTACAAGTTGATCAGTCTTTAAAATCATGACTTGCCTATCTTTCGGACCCACCAACCCTATCGCTATTTTGTGAACACTAAACCTTGGGTAACTCTTCTTCATGAAGTAACGACAATCGTTAGATCTTTGGAAATTGCTTGTCTGTTAACCTTTTTGTGACCACCTTGCCCGAGCCCTCCACCCTTTTGCTAATTCGCTAAAGGTAAAACATGAACATCTTTTGGCTGTGGATCTTCATGCACCATTGGATCAACTCCACACTAATCATCCTTTAGCCAAAGGAACCGCTTATCTTTGGGACCCACCAACTCTTTCACTATTTTGCAGAGGGTAAATCACATGCATCTTGGGCTAGCGAAGCAACGTGAGCCATTGGATCCAATACAAGATGCATTCCTTTTACCTGACTAACAATCCTTTGGTCGAGCCTGCTTACCCCTTTCACCACTTCGCGAATGCTAAACTGCAGCCATCTTCTCCTAGCAAAACAACACATGCTGCAAGATCAACCTTGACTTGAATGATAGTTAAGAAGCGTGACAAATTTATTAAAAAGACATAGGTAAAGGCGTAAAAATTGAAAATATTTAAAAGATCACCTAGGTAAAACCTAAAGGGGGGGACACTTTCATGACAGAGTGACCCTTCCACTTAACTAGAAAAGGTAATGCAGAAATAGAACGCAAGGGTTTTCAAAATGTAGGAAGGGTTAAATCTTTCAAAAACCTTAAACCCTCTTTGACCCAAAAAACATAGAGGCAACAAGGTTATGTCAAACACATATTTGCAGATTTTAGCTGATTATGAGACAAGAATACCCAATTTTCAAAATAGTGATAACACTATCCACATGTTACATTAATGCCGGTCCATAACCTAGATCAACCGGGACTAGGTATAGGTCCACATGCTTCAGCAATGATCTCCAAATGCCAAGTATCGAACATGATCACCAACAACATCCTGAAACTAGATCAGAAGCTGCACCAACACCAATTATGCAATGCATCAAAGATCTCCACCAAAAGCTCTGTCGGTGAAACCCTCACCGGAACTAGAAATCAATCTTCATAGAAAGAAGGATATCATGCAATCACCAGACCAAAATCAACTAACCAAATATAAGTATAAGCATTACGAACAAGTCAATTCCATCACCAGATTATACTAGAGTAAACCAGATCATTCTGGATCCAAGTTAACCATAAAATACTCAACCTACCTGGACCAGAAAGGTGCCAGTAAAGCATACAAATAAACTAGTGTTGACATCAATGCAACACATAATCAATTCCACCAAATGGCCAGCAAATTCCTGAGGAGGAAGAGAAACTAGAGAAGTTTGAGACAGAAGATATTCCAGACAATTTTGATATCAGTGACTTTCAACTTGATAAAATTGTAATGGGAGACCAGCTGGCAGATGATCAACCGATCAACACACAAACAAAGATAGTTATCATTACTAATGATGACATCGGTACTAATGATGCTGATGCAACTAATAATACAAATGTGTAGGTTGATGATGTGCAAATGTCTGAACAACAACATGGACAAGAAGATAAGAAAGAGAAAGAAAATAAGAGCTCTAAAGAGCCACTGGTACATACATAGAGTATTGGTACTCATCCATCACTGGAAAATGATAGTGAAAAGAATAAGGAACAAGAAAAGACAAAAGAAAAGACAAAGGATAAACTTGAAGAGAAGAAAGAGGAAGAAGATAAGAAACCAGAGAAATTTGAACCTTAAGTATCACCTCTATCCTTTACTTCTAAGAAGAAAATTGATGATGATGAGGATGATTATGCATTAAGTATACAAGGACCCATTAATATGGATATGTTGAGTTCTACAAAATTAATGGAGAATTCCATTGCAATGCAATCTAGAGAAAAGAAGATGAGAATGAAGGGACAATAGAAAGAAGCTGAGACAATCAAACTTGCAGTTGAAATTTTGTCAAGCTTATTACCGGAGACTGATACAGACAATTTTTCTACATTGATTGATAAGCTAGGTCAATTGGTTAATGATGCTGGTGAATAGATGGAAACATTTGAGAATGCGACCTATGTCTATTTAGAAAAGGAGTATAAGAAGAAAAGGATAGAGTAGTTAGTGAAAGATATAGATAAAGCTAAAGTTGCTTTAATTGTTAATAAGGACCACTTGATGGAAGCATTGGAGACTGTTGGTAAGATCCTTTCTACTGTGGCAAAATTTTCTTTATTTTTTGATGACTTGGTAAAGAAGAAGCATGATGCAAAAAAAGAACTTGAAGTTCTAAGTGATTCATTTAAGCCCTTGAATGATTTCTCAATATACTATGGATGGTCAGTTGTTGAACTTCAACATAAGCTAAAATCTTATGAAAATGAACAGGTAAAAAGAACAACATTCCTATAGGAACTACAAGCACAACTGATACCAAAAGTTGAGAACTTGCAGAGAGGATATAAAGAGTTAGAAGTTATTCTTGCTACCTTGGAGATGAGAACTATAGATACCAAGGAGTATCTTTCTGGGTAGACAAGGACACATGGAGATAACCAACACTATTTTGGAGACCTGGCATAATGATCTAAAGTAGTTGAAATATCATTCTAGTGATGCTTTTTTCTAAAATTGCATTGTAAAAACATTTTGAACTCCTATATTTATATGTGCTATGCAATTTTGATGTAAATGCATTTATTTTCCTTTATCATTCTTGTCAAAGGCGGAGTAGTTGTTGAAAAGAGTCAGTCAAATTTTATTGTAATCATAATTGGGAGTAACAGTATGAGTCTTGTAATGGTTTAAATTTTTGTAATAGCATGTAATTTCTAAGGGGGAGTATGTGTCATGAATAGAGTCAATTTTTGTATTGCACACTTAGACAAAAAATTTCTTAAGTGTTGCCATCAATGCCAAAGGGGGAGATTGTTGGCTTGATGTTGATGTTTTGGTGTAAAGAGTTGATTGATGACTTGTTTTATGTTGTCATTGATGGGAACTATTTTTTTATAGTCACATAAGTCTTGTAAGCCAACCGATAAAGATTAATTGACAAAAAAGATAATTTAATAGTGAACTGGAAAATAGGTCCTCAACTGGTTAAGTAGGACTGAGTTGCATTCAAGCAATCGATACAAGTGATTGATGAAGAGTTGGATGATGCAATTTTATAGGAGTGATGGAGATAGGTATTTGGTGTTATTGTAGTGTCATAAAATTGTGCCTCCGACAATTTTAACCATATTTGAAGTCCTCACTCTGGCGATGACATCCTCCTTTATGACCAAGACCTCTTTTTGTATTTTCACCCCTTTACCCCTTCCTATTTGAGCCCTGAGATAGCCTCATGACCTTGTTCGTGCCCCAAGATAGGGAAGGATAAGTGCATGCTACCCCTGTCCCACCCTCTTAAGGTGGCCCCAAGATAGGTCCACCCAAACCTATCTACACTTTGAGATCCCAAATATCCCTGATGTCGGCCTTTGGTGAGATGAATTAATCTTCTGAGGCATGTATAAAAGGGAGTTGGTTTTCTTATTTTCAAAGGAGGCAAAATTCAAGCGAAGGAATCATAAGAAATCATAAGCAAAAATATACATGATCAAGTATTCAAGCATTCAAGTCTTCTTCATTCATCCATGGGAACAAAATTACAACATTCATTTGCAAGCATGTGTGTGTGTTAGGGTTTATTCATGTTACATATCATTTCATACAACACTTCTGATTACATTTAGGAAGCAAAGAAATCATCATTAACAAGTTGCAGATATACAAGGTATACATTTCCATTGTTTACATTCAAGCATTTGCAATTACTTTCTTTCAGGGTTGATTCCTCAACCGGGGTTTGACTAAGGAAAACCCTTATCCACAACCCTTCTCCCTTTTTTTTCTATGTGTAGGTTGTAGGTACACAGCTATAATTGCAGGTTTGGGCTTCATTTGCAGAGAAGGAAGAACCCTTTTCATTTTGCAGATTTTATGGAGGACCATGTACACTGTCACCACAGTCTCGATGACTTTTCTCTAAATTTGCAGGGCAAATCCGTATCAATCTAATTAGCTTAGATCTGAAGTTACAATGCCATCCCAAACCGGTAGCACCTCATTTCACTCAATCTCTCTCTTTGTTCCACATAGTCAACAAGTCAAATTTCTTGTTTACAACAGAGGGCAAAAAACACTTCAACCCTTGCAATCCACTCCAAATTCACATCCTTGCATCTCTTGGATTTGGATCTAGTGGATTCAACCCCTCTTTTGAATGTAAAGTTCCTCCAAGTGAAAATCATCCTAGTGACTTTCTTTCTCTCTCCTAGGTGGGGAGTCTCTAGGGTTCAATTTTCCACTTTACATTTTGGTAAACCCAACGTCTTACACATTAATTCTAATTTATCATTATTAGATTTGATTAATTGCAATTTTCATTTCAAATTTTTATTTCCAAGTTTGATCTATTTGCAAATTTTAGTGGTTAATTACATTAAAAAAACCCTAATTTTTCATTTTGAGAAAATTAAGCTTGTGAAGTGTAAAATTTTAATTACTTGTTTTAGATCTGATTTCTATATCAAAAATACAATTCAAATCTGTCTCTTTATTCTAAAAATTCAGTGGTTAAATCATAAAACCCTAGTTTTTAAAGATTCTTTTATTTTTGACCTTTGACTGCATATTTGACCGATTTAGAAATCTCCAAATTGGTTGTTTTATTGGATTTCGTATTAAAATCATAATTTCTATCATCCCTCAAAATTTCAAAAAAAGTTGGTCGGACCGTGTGCACTTTTGCCATGGTCCTCGACTTTTTTCTTGAAATTTTGGGAGACGAAATTGACTATATTTTTCTGCTCAGATCCAGAAAATCAGTGTACTTTATCAATTTAGCACTCTCTAAGGTCAAACACATTCAATTTTTTATTTTTTTTGATAGATAATAGGTCATAGCTGCAATATTTCTTTATTAAATTTTAAGAATTATACCTCAGTTCAGTGTAGACAATGGTAGGAAAGAACTGAGGCAAGAAAACCTCTAGTCTTGCCCAAGGAATTTCTTCCTAGCATATAAGTTTACATTAATTTGGCATTTTTTCGTACATTAGTGATACATGCTTTGTTTTTATAGTTAGGCTTATCCAGCCAATTACAAAAATACACAATACCTATTGTGTTAAATCTTTCACCAGTACTATTGTGGTGGTATTATTTATATGACTTCAGAGTAGTGCCATGGTGCTTGCCTATTATACCTCTCCTGGTACTCTTAGTTCCTTATGTATTACCTCTTTTTCCTGATACCTCCTGCAGATAGCAAAAACCAAAACACCAAACACATATCCATCTATCCAATACAATTTGTTAGAACCATATCCTCCTCAATATCCAAGGAATATGCAGTTATTTTATCACATATATGCTCAATATGAAAGGATCATACACCCCTGATCTCACAAATAAATACCAGTGAAACTTATTTCAATGTTTGCAGAGAAATGCATTACTAATTATACATCTAAGACATTCATTTACCATAGTGAGATAGATACTTTCTTATCATACTTTTGTGCTTTGTTCAAGACGGTTAGCATTTACTAGTTAGAGAAAATAGGCTAGTCATAAAATTGTCTACTTACCTTCCCAGCCAGCTACATAAAATCAATATTAATTTCAGAGGGGAGGATACAGAGTCTTGTATCCTGAAATCAACCCAACAGGATGCTTCCAGTTTGCATTGACTTCAAGATAAAAGGACCTCATATCTTCTCTTTAATGCTTGAGGCTATACCACATGCTAGTGTTTAAGGAAAAAACATGAATTTTAGCTAAACCAATAACACATAGTATTCTATAGGATAAGGAACATAGAACCTTCAGAACTCATTTGCCTTAAATAACAACCTTCAACATTCGCAAGCTCTTTTGAGAGTTAATACAATAGACACCCTGAGCCCCCTAATAAGCCATATCCTGCATGGATTATATTTGTCAAATTACACAGGCCCTAAATGACCCATTCCCATTTTTGATAGGGAGTCTTAGCATGAAGATCTTAAGTGGCAGAGAATAGGGCCCTGGCTTGTCCCATTCTGATAATTTTTAGATAAGTTGGCATATCTTTAAAATGATGAATATTTAATGCCTAGATTTAGTCTTATCTTATAATCTCTAGTGTTATCCTCTTTAATAGTGTGCTTCCAATAATGTTCATAGCCATGAGGGGAGTAGTCAACCATGAGAGGCTGTCACTAGAACAAATCGGGCAAGAGGGCACCAAAAGAACCATCCACCAGGCACAAAGGGGCAACTAAATTGATAATGTCATCATATATAGCTATGAATATATATAATATATATTTGTGTGTATATATATATGTGTGTGTGTGTGTGTGCGTGTGTGTGTGTGTGTGTGTCTAAATATTGTCTAAATATATATATATACATATATATATATATACATGTATGTATATATCTATATATATGTATATATATGTATATACGTATATACATATATATATTTATATATTTTTATAAATAAACTAGTATATATAGGAGCACACAGTATGAAAATGTGTCACAATAGCTTGCCTGTTATGGCTACACCACCTTACCTATTGGATCCCCTGTAGGTGATTATCTAGGAAACAACTTGCTTATAATATTTTTCTTACTTTTGATGCAAGGAATTATTTCCATAGAGAGGGTTAACAAAATTGCATTGAGTACTATATAGTTAAGCATTAACCAAAATTATCAGAATAATTAGGGTTACACTTGCAAAATGCACCATTACCACCTGTTACATGGTGCAATAACATACAATTGCCTCAAACTGCATTTGTCCAAACTGCAATAAACACTATATAACCATAGCATATATTAAACGGACTTTAAATTCAGAGTTTACCTAGACTTTGCTCTGAGAACTCAAAACTTCTCCACTTGTCTCTGTTTGACAACGATGCATCTTATGTATAATAGTCTATTTGGAGGATCTTCTTCTAGCTATAATATGAATATTTTTTAGTATAAAGAGAGTTTATAAACTATGCAGAGTTAACCATAAGCCCTAGATATACTGTATATGACCAAAAAACTACAACAGAAAGAGGGCTCACCTTGGGTATATCATCATTCTTCTGAAGATTCTAGGGTGTCGGGTTCCCCTTCAAGCTTGATGCCCTGTAGCTTGAGGTAGTCTTCAAACCATGATGCCTTCCTAGGTGTATGGAGGTGGAATAGGTTAAGGAGAAATTCAATGCTTCTTTGTATCTCTTCCACCCTTGCGTTGAAGGCCTAATGGTCCTCAATAACCAAAATTGGCTTTCTAGGAACTGGGTTGTTGTTTATAATCAGAGTGTCATAGTGTGAAGGTCTAGGAATGGTCAAATCATTGCTGATATTAACCATAACCCTATCTAATTCAACCAGAATTGAAGCCTTGAAGATTGCCTTGCATAGGCCTGCTGTAATGTCTCTGTCCTTTTCAATATACATCGTGACTACTAAGAACATGGCCGCAATGTCATTGTTGGCTCTAGTTCGGTCTTCATTAGTTAATAATTCGCAGCCAAGGGTGTGTTCCACCACATCCATCAACAACTCATGAGGGAATTTGATGATCCTTTTCAACATATCCCTTGAAATTTCCCTAACGAAGGCCATTTGTCATTTCAAGCTTTTCTATCTTACTGAGGTATCCATGGTTTCTGTCTAAGAAGTTGTAATCAGAGGGAATTAGATAGTTTAGCAAGAGTCTACCATGAATGAAGACAACTTTGTCTAGATTTTTTAAGATAGAGGTGAACTTTCTAGATACTGCTATAATTAATGGGCACACCTATGATGTCAAATCATAATTATTATTAAAACAGATCTTCCCATTTGCCAAAAAAGTGATCATATAAGTACATCTTCCCATATCATCATAGAGTGTTAATAAGATCGGTTTCATACTCCTTATGGTGTGAGGCTCATATAGTAATTAATTGGCACCTCATCTTCCTCAAAACTATACTTTTGTGGGAAGTGAGTATTATCCATTAATGAGTATCATAACATATGTTGATTTTAAATGCTATCTTGGTGTTATATATAGAAGGGGCCTCATAGTTTCTTAACTACAATCTGATTGCTAATTGTGCAGTGTATACTTCTTTTGGTGAGAATTGTGATTTTATTTTAATTAAAGGAATTACTTTGTGGTTTCTATAACAATTTTAGGTTCTATTAGTAATCCCTTGCCACTATTGACTATTAAGAGGATCAACTAAGAGGTGAGTGGCTAGGCTTTATGTAGATACTAGGTTTTCCATCTGCTCCTTAGTTTGCAAGATGCTCCACCCTGGAGTTACCTTCCCTATATATGTGGTTGAAGGTTACTCCTTCAAAGGGTTGGAACATACTAAGAATGTTATTAAGAATTGCATTGAGTTTCCAATTGGGCATATCCCCTTTCCTGAGGGCATTGATAATGATGGCAAAGTCTCCTTCTATGTTAATTTTGTTAACTTTTAGGATTTTACATAATTTAATTCCTTCCTCAAGAGCTCTAAGTTTAGCTTCATTATTTGTGCTAATTCCCAAAGGATGGGCTAGAGAAGTTATTTCTTCTCCCTTTGAGTTATGTATGATGCATCTGATGCCCGCCACTCTTGGATTTCCTCTAGAGGCTCCATCAAAATTGATTTTAACCCAACCCTCAGTTGGGGGCATCCACTTATAGTCTTTGCAGTTTTGAATAGCTCTAATAGGACCATCCCCAATGAATGGGGGAATCTTTAAGCCAGTCCATTTTCATCTTATTTTGTCAGCCCACTATGACATTTCCATTTTTTTATGGTCTTTCATAGAGTGACTATTGATTAGTTCTATTATGGCTTCCTCTACCTTGTTTGTGAGTTGCTACCATTCCAACTTGTCATTGCTAAAAGTTCTCCTATTTCTTTCTTTCCAAATCTCCCATACAAGAATTGAGGGAGCTACCATTCAAAGCCCATCATAAATTCTCCCTTTGTTCTTGATGTGCCATGCCTGAAACATAGCCATGATTGAGTCTAGGATGGGGGAGTACCAATTCATTTGTTTTCCAAGCCACCTCCAGTAATTATGAGAGTATTCACAAGTAAGTAAGAGATGATTGGTTGATTCTTCTTCCTTCTCACATAGCAGGCATCTTCTTGGGCCTTCACACCCCATTTTTCTGAATATATCAGTAGTTAGGACTTTGTTATATAATGCTAGCCAAGCATATAGCCCTACTTTGGGAAGGAATCTCTTATCCCAACATAGTTTTAATGGAATGTCCTTAGTAGTATTAGGCCCCTATTTTATAAGAATGTTGTATCCTTCTTTTGTGCTATACCTACCATTCATAGTCCCTACCCAGATTACTCCATCCTTAGCCTTACTGAAAGAAATTTTCCTAGACAACAATATCTTTTCTATTTCTCTTAATTCATTGGTTGGTAGACCCAAATTTCCAAACGATTTCCACCTCCAGGCTTTTATACCCTCCACTATTTTTTCCTCAATATAGTCGGCAACCTTATCTCCCCATAGTCTTTCTAGGATAACCCTAGAAGTGTCAAATTTGTTATCTTTGCCTAATGCAGGGTAACCTCCCCATGAGTCTAACTAGAATAGTTCTTTCTTGCCATTCCCTAGATTCCATGTTATCTTTTTTGATACTATTTCCATGTAGTTCATCATGAAATCCATATTCTGGATCCCTTGGGGGGTGAGAGTACTCTAAAGATGCTAGTTGGATCATTATTATGGAGATATTTGTTGTATAGGATTCTGGCCCATTTTAAATGGGGACTATTATGCATTCTCCATATCAATTCTACCCCAAGGGCTTTGCTCTGTAGAATCATAACTTTTATCCCCAAACCCCCTTTTTCTTTCGGTTTGCAGATTTTTTCACAGGACATCAAAGGCATTATGAATTTCTCACCAACTCCCTGCTAGAACAAGGTCCTAATGTATTTATTTATTTCATTATTTTTTACTAAGGGAAGGTCTATACAAGGCATAGCAGATAGTACTAATTTTATCATAGTTGCCTTGCCAGCTGAGGATAGCCATTTCCCATTCCATGAGCTAATTCTATTTTTGATTTTTGATATAATTTTATCCCACAAATTTGAGGATCTACAACCTTTGTCCAAGGGGATGCCCAGGTATTTGCATGGCATTATGCCTTTATTGAATATGAAGGTTTTGCATATCTTGTCTACTAGTTTCTCTTCAATATTGAAGAAGGAAATATTTGATTTTGTAGTGTTAATTTCTTCTCCTGACACCAATGAGTAGGTCTGTAGAATTTGTTTAATAGCTTTGGCTTCTTGAACATCACTATGTTTGAAGAGCATGGTGTTGTCAACAAACTGTTGATATGTAGTTGCTTCCAAGCCACTGGTAATTTTAGTTCCTTAAATAGATGATTTTTATCTTGCAGTACTTAATAGTCTTCCAAGGGACTCGGCCATTAGTATGAAGAGGAAGGGAGAAATTGTATCCCCTTACCTTAGTCCCCTAGAGATATTGAAGAAACCAGCAGGGGACCCATTGATGACGATTGACATTCTTGATGTTGATATACACTCATATATAAGATTTATCCATTGTTTAGCAAGGCCAAAAGCTTCAAGGCATTTACATAAGAAGTGTCAGTCAACCTTATCATAGGACTTTTTAATATCTAGTTTGATGAGAATACTAGGGTCTTTATTAGTTTGAACTATATGTAGCGCTTCTTGGGCAATAATGATTCCATCATAGATTGAGCGTCCTCAAAAAATACTTGTTTGTTCCTCACTAATTAATAGAGGGAATAGATTGTGAAGTTTGTTTTCTATGGTTTTAGTTAGAAGTTTGTATAATGTATTACATAGAGCAATAGGTCTGAATTCTTCAAAACTTTCAGCTTTGTCTTTTTTTGGTATCAAGGCTATGAATGTATTGCTTAATTCCTTAAGGATCTTCCTTGAATTCCTAATTCCTTCTAATTCCTCTGTGACTTCATCCCTAATGAAGTGCCAACATTTTTGATAAAAAGAGGCATGGAATCCATCTAGCCTAGGGGCCTTGTCTAGATTCATTTGGAAAAGGGCTTTCTCAATTTCTATCTTAGAGAATTTAGCATTTAATAATTGGTTTTGATCCTTGTTTCTTATCTTCGGAATACATTTGAGCACTTCATTCCTCGAGGATAATCTAGAGCCATCCTAATTGTTAAAGATGTTCGTAAAGTATTTAATTTCTTCTGCACCTATGACTTCTGGATTATAGTTGAGAACCCCAGACTTGGTTTTGATTTTAGCAATTCTATTAACTAGTCTCCTCTGCTTTGTGCTATTATTGAAGAACTTGGTGTTTTTGTCTCTAGACTCCAACCAGTTTTCTATAGACTTTTGTTTCCAAAAGATTTCTTTTCTGGCCATAGTTTCTTCATATTTTATTTATAAGGATTTTTCCTTCATGTAGAGGTTACTGTCCATACCTGATCTAATGACCTCTTCATTCACTTCTTTTAGAGCATCCTCTATTTCTATTTTTTTCTTAAAGAGATCACCAAAATGATTTATGTTCCACGCTATTAGACTTTATTTAACTGTTTTTAATTTAGTGACTAATTTGAAGGGTTTAGAGCCTATCACTCTAAATTTCGTCCACCATTTTTCTATCAATTTTAAGATGTTTTCATCTCTTAGCCACATTAATTCAAATCTAAAAGGATTTTTAGTAGAGGGAATGGTTTTAGAGATAAAAAGATGGTCTGGGAAATGGTCTGAACTTGAGAGAGGAAGGATTTTTTCTTCAAAGGTGTTTGAAACGTTGGCCAATTTTTCTCGTATGAAGAATCTATCCAACTTTTCTGCATTGTTGCAAAATCCTTTCCTTCTATTGTCCCATATGAAAGAGTTTATTTCTATTTTAATCTCCATGAGGTTACAATTGAATATCCAATCTTTGAGATCAATGGTGGCCTGGTTGACTTTTTTTATGTCCCCCCATTTTTCTGATGGGTCAATAATGGTGTTGAAGTCACCTCCAATTATACATATTTGATCTCGGATAGAGGTAAGAAATTGTTCTATCTCATCCCAGATTTTCTTTTTATCTTTATTCTGAATAGGTCCATAGATATTGAATAAGACAAAATTTAAATTGCTCTTAATATTATTAATCCTGTCACACATCCAGTTAGGGGACATATAAAGTAGGTTAAAGGCCATGATCCTGGGGTTCCAAATTACTACTATTCCTCCTGAAGCCCCCTTGGCAGGGGAGCCATCCATTCTCCTTATTCCCAATTTTTTGTCAAATATTTCTAACTCATCTTTACTTAATTTGGATTCTTGTATCATAATTACATTTGGGTTAAATTTAGTTATGCAACATTTTAAAATACGCTGCTTGTTAGGGGCATTCAATCCCCTAACATTCCATGTAAAGAGCTTCATTTCTCCTTGGGAGGGACCTTCCCTTTCCCTGCATGAAAGAGATTAGTTAAAGTAGTGTGACCCTCAGCCTTACCTGCTTTACTAATGAGTTCTAATATTGATTTCCCACCTCTTCTTTTTACCTCTCTTGCACAATCTAGGGATTCAATATTGTTCAGTGTTTTGGCTAAACCCAACTCCTCTTCTTCTTTGTCCATAGAAGCTTCAACTTCTAAAATTTTAGCCTTTGAAATATTCCCTTCCAAGAGACCTGACATTAGTAGTCTTCTTTGATAAGAAAGTTCCTCATCATCTGCCACTTCATTTATAAAGGAGTCAGTCAAGTCATTAACTATTTCATTGCCCACATACTCCAAAATGATTTTATTCTCCTCTGTGATCCTCCTGGCATACTCCTTTGTTTTGTCTGAATCTAATATCAGGGAACTGATGGGCGATGACTCAAAGCCATTGATTTCATGTGTGGTATCTAGTTGGGTAACCTTTTCTAGGCCTTCTTTCATTTCCTTAGGACAATCCATATCTATCTTCTCTCTTGAGTGATCCTCCATGCACCATTTAAGGAGGGTTTGGTCTCCCATGGGAGGTATCGAGATGTCTTGGTCCATTAGTGAGGGAATTTTGGATACACCCTCAGTGTTGCAGTCAATTTCCCCATCCTCCAATTTTAGGGTTGGGATTTCTCTTGGTAGTGGTTTTGGATCTGGTTTGCACTTTGAATTCATTTCTTTTGAATATGTGTTGGTAGATTTTGTTGGCATATGGACACTCCAATGAGACATTGTGTGTGATTGAAGGTTTTGTCATTGATAACAACCTTACAATCCTATGGCATTGGCAAAGCATTACTCAGGCAACCTTGCTATCCTATGGCACCAACAAAGCATTACTCAGGCAACCTTGCAATCCTATGGCACCGGCAAAGCATTACTCAGGCAACCTTACAATCCTATGGCACCAACAATACATTATATTGACAAAGCATTACTCAAACAAAATAGTGCTCCGACATCAACAAAATCAATCTACACCAGCACTGGCACAAAAGATGTACACTGGCACAGAAGGAAATATGTATACCAGCACAGAGGCCGATAGGATTTTTGATATGTAATATTTTGTTTATCATTGTAAGTCGACTTGGCAAATTGTAAAATGATTCTTGTATATAAAAGAGATCATTATAGGCATTTGTAGGATATGGATAGAAAGCAATAAATAAATTATAAGGTAGACCTAATGTGTGAATTGTAGGTCAAGGGTATATGTAAAGACCAGAGCAAGAACCGGTACTGAATTTGGCATTGAAGATGCTATTGAAAAGCAGTATAGAATATTGGATTTGTGTAAATCCTAATTGTAAGTCAGTGTGACTTCTTATTGAGTAGTGAGCTCTAGGCAGTTGGCCTTCCTGCATGTGCAGGCCCCTATTGTAAGTAATATTCTCTTATTGGCCAGTAAGTGATTATTGTGGGTCACAAATCCCACTGAGGTTTTTCCCACACTAGGTTTCCTTGTTAAACATCTTGTGTTATGGTGTTCTTTTCATGTGGATGCTTTTGATTCTATTATTTGCATTAATTCTTGCATACTGGTATACTGTTACTTTATATTCTACATATTCAGTTATAAGAAAATTTCATTACCAGTCAGATACTGATTCACCCCCCCTCTCAGTATCTGTGGGAACCCTAACAATTGGTATCAAAGCCTGGTCCTCTATTTTCAGAAGCCTAACAGCTTGAGGAAGATCTTGACATTGGTAAAGATGGAAAATCTAATGAAGAAACTTGAAGGAGCTCTTACTGACTATGATGTAGGGAAGTTAAAAAATATCAAATTAGAAGATGATTTAAAAGCAGCTCAGGACATTATTCAGGCACTTCAAGAAAATCTTACTGTTACAAGAAACAAGAGAAGAGAACTTTGTGAAAAATTGCAAAATGAAAATGATGAAAAAGAATCACTAAATGATATGATAAGCAAATTGAAACAAGAGATCATGACAACAAAAAATGAAATGCAGGATATGACTATAAGATTCTGCAAAGAGATTGAGGACAGAAAGAAGAATGAAGAAGAATTGACTAGAAGACTAAGTGATGCAGCAAATGAGAACACAAGACTTAGCTATGAAAATGACATGTTGAAGACAGATCTGATGCATACTCAAAATGACTCGAATGAACTAATGAGACAAAAAGAGATCTTGGAAAGGGAATTGGAAATTGCAAATCAACACAAAGAAAAATTCAAGAAAAGCTCAGAAGAACTTGGAACCTTATTGAAGAATCAAAAACCCAAAGGTGACACTTCTGGAATTGGATTTGAAATTGGAGAAAGCTCTGGTACTGCAAATACCCAAGATCAAAGCAAACCGGTAAGACCCTCTAATAGTTACAAATTCAATGGAAAATGCTTTAACTGTAATAAATATGGTCATAGGGCAAATGAATGTAGATCTAGGAATTATCAGAACATCAATCCTCCCACCGGTCAATGCACCAAACACAACAAAATTGGTCATAACTATGAAACTTGCAGAATGAATGTAAGATGTTATGTTTGTGGAAGATTTGGTCATTTATCAAATAAATACAGAACACAAACCGGCATAGGTTATGGGAAAGCTATTCAGAAAAATAATGTAACTTTTTATGCATGTAACAAGATTGGTCATATTGCTAAATTCTGTAGAAGTAAAGGTACACCGGTAGATAACAAAAGTACTAGCTTGAAAGGTAAAGAAAAGGTTGAAGAGGTTAAGCAAGAATTTTCAAAGCAATGAATTAGAAAAGGTGATCTAAATATTGGGGTTACTCCTCCATTAGTAGAACCAACAAATGCTTCACCAGTAGGACAATATGATGATCCACCAGTAGGACAGAGCAATGCTCCACCTACAAGATGTTCTTCATCAAATTGAAGAAAATTATCTTGAGGGTTTGGCAATTTAATGACACGTGCTATTATTCCCTCGGTTAGAGAAAAGAAGTTGAAAACCCTTCATTACCGGCAAATAAAGTTGAGTTAATACATTGCTGACAAACAATTAATGTGGTAGGTAGCAGAAAAGACTTTATAAAATAAGTTTTTTGGTTCCATTTCATTTCACCGTGAATTCAAACTTTCAGAGAGCATGAAGATTTCTGAGCTAAGGCATTCCGAGCAAAGAGGCAAAGCACTTCAGTAATCAATCCATCCAAAGGCAGAAAAAGGTATTTACCATCATGGCATCCTCCTCTGCACCTGAATTCATAGAAAACCCTATAGTAGTCGAGGTTATAAAATGACCTAGGCCCATGTTTCAGCTAGTTCCCGAGGTAGCTAAGAAAGATGACAACACAGGTGCTTTTTCCCAAATTCCAAAGGGTGTTGTTTATGTAGAAGACCCTAGAATATATATTCATTGCAACATAGAAGAATTAGGTGATGAAGAAATCAAAAACATGTATAAATCTATTATATGTGACAATGCCGAAAATGTGAAACCTGAACATAAAATTGTTGAAACCCTAGGATTCACTGAAATCCTCTACATTCCTGAATTTTCCCAGGAAGTGGTTAGGATAGTTCTTAGTAGGGTACATGGCTCATTCTTTTGGCTTGAATCAGTGTATAAAATTACAAAGGTAGTTGTGAAAGCAATAACAGGGTTACCTTCCACCAGTACCAGACCCGACAAAACCAAGAAGGTCTCCAATGACCTAGTAATGAAATTAACTGGTGCAACATTCGACAAAAGATCATTGAGGGTTAATGATGTGACTGATACAAATGTGAGATTCATTAGCATGATTATAGGTTGCAAAGCAACTCATGCAAATAGGCTTAACTCTGTTTCTAGTTTATACATAAAAAGTGCTTATGACATGGTTAAGGACAATGTAAAAATTGATATCTATGAATGGTTAAAAGATGAGTTAATTGACAATTTGGCAAAAATCAAGAAGGATAAGAAAGGAACCTTTAGATTTGGAAATTTGCTTGTATGCTTAATATTACATATAACCAAACAAGCTCCCGATATAGGCTATAAGGAGTTTGGATTCGACATATCGGTAGGAAGACAATTGTCTGACTTATTCAACAACATGGGTGAAAATAGAGAAAAGAATATCAATGAGTATTTTCAAGCACTAAAGATCAGAATGAATAAAAGAATCAGACTATCACAAGAAACTGTCAACAAATACAAGGATGATATATGCTTTGTAATCAAAAAAGATGAGATCTAGATGGAAGCAGTCATCCCAAGAACAATCTGGGTTACAGAGATGGGGTATGAAACAGATGACCACATAGTGGAAACTTATGCCAAAGCACTTCTGGAAGCCCCCAATGAACCAAAGGAAGAAGTATTTGGTAGTGCTGAGACCATTGAAATTCAAATTCAATCTAAAAAGAGAGTAAAGAAAGTTGAGGCATTTGTGAGGAAAGGAACTAGGCAAGCAAAAGCCATAAAAGATGATGTATTAAAGAAAACTGGCATAACAGAAGAAGAGTTGGCAGCCCAATAGCCTGAAACTCATCTATCACTGGTAGATACCTCCTCAGAAGGAGATATGCTAGCAACTTTCAAAAGAGTTGTTAGGAAAAGAGACCCCTCACCAGTATCCACTCCTTCACCTAGAAGGAAAAGATAAAAGCAACAAGCTGTGAGGTCTCTAGTCAAGAAAGCCACACCTAAGAAAAAGATGACCCCCAAAAAGAAGAATAAGACAAACACTGACTTGGCCCCTTTTGACATATTAATGAATGAGATCACAGAGGAAGGTAAATTGAAAAACATAGGGAAAATCTATGACACCCTATTAGATGATGAGAAAGGACAAGTCGAGGAAAGTGTTATATTACACATGGACATGTATAAAAAGTTTTTGATGCAAGTCCTAAATGAAATTTCTGATGAATTATATAAAATACTTGAGGCCAGAAGGCAAGGAATAGTTGAGTTGGATAAGAAAATTAAAATATAAAAATTACTTGCAGTATACCTGGTCAACTCACCTAAGGAAATTGATGATTTGATAGCTCAGGCCAACTGGACAATTTTTCCCACTACACACCGACAAATATCACTAATGGCAGGTAGAGTTACTAAAGTTTCAAATGAAATAGAAGATGGTTGGGATACATTCTTGATTGAAAAAGAAAAACAAGAAGAATATAGGAATCCCAAACCTATTCTGGTATATCAAAAGGACAAAGGGAAAGGTATAGTTGGTGGACCACCAAGTATCAAGATTAGAGACAACTTGCCCCCACCTCCTTTAAATACTCCACCACTAAAAACAACAACTACAGAAGATCAACCGACAGCTGAGAGCATGGACACAAAGGATAATAATCCTAACCCTAAAGTCCTATATACTATGAATGTTGATACTCAAAAAATCAACATAGTGGTAGATAAGGATACCACATATAAATCTGATAACAATGAGCAACTGGCAACAGGAAACAAAGAGCAACCGACAACAAGAAACAAAGAGCAACCGACAGTAGATTTAGAGAAAAAGATGGAATCTGGAACACAAATAGAGCAACCAATAGAGCTAAAGGCTCCAGAACAGATGCCACCGATAAGAAATGATGCAGGAAAAACTGTGCTTAAAGAGATGGAGACATAAACAGACCTACCAGAGGTCAATACCAGCATGGTCACTTCCACCAACACTCAGTTTATTGGGTCACCATCAAATGTAATAGAGGTATTGCTCAAATCTATCAAGAAAATAACTGATTATAGCTCACAAGCCTATAAAGCGATAGATGATTCAATTCCAGTTTTGAAATCAATAGCTCCCAATTGTAATATAGCCAACAAAGATTCTTTAGGCCAGTTGGATACACTTTGTAAATATATTTTTGGAAATTTTGAGCAAACAAAGGTAGAAACTATAAAGGAAAGTATAGAAAAAGAGAAACAGAAATTCTTTGAGGAAGGAATAAAGAAGTGTAATAGGGAATTTGACACACTTCTATCAGAACTGTGCAATTTATTGAAAGAGTACAAAACTCTGTACAAAGACACCTGTAAGATAAACATTTTGACCACGGATGTAGACAAAAAGATGAGCAAGGTATAGGAAGAGATCAATAAACTTGCTGATAATTTTGTTAACTCACCCGATACATTATCAGTTTTTGAGGAAAAGATAACAAATTTTGAGGAAGAATTGCTCAAATTAGAAAGAGAAAAAGAGAAAATAATAAACAAGGCAAAAATTTTGAGATCTAAACTAAGTCCAAGATTGGACTATTTAGCATCTCTACGTAAGGAAATCTCAGAGGCACTAACACAAGGTAGCAAAACACTGACAGAGCACTTGCAACATCTCACTGGTACAGTATACTGAACTAAGATGGCAATAAAGGAGAGCAAGAAGTTTATGGATGGCATAAACTTAATTTTGGGAGATATTCTTCAGATAATAACTACCCAACTACAAGGTTGAAGTTATGAATTGGTACAACTACAAAATCTACTAACCTTTATCATTGATGCCAAAGGGGGAGTAGTAGATGAGAAAATTCAAAAATTCAAAACACAGGGATCATATGCTCAGGGGGAGCTCTCACATTTTTGGTAAAATTTTTTGGTCTACACATTTTTGGATATCTTTTTGAAATTTCTCATGAGTGTTGCCATCAATGCCAAAGGGGGAGATTGTTGGCATATGGACACTCCAATGAGACATTGTGTGTGATTGAAGGTTTTGTCATTGATGGCAACCTTACAATCTTATGGCACCAACAAAGCATTACTCAGGCAACCTTGCAATCCTATGGCACTGACAAAGCATTACTTAGGCAACCTTGCAATCCTATGGCACCGGCAAAGCATTACTCAGGCAACCTTACAATCCTATGGCACTAGCAAGACATTATACCAGCAAAACATTACTCAAACAAAATAGTGCTCCGGCATCAACAAAATCAATCTACACCGGCACTGGCACAGAAGGAAATATGTATACCAGCATAGAGGCCGACATGATTTTTGATATGTAATATTTTGTTTATCATTATAAGCCAACTTGGCAAATTGTAAAATGATTCTTGTATATAAAAGAGATCATTGTAGGCATTTGTAGGATATGGATAGAAAGCAATAAATAAATTATAAGGTAGACCTAATGTGCGAATTGTAGGTCAAGGGTATATGTAAAGAACAGAGCAAGAACTGGTATTGAATCTGGCATTGAAGATGCTATTGTAAACCAGTACAGAATATTGGATTTGTGTAAATCCTCATTGTAAGTCAGTGTGACTTCTTATTGAGAAGTGAGCTCTAGGCAGTTGGCCTTCCTGCATGTGTAGGCCCCTATTGTAAGTAATATTCTCTTATTACCTAGTAAGTGAATATTGTGGGTCACAAATCCCACCGAGGTTTTTCCCACACCGGGTTTCCTCATTAAACATCTTGTGTTATGGTGTTCTTTTCAAGTGGATGCTTTTGATTCTATTATTTGCATTAATTCTTGCATACTGGTATACTGTTACTTTATATTCCACATATTCAGTTTTAAGAAAATTTCATTACTGGTCAGATACTGATTCACCCCCCCCTCTCAGTATCTGTGAGAACCCTAATAGATTTATTTCCCCCAATTTTTCCCTAACAAATCAACTTCCAGTCAAGCTCAAGGTGGCGTTTACCATATCCTTAGATGGAAATTTTTGATCTTTTTTGTGTTGTTTAGGGCTAGGAAGGGTTGGACATGGTAAGATTACTTCAATTTGTTCCCCTCTACCCTTATATATCTCTAGTGTTACCACATACTTCGAATGGTTAGTTATTATTTTAATAGGTTCCAAGCTTAATTCCTTTATATGCAATTTAGCCATTATTATCGCTATAGCAGAGTCTCTATAATTTTCTTCAAAACCTTTGAAACCTCCTAGTGAATCCCCTATTCTAATCAGGTAGTGCTCATTAAGAAGTTCTACTAGGAGATTTGGCAATTCTACCCATCTAGGAGCTAAGCAATTCTCAAACATTTTAGGGCAGAAATTTGGCCTCCATTTAAAAAAAGAAAAATAGTAACCTTTAAAGAAACAAGGTTGATTGTTAAGTATATTCTCCCTTAATACTGATGAATTGCAGAGAATAGACAGATAATTTTTCTCTAGGGTTGTGATACTTACCTATCCTTTGGTGGCCAATACTAGCCACTGGATGATTTCCGAGGTGGAGGTGCCATATCCACACCATTTTCCAAATAGCTCCTGACTCATATATTCTTCCCAAAGGCTATTTGTGTATTGATTGCTGATAATAATTGTTTTTTGGTTCAATTTGGAATAACTTGTTGCTTGTTGCTTCCCTCCATATTTCAATCTTTTATTTTCTAGGATGATAACCTGAGGAGGGTTCACTAGATGCTTTGACCGAGGCTCAGTCCTATTCCATTTTTTGCCTAGTTTTGTCAAATTCACACAGTGGCGACATAATTTACAGGAGGAGATGGCGTTTGTCGAGGCCGTCTATTGACCATCCCCATTCTTGCATTATAATGGATGCTTTGAGCTGGTCTAGGATTTCATTGTTTCCCATACTAGCCAGAAACTCCTATGGTAGATGCAGGGGTTATTTTTTGAGATTTTGAGATCTCAGTACTGATTGGAGGATCCCTAGGAACCCTAGCCATCTCCTTGCATCTTTGATTCAGAGAAACCAGGATGGAATTAGCTCTCATGGCACAAGTATTTAGGGCCTCGAATCTATTTGCAAACCCCACCTTATTACTATGGGCAAATTTTAGAGGTTGACCAGCTTTCCATGGTGAGCGCTTAGTGGTTCCATGATTTTTCTTCTACCTTGATCCTTTTGAATTTGCAGTCGCACTTTTCTGTGATCCACTTTTCATGGATCCAAAATTTTGCAGAGCCATTATTTCAATAAAAAATCACAATTGCAATTGACACTAACACAAATTCAAAATTAATCACATTCAAATCTTACATTAATTTTAACAAAAAGGTCCTAATTTTAGATCATCCTTTCCATCAAATTTAGATTTTAATTAAGAGACCTTCAATGGCAATTAATAAATTGGATTTACTTTCTCTTTCACATATGATTACATTGCTTTTTGCATATATTTACTACAATCATGTGTCAAATAAGAGTTTCTTTCATTTCTTGTTGCTTCTATTTAATCATAGCACTTGGTCATATTGTGTTGTTAGGATTTCCAAATTATTTCCTTTTCAATTTGATCTCAAAGCTTTCAAGTATCATTTATGTTGCATTATGGTGATGTTGTTAACAAAATTTATTTCCTATGTTATTGTAGATCCTAAACCTAAAGATCCTAACCCTTGTATCTCTCCTAGGGAATCTTGTGTGAATGAGATGAGACCTAATGTTATAACCAATGACCTCTCTAAAAAAGAGCAAGCATTGGAAAATAACATGGATCCATCTTCTTCTTATACACATATCCTTGAGCAAGGGAGGCAAAATAAAAAAATCAACATTCCCACATCTTTAGATTCTTCTTATTCTCCTAGAACCTATCTTCAACATCAAAGTCTATGTTGGGAGGATGATGTCATGCATTTTATGCATGACCTTTGCCCTCGCATAGAAATCACTAAAAATGAGGCTTTAGATGATGAAGATGTTTCTCCCCAATCTTCCAAAAAGGATAAGCTTGATAAAGGAAAGGAGATTGTTATTTCACAATGATACTCCTTCATATATAAATCCTTTTCTTCCTCCTTACACATCAGATTTCAAAGAAATTCATGATCATGTTCCTTCATCCAATCAATTGCAACATTATTTTAGTTATGGATTTCATATAATTACAAAAAAAGGTTTTAAAGGACAAGGAATTGGGAAATTTGAGAATGGAATTCGTGTCCCTATAAATCCTCCTACACAAACTACTACAAAAGGCCTAGGAAATGATTCTCCTCTTTCGATGGATGAATTTCTTAGGCTTCAAAACTTTAAAGATTACATTCAAAGCCAACAAATCAAGAGAGTCCACAAGAATGCTTCTCCTTCAAAGTGTCCTTTTTGTTCATTTCATCAAACCCATGACCATAATGTTGATGACTGCCTTGATTTTTAAAAATCTATTCAAGATGGAATAGACAGTGGCAAAATAAGAGTTGTGGATAATAAACCTTCCTCTCCTAACAAACCCTCTCCTCTATGTCAAGACAATATTTACCATCCTGATAGATTAGTTGCAAGAATCTATTGGATATTGAAATATGACAAGAACATTTCCTTTCCTCCTGAAAATAGAAACAACAATCTAAATCAAGTGAAAGGTATTTAATATTGAATTTTTCATGATTCATATTCACATTCTCTTGGAAAATGTTATGCATTTAAGAAATTTGTTCAACTGCAATATGATCTTGCACACATTTGTCTCACAACAAATCTAATTGTATTTCTTGGTAGAAACATAGTTCCTTAGAACTTCTTTTCCCTTCATGTTTCTCTTCACCCTATGTCATAACTAGCCCATTTAATGAGGCCTCTTTATCATTTGTGGTGGTATTATTTCAATTTTACATACTTTGGGGTAGCAACATGAAGTCTATTTTCCTTTTTCTTTCTATACATTTATCTCTATCTTTGTGCATTATTCATTATTAGATCTCTTTTCTTGCATAGGGTTATTCTTATGTGAGCATATAATTGTTCTTTGGTTTTCCTCTTTTCTTGGAGAGGGGAATCTTTAATGAGTAGTGCACTTCTTCTCTTTCCTTCATTCTCTAGGAAAAATTACCTCTTCTATAGTTTTGATTATTCACAAGTATGATATGCCCCTTAGCGTGGAATGATCTCTTGAGAAGTATGTATCCCTTCCTTGAAAGGATTTGTTCCACTAGGAAGGCATATCACTTGAAAATAATCACCATCAGAAAATGTGTAATGTTTTTCCTTGTTCTCCTCACTTGGGGGGAAAGGATTTTCACTCCTTTCCCTTTATTTATTTCTCATTTATCATTATTTCCTTTAGGGGCTGTATTTTTTATATGTGATTATCTTTTCTTACAATGGTATGCTTTTATGATTAATCCCCCTTGGGGAATATGTGATGATTTTTTCTCTTCCTCTCAAAGATTACCACTTCTTGAGACATGTATTTTACATTTACTAATGATCTTTCTTGCATGTGTTCATGTAAGTTCATTGCACATTTTCTTATGTTTAATCTCTCTCTAGAATATTGTGTAAGCTCTTCTCATTGTCCCTACAATTGGAGGAATTGATCTCTCTCCCTCTCTTTCTCTATGGATCCACTTTGCCCTATTTTGTGGGTGGTGTGAGTTTTATTACTTGATTTCACTCCTTGTGCATAGTTGTTGGTTGTCAGCTCAAATATTCTCTCTTATACAAGATGTGTCAGTCCTTGACTATAACCTCTTTTCATAATTAGTAATGTACATCTATGATAAATTCACCCATCCCTCTGGGGGCTAAACGTGATTCATCCCTCGTCGAGAATCCCTTTCACCTAGGAATAGGAGGAAGGATTGCATTCTTGTTCTCTCCCTTTATTTATTCTAGAAGATGTTATATTTGTCTAAGACAACTCCTCTTGGGGGTAGATGTCTTTTTAACAAAGATTTCTTCTCCTCCAAGGATCTCTTTTACACTTACAGCAAGATATCTCTTTTCAACTATCTTATCCTGGCTTGAAGAAGTGTTCCCTCTCTTTCCTGGATTTATGGCATTGTTGCATAGTAGATATATTATTTTTGATGAAGGTAGGTATCTTTGTTATACTTTCCTTAAAATATCAATATTAAACTATGTTGAAATCTTAAGGGGGGGGCATCCACACTACTCCTTTGTACTATAATTCTCTCATGCATTGTATAGTTAGAATTTCTTGGAACTAGAGGTGGACTCTTAGAGCAAGGTGTCATCACTTTTCTTGTATAGTGGGACATGCTTGGAACCAAAGGGAAGCCTCTTAGAGAAGGATGCCACCACTTTTCTCTTGTACAGTAGGTCATTCTCGGAACAAAGCACAAACTCTTAGAGTGAGATGACACTACTTTTTCCTGGTACAGTGGGTCATTCTCGGAACCAGAGCATAGGCTCTTAGAGTGATATGTCTTCACTTCTTCTTTTCCTGTATAGTGGGTCATTCTCGGAACCAGAGAATAGACTCTTAGAGTGAGATGATGCCACTTTTCTCTTATGTAGGGTGATTATTCTCAAAACTAAAGCATAGGTTCTTAGAGTGATATATCATGCCTTTCTTGACACTTGTACTATACATTCTATACAGGTTGTTGCGTAATCGGGCATAGACTCCTATGAGGCACTTCGAACCTCACTTCCACATACACACGCTTAAGGTTGGGTGGAACTAACGGTGTTCCCACTCTTCCCCCTTTACATGGATCACCCAGATAGGCTCTGAAGGCTAGATTTCCATGTCCTTCTCTCCATGGATCACCTAGTTTTAGGGGCGTGATGTCCATGGTTTCTATCTTGTTCACCTTTCTTCTCATGGATCACCAAAGTATGTATTCATTCCCTCTCTCTTCTTCCTCTCATGAACTCATAGGTTTTCTATTGATGGTTCATCGATGATGTAATCTTTTCTCTTTTATGTGATCGCTTGTGTTTATATGGTGGCATTGGTCTTTGTGTCTTGATTAGTTGTTCAGACATTTGGATATTGAGGTCTCTTCGGCTAGTTGGTTTGTGGTCTTGTGTCTTGTCTTCATTGTGTGTCTTTTATGCTTGTTCTTATTTTTTTTTGTTTTGTTCCTTTTTGTTTTGTGTGCTCTTGCATATGTCTGAGTGAGTTAAGATCCTAAGATTGGGGGCTTGGTTCCTTGATATTAGTGACATCTTATACTCCTTGTGGTATTGATCTTCATCTCTCATCTTCATCTCTATTTCTTCTACTTTACCAACAGTAGTGGCATAAGCCATACTCCCGCTAAAGTTTGGGATAAATGTAGTGTCATAAAATTGTGCCTCCTGTAATTTTAACCACATTTGAAGTCCTCACTTTGACGATGACACCCTCCTTTCTAACCAAGACATCTTTCTACATTTTCACTCCTTGATCCCTTCCTATTTGAGCCCTGAGATTGCCTCAAGACCCTATCCGAGCCCCAAGATAGGGCATGACAAGTACATGGTGCCCCTATCCCCCCAAGGACAGGGGCATGGTGCCCCGTCCCCTTTGGATAGGAGCGTGGTTCACCTGTCCTACTGGTGTAGGAGCACCCATGGTGTAAGGCAAATATATGGTCAAATTAATCATTTAAAATATAATTGACATTTGAAGATCATTTATAATGTATTTGAATCTATTTGGAATGATTTGTAAGGCTTGGAAGCCTAAAAATGTAAGCAAGTATTGATTATGTCCAAGTTGTCCACTAGAGGCCCAGATTGGTCAAAAGGTCAAAATCATATTAAAGGCCATGAGAAGGATAAAAAGTATGTAAAAGGAATTAAATAGGTCATTTTGACATGTATTGAATGTTTTTATAAAGCGACAAAGTCATTTGTGCAAAAGTGTAAAAGTTGTCAACTTGACAACAAAATATTGTCAAACAAAGTTGCAAAAATGCAACAAAAGTTGAAAAAGGGGTTAAAAGTTTGTTATGAGAGGTAGTTTTAAGGTCAAAACTAACCAAGAGTCTATAAAAATATATTGTATGGTCGTTCCAAAGAGGGAAAAAAAAATAAAGGGAAGAAAGGAGAACATTTTGGATACATTTTGGTGCATTCTACTATTGTTATTTTGATTGGCTTTCTAGTTTTTGTGTTGGTTATAGGCCTTGTAAGACCATGTATGGCCTGGAAAACTTTGTATATGTATACTTTATAGATAGATATGTTAATTACCTTTCTTTTCCTTTTGGTTTGGAGTGATTATGTTTATAAATGAAGAAGATATGGAAGTTTCGGTGAAAGTTGTTAATTTCAGATTTGATACTTCCTGAGAATAGTCACATTGCAGAATATGAGATTATTAAGACCTCTAAATAGACTTATTGGAAAGATATGTGAATCCTCTTTCTTTTCCCTTTTGTTTGAGGTGTTTTTATTTTTATTTGTGGAAGTTATGAATATTTTGGTGAAAACTGGTTTTAAATTGTCTTAAATGGAGTTGTTGGAAAGGGTTTGTACTTATCTTGTGATTTAACCATTGTAAAAATTAATGTCTTGAATATTATGAAAGTAGACTTAGAGGGATTTCATTTTAGTATGGTATTTTTTTAGTTTGGTTAAGTATTTTTTGTGAAATATGATGCCCTAGCAGGCAGCAAGCATACATTTTCTAGATTTATGACAGTCAAAATTGGTCTCGGTGCAGAGATGATAACTTTTTATTACATCATTGGATCTTTATGAATTCTGGATATGTTGTTTATAATACAGTTATTCAGGATCTGACCGAAGGGATTGGGATTTTTTGTTCTTGTTAAAAAATTATAGACCTCTGTGTATAGGTCTATCCAAAGGGGCAGCAAGTTGGCAAGTTTGATATCGAGATTAAGTTTTCTTGATTGATTGATTGTTGAAGAATGATGAAATATGCCTCTAATGAATTGTTATCATGATTAAAATATGGATAAATCAACATGATCCTAGAGTTGTGAGTGGTTTTTTATGATGCTCTACATCACCTACCCTCTTAAGGTGGCCCCAAGATAGGTCCCCTTGGTCCTGTCTACACTTCAGGATCCCTAATCTCCCTGATGTCAGCATTTGGTGAGATGAATTAATCTTCTGAGGCATGTATAAAAGTGAGTTGGTTTTCTCATTTTCAAAGGAGGTGAAATTTAGGTGAAGGGATCATAAGCAATCATAGGCAAAAATAAACATGATCAATCATTCAAGCATTCAAGTCTTCTTGATTCATCCATGGGAGAAACATTACAACATTCATTTGCAAGCTTGTGTGTGTGTTAGGGTTTTGTCATGTTACATGCCACTTGTGATTACATTCAAGAAGCAAAGTAATCATCATCAACAAGTTTCAGATCTACAAGGTATACATTTTATGGTTTACATTCAAGCATTAGCAATTAATTTCTTTCAAGGTTGATTCCTCAACTGGGGTTTGATTGACAACCCTTCTCCCTCTCTTTTCTATGTGTAGGTTGTAGGTGCAAAAATGTAATTGGAGGTTTGGGCTTCATTTGCAAAGACAAAAGACCCCTTTTTCATTTCATGGATTTTGTGGAGGACCATGTATACTATCGCCACGGTCCTAAATAATTTTCTCCAAATTTTCAGGGAAGATCTGTATCAATCTAATTAACTCAGATCCAAAGATGCAGTGCAATCCCGAACCGGTAGTTGCTCATTTAACTCAATCTCTCTCCTTGTTCCACATATTCAACAAGTCAACTTTCCTATTTACAAAAGAGGGAAAAACACACTTCAACCCTTGCAAACCACTTGGAATTCACATCCTTTCTTCTCTTGGATTTGGATCTAGTGGATTCAACCCCTCTTTTGAATGTAAAGTTCCTCCAAGTGAAAATAATCCTAGTAAATTCCTTTCTCTCTCCTAGGTGGGGAGTCAGTAGGGTTCATTTTTTCACTTTATAGTTATATCCTTGACTGCATTAGCAGACTCAACAGGATGATCATAACTTGATGTACAAAGCAGGCTATCTGGATGAACACTTAACTGGTAGTGATAAAGTCACTAAGATTGGTAAATGTAAGACCCTACCCCGACCCATCCTATCTCTTCAGCTATTTTTATTTTGGAACTATTTTGGATGCTAGTCTTTGACACACTATGGATAGAGAACTTTACATGGTCCCACGATTTTGGTAACATTGATATATATGGGTGCTTCATTTCTATGCCTTGTGGATTATAGAATATTATATGATTCTAGATTAGGGTAATATTGTGATGATGCAGGTTATTATCTAAATTTTACGGTTTGTTATAATGTTAGAAAAATGTTTGCATATCTTGTAGATGGATCAAATTTTGAGGATTATGATGAAATTGCTTTGATTTGTGACAAATCGTATTTTATAATGTCAAGTCTTTGCAGAATGAATGTATTGTATTCTGATTTTGTGTTATATATTATATGAGGCTATTTGGGAAGTACTAATGTTTACATTTAGATGTGCAGGAAAATATCCATGTGACCATGGAAATATTATGGAGAATCAAGCCTAGGCCAATGTGCGTTAGTAAAACCAGGGGTTGTCTATTTGGAGAGACAACACCCCGTATGTACTATATTTTATTCGTAAATGTAAAATGTTGCATGAGTGTAATTTATATTTATTGGATTGTTTAAATTGTTTAAGGGACAATTGCCATGTGTATATTGTGATGTGGAATTATTTTGTAGTGTCACTTGACACCTATGTAGTATGTTGTGTTGGCAATTTGTCAGGTCACCTTTTTGAGAGTTTTATTTTTTGTTAATTGTTATATCTCCTAAATATCCTTGAAGGAACAAAGAAATCTTGGTTAGTGAGCCACAAGGAAGGTCAACTCAGAGTTGACCCGTAGGTTAACTTCAGGTCGATTTTCTAAAGGTCAAATCAACTCCTAGAGTCAATTTTAGAGCTTTTCTATTAGGCCTCATGGGGTACCTATGGGTGAAGGCCAAAATTGGCCATGTGTCTTTCCCTTAGGACTTGTTTAACCACCCAAAAAAGTGGTTTTCCCAAGATGGACGAATTCCATCTATAGAAGTGCCATCCTTGGTAGGATAACCTTCTTGGAGATAGTAATCCCTCTTTCCCATTTCATTTCCCCTTCTCTAGACACCTAGGTTAGGGAGTGTGTAAGACCTAGGGAAGACCAACCCAATGGGAGATCTCTCACTCTATCCAAGAGGTTGGAAGGAGTGAGAGCGGCCTTCTTAGGATAAGAATGGAAGCTTAGTGAGCTAATCACCCACTCTCCATCCTTGGAGATTTTTGGAAAAACTTTGGAGGAAAAAACCAGTTTTAGGAATAGGGAATTTGGGGGCCAAAGAATTGTAGAAAGTTGTGTGGATTGGGCTGCTCATCTCCAACTAAATTTAGCATACCTATTGGAAGAATAAGGTTGGTTTTTATCTCCTCTTGTTTATGTTGTTTATGTTAGTTTATGTTGTTTGTTGAAGGAAAGAAATGCTTGTAAAGGAAGTGTTTATGTAAATTGTTGTTGGAAAAAAAAAAAAGTGTAGTTTCATTTCTATGTTTTTTGTTTGTGGTCTTGTTTTGGGATTGTCCAAGATCTTCTACTCTTGGGAGAGTAGGATGATCTTGGGGTGGAAGAAGCATGACAGCCTTGGGTGAGAGGCTCTCCTTAAGGAGAGTGGTCTCAAGGGTGTCCTTTGTGACCCTTGCTGCATAGCCTTGTGTATGCATTTGGGGGTCATAAGGGGAGAGAATATGGCTTTGAGCCTTTGGGGGGCATAAGGTGTGTGGGATGAATCTGTTGTGTATTTTGTGTTTCCATGAGGTGGCTTGAGTTATATTTTGGTTGCAGTCTCCCCAATGGTACTTGGTCCACTTCCACCCATAGATTGATCATGACAAAGTGTGTTGAAAGTGTAGCTTGGGATGGGAAGGTGTATGTTTGTGTGTTTGCCCTATTGTTGTGTTGTATTGCTTGGTTGTAACCCCATCTAGGTCTTGATTCTCCTAGCTCGGGGGTGGCTTCTGGTAAGCCTAGGCTGGGAGGTGAGCATCCCATGGTCACAGTCCTAAATTTTTCTTGCAGGTGGCTTGGGAAAAAGACTAGGAGTTGCAGATTGTTGTGTTGCAGACTTTTATTTAGATTTCTGAGTTCTATGTAAATGCAGAAAAGCAAAGAAAGGAAATGTAACTTTATGATTGAAGCAAAAAAAAAAGAAAATGTATATGTAAATATAGGACTTAAATTGATTCTTTTTCTGTTTAAATATATGTATTCTTTATTTTCTGTGTAAAGATTTAGAAAGAAATGACTGTTGAGATTTATTCACCCATTTTTATATATGGGCTATTATAACTTATCATTCTGGAAAAAACAATGTAAATTTTATTTTATGTTTTGATGTCTATTGGGTTGCTGTAGACTACATCTAAATCTGGTCTGTTAACATGTTTATTTACTGCATTAGAAAAGAAAAAGAAAAAAAATGCATTAGGGTTCATTATTTACTTGCATAGTTTAAATTCTGTTATTTTATGACTCTTAAAAAAAAAAGAACTAGTATTTTTATTTCTGTAGGAAGTAGGATATATGACTGTTAAATAAAAGGAAGAAAAAAAATAGACCTATTCTAAATGCTGTTAGAAGACTAAAAAAAACAGAATGTAAATGGTTAAAATTTCAAATCAATATAAGGGTTTTAGCCCTATTACTTCAACATTTAGTCATATATATATCTATAGGTATATAAGTATATATATTGAAAATATATACCTATATATATATAAATATATATATATAAGTTCTTGTATGTGCATACCCTTGTAACAACGAAATAAAAGATATATATTCTGAATCCTGTGCATCCCTGTTACAAAACATATAAAAGTATTCCAGAATAGACTTCTTAATCATATATATATATATATATATATATATCTATATATATTCTGCATCTAAAAATATACTCTGTGGATGCCTGTAGAAAAAAAAAAAGGGGGATATTAAATATTCATATAAGATGTTGTGCACCGTATATAAAATATATATATATATATATATATATTTATATATTTGATATTCAAAAAATCACATCACATAAATTTTACACCCACGAAATATTAAAATGTTGTTTTAAAAAAAAAGGGGAAATGGGCAAACGCGGGCCACTGTGTGTAACACGGCCGAGCCACTGTGCTACACACAGTGGGCGGCGCCGAAGGGCACCGCACTGTGTGTAACACAGTGGAGCGGTCGCGGCCGCCACTGTGCTACGCACAGTGAACGGCGCCCACCACTGTGTGTATACACAGTGGGCGGTGGCTATGCCGTCCGCCACTGTGTGTACACACAGTGGGCGGCGCTGCCGCCATTGTGTGTATGCATAGCGGCGCTCGGAACCCCTCCCCACTTCCTCCGCCTCTTCCCACGTGAAACCCTCTTCGCCTCCACACCTGCAATCACACCCTAAACAAAAAAAAAAAAGAAACAAAAACAAAGAAAATGGTATTATAAACCCTAACCCATTTCGGGTTAGGGTATTAAATGATAAAAAAATAAAACAAGGAGTAATATATAGAAAAGCAACCCTAACCCAATTTCGGGTTAGGGTTAGCATTTTAGGAATATATATATATATATATATATGGGAGATTTAGATTGGAGCATTATAATTTGATTTTTAATTTATAATGAGGGTTAGTATTTAAGAATTTATATATATGATTTTATATATATATATATATATATATATATATATATAAGGAATTTAAATTGGGATTTTAAATTTGATTTTTTTATATATATAATGGGGTTATTTTAATAATGGAATTATTATATGTCCATTTATTCTTTAGGGGATTTAAAATTTTAAAATAGTAAAATTAAAGGGATTTAAGAATGAAGGGGTTATCATAGTTGGAAACACCACACATTAAATCGATTAATTTATTTAATTAATCAATAGATTTCCCTCATTATATTTGGACATTAGGAAAATTTAAAAGGAGAAATTGTAGAATCAATTTTATGGACCATAAACCTTTGGGATCAGCTTGGGCCGAATTTAATTTAATTGTCAAATTAAGAGGTTAGGGAAAATTAGAATTGGCCTTAGCTTATTGTCGGTTTTTGTGGGCAAATGACATTGTAGTAATTCGAACCCTCATTGGTTGGATTTAAATAATAAATTTTACATGAGCATCAATTAATTATTGGTATTTTCATTTTAGGAATGGGAATGATTAAACTCACGAAGATAACCAATTAACCTTTGCTCTTAATTAGCGACAACTTGAGTTAGGAAATTGAGCTAGCCAATAATCCGCGATGCTAATTAACCTCCACCAAACAAGTCGCTCGCTCGAGTTGGTTAATTTACCTAACCTTAGAAGTAAGTTTATTTACATCTTAGATAAGGCAAAACTTTACTAAAGTTATTATATTTAGAATATGTTGCGAATTCATGACGTCAAAAATTGTGCCCTAAAGTTTGGGCATGACATTTTTGGTATCAGAGCAAGGTTTCCGACATTAGGAACCTTTCTCCATTACGTTTCGCTTTAACTATCCAAATTAATCAAATATTTTCTTAAAAAGAAAATAAAAATAAAAATATATGAAAATTAAATTATTTAATTAATTGTTTATTTATTTTATTTTTGTTTCCTCATTAGGATGCCTCCGACTACGCGACAAGCTCGCAAGTGCGGAAGGGGTCCTAGGCGTACATGTATGGCACGCGAGGATGTTGCTAGGGAGGAACCGGTTCCAGAAGGGAACCCGGAAGCACCTCCCGAACCACCGGTTGACCCTAACCGAGACATCTTGCTAGCTCTTCAAAACTTGATTGGGATCGTGCAGGATAGGCTTCCAGCAGTGGACCGTCATGTAGACAATCAGAACTCAGGGAGTCATAGGTCAGTAGAGAGGGAACGGAGTAGGAGTCCACCTCCTAATTCCATAGAGGGCGAGGCAGAGCACGACCTAGAGTCCATTCACCTGCCCGAACCCCCTCCAGTAGCAGCACTTGTGTACTTCAAGAGAGCACGTCAGGAACCAGGAGACCTGATTAGAGAGGTTTTACGCCTCCAGCCACCATCTTTTGGAGGAACTACTGACGGAGTAGAGGCTGAGGCATGGCTTTTGAGCCTAGATCGGTGCTTTGCATTGCGATCTTATGAAAGCAATCTGAAGGCACACGTTGCAGTCCACCTTTTGAGATCGACAGCCTCCACATGGTGGAAGCAAGAGGAATTCAAGTGCGGACTCACTGCAGATACCATCACATGGGAAATCTTCACAGAGAGGTTCAGAGAGAGGTACTTGTCAGAGCACTTCAGGCAGCGTAGGATCGATGAGTTCCATGACCTCCAGCAGAAGGGTCTCTCAGTGACCCAGTACGAGAGTAAGTTTATTGAGCTCCTACCTTATGTAGATTACCTGAAGGATGAGAAGCTGCTTGTCAACTGATTTGTTAGGGGACTTAATGCTGGGATAGCAGGACCAGTGAGGATGGCTGCTCCAGGGAGCCTTCGGGTTGCCGTAGAGAAGGCCCTTATAGCCGAGGAGATTCAGATCAAGCCATAGGACATGAGGGATCGGTTCCAGAACTGAAACCCAGCTCCCCAGCCTTTCGGGTTTCAGAAACCCCATTGGAAAGGCAACCACAGGTATGTTTCGGGGTCCCATAAACCCCCTCCTCCACAGCAGTCACAGCAAAGTCAGAGACAGAGGCCACCTCAGGGACAGCAGGGCTCCAGGCCCAAGCAGTGGCAGTCATAGGGTCCTAGGCGTGACCAGAGAGCACAGGGTACATACACACCCCCGGTACGGGCTCAGCAGTCCTCCAGGGGTGGGTACAGTGGTTCTAGATAGACAGGTGGGCATCCTTTTTCTAGGCCTCAGGGCGCACAGTTTCAGGCACGTGGTGCTTGCTTCACGTGTGGAGCCATGGGGCACATGGCGAGAGACTGTCCACAGGGACAGATGACAGGGAATCAGAGGATGGCAACGTCAGAGCCTACAGTTGGGGACATGGGCAAGTCCCATAGAGTCTTCGCAGTGGTTGACAACTGCCAGGCAGAGCACCAGGCCACAGTCATCGAGGCTACAGGTAAGGTCAGAGGTAGTAGTATTTCTATATTATTTGACTCAGGAGCGACTGACTCCTTTATATCTCCATTGGTTGTGGAGCATTGCGGGCTAGTGGCAATAAGGCAAAGTGTTAGCTGGGAAGTGGAGTTAGCTTCAGGGGCTAGAGTGTCAGTGGATTCAGAGGTTAGGGGATGTCCGCTCCAGATTGGTAATACCACCACCTTAGTGGACCTTAGAGTTACACCACTCGGATCTTATGGCGTCGTACTTGGCATGGATTGGCTTTACACCCACAGAGCCAAGATGGATTGTCACTTGAAAAAGGCGAGTGTGAGGATGATCATGGTGCTCCCATAGTAATCACTGGGATTCAAAGACCTATGTCTCTTCGTATGATATCCGCTATGCAGCTTAAGCGGAGCATGCGGAAGGGATGCCAGTTGTTTGCTATCACAATCAGTGACCGAGAGGAAGAAAATGAGAAGGAGCCTTCCATAGATGATCATCCCATCCTTGAGGCATTTGCAGACGTGTTTCCTGATGAGCTACCCGGTATGCCGCCCAGCAGGGAGATTGACTTCCACATAGATTTGGTACCAAGAGCCGAGCCAGTTTCGAGAGCACCTTATAGGATGACCACTCATGAGCTTAATGAGCTCAAGGTGCAGCTAGAGGAACTCTTAGAGAAGGGTCACATCCGTCCTAGTGTCTCCCCTTAGGGCGCACCAGTCATCTTCGTGAAGAAGAAAGACGGATCCCTTCAGTTGTGCATGGATTATAGGCAACTAAATAAAGTAACCATCAAGAACCGCTATCCCTTGCCGAGGATCGATGACTTGTTTTATCAGCTTCAGGGTGCCAAGGTGTTTTCCAAAATAGACCTGAACTCAGGATACCATCAGTTGAGGATTGTGGAAAGTGATATCCACAAGACCGCGTTTCGCACCAGATATGGCCACTATGAGTTCACTGTGGTCCCATTCGGTCTTACGAATGCTCCAGCTGTATTCATGAGTCTCATGAATGGGGTATTCCGCACCTTCCTTGACCGATTTGTGATAGTGTTCATAGACAACATATTGATCTATTCCTAAAATGAGCAGGAGCATGAGGAGCATTTGAGGCAGGTTTTGCAGTGTTTGAGGGACAACCAGTTGTTTGGCAGTTTGTCAAAGTGTGCTTTCTTTAGATCAGAGGTCAAGTACCTAGGGCATGTTATATCCGGTGATGGGATCTCAGTTGACCCATCAAAGATTAGAGCCATCATGGATTGGCCGACACCTACCAGTGTGACAGAGGTCAGAAGCTTCATGGGTTTAGCAGGATACTATAGACGTTTTGTGGAGGGATTTTCCAGAGTTGCACACCCCATCACATCCCTCCAGCGAAAAGGGAAGAAATTCGAGTGGACAGAGAAGTGTGAGAGGGATTTTCAGGATCTAAAAAGGGAACTTACTAGTGCACCTATTCTTATTGTGCCAGACCCCATGGCCGACTTCATGGTATGCACAGATGCTTCCTTAGATGGATTGGGAGCAGTTCTTATGCAGGAGGGTAGGGTTATAGCATACGATTCTAGGAAACTTAAGACTCACGAGCTTAACTACCCTACGCACGACCTAGAGCTTGCAGCAGTTGTACATGCACTTGTGAGGTGGAGACACTTCCTTTTAGGTCGTCACTTCGAGCTTCATTCAGACCATCAGAGTTTGCAGTACATCTTCACCTAGCCTAACCTTAATGCACGTCAGAGGAGATGGACGGAGTTCCTTTATGAGTATGATTTTGATGTTCATTACAACAAAGGAAAGGAGAATGTGGTTGCAGATGCCCTAAGTAGGAGACGACATGAGGTTTACACCATATCCATGAGCACGGATTTGAGAGACTGTATTTTGCAGCGATTGCCAGAGGATGATTGGTATCTAGAGGTTTGTCAGAGGATCCGTAATCAGGAGACCCTGGAAGGGAAGTTTGTGGACTACTCTTTGGAGTCCGATGGTTTATTACGCCATAGAGGGAACATCTATGTACCCTCTCCTGGGGGTTTGCGAGATTTCATTATCTTGGAGGCTCATAGAGCTCCTTATGCAGTGCATCCCGGGGTTAAGAAGATGCATGCTGACTTGAGATAGTTATATCATTGGCCAGGAATGCGGCAGCTTATCGTCGAGTTAGTAGCCCGATGCCTTGAGTGTCAGAGAGTCAAGGCAGAGCACCGCCATCCAGGTGGGTTACTCCAGTCCCATGCTATACCAGAGTGGAAGTGGGATACTATATCCATGGACTTCATCATTGGTCTTCCTATGTCATCTCATCGCCATGATGCTATCTTGGTGACAGTTGACAAATTGACCAAAGTAGCCCACTTCTCACCAGTCCGGACTACCTTCACAGCTCCAGCAGTGGCACAGGTGTTCTTACGAGACATTGTTAGGCTTCATGGTGTCCCACGCAAGATTATTTCTAATAGGGATTCTCTCTTTACATCTTCCTTTTGGAAGGCATTACAGGCAGCATTGGGCACCAAGCTCAACTTCAGCACAGCCTATCATCCAGAGACAAATGGACAGACAGAGCGGGTTAACCAGGTGTTAGAGGATATGCTCCACATGTATGTCATGGATCATCAGACCCGATGGGAGGAGTACCTGCATTTAGTAGAATTTGCCTATAATAATGGGCATCACACTTCTTTGGGGATGCCACCTTTTCAGGCTTTGTACGATAGACCATTCAGGACGCCTTTGAGTTGGGACTGTATTGAGGATAGAGTGGCCATAGGCCCTGAGATGGTTCGTGATATGGAGCAGCAAGTAATTTTGATTAGACAACGCCTTAGAGAGGCACAGGATAGGTAGAAGAAATATGTAGATGCAAAGAGGATAGACCGGAGTTACATGGTTGGGGACAAAGTTTTCCTGAGAGTGCGACCGCATAAGAGTCCAATCCTCTATGGAAAGGGTTCTAAGCTCACACCTCGCTTTGTTGGACCTTTCGAGATCCTTGAGAGGATAGGACCAGTTGCTTATCGCCTAGCTTTGCCACCTAGCCTGTCACGCATCCACGATGTGTTTCATGTGTCAGTTTTGAGAAAATATATCTATGATGAGTCTCATATTTTAGATTGGGATGCCTTGTAGGTGGAGTCGGACGGGCAGCTAGCCTTGGAGCCCATTTGCATTTTGGCTCGCCGGATGATGGCCCTTCGAGGTCGAGAGCTGGACCAGGTTAGGGTCTAGTGGGATTGCTATGATGAGGTTACAGCTTCATGGGAGGATGCAGCACGTATGAGATCACAGTACCCTCATCTTTTTGATGAACTCCAGGAGGATGTTCATGCCTAGAGGGGGAGGGTGTGAGACCCTACCCCGACCCATCCTATCTCTTTAGCTATTTTTATTTTGGAACTATTTTGGATGCTAGTCTTTGACACACTATGGATAAAGAACTTTACATGGTCCCACGATTTTGGTAACATTGATATATATGGATGCTTCATTTCTATGCCTTGTGGATTATAGAATATTATATGATTCTAGATTAGGGTAATATTGTGATGATGTAGGTTATTATCTAAATTTCAGGGTTTGTTATAATGTTAGAAAAATGTTTGCATATCTTGTAGATGGATCAAATTTTGAGGATTATGATGAAATTGCTTTGATTTGTGACAAATCGTATTTTATAATGTCAAGTCTTTGCAGAATGAATGTATTGTATTCTGATTTTGTGTTATATATTATATGAGGCTATTTGGGAAGTACTAATGTTTACATTTAGATGTGCAAGAAAATATCCATGTGACCATGGAAATATTATGGAGAATCAAGCCTAGGCCAATGTGCGTTAGTAAAACCAGGGGTTGTCTATTTGGAGAGACAACACCCCGTATGTACTATATTTTATTCGTAAATGTAAAATGTTGCATGAGTGTAATTTGTATTTATTGGATTGTTTAAATTGTTTAAGGGACAATTTCCATGTGTATATTGTGATGTGGAATTATTTTGTAGTGTCACTTGACACCTATGTAGTATGTTGTGTTGGCAATTTGTCATGTCACCTTTTTGAGAGTTTTATTTTTTGTTAATTGTTATATCTCCTAAATATCCTTGAAGGAACCAAGAAATCTAGGTTAGTGAGCCACAAGGAAGGTCAACTCAGAGTTGACCCGTAGGTTAACTTCAGGTGGACTTTCTGAAGGTCAAATCAACTCCTAGAGTCAATTTTAGAGCTTTTCTATTAGGCCTCATGGGGTACCTATGGGTGAAGGCCAAAATTGGCCATGTGTCTTTCCCTTAGGACTTGTTTAACCACCCAAAAAAGTGGTTTTCCCAAGATGGACGAATTCCATCTATAGAAGTGCCATCCTTGGTAGGATAACCTTCTTGGAGATAGTAATCCCTCTTTCCCATTTCATTTCCCCTTCTCTAGACACCTAGGTTAGGCAGTGTGTAAGACCTAGGGAAGACCAACCCAATGGGAGATCTCTCACTCTATCCAAGAGGTTGGAAGGAGTGAGAGAGGCCTTCTTAGGCTAAGAATGGAAGCTTAGTGAGCTAATCACCCACTCTCCATCCTTGGAGATTTTTGGAAAAACTTTGGAGGAAAAAACCAGTTTTAGGAATAGGGAATTTGGGGGCCAAAGAATTGCAGAAAGTTGTGTGGATTGGGCAGCTCATCTCCAACTAAATTTAGCATACCTATTGGAAGAATAAGGTTGGTTTTTATCTCCTCTTGTTTATGTTGTTTATGTTAGTTTATGTTGTTTGTTGAAGGAAAGAAATGCTTGTAAAGGAAGTGTTTATGTAAATTGTTGTTGGAAAAAAAAAAAAAGTGTAGTTTCATTTCTATGTTTTTTGTTTGTGTTCTTGTTTTGGGAGTGTCCAAGATCTTCTACTCTTGGGAGAGTAGGATGATCTTGGGGTGGAAGAAGCATGACAGCCTTGGGTGAGAGGCTCTCCTTAAGGAGAGTGGTCTCAAGGGTGTCCTTTGTGACCCTTGCTGCATAGCCTTGAGTATGCATTTGGGGGTCATAAGGGGAGATAATATGGATTTGAGCCTTTGGGGGGCATAAGGTGTGTGGGATGAATCTGTTGTGTATTTTGTGTTGCCATGAGGTGGCTTGAGTTATATTTTGGCTGCAGTCTCCCCAATGGTACTTGGTCCACTTCCACCCATAGATTGATCATCACAAAGTGTGGTGAAAGTGTAGCTTGGGATGGGAAGGTGTATGTTTGTGTGTTTGCCCTATTGTTGTGTTGTATTGCTTGGTTGTAACCCCATCTAGGTCTTGATTCTCCTAGCTTAGGGGTGGCTTCTGGTAAGCCTAGGCTGGGAGGTGAGCATCCCATGGTCACAGTCCTAAATTTTTCTTGCAGGTGGCTTGGGAAAAAGACTAGGAGTTGCAGATTGTTGTGTTGCAGACTTTTATTTAGATTTATGAGTTCTATGTAAATGCAGAAAAGCAAAGAAAGGAAATGTAACTTTATGATTGAAGCAAAAAAAAAAGAAAATGTATATGTAAATATAGGACTTAAATTGATTCTTTTTCTGTTTAAATATATGTATTCTTTATTTTCTGTGTAAAGATTTAGAAAGAAATGACTGTTGAGATTTATTCACCCATTTTTATATATGGGCTATTATAACTTATCATTCTGGAAAAAACAATGTAAATTTTATTTTAAGTTTTGATGTCTATTGGGTTGCTGTAGACTACATCTAAATCTGGTCTGTTAACATGTTTATTTACTGCATTAGAAAAGAAAAGAAAAAAAAAATGCATTAGGGTTCATTATTTACTTGCATAGTTTAAATTCTGTTATTTTATGACTCTTAAAAAAAAGAGAACTAGTATTTTTATTTCTGTAGGAAGTAGGATGTATGACTGTTAAATAAAAGGAAGAAAAAAAATAGACCTATTCTAAATGCTGTTAGAAGACTAAAAAAAACAGAATGTAAATGGTTAAAATTTCAAATCAATGTAAGGGTTTTAGCCCTATTACTTCAACATTTAGTCATATATATATCTATAGGTATATAAGTATATATATTGAAAATATATACCTATATATATATAAATATATATATATAAGTTCTTGTATGTGCATACCCCTGTAACAACGAAATAAAAGATATATATTCTGAATCCTGTGCATCCCTGTTACAAAACTTATAAAAGTATTGCAGAATAGACTTCTTAATCATATATATATATATATATATATATATATATATATATATATTCTGCATCTAAAAATATACTCTGTGGATGCCTGTAGAAAAAAAAAGGGGGGGATATTACATATTCATATAAGATGTTGTGCATTGTATATTAAAAAAAATAAAAATAAAAAAAATATATATATATATATATATATAGTTGATATTCAAAAAATCACATCACATAAATTTTACCCCCATGAAATATTAAAATGTTGTTTTAAAAAAAAAGGGGAAATGGGCAAACGCGGGCCACTGTGTGTAACACAGTGGACAGCCACGGCCGAGCCACTGTGCTACACACAGTGGGCGGCGCCGAAGGGCACCGCACTGTGTGTAACACAGTGGAGCTGTCATGGCCGCCACTGTGCTACGCACAGTGAACGGCGCCCGCCACTGTGCTACGCACAGTGAACGGCGCCCGCCACTGTGTGTATACACAGTGGGCGGCGGCTATGCCATCCGCCACTGTGTGTATGCATAGCAGCGCCCAGAACCCCTCCCCACTTCCTCCGCCTCTTCCCACGTGAAACCCTCTTCGCCTCCGCACCTGCAATCAGACCCTAAACAAAAAAAAAAAAGAAACAAAAACAAAGAAAATGGTATTATAAACCCTAACCCATTTCGGGTTAGGGTATTAAATGATAAAAAAATAAAACAAGGAGTAATATATAGAAAAGCAACCCTAACCCAATTTCGGGTTAGGGTTAGCATTTAAGGAATATATATATATATATATATATATGGGAGATTTAGATTAGAGCATTATAATTTGATTTTTAATTTATAATGAGGGTTAGTATTTAAGAATTTATATATATGATTTTATATATATATATATAAGGAATTTAAATTGGGATTTTAAACTTGATTTTTTATATATATATAATGGGGTTATTTTAATAATGGAATTATTATATGTCCATTTATTCTTTAGGGGATTTAAAATTTTAAAATAGTAAAATTAAAGGGATTTAAGAATGAAGGGGTTATCATAGTTGGAAACACCACACATTAAATCGATTAATTTATTTAATTAATCAATAGATTTCCCTCATTATATTTGGACATTAGGAAAATTTAAAAGGAGAAATTGTAGAATCAATTTTATGGACCATAAACCTTTGGGATTAGCTTGGGCCGAATTTAATTTAATCGTCAAATTAAGAGGTTAGGGAAAATTAGAATTGGCCTTAGCTTATTGTCGGTTTTTGTGGGCAAATGACATTGTAGTAATTCGAACCCTCATCGGTTGGATTTAAATAATAAATTTTGCATGAGCATCAATTAATTATTGGTATTTTCATTTTAGGAATGGGAATGATTAAACTCACGAAGATAACCAATTAACCTTTGCTCTTAATTAGCGACAACTTGAGTTAGGAAATTGAGCTAGCCAATAATCCGCGATGCTAATTAACCTCCACCAAACAAGTCGCTCGCTCGAGTTGGTTAATTTACCTAACCTTAGAAGTAAGTTTATTTACATCTTAGATAAGGCAAAACTTTACTAAAGTTATTATATTTAGAATATGTTGCGAATTCATGACGTCAAAAAAAAAAAAAAAATTTCCGTTTTTGTGCCCTAAAGTTTGGGCATGACAGTAAACCGGTATAGTTTTGTTTTTATTTTTGGTTTGTTATGTCAGTGGCCGACATAAGTTCAACGTGTAATATAAATTTGTCTAGATTCATTGAACCTAGGAAATTGTTCCAAGGTTATGAGCCAACTAAGTTGATGTCTATAAAAAGTGTGATGAGTTATGAATGCATTTATAAGATCAAAGGAAAATGTTGAGATTCTAATTGTGCGGTGATTAGTGAAGCTCTATATTGATGTATTGATGAAGTTTTAGAAGAACTGAAGTGAATCTTATCAGACATAGAAGTGTTATATGAAGATCATTGAACTATTGTTATCCTAACAATTATAGCAACAAAATCCCTTAACTACGTAGGTCATGATAGGACTTAATCTATAAATCCCCTAACAGGGTAGCTCAACATCTGAGTTTAAATCCTCTTGCGAGGTTTCTCCTAATAGGGAAAAGCTTCTAACAAGGCCCATCATAGAAAATCCCTTAACTGGGTGACTCTTAATAGGGTTTGCTCCTAACCGGGCATATTTGTAAGACCTTAATGTTGGCAATTGACACTCATTTTATTGGTTTCAATATGTTGTCATTGATGGCAACATGTTTTGGATTCATATTTTTGTTTCATTGTTTACTGATAGACACTTCATCAGCACCGACAGGTATCTTCACCAGTAGGAGGAATTCTTTGGGTACCGACATTACAGGCTGACATGACTTCATCAGGATAACGATGTAGAAGGCCAACATTATTTGGGAGATTCGGCAATTGACAATTGATTTTGATATTTATGTATATATGGAATTAAGCCGACATGTATATTCACTTTGTAATTATCTATGTAAGCTGACATAAGGCATAAACGATTGTAAGGGTATATAGGTCAGTTGATTAGATCATTTTTGATATAGGAGAATGTGATATGAGATGTAATGAAAGGATATGTGAGATATGGGAGAGAGATCATGTATGCGAGGACATTTATGTAAGAAGTTATTCCGGTAAGGGTTAAGGGTTTTAGACCAAAATAGACAAAGCTTAACCGAAATTGTATTCAGGCGTAGGAGATGCTATCATTGTAGTTCACTCATTCTTTTGTATTATAGTCTATATTTCTATGTCATCAGCGAGACTCTTTTGTGATGAGAAGAGTGCTCTAGGCTGTAAGCCTTCCTGCAAGTGGAGGCTCCCATATTTTGCAATATCTTTTCATATGGCCAATGGATTGATATTGCGGGTCACAAATCCCACCATTGTTTTTCCTCTTTGAGGTTTTCCATGTATAGTTCTTTGTGTTATGGTATTCATTTGTGTGATTGGCTTATTGGTTTCTTTACTTCTTTAAATCTTATATGTACCGATATAAGGATTTGTGAATGCATGTTTTAATAATGTTTAAATTAATCATTTCAGTAGAACACCTACTCATCCCCTCCCCCCCCCCTCTATGTTTTCTTGGATTCCAACAATTGGTATTAGAGCCTTACGCCTTAGAGGAAGTTTAACATCTTCAAAGAAAAAAAGCAATCATCATCAACAAGTTGCAGATCTACAAGGTATACATTTCCATTGTTTACATTCAAGCATTTGCAATTACTTTCTTTCAAGGTTGTGTAGCGTCGTAAATTGTACGCACTTGCTAGGGTGGTACAATTTCACACCTAGTTTAGCACCCGCCTTGGCGCATTTTGCATTTTACATTGCATTTCCCCTTTAGCACTTAATTAATTAAATTAATTAGGTCTAAGGTCCTATTTTATCATCTCCCATATCATAAAGTTGGGCCCTTTTCATTAAAGTGTGCCCCTTTCATTTTATTCTTCCAATACATCATTTAATCAAAAACCCTAATTAGGTCCTATTTTGAACTGGGGGGCTTGATTTCAGGGGTCAAAACATCTCGAAATCACCTGTAACTTCAGGATTCTCTCTAAAATCATCATATCCGACGGCCTTGAAAATTTGGTGAAAAGTTGTCGGGACCATGGCACCACGAGTGCACACGATCCCGGACATTTTTCCCAAAATTTTAGGAGTGCGATCCAATCATAAAATAAATCTTAACCCCAAGAAATTGGTGGGAGATTCAATCTCTAGGTCGGCCAAAAGTTGAAATTAAGATCTAGGGTTTCATATATAAGAGCTCTCTTTCTTCATTTGAAAGGGGGGAAATTTTTGGTTTTCAAGGACCTTCCATGCAGCGAAAGAGCAGATCTTTGAAGACTTCAACAACATTCAACATCCATCCATCAAGCATTCATCAATTTCATTCATCCATTTAGGGCTTTTAAGACATTGAAGAGCAATAAGGGATCACCGACTGAAGATTGGCTTGTACCCCTCCCTTGGGGTTGGGTAAGATTTCATGTTGTTTTCATGTCTTTGCATAAGCCTCATTATATCATTTGTATTCATGCTTTAGATCACTTTTCATCTTTATTTGGAGCATTTACATTATCATTTACAAGCAATTAGGGTTTACTTTCTAGGTTGCTCTAGTTTGCTTACTTGCATTTTAGGATCTTGCACACACACAAGGTCTGCACACACATTACTATTACAATACAACTTGGCTATTCGTGGAGGTGGAAATCACCAAAGTGGGGGTTTGACTAAGGTAAAACCCTATATAGCTTCCCACCATACCCTTTCAGATATAAGTGCAAATTTCGGGATTCGGACGACACCGCAAATCGCAAATCCAGTGGAAGTAGACGAAAACTGAGCTACACACCAAAATTCAGGGTAGAAGACTAGGATAGGGGTGTGGGGTGCCCTGGTCCTACAAGGACAGGGGCGCTGGGTGCCCTGGTCACAGGGGCGCTAGGCATCCTGGTCCCTGGGATAGTGGCGCTGGGCGCCCTAGTCTCTCTGTCAGACAGCAAGTTTCAGCATTTTCCGACAGCTTTTCAGGTTGCAAAACAGTAGTTTCAGGAGCAGAATCAGGATAGTGGCACTTGCACCCCTATCCCAAACATTTTCACTCAAATTTTAACTCCAAGTACACATCTGCATTCTTATCTTGTCCTTGTGTTTATAGCTTTCCATTGTTTAATATTAATTCTGCAATCTTGTTACTAGTTCATACTTACACTTTAGGGTTAATAGTTGAACTTGCATCATTCTATCTATCATTTGCAACAAAGGAATAGAAATCCTAATAGGTAGCCCATGGCTCTCTCTTCCACAAAAAGAATTAGCCAATTGTGTGATACCTCTAGGCTCTTTCGTGTTCCACAATGTGTGTCAAAAGGTAGGATTAGGACATGTTGGCCTAGTCTCGCTTTTTCCCCCACACATTTTGGTAAACCCGACGTGAAATTCCAATCTTCTCTAATTCTTATTTATGTTTTAAAATTTGATTATTTATGGTATTTCAAATTCAAATTTGTATTTACAAGTTTTAATTTCTTGCAAGATTCAAAAATTTAGAGGAAATTTTTGCTAAAACCCTAATTTTTCAATTCAAAGTTGAACTTGTGGATAGCTTAATTGGGATCAATAATTTCAAATCTGATTTAGGAAATCATTTGAATCATAAATTTCATTTTCTAAATCTACATTCTAAGTGCTTGCATTGGTTAAAATTAAACATTTCCTTCTACTTAGCATGTGTTATCATTTGAAAGAGGAAAATTGTTGTCATGATGCATTCATTTCATAGATGTGATAATGGGTTAGCTTCCCTTGTTTCAATTTTTCCTTCTCCTAAAGAACCTCCCCCCATCTATAACAACATTTTAGTGCCTAAAAGAGTTGCTACCAGTCCCTTTGAGACTCTCCCATGCTCTAAGGATGAAGACTTTAAGAGTGATCTTGACAATTCTCCTAAAATATGCCCTTCCTATTTAGCTATCCTAGAGGAAGAGAATGATATCATAAACACCTTTCTTAATGTTACTTCACCTTCCCTACATTTATTGATGGACATTGACTTATTTTCTCCTAAATTTGGTCCTTCCAATGGGGGCATGTTAGTGCAACAAGAGGTTATGAACACTTCTTTCAAAGATCTCCTTCCTAAGCATGAATCTTTGGAGAAATATGTTTGTGTTCCTCCTAAAAAACACTCCCTTCATGAGGATCCTTTTGTGCAAGAAGATGACATGATCCCTAAATTCCCTAGTGATGGCATTTCCTTTTCCAACAAAATTCCAACTAGAGATGATGAATTAATGACAAATGCTTACCCTTCTCCTAAAGTTTGTCTTACCCATAAGCATCCCTTAGAGAAAGAAGATGAAATAATAAGCAATTTCCTTAATTCTCTCTCCCCTAAAGATCATATCGAACATATTTTGAGGAAAGAGGATGAGTTTAACACATATATTGATCCTCTCCCTCCTAAGGATGAGGAATTAATAAACAATGTTATCTTCTCTCCCGAAATTGACAATACTTCAAACATTCCTTTCAACAACTTCGCTATTTGGGATGAACCATTAGAAGAAGGTGTAGATTATTCTCTACCCCATGAGAGAACCCTAGCCAAAGGGGATGAAATCAAGATTGAAAACTCCCTTGATAGTTTCTCACCTTCCTTGAATCTCAATTATTCTCCCTCTCCTCAACTTGGTTCTACTCATAAGGAAACCCTAGTTCAAGGCAAGATGGTTAACATCTCTTTCAAAGATCTCCCTTTCAAGAGTGAGACTTTAGAGAGTAATGTTGATCCTTCTCCTAGAGATTTTATTCCCCATGTAGATCCTTTGATGATAGAGGATGATATGACCTTTCCTAGTATTACTCTGCCTACTAGAACATCAATGCCTACCCCTTGTCTCTCTCCTAAAATTGATTTAATCCGTGATGAGATTTTAGTGCAAGAGAAGACTATCAACAATTCTTCCAACACTTTTGTTCATTCCTCTAAACCATCCTCAATCAATTTGATACATGTGAATGAAACACCTAACAAACCTCTCTTCACTGTCCAAGGTGCTTGTCCTTCTCAAAATTCTCAACCTTTAAATAAGCCTATCTTAGTGGTTCAAGGTGGTTATGCTAATGATTCTTTTTGCACTCCTAACAAACCTATTATTACTGTGCAAGGAGGTTATTCTACTAAGAGCCCTTATGAGTATGCTAAGCAACTAACTAGAGAGAGTTATAATGCAGTTGCTCATACCTATAATACTAGAAATAATAGGCAGCCTAATCCTCCTCCTGTTACTCCAATTTCTCTTCCTAATCCTCAACCAATTCTTCCGCAAGCTCCACGTATTTCACAAGTTCTTGGTAAGGAATATGATCTCATAGAACAACTTAAAGCTACCCCTTCTAAGATATCCCTTTGGGATTTGATCCAAACTTCTTCCGCTCATCATGGAATGTTAAAAGATGCCTTAAAAGATTTAAATGTTCCTCCACCTAATACATCTAGTAATATAGTGTCTTTGGTTAACTTTGTGATGAATCCTAAAGCTCAAATTGTGTTTACTCAAGATGAGTTGCCTACTAGTGAAATTCAACATCAATATGATCCCTTGATGATTGTGGTTATCATAAATGACACTGCTATAAGACGAACACTGGTAGATAATGGTTCTGGCCTTAATGTGTGTAGCATTAATCTATTGCATAAGATGAATGTGGATACATCCCTTATTGAGCCTGACTCTCGTCCCATTTGAGGCTTTGATAATGTGGCTAAGTCTTCATTAGGTATTATCACCTTACCCATCACAGTGGGACCTGTTACTTTGCCTACTCCTATCCATGTTATGTCGGGAAATCTAACATACAACTTGTTATTAGGGAGACCTTGGATTCATAGTATGCAAGCTATCCCCTCTACATTACATAGACAAGTTAAATTTATTTATAATAATAAGACATATACCTTGATAGGTGATACTAATTTTCAAGCTTGTTTGCAAACATCTACTTCCAAAGGGATTTATTCTAAGCCTTCCTCTTCTAGTGATGACTCATTAAACAAGATACCTATGGATGGATCATCACCCTCTAATAATCAAAATTCTTTGGATGAGTCTGGAGTTCCTGAAGAAGATTCTTCTCAACTTGAATCTACACATGAAAAGGCTTTTGATCCTAAGAAGGTTCTCACAGAAGATGATTGGGGATCTCTTGATTTCAATCCCACCTTTGTAGGTGAGTATAGGGTTCCTCCTAGAGAGCTTAAAGTTAAAAAGAAGGAAAAAACTAGAGATCAATTAGTCTTACCTAAACCTATGAGCAATAATTTTGTGGCCACTTCTCAAACTTCTTCTCCTCACACCTCTAATTCTGAAGAATTTGATTCTTTGTCTTATGAAAAACCACCTTCTCTTTCTAAAATGGCTAATCGTTATGGTCGTGATTTTCATATTTTGGCTAAGAGTGGCTATAGTGGAAATGGTTGTGGCACAAATGAACAAGGAATTAAAGTTCCTTTAGAACATAACATGCATGAATATTTATTTGGACTTGGATATAATCTTTCTAAGCCCACCAAAGCATCTAAAAGACCATCTCTCAATGTGAATGCTATATTTAGTAGTGATGATGATCTCACTTCAACTAAATCATCTTCTACTTCTATCAACTCTCATTCCCCTCATAAGGAAATCTTGGCGATGAACAAATCTCTTTATGACTCCCCTCAAATTTCTAAATCCACTTATGAATCTTTATCTCCTATTCATCATAAAGTCCTTTCCTCCAGGGATAAGGCTCTAATAAATTACATTCATCTTTCTTCTAAGATTTCTCGTAACTGTCCTTCTTTAATTTTTATCACTTTATACATGTTTTTGATCTTACTTATAGTTGAGCATTCAGCATGTCATATTCAAATACCTCATTCAATCTATCATGTCTTTAAATAACCTTAATGGTTATTATGTTGCTCATCATTATGTGACATTGGTAGCTCATTTACTGGGGGCTCATTGTCATTCATGATGGTACAATTTCAAGTGCATTCATATTTTTGAAGCAACATAATAGCCTAATTTTCTATGTTATCTCTTGTTCCTATGGGGACAAGAGTGATTTCATACATCTCTTGTTTTTATGGTTAAAATTTCCCTTTGGGGTAATAGTGTGGAAATATTGATCATCTTTTCTTTAGAGTCCTCTTTTCCTAGATATGGGAGAAGATGTGTATTCTCTTTCTTATCCTACCCACTTCTTGTGAGGAGCATTTTACATACACTAATATCTTGCTTGCATGAACTCATGTGGGTATGTAGTACATTTTGCTTATGTCTAAATCTCTCCCTAGAAGATTGTGTAAGTCCTTCTCATTGTCCTTATCCTTGGGAGGCAATGATCTTTTCTTATTTTTATCTAAGGATCCACTTTTTCCTATTTCGTGGATGGTGTGAACTTTATTACTTGATGTTATTCCTTGTATGCATTTGTTGTTGTTTGTTCAAGGATTCTCTATTACAAGAGGTGTAAGTCCTTGACTACAACCTCTTTTGCACTTGGTAAAATATATCCATAATGAATTCACCCTCCCGATTGGGTTAAAAAGAGTGTCATCCTTCATTAAGAATCACTTTCACCTCGCAAAAGAAGGAAGTATTGCATTCTTATTCTCTTCTTTGTCTTATTCTAGAAGATGTTATATTTTTCTAAGACAATTCCTCTCGGGGATAGGTGTCTTTTGTACAAAGATCTCTTCTCCTCTAAGGATCTCCTTTACACATACTACAAGATATCCCTTTTCAACTATCTTATCCTTGCTTAAAGAGTGCAAAACTCTCTAGCTTGGATCTATGACATTGTTGCATTTTTGGGGTATCTTCTTTTGTGATGAAGGTAGGTATCCTTGTTCTACTTTGCTTATGACATAAACATTACACTTTTTGAGCAATGGGTCATTCTCGGAACTAGAGCACAGACTCTTAGAGCGCGATGTCTCCATTTTTTTTCTTTTATACAAGGCGATTATTCTCGGAACCAGAGCACAGACTCTTAGAGAGAGATGTCACACTTTTGTACTATACATATACAGGTTGTAGCATACTTGGGCATAGACTCCTATGAGGTGCTTCTAACCTCACTTACACACACATGCATGAGGTTGAGTGGAACTAGCGGCATAAGGCTAGACTTTCTCACTCTCCTCCCTTACATGGATCACCTAGACAGACTCTAGGGGCTAGTTTTCCATGTCCTTTTCCCATGGATCACCTATCCATGTTTTCTCTCTCACTATTCTTCTCATGGATCATCAATGTGTGTATTCATACTTTTTTCCTTTCTTTTCTTCTCTTTGCATTTTGTTTCCATTTACATCCTTCATCTTGTGTCAGAGAACTCTCAAATCCTCACACTCTTTGTTGTGTTGGAATTGAGATTTAGTCCTCTTTCTTACCAAATGATTCTCCATTAGTTTTTGATCTCATATCAAATCTTCTTGTGAGCATTTGTCATCAATATTCTTTAACAATTTGAAGTTGTAAACATGATACCCTATTTCAACTCACTAAAATTAGCAAGCCAAAATAGGGGGGGGCATATAGCTACCCTCAAATTTTCATCACCTTCCTTAGTAAGCATTAGGTGATTTTGTGATCTAACATGTGGTTTTGTAGGTTGTGGTTCTTAACTGAGTACTGCACATGCCGCTAGGGGGCTTCGTCCGACAACTTATGGATATATCCTTTTTCAAATAATGTTTACTTTTCTGTACTTTAGCTTGCATATGCACGTAGTGTTCATATGACCACTAAAGTGGGGGCTAAATGTAGCATCATAAATTGTACGCACTTGCTAGGGTGGTACAATTTCACACCTAGTTTAGCACCCGCCTTGGCGCATTTTACATTTTGCATTGCATTTCCCCTTTAGCACTTAATTAATTAAATTAATTAGGTCTAAGGTCCTATTTTATCATCTCCCATATCATAAAGTTGGGCCCTTTTCATTAAAGTGTGCCCCTTTCATTTTATTCTTCCAATACATCATTTAATCAAAAACCCTAATTAGGTCCTATTTTGAACTTGGGGGCTTGATTTCAGGGGTCAAAACATCTCGAAATCACCTATAACTTCGGGATTCTCTCTAAAATCATCATATCCGATGGCCTTGAAAATTTGGTGAAAAGTTGTCGGGACCATGGCGCCCAGAGTGCACATGGTCCCAGACATTTTTCCCGAAATTTTAGGAGCGCGATCCAATCATAAAATAAAGCTTAACCCCAAGAAATTGGCGGGAGATTCAATCTCTAGGTCGGCCAAAAGTTGAAATTAAGACCTAGGGTTTCATATATAAGAGATCTCTTTCTTCATTTGAAAGGGGGGAAATTTTTGGTTTTCAAGGACCTTCCATGCAGCGAAAGAGCAGATCTTTGAAGACTTCAACAACATTCAACATCCATCCATCAAGAATTCATCAATTTCATTCATCCATTTAGGGCTTTTAAGACATTGAAGAGCAATAAGGGATCACCGACTGAAGATTGGCTTGTACCCCTCTCTTGGGGTTGGGTATGATTTCATGTTGTTTTCATGTCTTTGCATAAGCCTCATTATATCATTTGTATTCATGCTTTAGATCACTTTGCATCTTGATTTGGGGCATTTACATTATCATTTACAAGCAATTAGGGTTTACTTTCTAGGTTGCTCTAGTTTGCTTACTTGCATTTTAGGATCTTGCACACACACAAGGTCTGCACACACATTACTGTTACAATACAACTTGGCTATTCATGGAGGTGGAAATCACCGAAGTGGTGGTTTGACTAAGGCAAAACCCTATATAGCCGCCCACCATACCCTTTCAGATATAAGTGCAGATTTCAGGATTCGGACAACGCCACAAATCGCAGATCTGGCAGAAGTAGACAAAAACTGAGCTACACACCAAAATTCAGGGCAGAAGACCAGGACAGGCGCGTGGGGTGCCTTGGTCCTACCAGGAAAGGGGCGCTGGGTGCCCTGGTCCCTAAGACAGTGGCGCTAGGTGCCCTAGTCCCTCTGTCAGACAGCAAGTTTCAGCATTTTCCGACAGCTTTTCAGGTTGCAAAACAACAGTTTCAGGAGCAGAATCAAGACAGTGGCGCCTGCACCCCTGTCCTGAACATTTTCACTCAAATTTTAACTCCAGGTACACATCTGCATTCTTGTCTTGTCCTTGTGTTTACAGCTTTCCATTGTTTAATATTAATTCTGCAATCTTGTTACTAGTTCATACTTACACTCTAGGGTTAATAGTTGAACTTGCATCATTCTATCTATCATTTGCAACAAAGGAATAGAAATCCTAATAGGTAGCCCATGGCTCTCTCTTCCACAAAAAGAAGTAGCCAATTGTGTGATACCTCTAGGCTCTTTCGTATTCCACAATGTGTGTCAAAAGGTAGGATTAGGGCATGTTAGCCTAGTCTCGCTTTTTCCCCCACACAGGTTGATTCTTCAACTAGGATTTGACTATGGCAAACCCCTATCCACAACCCTTATCCCTCTCTTTTCTATGTGTAGGTTGCAGGCATGCAACTGTAATTGCAGGTTTAGACTTCATTTATAGAGACAGAAGAACCCTTTTCGTTTCACGGATTTTGTGGAGGACCATGTACACTATCGCCATGGTCTTGACAACTTTTCTTTGAATTTGTAGGGAAGATCCATATTAGTGTAATTGGCTCAGATCCAAAGTTATAGCGTGATCTTGAACTAGTAGCTCCCCATTTCACCCAATCTCCCTATTTGTTCAACATAGTCAACAAGTCAACTTTCCTGTTTACAAAAGAGGGAAAAACATACTTCAACTGTTGCAATCCACTCAAAATTTACATCCTTGCTTCTCTTGAATTTGGATCTAGTGGATTAAACCCCTCTTTTGAATGTAAATTTCCTCTAAGTTATTATGGTATCAGAGCCTTGTGCCTTGGAAGAAGTTTAACAGCTTGAGTTTGGAGAAGAAACTTGAGGTAGCACTTGAAGATTATGAAGGTGAAAGAATGAAGAACTTGAAGTTACTAGATGAATTGAATTCTACTCAAGAATTCATTCTTATCCTACAAGAGAGGCTATCATCTTTTCAAGCTAGGAGGAAGGAAATTTTTGTAAAATCAGGATAATGAAGAGAAAGATGCCCTTAATGAAAGATGTCAAAAGCTAAGTCAGGAGAACATGGTCATGAGGAATGAAATGTAAGCCATAACTATGAGGATGTCAAATGAGATTGAGGACCGAAAGAAGAAAGAAAATCTTTCTATACCTCTGAAAGACAAATTTGAGGAATGTACTAGGGTGGTTCATGAAAATGATATGTTGAGAACTATTTTAGTGCAATCTCAGAGTAATGAACAAGAACTTGAAAGACAAATGATAATTTTGAGATATGATCTGACTACTGCAAGTGAGTACAAGGACAAATTCAAGTTTAGTTCAACACAACTTGATGAATTGTTGAAAAGTCAAAGATACAATGGAGATTCCAGTGGAATTGGATTTGAACAAGGTTAGAGCTTCAATATTGCAAATGAAGATCAAAATCAAAAGGCATCTGTAAGGTATCTTAACACTTACAAATTTAATGGTCGATGCTTTGTTTGTAATAAATTTGGTCACATGGCTAGGTAATGTAGAAATAGAGAAAATAAGAACTATAATTATGCTCTCGGTCAATGTTCAAAATGCAATTAAGTATGGTCATAAGACAAAATATTGCAGAATGAATGTTAAATGTTATGCATCTAGAAAATTTGGACATATGCCTAATCAATGCAGGTCTAGAAATTATACCAGTTTTAGAAAATCAATTTAAAAGAACAATGTTACATGTTATGCATGCAACAAGGTTGGACACATGGCCAAGTTATATAGAAGAAAAAATCCACCGGTTAACAATGATGGATCAAATGATAAAGGAAAAGAGAAGGTCAATGAAATCTGGAAAGATCATATCAAGAAATGGGTCAGGAATTCAGATCATCAATCAACAAATGGAAATGCACTGGCTATTGAACTGGCAGAAGAGGTTGCTCCTACACCAGCAAGAAGCTCATCTGGTAACTGAGGCAGATGCCTTAGGGGTAGGCAAAATTCATGACGATACTGCTTAATCCCCGATAAGAGGTTCTGGAAGATGTTCCAGACATTGAAAATGTTTCTTCGGCATGGAGAATACATATAATTCTTTGTGTGTTCATTTGTGTGATTGGCTTATTGGTTGCTTTACTTCTTTCAATATTATATGTACCAGTATACCGATTTGTGAATGCATGTTTTAATAAGGCTAAAATTGATCATTCTGGTAGAACACTGATTCAGCCCCCCTCTTAGTGTTCTTGGATTCTAACACTTAACCTATCAGGGGTTTCTATTCTACAGATAGTGAATCTTGTGGGTACTAACACCCACCATGTTTTTTTCCCTTTTGAGTTTCCACATATATATCATGGTGTTATGTTTGGCATGTTTTATGTAGTGTTTTATTATGTGATTATTTTCCTTGCATGCCTATTGATTTTAAAGTTGTTAAGAGGTGTAATCAGATTCTTAAGGTTTTTTCTTACACTTATTCATCCACCCCTCTCAGTGCCTTATAAGTTTATTAGAGTGAACTTGTTGGTGTATTTGAAACACATTTACAGTGATTATCCTAAGAGGACTATTTGAGACATTGAAACCCTCAATCAACGACTAGTCAAGTGTGAGTTACTTGTTTTGTGCAAACATTGAAACTGTTGGCAATTTGGAGGAATTGATTATGTGTTGCATTAATGTTTTGTCAATGATGGAAACACCAACTATTTTGGTTGTTTATTGGTTTCTGGTTGGTTTTGGTAAAGTGGTTAGTCTATGATATTGATCCCGTATACTCCGATATGGTCTGGTTTGTGGAATTGATTTGGATTTTTCACTCATGCTATTCAAATACGTATCGTAATCAGTTGGTTCAAAATTTGATGACTCAGATACTATCATTTGTTCTAGCAAGCCTTTTGGTCACTGGTAAGTGTTTTACCGACAGAGCTTTGTTGAAGATCTTTTGATACATGTGATAAGTGGTGTTGGTGTAGCTTCTAGATGTCTTTTGGGATGTTGTTGGTTATCTTGTTCATGTTCTTGTTGATTGGTGGTGTTGGATTTGGGTCTAGACCTAACGCTATCTTATTCTGCTAGGTTATGGACCTACTTATTTAACATGTTGATGGGTGATCCTGATGCATTACCGGATGGATTCATTGATTGGATTATGTTATTTTGGTCTTAGGCTAACTTGGTTGATAATTGTATTATGGGTTTATGTTATGAATTTATTGTATTATGTTTTAGGTGGTCGACCTAATTGTTTAGGTCCCGGGTTGGTATATATATGATGTAAGATCTCTTTGTAGATCATGGGATTATGGTTATGGGATGGTTATGTGATTATCTATGTGCGAATAATGTTGTAATCATATGCAGGAGTTTTGGTCGATCATAGGTGATCAAATTGGGTTGGTAAGAGAGGTTTAAGACCTCTGATACTGAGCTTAACCAAAACTATACTTAGGCATAGGAGATGCAATCTTTGCAGTTCACTCTTCTTTTCAGATTGTAGTCTAGATTTATTTTGTAGTCAGTGAGGCTTCTTTTGTGATGAGAAGTGCACTCTAGGTTGTTGGCCTTTATTGCATTTGCAGGCCCCTCATTTTATAATCACATACTTACTGCAAAATTATTATCTGACTGTGGGTAGGCTTCCCATTGTGGTTTTTTCCTTTACCAAGTTTTCCACATACTCTTGGTGTCATGTGTTATGGATGGATGGTAACTATTCTATGATTTATGTTTATTCTTAATTGCTATATCAGTTATTATGGTATTTGGTTTATGCATTCTGATATTGATTTTATGTGTTCTGATTGATAGTCCTAAAAATAACTACAAAATGTTTTTCATATTTGAGTCTAAATTGGTCATCCTAGATTCATTTTTGCACTCTATCAAAATTCAAGGTCTAGGGTTTAGGGTTTGTGATTCTCCAACTATGTCTTGTGAAGAAAAACCCTAAATGTGTTATATTGTGTTGTTACCTTTTCAATTTAAGCCAAGGGTCGATTACCATTGGTGGGACCATTAGACTTCCTAAAGAATTAGTCATTTTCAGTGGCCCTTTTACATTTTCCTAAGTTTAAGAATTCTAAGTATTTTGACAAGTGGATAAAGGCAAGCTATATATAATGGTCCATGCTTCCCTATTGACGAAAGTGGAGGGAGGACAAAGACCTTGGCATTACGAGATGATGCCATGTGCATTCAGTGGAGAGGGGCAAGTTGGCAATTTGACTTTTCAAGACCTCATGTTACTAGTTCTCAAGAGGTAAACACTAGTTTACTGATGGCCCTATCAATTAGCACATGTTTTAAATGGACGGTGATGTTATGATCTGGGTGAAAAGGTGCTCAATTTTTAATTCGAAAAGGTTAGCGGGCACTATGGTTGCATGTTAAAGTGCAAACATATCTGATGGTCCTCATATCCTTGGGATAGAAATTGCAAGAAGGTTATGGACCACGACATCATGAGATGATGCCATGTGTCCTGGGCTGATCAAGGAAGACCTACGGTGTGGACGCTAACAACATTGGGTTAAGAGATGATATGGTATTTATTGGTCACAATTTTAATGGGTCCACAAGCCGCGATGGAAGGTCAATTTCCATATTCACCATTAATGATCATTTGATTTCCTGGGGTGGGAAAGATTTGCGGCTGAGTTTCAAATTGATTTTTAAAAGGGTCATTAAAGGTATTGGTTGTCACTCGCACAAGAAAGATAGGATGAGTAGAATGTAGACTTGTCAACTTGGAGTAGATAGCGACAAGTTGGGACACTTAGATACTGACTCATTCCAGAAGGACTGTTTTGAATTTTTTAACTAAGTCTAAATTGATTAGACAGGCAAGGACAATATCTAAAAGGCGTGAAAGGATTGGGATAGCTTTAGGCTTAGAGATGATGGATCATGGGTTCCCTGATGAATTCAGAGATTGCTTGTTGATAGGGATTCTGAAGTAGAAAATGTACACTCAAGGAGAAATAAAATCATAAACAAAATTGTTCATACAAGATGAGCCTTGGAAGGAAATACAGTGGATGTGATAGGCATGATTTCTAAAGTCCATAGCTGGTAGGTTGAGTTGAAAGCACCGGAATGAGGATTTTTTCATGGGAAAGAGCATCACCAGATGAAACATTTTAATTATAAATAAATAGGGTGGTGAGTTAATTGGTAGAGAGAAAAGGAATCCTTTTCATTTTCTGAGAGCAGTTCTTTCTTCTACAATGAAAATGATGTTTGAGCAAGGTCGTAAATGAATTTGTTGTATTCTCTATGATACCAGATGGATGATTTTTCTTCTGTGTGAGTATGTTTATGTAGCGTCCTAAAATTGCGACACTTGCAATTTCAACTGCATTTGGGTCTTCACGATGGCGGCACAACGTTGAACCTGAATGGAGACCTCGAAACTTGTTTGCGACACCAAAAACAACATTTTTCTACACCTTGGCCTGATCCCTCCTTGCACCCTGCTACCCCAGGAGATGGGACCATGGCGCCCAATGCCCTGGTCCTTCAGGACTAGGGTGCCCAGTGCCCTAGTCCCCTAGGACCATGGCGCCCAGCGCCTTGGTCCCTGGCCCTATTTTGGGCCCGGTCTCTTTTGGGCATCGGGTCTTGAAGTTTGCAAATTGGAAAATATTGTTTCTAGGTTGGCCTAAGGTCGGAAAAATCAGTCTCTCAACCCTAATTGACAAGTATATAAACTACTTTTCCTCTCCTAGAAAGGGAGGAAGGAAATAAGCAAGGGCAAGACATGGAAGCAATATTCAAATATTCAAACATCCAAGCATTTAAGCATTCCTTAAAGCAATTGAGCATTCTAAGTCTCCATTCAAGGCTAAGTGTTACATTCAAGACAAGGATTCAACCATTGAAGAGGAGATCATTTACAACATACAACATACAACATATATTACACCTTCGCATGTAAGAATACAAACATTCTTACAACAAGGTATCAGTACTTGTTTACATTACAAACATTTACATTTACAGCATTCTCATTTCTTGGTTAATTCCAAAACCGGGGTTTGACCTAAAGGCAAACCCCTAATCCCTAACCCCCCAATCATCCTCTCTTTTTTGTGTGTAGGTTGTAGGTACGCGGCTGTAATTGAAGATCTGGAATCCTTGTGCAGAGACGAACAGATCCACCTTCGTTTTGCGGATTTTTCGGAGGACCGTGTGCACGCCGGGCACCATCGTCCCATCAACTTTCACTCAAATTTGCAGAACAGCACCGTCTCAACATTTTACTACTAATTCCAGGTCTATAGCTTCATCCCATATCCCTATCTCTGTTTATAAGTGAATCTTTCTTGCTTCTACATACATTCCTAGTTCAATCATTCTATCTATATTCTTTACAAAAGAGGGTATCCTTGATGTCTTAACCCTTGAAACTCATTTAGAATCCAATCCTGCATTGTGTGGGATTGGATCTTGTGGGTTTCAACCCCTCTTTTGAATGTAAAGTCTCTCCTAAGTGAAAACCATCAACCCTAGTGACCTCCCTTCTCTCTCCTTGGAGTTGGGGAGGGGAGAACAACTAGGGTTTGATTTTTCCGCTTTACAGTTTATTGTCAGAGGGGTTGTGAAAGTGGGAAGGATTGCTGGAGGGGGCATGAAATATTTTTCTTATGAAGAAAGGCCACACATGGCTCAACCTTTGCTTCTACTCTGCCACTGGATGGTAGGGCATTCTAAGAGAGAGCCTGCGTAGGAATGAAAGAAGGACTTATTTGGGTGAGGAATGGTAGCCAATTATCCATGTGACTGCATGGAAGCTATGACCCCTCCCCAACATACTATGTTTCCCTTGTAGCTCCTCCTTCCATTTTCTTTGATCCTGGGCATGAAGGCTTGAGGTCCTCTTCTATTTTAGAGGTGACTTTTCTTCTTGTCGAGACCCAGTATCCCTTCCAAGAAGGGAGATTCTCTATAGGGTAGAAGCTTAACATTTCACACTCCATCCAAAGGTGTTAGGGCAATAATGACATGGCTAAAATGGTTTTTCTTCTATCAATTTCCAGTTGAAATTATTGATTCATAGGTGCCAATGCATGGAAATAGAATATCTTCGTAATAGAATTGCATATGGTCTTTTAGGCATGATTGTTGAGAGTAAATCTATTGTTGATGTGTGTCTTTTGGGCTGACGCTTGTTGCTCCCTTTCTTCTATAAAAAGGGAAATCAAGGCCATAAGACAAGTTCAGATTTTTGAGGAGTCTTTTGTAGGTTCAAATTTTTCTTGTTCCTTGGGTTTTTCCTTGTCTGTTTCCAGTAGTGAGTCTACATGAAGTGAGCAGGTTGTAAAGTCTTTTGTAAAGAAAATCAAGAAGCATTTTAATGTCAAGATTTGCACAGGTTCTTGAAGGAGTTATATGTAAATTTTGTCATGTGATAGAAGTAGTATTTTTATTCAAATAAAAATAGAATTCTGACTCTTTTCTCTCCATTGCATGATTATATCAATTTTTGAGTGAGATCAACCAAGGGTTTATTTTATTCAATGCATTGTTGTGATGTATGTAGCTTTATGTTTATGCTTAGGCCCAAGGGGTCAATTAAATTGCTTAAATAGAGTTGCATAATGATAGGGATTGTTCAGGGATTTTTAGATAAGCAGTTTGGGTTGGGATTGCAAATAAGATATACTGTAAGGTAGTATTTTCTTAGATCTTATACTATTAGATGAAATTCTGTCACATTTTTAGTTTACATTTTGTATCTTCAGGTGCCCAATGGAGTAAGGCACTAATCACTGCTTGTAACTATCTTTATTAATCAACCTTGTTTGAGTTTCGCCAATGAATCACTGCAAATTTGTTGATTATCATAACATCATTGCTAAGTTAAGGTCAAGGATCACTGAAGGATTTGCCATCCTTGAGCATTCTCCCTTTCTGTCGAGCCTCTCTTACGAGATAATTTTCTTTGTTTCAGTGAATGTTTTAGTGTGGTGTAGAGATCAAGAAGTTCGCTGAAGGGATTACCCTCCCGGATCTTGAAGAGCCCAAAGTGTAGAACGATTTATAGAAATCCTTGTCGCAGTTGGTCCAAGCCTGAAGGATATTGATAGTTGGAAGTGGCTTTCCATAGGTATTCAAAGGAATTAACTTCATCTCTACCTTGTAACAGTGTAAACCCATTTTCAGGCACCAACAAAATTGGCGACTCTACTAGGGATTAGATGTCTAGAATCTCTAGAAAAGAAATTAAGTAGTCTATTGTATAGTGTTTTCCATGTCTTACTATAATTTGATGGTTGAGTTTTTCTCCTGCATGATAGGACCCAAGTCTTTTTCCTCATAGAGTGATGAGTTTCTTAATCCGTTCCTTGTCGGTTTGAGTCAATTCTCATAAATGTTGCTAGAGAATTTGATGTAATTCATCTTTTGATATGAGTTATATTTAGATCTATCCATTTTTCAAGATGATTTTATAATACCTCACAAGTTTTGAGTGGTGACTTTGAGATCACTACACCAGTGTGCATTATTTGGAGAAAAAGCAAGAAGAACCAAAGAATTTGTAGTAGAGATGAAGTGGATTTGATCTCTTATGATGAAGTACCTTGAAAAGTTGAGGATAGAATCCATATGATGCCTTATGATGATAAGGAGGTGTTGTAGTGTTGGTTTGAAACAAATCTGACCTAGGAATAAATTCTAGCTGTTTAAATATTTGTCCTCCGCAAGGAGGTGACAACTCTATCAGAGATCAGTGTTAAAGATTTGAAGAATTGAGGGTGACTTTTCAAATCCCCAGTTAAAGAAGGTACAAGAAGCTTCAACATTTCCAAGTATTTTTATTTTCATGAGTCAAGTATACTTTCATAAAAATTATGTATAAAAATGCTCCCTAATAAGTAAGTAAAGCACTAAGGAAGGGAATGGTAGTGATTATTTTACATACTTCTGTGACCCAATTTTCACATTTTTTTTTAAGTTAGATGAAGTATGTTTTGAGCTATGCATTGTAATATTTTAAGATTGTGATAAAGGAATGAAGTAGGAAAATGAATGAAAATGTGTATTATGTGCATGTACTTCCCTATGAAATGTTAAATGTAAATATGCAAAATGTGCAACCTCTGTCAAATCACAATAGAGATTTCTTTATGGAAAGATATAAGTCATTAAGTTTAAGGAGTTGTTATCAGTGTTTAAGAAATGGGTTTTCTTTTCCCATGATTGGCTAGGTTTTTGAAATTTTGAGTCAGGTATGCTATTAATTGCTTCAAATCTGTGTTAGGTCTTTAAGGGTTAAGGGTTTTTAGTTTTAATCGCTCAAATGTCTGATCAAAACCCTCTGGTTTCTATTCCTGTGTTACTTTATTCACTTAAGTAATGGGTCTTGGGGTCATGTGAAGTGTCCCCCCTTGTTATTTGCCTAGGCGGTCGTTAAATAATTGTAAAAATCTATGCCTTATATCTTTTTCCTTCTAATGTTGCCAAGTCTAGTAAGTGTCATGCAACTTCCAGATGAATCTATGACTTTTGCTATTTCGTTAGGTGAAGTTGTGAGTGTGTTAAGCTATGTGAAATAGCGAACAAAAAAGGCATGTTCGACTGTGTGCATTGGATCTAGTTTAACGAGACTCCATCTCGTTTTAGATCTAATGGTTGGCATTAATTTGCAGTTCAAATGAGTAAGTAAATTACCTTTCACAAAATGGCGAAAAGGTTTGGCAGGACCCAGCAGTGAAGACTTTCCCATGGCTAAAAGGCGATCGAGTTTAAAAGAAATCAACGGCTCGCATTGTTTTGTAGGTGATAGATGCTCACATGTTATGCTCTACGAAACAGTGAAAGATTTTTTGGGCTCAGGCAAAAGAGGTTTATAAGAAGCATAACAGATGCATAGGTTCTCAAAGATCTAACAGTTAGCATAGTTTCGTAGGAGAAAGATGCTCAAAAGATAGCTTTCACGAAATAGTGAAATGACATGGCATTCCAAGCAAGCAGTCCAGTTGGTTGATATGGTGAGTAAGATGATGACACTTGGCCGAAAATCAAAGTGGTCAGTGCATTGGATTTAAGGATTAATGGGTGGGTCCAAGAAGATGAGTCATGCTGCAGGATAAGAAGTGACCTGGCAGATACAGGTGGCAAGGATGAGGTGGATCCCAATGTTTTTTCTCAGTGAATAAAAGGTTGACATGTCAGTTTGGGAATGACTAGACACCAGGTGGATAAAGCTGAGTCAAATGACCCATGTATGCTGGATTCAAGTAGGTTGTTAAGCATCAGGCAAGTTTGATATGATCTAACGGTTTGTGTGAATTCGTGAAGGTAAGGTGCTAGTGTTTTAAGGTCCATGAAATGGTGAAAGAGTTAGTGGGCCTGAATAATAGATAAAGCATAAAGGTAAAAGAGGATCAACTTTGTTTTAATCCAAGGGTTCTCGTTGCTTCATGGCTACAAATCAACCAAGGATTAAGGCTCGCGAAATGGTGAAAGAGAAAAAGAGGTTCTTCTCGGCATGATGTGGAGTGACAGTTGTTACTTCTTGTAAAGCTTGATGGTGATGTGTCGATTGACATGTATTTTCAAAATGTGATTAAGGGCCCATCAAGGTATAACCGATGGTTATGCAAGAAGTAAGACACGTGGTTGACTGTGAACTAAAACCCAAAGAGTTTTCCAAGGCTAATGGCCAAGTGTCATGTGGCATTTGTTAACTGGTGAATAAGAGGAATAAGTAATGTCTGGATAAAGGTCTCACTTAAAAGATGGTCATCTCAAGATTGATCCAACTCTTCTCGTTGTTTCATGGCCCAAAGATGTGAGCAGATTAACCTTTGCAAAATAGCAAAAAACTGTTATCCGTCAAGATGAGGCATGGTTAGTGAAAAAGTTGATGGTCCCAATAGGAGCTAAAGGCCGGGTGGTTAGAGTTTCATCTAACACTTGGCATAGCTTCGCAAAAGGAAAGTGCTCATGGGATAAAGCTTGCAAAATGGTGTAAAGGAGGTAGGCCCCGATGCAAAGTCAAGGAAGTTAAAACAGTGTAAAGACTGACCAAGTCTCATCTAATCGGACGGTTGGCAGGATTTCGTTTGGCGAAATTGCTAGGATGTTATGCTCTGCAAAATGGAAAAAGAGAAAAAAGAAAATACAGAGGCATGTTATGACCCGTTGGAGCAAAATTTTTGAATTCTTCTATGAATTCAATTCTAAAAGGATAGCCAAAGAATGTAGTATCAATGTCGCAGTTAAGAGCCTGACTACCGTATATGATCTCAGATCAATTGAATGAAGGCATCATTTTGAAAAGTTGTTGTAGAGAAGTAGTTGCAGAGCAAATTTCTTCACCTGTAGAGAAAATTTCTTCAATTGCAAAGTGGATTTCTTCAAGAAAAAAATAGGTTCTCTTGTACTCTTGCTTGGCAATTACTTGACAGTTTGTTTTAATTGAGGTTTTGATTTGTTACAAAATAGTTGGGGCTAGAAATTAAATTGCTTGCATAGTTGTTCAAGATGGCACCTAAAAGATAATTCTCACGAAAGGTTAATTACCAGGAGAGGGCTATCTGTGATGATTTCCTAGAACATTTGACAATGTTAAATAATGTGGTAGCAAAGGTAAAGGAATTAGTGCCAAGAGCTCCTTGCCTAAAAATAGGAGAAGGATTGTATGATAAGGGAAACTGGCTAAGAGACCCTCAAATTGGGTTGTCTAGGTTGGGATTATTTAAAGTTGGATTTGGTATGAGAAACACCCCAACCCCAATGAATAGTACCTAGGAGTTGGACGTAGGCAAATTGGTGGTCCCTAGAGTATTCATGGATGTAGATCTCCTAACTTAGATTGCACACAACTATGACCCAATCACAAGAAGTGTGAAGGATACAAGTGGGAAAAACCTCATTGAAATAAATAATGAGGAGTTCAGAAATGCTTTTGGGCTTAGTGAGTTAACCAATTTTTTAGAGCCTATTAACTTTAAATCACTAGCTCGGGTTTATAGTGTGTAGAGGAATCACCTTAGAAATGGGCCTCTTAAATAATTCTTTGTGAAGATAGGTGGGTTAATAGTTGTAGGACCTAACATTGAGGAGCCTTTTTATTTAAATATGTTTACCCTTAGGGCCAAAGGATTATACTGGTCACTCAGCCAAATTTTAGGAGAAGATGCTGAGGCAAATATGCCAACTCATTACATGTTAATGATTGCTCAAATTTTGAACCCTTCTTTGGTAGTGACTTTTGATTTTGATTCCTTTATCACCAATGCTATTCATGAAAGATTGATAGGAATAAAGAATGGGAAAGTGGATAGGCCTTTTGGATGGTACTCCCTCCTCATGCATTTATTTTTGTTCAAGGGTGGTGACTATTTTGCAAGTGGAATGGATATTGTGAAAGAGAAAGATAGAGAAAAGATGCCAGTGCAATTATGGAGTACAGTGCTATCATGGGACAGAGAAGATGCAAGCTTCTTAAAGTTTGATAAGTGTTTTGCATCTAAGATTAGGACTCTTATCTGTTCAGAGAATCCAAGACTCCCTGAGGTTCTTTTAGAATTCATTAGGCCAAAAGAGTTTGCTGAGAATGTCAAAATTGTCCACAATTGGGGTGATATCTACTTATATCCTATCTCCATAGTTTTTAGAGTATATGGCTTCAAAGGCACTCCACTTTTGTTGCCCTATCAGGTCCTTCTTAAAGTGGGAATTACAGAGATCCTCAGGTAGATTGGTAGTGTACAAGAGGCAGAGTTAAAAGGCAGAGATAATGGGACCATTTTCCTTGTAGTTACCATAGCACATCAATTTTTGATAATTAAAGGAGGTTGGAAGTATTTTGAAGAGTTCCTTCAACCATACCATTTGTCAACTGCAGTATCTCAGTGTGTTGACCCTGAAGATTTCTTCAATGGAATGTTCAAAAAGAGGGCAATATGCAAAGGTAAACCCCACCAATTCTAGTTTCCAGAAGACCTAATTAGGAATGAGTTTGATTTAGATGAGCAAGAGCTAAGGAAGGAAAAGTGGGTCGCCTACAAAAAGGTTTTAGAGTTTGTGCACCAATTTGACACTAGCTATGACCCTTTGTATAACTTTCACCCCTTTGAAGAGAAGATAAAGTTCTTAATTCTTTGTTTTGAGGATGTGATGCAAACATTAAAAGAAAAGAGGGAGGTTGTAATTAACAACAACCTTGAGAAAGAAAGACTAGTTCTAAATAGGTCTGCATTTGCCAAAACAATCCCTCCTAGTGATTACATGTTGCATAAGAAGTCCAACTATAGTGTGTTGATGCCAACAACAGGGGAGCCTTCTACCTCAAAAGGGAAGAGGAAGATATAAGATGTCATTGACATTCAAGATAGCCCAAAGAAACATAGAGTGGGAAAAGAAGTACAATCTGATGAACCTTTGTACTCCCAATCTCAATCCCCTATTCATATAGGAGATGAATAGGTATCAGCTGAGCGACTGTTACAGTTAGGCTATCTTGGAGAGATAGCATACACATATGATGAAGTGGAAGAGGGAATACCATAAGAGCCCCTTATTGCTGAGATGAACATCACTACTAATGAGTTCAAAGGCCAGGAGTGGGATCCTGAGATCAAGCAAGCAAGTGAGGATTTCTTGGCTGATAATAACTTTGTCACATCAAGGGCTTTCATGCAATTTGTGTGGAAGTAGAACATTGATAAATTTAATGCTAGGTGTGAAAAGAGGAAAGGTGAGCAGCCCCACAAGGATCTAGTTGTGGTGGAGGAAGAGATAAAGCAAGTAGTGGTTGATGAGTTTAAGACTATCACCCCTGAGCAGGCAAGAGACATGGTAGCATAGGCTAGGGTACTCATTCTCCCCAAATGGGACATAGCAGATTCCTTGGTTTTAGAGGTAGTAAGAAAAGAGACCAAACCTATGGAGGGAGTAACTTTCAGCAAAGATAATGTTGCATTGGTCATGTGGTCTCTTAAAACAGATGAAAATAAGAGGAATAGGCACACCCCAGGGTCATGTTACCTTGGAGGAATGATAGTGAAAAGAGTGCAGAGCACTAGGGTAGTGGAAGCTGCTAGCACTGTGCTAGAGACTGCAAAGTTTAGTGTTGTAGTAGCAGAAAGAGAGGCTAAGGAAAACGCAGATCTCCAAGTTAAGTTGGAAACAATTTTAAAAGCTTACAATAGTGCCAAGGAAGAGGTAAGGGGTAAAGATAGCATCATCACCAAGCTACAAAGCTAGTTGCTAGGACAATACCATCAAGGTGAGTCCTCAAGATTGATGATCTCCTCTTCTCCTATAAGACCTCCACCTACCAGCCCCATTATTGAGTTCCCACCATCTCCAACACCTTCTAGTTCTCAGTTGATTGAGATCACTCCCCATGAGTTGGAGAATTTAAAACATGCTTAGGCCCTATATGCAAAGAAATATGAAGACAGAGTAAAGGCTACAATTTTAAGTATTGTTGACACTATAGAGTCTTCACTAATGTATAACAACATGAGTAAGATTTTGGAAATGTGGAATGAGTTAAATGGGGACAAGGCTGTATTAATGCCTATTTTTGATAAATGGAGACCCAGAGAGCAGGATATAGAATTGATTTGTGTATCCTATGATGAGGTAGGGGCTGACCCCATTATTAAATCCACCAATGATATGACAAAGGATTTAGTAAAGTTGGCAAAAGGAGTAGATAATGTAGAGTAGATAATGTAGATAGAAAGATCAAGTTGTACAAGAAAGAGTACACTGATCAAGTTTTTGAATTACTCCCAGGAGGTTTTGTTAGCCCAACCCAATTAAAGGACAAACAAATATGGCTTAAGGAATTGCAAGCCAAATTGTCACTGAGAATAAAAGGAATTGTTAAATCAGAGGATGCCACCATATTTGTCAAAACAATTGAGGATATTGAGAAAATCAAATCTCATTATGGTTTCCTGAATTTAGAGGTCAATAAAATGAGGAATTCTTGGAAAAGATTAGCCAAGAAAAAAGCAAAAGTAATTAAATTCTCATGGCCTGCTGATCAGATGTATCAGGAATGGACAAGAAAGTATGTAGTGCTTGATGTGGAGCAGTTAGAAAATGTTGCAATAGAACAACAAGAGGAAGAAGTCGCGGATGTTGAAAGAGAGTTGTAACGGAATTTGTAAAAGGTTTTGTAACTTCTTAAGAAGTAATGATTGTAACAAACTCTCCTAGGAAATTCCAAAGCTATGTGTGCATCCATATTGTTATAAATGGATACCAGGACTAGTAAAACAAGGATCACAAGGAATTGTAAGAAAATGCTGCAGAACTTTATCTGAGCTTATTTCAAGTTTTGATGGAGAATATTTGAATGTTTTTGTAATACTTTCAAAAGAAATATTAATACATAGACCATTGGTTTTGAGTTTAAACTTTGTGTTGTCTTCAAATATGTTTGCAAATGTTTACTGTTTCATTCTTAGTAATCTAGGGTTATTCCTTTTAATATGGGTTGTAAGGAAACTTTCAGTAGATATGCTTCTTAGCTTTTCTCTTCAGGAGGGGAATTAAATATGCCGGAATCATTTCTACTAGTAAATTCTTTGTGGGATATTTTGAATTTTGATGACACAGTTTAGTTTGGTATGAATAAATTCTTATGTGTGTCAGGCATATATAAGGATCTACAGAAGCCAAACTCATGGAATATGTAGAGATGTTTGAATTTGGAAGTATTGTTTGAACTTAGATGACTTTGTGACCTTGGATAAGGCATTGATATCTATTAAGGTTATCTTCTATACATCTTGTAGATCAATACTGAACATGAGTATAAGTTTCATTCCTTTGTTTCAGTTAGTTTTAAGGTGATAAGATCCACTAGTTTTCAGACTAGTTTGTTGTGGATTTATCTTTTAAAAGTGTGAATTCAATTCACAAAGGTATACTCGCCTGAACTTTGGATAAGTTCAAAGTGTAGAAGGTTAATCAAACCTTGTCATATGTTGTCCTGAAATTTTCCTTCTCTTTAATCTCTCTTCTGCATATAGAGATATCATATCACTATAAGGATTTTAAAGTGAATCAGATTTTGAAAACAACAAAAGTGGTGACTTTGCTAGGGACAGTCACAATAAGGATCCAAATGCAGATTTGTACTTAGATTTATAAGGAAAAATCATTGTGTGCTCGTGGAATAGATTGGTGCTTTGGTGAATGTAACAGTGGTATCTAGAGGTCCCTTTTTGGAAGTTCCCTCTTTTTTCTTTTGATATTTGATTTGGTCTGAAGTTTTGCAACGTTTTATTCTAAGCTTGTTTTCATAATTCCCATAGTCTTGTGGGTGGCGACTCTATTATTTTGGAACCAGTCCTTGTGAAATACATAAAATTTTAAAAGGAAGACAAGCATAATGCAGGGAGGAAAAAACACTAGATCATTCATGAAGAAGCATCCTCATGAAACTTTACAAGAAGGTTTGCCTGAACAGTCACAAAGAGGTCAGAAGAGATCAGTGCTTCATGAACTATCAAATGCTGCTTGGGTGCAAAAGAATAACAATAACGGTAAGATACCTGATCGACATATTTATGCAAAGTCTAATTCTTCTTCCAGAGAATCTAAACATGATATATTAGGTTTCCATTTAGGATTGTTTAGAAATATAGATAATGCTCATGCTTTAAATCAAGATATATCTCATGTTAGTGTGTCTGCGAGAGATAGGACTAGTTCAAATGCAATTAGACATTTTGTGCCTAGAACAATTGATGGAAATATCAGCTTCATTGATATAGATCAAGTCAATATATCTGACTCTGAGGAGAATTTCCTTGATGAAGATAAAGTGTCACAAGAAATAGAAGATTTAAATAGGAGGGTTCACCACTTAATCTCCTTAAGAGCCCAAAAGGAAGCAAATAAGGAAGAGGAAGTCAAAGCAAAACTAATGGAGAGAGATAGGCTTCTTAGATAGATAGTTGATCTTGAAGTGTTGGCTAAGGAAAATGAAAAGAGTGATGAGGAAGGCCCTATGATCAAAGAAATTCTAATCCCTAAGGCTAAGCCAGCATATAGGTCAGTAGTCCAACCAAATAGGGAAGTGCTTAGTGATTCGCAGCCTCCTAGGAATAATATTGATAAAGGGAAGCAAAAATGGGTGGATGATGGAACTGGATCTAGAAATACAGAGGAGATTTCTCATAGGCTATCAGCACATGAGAGAGAGATGGAAATAATAAGGAAGGAAAAGGAGGATCTACAAATGGAGCTAGAGAAAGCTGAGTTGGAAGTAGCTAATCAGGAAGTTAAAAGAAAAATTAGTTACCTAAAAGCTCCCCCTATCATTTTTCCATCATAAGATCTTAGTAAGCCTGATCCTCAGCAAATTTCCCTCCCCCCAGTTAAGATTCAGCCTACTATGCCTAATAATACAGCAACAGCTAGTCAAATACCTATGAACAACCAGCATAGCCGAATATCTCAGCCCCCAATTCTGAAAGTTAGAATGAACATGGGAAACAATAATGTTGCTAACCCTTTTCAAAGGAGACCTATCAATTTGGAATAGTATAGATAATTGTTTTTTGATGGGATCCTAGGATATCCCAACCATGTTCCTACTGAGTTAAGGGACAAACTCCAAAAGTTTGCTAGAAATAATGCAATTAGCACTGAGGAACATTTAAAATCTTTTGGGGACCTAATAAATGATTATGAGATAGTGGATGAAGATGTCATAATGAAATTGTTTGTTCAGTCCCTGGTTGATGATGCCAGATATTGGTACAGAGGTCTTCCAGTTAATAGCATTGGGTCATGGGAGGACTTTAAGAATTGTTTTCAAGAACAATACGGTGACAAAACAAATGTGAGCTTCATGCTCAATGAATTTAATAACATTAGAAAATCTGATATTGAAATGGTCACCAATTTCAATGCTAGATTTCAAAAGGCCATGCATAGATTGTATCAGGTGATGAGGTTAGACGATAACATGTGTTTGAATACCTATTATAATACATTTGATTCTAAAATGGCCTATATCTTAAGGGATAAAAATCCACATAACCTAAGGGATGCATTTAGAATTGCCATTAATGTGGAAATAAATAGAAAAGCATCTGGGAAGTTAGGAAGGAGAACAGATGGTAGATTATGGCAGGAAACAAAACAACAACCTAGCAAAGTTGCTAAGGAGGAAGACAAGATAGAAAAGTTAGTCATTTCTATGAAGGATCTAACTGCCAAGGTAAACAAAAATGATAAGCCTCATTATAACTGGCAAGATAAACCCCCTAGACTACATGATATTCCCTATAATACCAACTGGAAAGATGGCAAACCCCAAAATGAGAAGCCTAAAATTGCTCAAAGTCAGGATACCCCAGATCCCTTAAAAAGAAAAAATGTCCATAATATAGAAAACACTCCTTGGTGTATTGCTTGTGATAGGCCACATTCTCCTCATCAGTGTGCAGTAGCTCAAGCCCTTGAAGAGTCCATGAGACAAGAAACTGAGCCTAACATTAACATGTTTGAGACTATTATAGAAAGTGATGAAGAATTTGTACAAAGTGAATGTAGTGATGTGTTGGATAATGAAAGGTTTGTTCAAGGACAACTAACACTGGACTAGCATCCTACCTTGAATGTGGTAACAATTGAAGATGAAGAAGTTCATCTTAGAAGGCCTAGTGAGGAAGAAGTTAAAAATCTCACCAAAGCTGCTATTGCTAAAGTAAAACACAATTACAACTTAAGGAGCACCAAGAAGGACATTGATCAGGGTGAACCTAGTTCCATGTTCATAAAAGAGGTTACTCAAAAGGGGGAAACAAGTAGTGCTACTACTTTCCCTAAAATTGGTCAAGAAAAGAAGGAATAGGTTAAAGATGTACCCAAGAGCACAGATGATAAAAGTACCAATGATATACAAGGAGCTGCCATAGCAAAAAGGGCAAGTTAGCTTAAGACAGAAAGAGTTAGAGCTAATACTGAATTAAGCAATAGTTCCACATTTGACATGGCTCAAGCTCTTACACAAATGAAAGTTACTGTCCCATTAATAGAATTACTGAAAATAAAAGAACATAGGGATGCAACTCTGTCTTTGTTTTCTAATATATCTGATAGTGACATAGTCTTACGCACCGGTTTAGCTAAAAATGGAAAGGATCAGGAACTCCAAACCCTAGAGGTTTATGTTGGAACCACTATTACTCAAGAGCCTTCACAGGTAGATCCTTTTTATGTTACTTTGTTAGTGAATAACTGGCTGATAAAAAACTACATGATAAATTCAAGAGTTGTTGCTAATGCAATGCCCTATGGTATTATGAAAGAATTAGGACTATCAGTAACCATTGTATATGGAAAATTCTATGCTATGGATAATAGGGAAGTATCTGTGATAGGTACAATGAGAGATGTTGAAGTAAAAATAGCAGTATTCCCTGAGGGAACTTATAAAATGGACATTATTGTTACTGACACTAAACCCCATTATGGTATGTTGTTGTCCAAGTAGTGGGCAGTAGCAGTAGGAGGAAATGTCCAATTGGATTTATCTTATGCTACTATCCCAATCAATGGGAATCAGGTCAAGTTGTACAAAGAACCACGTGCTCCTAGGGTAATTGAAAATGTAGATCCTAGTATGCTCAATTGTATGATTGATGTAGATCTTGATAATTTCAGACTATAACCAATTTTACCTTAGTTGAAGAATACCGACCCCATTGTAGTCGAACTAGAATTACAACAACATGGTTTATGGCAGATGTATTTTGATGGAGCTTGCTCCAAAGAAGGATCTGGAGTAGGATTTCTTTTTGTATCTCCATCAGGTATAAATTTTAAGTATTCTTTCTTACTGGCTTTCCAGTGCACAAATAATACTGCAGAGTATGAAGCCCTGTTATTGGGGCTTGAAGTTGCAAAAAGGCATGGAATCTAGCTGTTGAAAGTTTTAGGGGACTCAGAATTGGTTGTCTCTCAGGTAAGATCCAAATATGCATCCAAAAATGACAGATTAAAGAGGTATAAACATGCAGTTTGGGATGTCATTGAGCATTTTACTGCATTTTCTATTAATTGGATAGAGAGATCAAAGAATATTATGGTAGACTTTCTAGCTAATGTCGCATTGAAAAATAATGATGCAACACTAACCGACATCTCCACTGTGGAAATAAAATCTAGGCCTGCCATCCCTGATAATGTGTATAATTAGCAAGTTTTTGCTAATGATGAAGATATTCTTAGGTTCATTCAATTTGTTGATGATTATGATGGACAAAAGATTGATTGCAATGCATTGGTGGAGGTAGTTGACAATAAGGAAACAATGTTTGGAAATGACTTGGTCCAACTAGAAACAAATGAGATACCTAAAGGGTTGGTAGAACTAGAGAGCATGTTTAGTTACAATGACAGTCACTTACATCAGCAGTATACCACCAAGTTAGAAGAATTGGAGGAGGTCAACCTGGGGATTGAATCATCCCCTAAGTTAGTATACATTGGGAAAAAATTACCCCCTCATGTTAGAGCTAAACTTATTAATTTATTGAAAAGATACAAACGTGTTTTTGCTTGGTCTTATGAAGAATTAAAGGCGTATAGACAAGACCTTTTTCAGCATGAAGTTCCTTTACTTCTAGATGCTAAGCCTTTCAGACAGAAGTAGAGACCTATTAATCCCCAGTTAGAAACTAAGATGTAGCAAGAATTGACTAAGTTAAGAGAAGGGGGGATTATCAAACCTATAAGACATTCTTCATGGGTCTCCAATTTGGTCCTAGTAAGAAAGAAAAATGGGGACATTAGATTGTGTGTGGATTTTAGAAATTTGAATGTTGCTTCTTTAAAAGACAACTACTCTTCCCCCAATATGGAAGCTATGCTGTAGAGAGTAACAGGTTGTGATCTTTTGTCCATGATGGATGGTTTTTTCAGATACAATCACGTGTTAGTGAGGGAATCTGAACAGTTCAAAACTGCTTTCACTAATCCATGGGGAATATATGTCTATGTAAGAATGCCATTTGGATTAAAGAATGTTGGAGCTACACTTTAGAGAGCTATGGATGTAGCCTTCAAAGAATTCATAAATATCATCATGGTGGTTTATCAAGATGATTTAACTTGCTTCTCTAAAAAGGCCAATGACCACTGTGGACATTTGGAAAAGGTATTCAATAAGGCTTTGGAATTTGGTGTGTTATTAAATCCCAAGAAGTGTTATTTTGGGGTCACTGAAGGAAAATTATTGGGGCATATTGTTTCCAAGGAAGGGGTAAGAATAGACCCTAAAAGAATTGAAGCAACAAACAAAGTTCCTGAACCGAAGAATGTTAAAGGTATTCAATCTTATTTGGGTAAGGTCAACTTTGTCAGAAGATTCATTGCAAACTTTGCAGAGATAGTGAAACCCATTGTCAAGTTGCTCAAGAAGGATACCAAGTTTTGTTGGGATCAAGAAGCCGAAAAGGATTTTGCTCAAATTAAACAAGCCATTCAAGAAACACCAATGTTGAAATCTCTTGATTACAGTAAGCCCTTTTCTCTATTCTCTTTTGCTTCATACCATACAGTAGCTGCAGTGTTGTTACAAAAAGATAATGAGGGATATGAACATCCCATAGCCTTTTATAGCAAGTCTTTGCAAGAAGAAAAATTGAAGTATGAAACCATGGAGAAACAGGCTTATGCTTTAGTTAAAGTTGTTAAGGCTTTCAGGCCATACCTTGTGAATACAAAAATTACTGCTTATGTCCCACATGCTGCAGTCAAGGATATTTTATCCCAATCTAAGGTTACAGGAAAAAGGTGCAGATGGATTAATAGAATCCAAGGATTTTACTTGGAAATAAAGATCACCAAATTAGTGAGAGGCTTAGGTCTAGCCAAGCTCATGACTGAATCTAATCTTCTGAATGTTGAGATACATAATGTTGAAATCAAAAGTACTTCAGTCACTAGTATTGAAAGGCAACCTTGGTATTCAGAGATAGTCCAATTTTTAAGAGATGCTACATTTTCAGAAGGAATGACACATAATCAGAGAGAACTCTAAAACTCAAGTCACAAAAATATGTTCTCATTCAAGGTGATCTATTTTGGAGAAAAAGAGATGGAGAACTGCTAATGTGTTTGGATGAATTCCAGGCTAAAAGGGTGTTGATTGAAATGCATGATGGAGTATGTGGAGGCCATTACTCTGCTAAGACAACTACTGGTAAGATAATCTAGGCTAGGTACTATTGGCCTACCTTATTTAAAGATGCTAATGAACATGTCAGGAAATGTGACCCATGTCAAAAGTTTTCATCCAAATTGAAGTATGAAGGAGCTTTACCCCTAAATCCAGTCATAGTGGAAGCCCCTTTTGTCCAATGGGGCATTGATTTTATTGGAGAGATTGTTGAGAGATCAAGAAGAGGTCATAGATGGATCATAGTAGCCACTGATTATTTTACTAAATGGATTGAAGCCATTCCCACAAGAAGAGCTACGAGTAAAGTTGTCATTGACTTCCTAATGGATAATGTTATAACTAGATTTGAAATACCTGCAAAATTAGTAATGGAAAAGGCCATGAGTTTCAGGTCAAAAGAGTTTGTTAGATTTTGTACCAGTCATGGAATAATCATGTCTTACTCTTCACCCTATCATCCTCAGGGAAATGGACAAGCTGAATCTAGTAATAAAAGCCTCTTGAACATCATCAAGAAAATCCTAGAAGAGAATAAGAGGTCTTGGGATCAAAAGTTGAAATTAGCCTTGTGGACTGATAGAGTAACAGTCATGAAGGCCATTGGAATGTCACCTTTTGAACTAGTTTATGGTACACAAGCTAGACTGCTAGTAAACAATCTTCTTCCAGTTTATAAATTCCTGCAAACTGAAGACATGGAGCTATCTGAACCTATGGAAAACCAAATGATTCAGATAGTGGAAGTGGAAGAGATCAGAACTCTAGCTCATAAGAGAAATCTGAAGATCCAATTGCAGTCCAAATACCTTTTTGATAAAAGGACATCATTAAGGAAGTTTCAAATTGATGATATTGTTCTTTGGTGGAATGTAAGAGGGTAGGACAAAGGGAAACATAAGAAATTTGAATCATTATGGATTGGCCCTTTTGTGGTCTATGATGTAAATGGAAAGGATTCTTATTTTATGAAAAATATGAATGATGAAGTATAGGAATTTCCAGTGCATGGACAATTCCTGAAACATTATTTCTCTTAAAGTCCATGCACAGTAGGTCCTTTGTTTATATATATTTTGTTTGGGTTTGTGTTTTGGTCTATTTCTCCAGGGTTTCATGAGTTTCTTGTGTTGACCTTGTGATCAACCATCTCCAGTCAGAGCCGCTATTATCAGTGTTTAAGAAATGGGTTTTTTTTCCCATAATTGGCTAGGTTTTTGAAATTTTGAGTCAGGTATGCTATTAATTGCTTCAAATCTGTGTCAGGTCTTTAAGGGTTAAGGGTTATTAGTTTTAATCACTCAAATGTCTAATCAAAACCCTCTGGTTTCTATTCCTATGTGAACTTTATTCACTTAAGTAATGGGTCTTGGGGTCGTGTGAAGTGTCCCCCCTTGTTATTTGCCTAGGAGGTCATTAAATAATTGTAAAAATCTATGCCTTATGTCTTTTTCCTTCTAATGTTGCCAGGTCCAGTAAGTGTCATGCAACTTCCAGATGAATCTATGACTTTCGCTATTTCATTAGGCGAAGTTGTGGGTGTGTTAAGCTATGCAAAATAGCGAAAGGAAAAGGCATGTTCGACTATGTACATTGGATCTAGTTTAATGACACTCCATCTCGCTTTAGATCTAACGGCTGGTGTTGATTCACAGCCAAAATGAGTGAGTAAATTACCTTTCACAAAATGGCAAAAAGGTTTGGTGAGACCCAGCGGTGAAGACTTTCCCATGGCTAAAAGGTAATCGAGTTTAAAAGAAATCAATGGCTCATGTTGTTTCATAGGAGATAGATGCTCACATGTTATGCTCTGTGAAACAGTGAAAGGTTTTTCAAGCCCGAGCAAAAGAGGTTTATAAGAAGCATAACAGATGCGCAGGTTCTCAAAGATCTAACGGCTAGCGCAGTTTCACAGGAAAAAGATGCTTGAAAGATAGCTTTCATGAAACAGTGAAATGACATGGCATTCCAAGCAAGTAGTTCAGCTAGCTGAGATGGCGAGTAAGATGATGACACTTGGGCAAAAATTAAAGTGGCTAGCGAATTGGATTTAAGGACTAATGGGTGGGTCTAAGAAGATGAGTCATGTTGTAGGATAAGAAGTGACCTAGAAAATATAGGTGGAAAGGATGAGGTGGATCCCAATGTTTTTTCTCAATGAATAAAAGGTTGACATGTCAGTTTGGGAATGACTAGACACCAGGTGGATAAAGCTGAGTCATACGACTCATGTATGCTAGATTCAAGTAGGTTGTTAAGCATTAGGAAAGTTTGATATGAGCTAACAATTCGCGTGAATTCATGAAGGTAAGGTGATAGTGTTTTAAGGTCCGCGAAATGGCGAAAGAGTTAGCAGGGCTAAAGAACAGATAAAGCATAAAGGTAAAAGGGGATCAACTCTATTTTGATCCAAGGGTTCTCATTGCTTTGTGGCTAGAAATCAACCAAGGATTAAGGCTTGTGAAATGGAAAAAGAGAAAAGGAGGTTCTTCTCGGCATGATGTGGAGTGACAGCTGTTACTTCTTGTAAAGCTTGACGGTGATGTGTCGATTGACACGTATTTTCAAAAGGTGATTAAGGGCCCGCCAAGGTGTAACTGGCAGTTATGCAGGAAATAACACATGTGGTTGATTCTGAACTAAACTCGAATAATTTTCTAGGGCTAATGGCCGAGTGCCATGTGCCATTTGTTAACCAGTGAATAAATGGGGTAAGCAATGTCTGGATAAAGGTCTCACTTAAAAGATGGTCATCTTAAGATTGATCCAACGCTTCTCATTGTTTTGTGGTCTGAAGATGTGAGTAGATTAACCTCTATGAAATAGCAAAAAATCATCAGCCATCAAGATGAGGCACAGTTAGTGAAAAATTTTACAGTCTCGGTAGGAGTTAAAGGCCGGGCAGTTAGAGTTCCGTCTAACGCTTGGTGTAGCTTCGAGAAAGGAATGTGCTCGCGGGGTAAAGCTTGCGAAATGGCGAAAATCAGGTAGGGCCCGATGCAAAGGCAAAGAGGTTAAAATAGTGTAAAGACCAATCAAGTATCATCTAATCGAAAGGTTGGTGTGATTTCATTTGGCTAAATTGCTAGGATGTTATGCTCTGCGAAATGGCGAAAGAGCGAAAAGAAAATACATAGGCATGTTATGACCCATTGGAGCAAAATTTTTGAATTATTCTATGAATTCAATTCTGAAAGGATGACTGAACCATGTAGTATCAATGTCGTAGTTAAGAGCTCGACTACCGTATATGATCTCGGATCAATTGAATGAAGGCATCATTTTGAAAAGTTGTTGTAGAGAAGCAGTTGCAGAGCAAATTTCTTCAGTTGTCGAGCGGATTTCTTCAAGCAAAAAATAGGTTCTCCTATACTCTTGCTTGGCAATTACTTGACAGTGTGTTTTAATTGAGGTTTTGATTTGTTATAGAACAGTTGGGGCTAGTATTTAAATTCCTTGCATAGTTGTTCAAGATGGCACCTAAAAGAGAATTCTCAGGAAAGGTTAATTACCAGGGGAGGTCTATCTGTGATGATTTCCTAGAACAATTGACAATGTCAACTAATGTGGCAACAAAGGTAAAGGAATTAGTGCCAAGAGCTCCTCGCCTAAAAATAGAAGGATTATATGATAAGGGCAACTAGCTAAGAGACCCTCAAATTGGGTTGTCTGGGTTGGGATTATTTAAAGTTGGATTTGGTATGAGAAACTCCCCAGCCCCAATGAACAGTATTTGGGAGTTGGACGTAGGCAAATTGGTGGTCCCTGGAGTATTCATGGATGTGGATCTCCTAACTAAAATTGCACACAACTATGACCCAATCACAAGAAGTGTTAAAGATATAAGTGGGAAAACCTTCACTGAAATAAATAATGAGGAGTTCAGAAATGCTTTCGGGCTTAGTCAGTTTACCAATTTTTTATAGCCTATTAACTTTAAATCACTAGCTCAGGTTTACAGTGTGCAGAGGAATCACCTTAGAAATGGGCCTCTTAAAGAATTCTTTGTGAAGATAGGTGGGTTAACAGTTGTAGGACCTAACACTAAGGAGCCTTTTTCTTTAAATCTGTTTAACCTTAGGGCCAAAGGATTATATTGGTCACTCTGCCAAATTTTATGACAAGATGTTAAGGCAAATATGCCAACTCATTTCATGTTAATGATTGCTCAAATTTTGAACACTTCTTTGGCAGTGACTTTTGATTTTGCTTCCTTTATCATTGATGCTATCCATGAAGGATTGATTGGAATAAAGAATGGGAAAGTGGATAGGCCTTTTGGATGGTACTCCTTCCTCATGCATTTATTTTTGTTCAAGGGTGGTGACTATTTTGCAAGTGGAATGGATATTGTGAAAGAGAAAGATGGAGAAAAGATGCCAATGCAATTATGGAGTAGAGTGTTTTCATGGGATAGAGAAGATGCAAGCTTCTTAAAGTTTGATAAGTGTTTTGCATCTAAGATTAGGACTCTTATCTGTTCAGAGAATCCAAGAGTCCCTAAGGTTCTTTTGAAATTCATTAGGCCAAAAGAGTTTGTTGAGAATGTTAAAATTGTCCACAATTGGGGTGATATCTACTTATACCCTATCTCCATAGTTTTCAGAGTATATGGCTTCAAAGACACTCCATTTTTGTTGCCCTATCAGGTCCTTTTTAAAGTGGGAATTGCAAAGATCCTCAGGCAAATTGGTAGTGTGCAAGAGGCAGAGTTAATAGGCAGAGGTAAAGGGACCATTTTCCCTACAGTTACCATAGCACATCAATTTGTGATAATTAAAGGACGTTGGAATTATTTTGAAGATTTCCTTCAACCGTACCATTTGTCAACTGCAGTATCCTGGTGTGCTGACCCTAAAGATTTCTTCAAAGAAATGTTCAGAAAGAGGGCAATATGCAGAGGTAGACCCCACCAATTCTAGTTTCCTGAAGACCTCACTAGGAATGAGTTTGATTTAGATGAGAAAGAGCTAAGGAAGGAAAATTGGGTGGCCTACAAAAAGGCTTTAGAGTTTGTGCACCAATTTGACACTAGCTATGACCCTTTGTCTAGCTTTCACCCCTTTGAAGAGAAGATAAAGTTCTTAATTCTTTGTTTTGAGGATGTGATGCAAACATTAAAAGAAAAGAGGGAGGTTATAATTAAGAATAACCCTAAGAAAGAAAGACTGGTTCTAAATAGGTTTGCATCTACCAGAATAATCCCTCCTGGTGATTACATGTTCCATAAGAAGTCCAACTACAGTGTGTTGATGCCAACAACAAGGGAGCCTTCTACCTCAAAAGGGAAGAGGAAGATACAGGATGTCATTGACATTCAAGATAGCCCAAAGAAACAAAGAGTGGGAAAGGAAGTACAATCTAATGAACTTTTGTACTCCCCATCTCAATCCCCTATTCATATAGGAGATGAATTGGCAGTAGCTGAGCAACTGTTACAGTTAGGCAATCTTGGAGAGATAGCATACACATATGATGAAGTGGAAGATGGAATGCCAGAAGAGCCCCTTACTACTGAGATTAAAATCACTACTAATGAGTTCAAAGGCTAAGAGTGGGATCCTGAGATCAAGCAAGCTAGTGAGGATTTCTTGGCTGATAATAACTTTGTCACATCAGGGGCTTTCATGCAATTTGTGTGGAAGTAGAACATTGATAAATTTAATGCTAGGTGTGAAAAGAGGAAAGGTGAGCAACTCCACAAGGATCTAGCTATGGTGGAGGAAGAGATAAAGAAAGAAGTGGTTGATGAGTTTAAGACTATCACCCCCGAGCAGGGAAGATACATGGTAGCACAAGCTAGGGTACTCATTCTCCCTGAATGGGACATAGTAGATGCCTTGGTTTTAGAGGCATTAAGAAAAGAGACCAAACCTATGGAGGGAGTCACTTTTAGTAAAGATAATGTTGCACTGGTCATGTGGTCTCTTAAAAGAGATGAAAATAAGAGGAATAAGGACACCCTAGGGTCAAGTTACCCTGGAGGAATGATAGTGAAAAGAGTGCAAAGCATTGGGGTAGTGGAAGCTGCTAGCACTATGCTAGAGACTACAAAGTTTAGTGTTGCAATAGTAGTAAGAGAGGCTAAGGGAAAGGTAGATTTCCAAGTTAAATTGGAGACAATTTTAAAAGCTTACAATAGTGCCAAGGAAGAGGTAAGGGGTAAAGATAGCATCATCGCCAAGCTACAAAGCTAGTTGGCAGGACAATACCATCAAGGTGAGTCCTCAAGATTGATGATCTCCTCTTCTCCTATAAAACCTCCACCTACTAGCCCCATTATTGAGTTCCCACCATCTCCAACACCTTCTAGTTCTTGGTTGATTGAGATCACTCCCCATGAGTTGGAGAATTTAAAACAAGCTTAGGCCCTATACGCAAAGAAATATGAAGAGAGAGTAAAGGCTACAATTTTAAGTTTTGCTGACACTATAGGGTCTTCACTAATGTATAACAATATGAGTAAGATTTTGGAAATGTGGAATGAGTTAAATGGGGACAAGGCTATATTAATGCCTATTTTTGATAAATGGAGACCTAAAGAGCAGGATATAGAATTGATTTGTGTATCCTATGATGATCCAGAGGCTGACCCCATTATTAAATCCACCAATGATATGACAAAGGATTTAGTAAAGTTGGCCGAAGGAGTAGATAATGCAGATAGAAAGATCAACTTGTACAAGAAAGAGTACAATGATCAATTCTTTGAATTACTCCCAGGAGTGTTTGTCAACCCAACCCAATTAAAGGACAAACAAATATGGCTTAAGGAATTGGAAGCCAAATTGTCACTGAGAATAAAAGGAATTGTTAAATCAGAGGATTCCTCTATATTTGTCAAAACAATTGAGGAGATTGAGAAATCAAATCTCATTATGGTTTCTTGAATTCAGAGGTCAATAAAATGAGGAATTCTTGGAAATGATTAGCCAAGACAAAAGCAAAAGTAATTAACTTCTCATGGCCTGCTGATGAGGTGTATCAGGAATGGACAAGAAAGTATGCAGTGCTTGATGTGGAGCAGTTAGAAAATGTTGCAATAGAACAACAAGAGGAAGAAGCCGTAGATGTTGGAAGAGACTTGTAACCACATTTGTAAAAGGTTTTGTAACTTCTTCTTAAGAAGTAAAGATTGTAACAAACTCTCCTAGGAAAGTCTGAAGCTATGTGTGCATCCATATTGTTATAAATGGATACCAGAACTAGTAAAAAAAGGATCGCAAGGAATTGTAAGAAAATGTTGCAGAAATTTATCTGAGCTTTTTTTCATGTTTTGATGGAGAATATTCGAATGTTTTTTTAATACTTTTAGAAGAAATATTAATACACAGACCATTGGTTTTGAGTTTAAACTTTGTGTTGTCTTCAAATATGTTTGCAAATGTTTATTGTTTCATTCTTAGTAATCTAGGGTTATTCCTTTTGAATATGGGTTGTAAGGCAACTTTCAGTAGATACGCTTCTTAGCTTTTCTCTTCAAGAGGGGAATTAAATACACAGGAATCATTTCTACTAGTAAATTCTTTGTGGGATATTTTGAATTTTGATGAACATAGTTTAGTTTGGTATGAATATATTCTTATGTATGTCAGGCATATATACAGATCTGTAGAAGCCAAACTGATGGAATATGTAGAGATGTTTGATTGTGGAAGTATTGTTTGAACTTAGATGACTCTGTGACCTTGGATAAGGCACTGGTATATATTAAGGTTATCTTCTATACATCTTGTAGATCAATACTGAACATGAGTATAAGTTTCATTCCTTTGTTTCAGTTAGTTTTAAGGTTATAAGATCCATTGGTTTTCAGACTGGTTTGTTGTGGATTTATCTTTTAAAAGTGTGAATTCAGTTCAAAAAGGTATACCCGCCTGAACTTTGGATAAGTTCGAAGTGTAGAAGGTTAATCAAACCTCGTCATATGTTGTCCTGAAAGTTTCCTTCTCTTTAATCTCTCTTCTACATACAAAGTTATCATATCTACAATAATTTAGTGGGAAAAGATCATAATCAACACATCAACATCTGCAAGAGTTTTCTGAATTAATGGGAGATTTTGAGATAAGTCAGGAAGATGTCTTCATGAAACTTTTTGTCCAATCTTTGAAGGAAAATGCCAGGGATTGGTTTTCTTATCTACCAGCATGTTCTATCTCTTCATGGGATGAACTAAAGGTAGAATTCATTGAACAATTTGGGGAGAGAATTAGTCCAAGTTCAGTTATGAAAAGATTCATGGGTATTTAGAAGGAAGAGGATGAGCTAGTTCCTATTTTCAACCTTAGATTTGCTAGAACATTGGATGACATTCCTAGCCATTATATGCCAAATGATGCAATATGTTTAGTTGTTTACTTGGCTGAATTTGATGAGGAAGTGAGTTATTTGCTAAGAGACAAGGATCCCAAAACCTTGCATCAAGCTTATAGGATAGTGATGGACATTGAGAACAACTTGAAGTATGGAATCCCTAAGGGTTATCTATCTACAAGGGTATGCTATCCCAAGACATTACATGTTGAAGAGAGGTATTAGCCAAAAGATGAAGATCAATGTCAAAGCATCTATATCCATGTTGATCACATTAGCCCTATTATAACAAATGTTTTGAACATAAGTATGAGTGAAGAGAACTTATCCCAGACAGTGGTTATTCATCATAGTATTGAAAAGGAGGTTGATGAGTAATTATGTGACATAATTGATACAAAAATGGAGATAATGTCAGTTACTCTACCATGTGATAGGAGTATTATTGTTTGCAATGAGGAGAGTACACAAAGGTTTTTCTGTAGTCTTATAGTTCAGGTAAATCTAGTAGATTATATGAAGAGAAATCAAAAAGTTATATGTCTAATGAAAATAGTGTTGATATGCAAGATTCTGATGACATTGATTCATTCTCACATAAATCAATTATGTGTGATGATGAGCATTTGAAGGATATGGTGCTACAAATTTTAGTTGATGATACTATTGAAATAGAAAGCTGCATGATGTGTACCAATGAAGAAGTTATCCCATTACAAGCCACTTTTAGTACTGTGGATCAGATTGTTTTTCATTGTTCTCATCACCAAAATGCCCCTGAATTGGCCTATATGTTTGAGAGGAATGTAGTTCAAAAGGGTCAAAATGGTCATGATGACTAAACTGAAGCCTATGAAAATCATGACATTGAGCATTTGCACTGTCAGGATTATATTGCTAGGGGTTGTTCTAGTTGTGATTCCTTGATTCCTAATGAATGTGAAATTAAGATCATAAGTGGTTTAATGAAAATTTGAATGCATTGTTTGATGAGGATGCAGATATGGATCAGTTATTACTTTATCATTATGTTTTTGAGAAGGGTTTTCATATGGTTCTTAACACTTTGTATGAAGAAACAATTAAGAGTCTGCACACTTTTGCATCAACTTTTGAAATAGATAATTATGAATATAAGGATGTGATATCTTTATTGATGTTGAAAGACAGTGATGATTTTCTCTCTGTTGCTGATATTGTTGATATCAAATGGGATTCAGAGTAGGAGGCTGATGTTTTTCTCCGGTTTGATGATTTGCAGTTACATGAAAGGATTATATCTGATCCTTTTCCTCCTTTGATAATAGTTTTCTTGTTATGTTCAATAAGAGAGTTGATTCTTTCAGGAGTTCTTTTTTCAATAAGCAGACTGATGTTTTAAACAAAGCCTATTTTCTTAGTTGTGTGCCATGATATGATGTTTTCTTCTTTCAGCCGGATGATGTTTTTACAGTGTGATATTGGTTTTAGTCAGGATATGTGTTATGTTCAATGCAACATATATATATCACAAGGTGACCAATATTTTAAATCATTTCATAAGTTTTAGGGTTTAGAGAGTAAGTGCAATGATAATTTTAAGCATAGTAGTTGGACAAAAAGGGCCGACAGGTTATTGTTGGTGGGGCTATTAGACTTCCTAAAGCATTAAGTCATTTTTAGCAGGCCTTTTACATTTTCCTATGTCTAAAAATTCTATGTATTTCCATCGGTGGATAAAGGCAAGTTAGATCTAACGGTCCATTCTTCCCCATGAATGAAAGTACAGGGAGGATAAAGACGACGACATTACGAGATGATGCCACATGCATTCGGTGGAGAGGGGCAATCTAGCGGTTTGAATTTTCAAGACCTCACATTACCAAGTCTCAGGAGGTAAAGACCGGTTTAGTAATGGCCCTATCAATTGGCACATTTTTTAAGTTGATGGTGATGTTATGATTTGGGTGAAAAGGTGCTCTATTTTTAATTTGAAAAGGTTAGCGGGCACTGTGGTTTCATGGTAAAGTACAAACATATCTGATGGTCCTCGTATCCCCGAGATAGAAGTTGCAAGAAGGTTATGGACCACATCATCTCGCCACATGTCTTGAGATGATCAAGGAAGACCTACTATGGGGCCACTGACAGCGTTGGGTTAAGAGATGCTATGACACTGAATTGTCATAGCTTTAATGTGTCCACAAGCCTTGATGGAAGGTCAATTTCCATATTGACTATTAACGATCATTTGATTTGCTAGGCTGGAAAAGATCTATGGTTGAGTTTAAAATTGACTTTTAAAAGGGTCATTAAAGGTATTGGTTGTAACCCATGCGGGAAAAATAGGACGAGAAGAATGTAGACTTGTCAACTTGGAGCAGATAGTGACAAATTGGGACACTTAGATGTCGACTCATTCCAGAAGGACTATTTTTAAAAAATTTACTATCAAAATTGATTAGATAGGCAAGGATGATATCTCAAAGGCATGAAAGGATTGGGATAGCCTCAGGGTTAGAGATGATGGATTACGAGTTCCTTGATGAATTTAGAGATAGCTTGTTGACAAGGATTCTGAAGACAAAAATGCACACTCAAGGAGGAATAAAATCATAAACAAAATCATTCATACAAGATGAGCCTTGGCAGGAAATACAATGAATGTGATAGGCATGATTTGTAGAGTCCATAGCTGGAAGGTTGAGTTGAAAGCACTGAAATGAGGATTTTTTGATGTGAAAGAGAAACACTAGATGAAATGTTTTGATTATAAATAAATAGGGTGGTGACTTAATTAGTATAGAGAAATGGAATCCTTTTCATTTTCTAAGAGCAGTTCTTGTTAGGATAACTGGTGAACAACTGAGAGGGAAGGGGGTGAATCAGTTGTTAATAGATTATAATTAAACCACTCAATAAACTTTAACCAGAGCACATAAACATTGAATACTGGAATAGCAAAAATAAATACCGGTAAGCAATAAAACTTAATTATGAAAAAACCACATAACACCATGATTTGTATGTGGAAAACTTGGTAAAGGGAAAAACCATAGTGGGAAGCCTACCCACAGTCAGATGATACTTCTATAGAAAGTATGTGATACAATAAGGGGCCTACACATGCAGTAAGACACACTACCTATAGTGTACTACTCATTACAAAATATTCTTATTGACTACAGAGAGGTCATAACCACCTCAAGATATTTGGACAACAATCCAGAATAATGAACTGCCAGAGATAGCATCTACCATGCTTGATTACAGTCCCGATTAAGCTCAATACTAAAGGCCTTTGACCTCTTACTTAAAACCAATTTGATCACTTATGATCTACAAAATCTCCTTCACATATGATATTACATTCCATGACCATGATTATCAAATTTCCATTCCCATACCATTCCATGATCTACAATGAGATCTTACATCAATTTATACAAACCCTAAGGCCTAAACCAATTAGGCTGACCACCTAAAAGATATTACAATAAGATCATTACATACATCCATATTACAATGATATGCTATGTCGGTTTTAGATCGAAACAACAATAACCAATCCATAAATCATCCCAGTAATGTGTAGAGAACACATTAAAATGATACTAGTCCATAACCTAGATAGGTACTGGACCTAATTTGGGTCCACCACACCAAAGAGATGTCTTCAATTAGTTGAGGCATGATCAAGGATCACCTTCTGCATCTTGAACTCCATCTAGAAGCCACACCAATACCACTTGGCATTCTATCAAGGTTTCTCAGTGAAAGCTCTACTGGTTAAACCTTAAACCCATACCAAAACCTGTCTGCTAGTAACCAACCATAACCGATAGTGTTGACATCAATGACAAAACATCAATGCAACACATAATCATTTCATCCATATTGCCAACAATCTCCCCCTTTGGCATTGAAGGCAACACTAGATGTGAAAAACATCTAAGTACCAAGAAATGCCAAACAAGTCTCCCCCTGTGAATAATATATCTGTAAAGTTTTGAATTTATTTTTCACATCACTATCTCTCCCCCTTTGACATCAATGCCAGAAATCTAACAAAAATATCAGAGCAATAATATAAGCCGCTGAATCTCAAAGATGACTACTCCCCCTAAGTAGTAGCACCACTCATCAGTGCTGAAATGAATAGTATCTTTGATAATTAATGTGAGACTAATGCCAAACTGTGTCAATCAAGTCTCTGTCAGAGGAGCAGAAACCCCTAACCTATCTCTCAAATAATCAAATGATTCCTTAGACATCAGTTTAGTGAATATATCTATAGTCTTCTCTTTAGTGTTCACATAAACCAGTCTAACTTCCTTTTCTTCCACCTTGTCCCTCAGAAAGTTATATTTTATTGATATGTGTTTAGTCTTAGAATGAAATACCAGATTCTTAGATATGTCAATAGCTGTAGAGTTATCACAATAGATAACTAATGGTTCCCTACAATTTACCTTGATATCCTTCAACATTTTCTTCATCCACAAGACTTAAGTGTAATTAGTCGTTGCTACAACATATTTAGCTTCTACAGTAGATAAAGAAATGCATGACTGCCTTTTGCTGATCCATGAAACCAATTTCTTTCCAATAAAGAAAGCTCCACAAGAAGTTCTCTTCCTATCATCAATATCTCCTGCCCAATCTAAATCTGTATATGCATGTAAGGTGAAGTCATTATCTCTAGAATACCATAAGCCATAATTTGTTGTTCCTTGCAAATACTGGAATATCCTCTTTATTGCACATTCATGATTTTCTTTAGGATTACTTTGATATCTTGAAACAATACTTACTACATTCATAATATCTGGTCTAGTTAGAGTTAGATATAACAAGCCACCAATCATAGACTTATACCTTATTAGATTTACCAATGCAGATGTATCTTTTATAGATAATTTCTCACTTGTCACCATAGGAGAACTTACTAGTTTGGAATTATCCATATCAAACTTCTTCAACAATTCCCTTAGATATTTATTTTGATAGATAAAGATGCCTTTGTCAGTTTGAGTAATCTGCAAACCTAATAAAAATCTCATCTCACCAATCATGGACATTTCAAATTCATTCTTCATATTATTAGAGAATTCCATGCACAATTTATCTTCTCCAAAAATGATATCATCAAAAAATACTTCAATAATCAAAATGTCATCATCAGTGATCTTATAATATAAATTACTATTAGCACTACCTTTAGTAAAACCAAGATTCAAAAGATATTTATCCAACCTTGCATACCAAGATCTAGGAGCTTGTTTCAAACCATATAAAGCTTTCCTTAATATGCAAACCATAACTTTATCATCTGTCAATGAAAATCCATTAGGTCGTTCAATGTATACCTCTTTCTTAAGTTCACCATTCAAAAATACACATTTAACATCCATTTGATAGACCTTATAGTTCTTATAAGCTGCATAGGCAAGAAATAGTCTAATAGCTTCAATTCTAGCTACAGGTGCAAATGTCTCACCATAATCAATTCCTTTTATTTGAGAATATCCTTTACAAAACAATCTAGCCTTATTTCTTACAACTTGACCATCCTCATTTAATTTATTCCTAAGAACCCATTTAGTTCCAATAACATTCTTATTTTTAGGCCGGGGAACTAAAGTTCAAGTCTCATTCTTTTCTTTCTGATCTAATTCATCTTCCATAGCCTTTTAACCAATGTTTATCTTTACAAGCTTCAATAACAGATGTCAGTTCAATTTGAGAAATAAGACATACCTCTTCATTTTCCAATCTTCTTCTTGTCATAACTCCCTTGTTCCTATCTCCAATGATTTGATCTTTAGAATGATTTAACCTTACATACCTTGGTGTCTTCTGAACTTTAGATTCACTATTCTGATCATCAGTCACAGTTGAATTTTCTGATTGTACTGGTGTAATTGTTTCAGTGTCTTGTACTGGTTGAGGTATTGCCAGTTCAGTTATGATCATTTCCACTATTGGTTCATTGTCATATGCTATAGATTTATTTCTATATTGCTCATCCACTTTCACATTAGTGCTCTCCATAATTTTCTGCAATATTTTGTTATGACATTTATATACTTTGCTTTGAATTGAATATCCATGAAATATCCCTTCATCACATCTATGATCAAATGTCCTAATTGAATCATCCCTTTTGATATAACATTTACTTCCAAAAATTCTAAAATATTTAATAGTAGGTGTATGTCCAAACCATAATTCATAAGGGGTCTTACCGGTTTCACCTTTGATGTGAACTCTGTTGAATGTGTAGACTGTTGTACTTACTGCTTCTCTCCAGTAGATGTAAGGCAATTTGGCTTCCATTGTTATAGTTCTTGCTGCATCCAAAATGGTTCTATTCATTCTTTCCACTACTCAATTTTGCTGAAGAGTCCTAGGTGTAGATAATTATCTCCTAATTCCATTTGTCTCACAATAATTGTTAAAGTCATGAGAAGTGAAGTCACCACCTTGATCTAATCTCAGACATTTGATTTTCAATCCTATTTATATTTCTACCTTTTCTTTAAATATCTTGAATTTCTCGAAGGCTTCAGACTTCTCCCTAAGAAAATTCACCCACATCATCCTAGAATAGTCATCAATAATCAACTTGAAATACCTATCACCTTGAAAGCTTCTAGTCCTTGTTGGACCACATAAGTCAGTGTAAATCAAATATAGTACATTATTACATTTATCAAATATGCTCTTGAAATAAGTTATAACTTTCTTTCCCAATTGACATTCCTTACATACCAGATTATGATGCTTCATAATCTTAGGTATATCTCTAACTGCCTTTGTTGAACTAATCTTGACAATACAATCAAAATTAACATGACACAACCTTTTATTCCATAACCAACTCTCATCAATATGAGCAATCAAACATGTCTTATTACTAATGTTCAAGTGAAAGATATTATCTCCAGTCTGAGTACCGGTTGCAATCTCCAAACCAATTTTGTTAATGATTTTGCATTTTCTATCTTTAAACTGATGTTGGAAACCCTTGTCCACCAATTGACCAACACTTAAAAGATTATGCTTTAAACCTTCTACATAATAGATATTATCAGTATTATGCTTACCATCTAGAGAAATAATACCTCTACCTTTGATCATACATGCTCTGTCATCTCCAAATCTGACTTGACTATGATTGTATTCTTGCAGGGACAAATGTTTTATTTTATCTCTAGTCATATGATGTGAGCATCCATTATCAATTACCCATTCATCCTTGTCTTCAACTTTTTCTGCTAGGGCCTTTTCTTCATTGTTGATAGCTGGTTCTGGTTCATCTTCCTTTAAAGCATAAAACACCCATTCCTTTCCATTATTGGATCCACTAGCAGAGTTTGTTGTTGGTTCATGCTTAGAGTCATCACTTACTCCTTCCTCATCTGCTATGTAGTATTGTTTACTTTTCTTGAATCTATATCTATTCTGATTAGGCTTAAATGATTTCTTAACTCTCTCTTCAAATATTGCATTCCTTCTAGGACATCTAGATGCAAAATGACCAATCTTATTACATACTTACTTACATCTAGGTGCTTTTCCTTCATACTTACTTCATGTCAGTTCTTTAGGTACTCTTCTAGCAAATAAGTTTTCAAGTTGCTTAAATTCTTCATCCTCTTTCCTCATATCTTCTAATTCTTTTGCATATAAGGCTTTCCAATCATTATTGCCAGTATACAATGGTGCATGAAAAGAAGGTTTAAACTTTGTAGCTCCAGAAGGTCCAAATTCTTCAAGCTCAAAAGTAGATAAGTTCCCAATCAAAATGTCTCTGTTAACTGAAGTGTTTTCCATTGTTCTTAGTTCATTAATTGCAGTTGCCTTCATCTTGTAAGCTAGTGGAAGGGCTCTCAAGGCTTTGGAAACTATTTTATCTTCACTCAGAGATCCTCCACGACATTGAATTCCCATGACAATCTCATTTACTCTTTCCATAAATGTAGCAATTTTTTCATTATCTTCCATCTTCAAGTTCTCATACCTTACTTGGTAACCATCAAGTTTGACAATTTTGATAGTAGGATCACCTTCATTCAGAGTTTACAATTTATCCCACATAACCTTTTCTGATGATTTATCAGTCAATCCCATGATTTGCTGATCAGTAAGTGCAGACAAGAGGGCTTCTCTAGCTCTGCAATCATTTTCAATATTCTTGTCCAGGTCTATAGGAGCAGGATTTATAGATGCTAGATTATAAGGTGTATATGAATTCTCAGTGATCTCCCAAATATCCTTGCCAAGACATCTAAGATGAGTCTCCATTCAGATTTTCCATATCCCATAATTTGTTCCATCAAACTTAGGGATTTCTCTTCTGAAAATAGTTGTCGGTGGATTAGAAGTATTAGTTGCATAGGATCTACCTCAATTAGTTAAGCTTTTGCAAAAGAGGACCAAAGCTCTTATACCAATTTTTCAGATAGCCGATGAACAACTAATGGGGGGGTCAATCAATTATTAATAGATTTTAATTAAACCACTCAATAACCTTTAACCGAAGCACATGAATATTGAATACTGAAATAGCAGAAATAAATACCGGTAAGCAATAAAACTTAAGAACAAAACAAAGAATTAACACAATGCAACCATACCATATAACACCATGATTTGTACATGGATAACCTAGTAAAGGGAAAAACCATGGTGGGAAGCCTGCCCACAGTCAGATGATACTTCTACAGAAAGTATATGATACAATAAGGGGCATGCACATGCAAGAAGGCACACTACCTAGAGCATACTGCTCATTATAAAAGAGTCTCACTAACTACAGAGAGGTTATAACCACCTCAAGATATTTGGACAACAATCTAGAATAATAAACTGCCAAAGATATCATCTACCATGCCTGATTACAGTCCTAGTTAAGCTCAATACTGGAGGCCTTTGACCTTTTACTTAAACCCAATCGATCACCTATGATCGACCAAACCTACTTTGCATATGATCTTACATTCCATGACCATGATCATTACATTTCCATTCCCATACCAATCCATGATTTACAATGAGATCTTACATCAATTTATACAAACCCTAAGGCCTAAAGCAATTAGGTCAGTCACCTAAAAGATATTACAATAAGATCATTATATACATCCATATTACAATGATATGCCATGTCGACTTTAGATCGAAACAATAATAACCAATCTATAAATCATCCCAGTAACGTGTAGAGAACACATTAACATGATATTGGTCCATAACCTAGATAAGTACCAAACCTAATCTGGCTCCACCATGCCAAAGCGATGTCTTCAATAATTTGAGGCATGATCAAGGATCACCTTCTGCATCCTGAATTCCATCTAGAAGCCACACCAGCACCACTTAGCATTTTTTGAAGGTTTCTTAGTGAAAGTTCCACTGGTTAAACCTTAAACCCATATCGGTAACACAGGATCTTTTACCAGTAACAAAAACTTAGCTTGTTAGTAACCAACCATAACAGATAGTGTTGACATCAATGAAAAACATCAATGCAACACATAATCAATTCATCCATATTGCCAATAGTTCTTTCTTCTATAAGTAAAATGATGTTTGAGCAAGGGCATAAATGGAGTTGATGTATGCTCTGTGATACCGGATGGATCTTTTTTTTTTCTGTGTGAGTATGTTTATTGTCAGAGGGGTTGTGAAAGTGGGATGGATTTCCAAAGGGGGCGTGAAAGATTTTTCTTATGAAGAAAGGCCACGCATGGCACAACCTCATCTTCTACTCTTCCACTAGATGGAAGGGGATTCTAAGAGGGAGCCCATAGAGGAATGAAAGAAGGACTTATTTGGGTGAGGAATGGTAGCCAATTATCCATGTGACTGCATGGAAGTTGAGACCCCTCCCCAACATATTATGTTTCCCCTATAGCTCCTCCTTCCACTTTCTCTGATCTTGGGCATGAAGGCTTAAGGTCCTCTTCTATTTTAGAGGTGACTTTTCTTCTTGCCGAGACCTGGTGTCCCTTCCAAGAATGGAGATGCTCTATAGGGAAGAAGCCTAACATTTCACACTCCATCCAAAGATGTCAGGGTGATAACGACATGGCTCAAATGGTTTTTCTTCTACCAATTTCTAGTTAAAAATATTGATTCATAGGTGCCAGCTCATGGAAATAGAATATCTTCATAATAGAACTGCATATGGTCTTTTAGGCCTGATTGGTGAGAGCAAATCTACTATTGACATGTATCTTTTTGGCCTGAAGCTTGTTGGTTCCTTTCTTCTATAAAAAGGGAAATTAAGGTCATAAGATGGGTTCAAATTTTTGAGGAGTCTCTTATAGGTTCAAATTTTTCTTGTTCCTTGGGTTTTTCCTTGTCTATTTCTAGTAGTGAGTTTAGGTGAAGTGAGCAGGCTGTAATGTATTTTACAAAGAAAATAAAGAAGCATTTTAATGTCAATCTTTGAATAGGTTCTTGAAGGAGTTATATGTAAATTTCATCCTGTGATAGAAGAAGTATTTTTATTCAAATAAAAATAGAATTCTGACTCTTTTCTCTCCATTGTATGATTGTATGAATTTTTTAGTGAGATCAACCAAGGTTTTATTTTATTTAGTTTGTTGTTGTGATGTATGTAGTTTTCTGTTTATTCTTAGACCCAAGGGGTTAATTGAATTGCTTAAATAGAGTTGCAGTAGGATAGGAATTGTGCAGGGATTTTTAGATAAGTAGTTTGGGTTGGGATTGCAAATGAGATATACTATAAGGAATTATTATCTTAGATCTTATACTATAAGATGAGATTCTATCACATTTTCAGTTTATGTTTTGTATCTTCAGGTGCCCAATGGAGTAAGTCACTAATTACTACTTGTAAGTGTCTTTATTAATCAACCTTGTTTCAATTTCACCAATGAATCGATACAAATTGTTGATTATCAGAACATCATTGCTAAGTTTTTATGTATTTTTGAGTTGTCCTATCCATCTCATGCTCCAGTTAAGGTTGAGGATCATTGAAGGATTTTCCATCTTTGAGCATTCTCCCTTTCTGTTGAGCCTCTCTTATGAGATAATTTGCATTATTTTAGTGAATTGTTGAGTGTGGTGCAGAGATCAAGAAGTTCACTAAAGGGATTACCATCTCGGGTCTTGTAGAGCCCAAAGTGTAGAAGGATTTGCAGAAATCCTTGTCAAAGTTGGTCTAAGCCTAAAGGATATTGATAGTTGGAAGATGCTTTCCATAGGTATTTAGAGGAATCATCTTGGTCTCTTCCTTGTAGCAGTGTAAACCCATTTTCGGGCACCAACACTGGTAATAAGGATTTGAATAGTTAAAGTTTTGTAATCTATTGACAACTGATTCATCCCCCCCCCCCCTCTAAGTTATTCTCTAGTTATTTAAGATATCTAACAATTGATATCAAAGCTTGGTCCTCTCTGTAGAAGCTTAACTGCTTGAGGAAGAGCCTATGGTATCTAACAGTTCAAGTTCATCAAATACATCTACAGTTGTTTTCTAGAGAGAAATTCCTAGGCTTGATGGAACAAATTACAAGATATGGAAGATTCAAATGGAGACTCATCTGATATATCTTGGAAAGGAAATTTGGGAGATCACTGAGAAAGGAGTAAAACCTTTTAATTTGGCATCTGGAAATCCTCCTCTAGCAGGCCTAGATAAGGATCTTGAGAATGATTGTAGAGCTAGAGAAGCCTTTTTGTGTGCACTTTCTAATCAGCAAATATTGGGACTAACTGATAAATCAACTACAAAGGCTATTTGGGACAAATTGGATACTCTGAATGAAGATGACCCTATTGTTAAAAATGCTAAACTTGATGGTTACTAGGTGAGGTATGAGAACCTAAAGATGGAAGAAGATGAAAGGATTACTACTTTTATGGAGAGAGTTAATGAGATTGTTATGGGAATTCAATGTTGTGGCGAATCTCTGATGGAAGATGAAATAGTTTCTAAAGTACTGAGAGATTTACCTTAGTTGGGAAGTTATGTTCTTTTGAACTTGAGGAATTCAAACCTTCTGGAGCTATAAAATATGAACCTACTTTTCATGCATCTACATCATCTACCGGCAAGACTGATTGGAAATATTTATATGCAAAGGAAATAGAGGATACGAAGAAAGAAGATGAAGAGTTTGAGAAAGTTGAAGCCTTATTTGCTAGAAGAGTACCTAAAGAACTAGTAGGAAGTAAGTATGAAGGAAAATAACCTTTTAAATGATTTGCATGTAATAAGATAGGTCATTTTGTATCTAGATGTCCTAAAAGGAATTCAAGATTTGAAGAGAAAGCTAAGATATTTTAGGCCTAACCATGATTATCAGAACAAGCATAACTACAGGAAGAACAAAGACAAATAATGCTACTTTGCTAATGACGAAGGTGTGATTGATTGTGATGATGAACCGACACAAGATTCTGCTAGTGGATCCAGCAATGGAAAGGAATGTGTATTTTTGGCTATCAAGGAAGATGATCTGATACCTAAAGAGAAGGCCCTTGCTGCTAAAATTGAAGACACAGATGAATGGGTGATTGACAGTGGATGTTCACATCATATGACTGAAGATAAAAGGAAGTTCTTATCTTTGAAATAATTTGATGGTGGTCTAGCTAGATTTGGAGATGAAAAAGCATGCATGATCAAGGGAAGAGGAACAATATCATTGGATGGTAAGCATAACACTGATAATATTTATTATATTGAGGGGTTTAAGGTATAATATTTTGAGTGTAGCAAAATTGGTGGATGAGGGATTTTAGTTAGAGTTCAAGGATGGAAAATGCAAGATTATCAACAAATCTGGATTGGAGACTACAACCAGTACACAAACTAAAGCTAAAATCTTTCATTTGAACTCCGATAAGAAGACATGTTTGATTGCACAAATTTATGAGAGTTGGCTATGACATAAGAGGTTATGTCATGTGAATTTTGATTGCATTGTGAATATTAGTTCTACTAAGGCAGTTAAAGATATACCTAAGATTGTAAAGCCCTATAATCTGGTATGTAAGGAATGTCAAATGGGAAAGAAAGTCAAAAATTCTTTTAAGAGTATACAAGACATATCTATGATGTTCTTGATCTTATTTATACTGATTTGTGTGGTCCTTCTAGAATCAAAAGTGTTCAGGGTGATAGATATTTCATGCCAATCATTGATGACTTTTCAAGAATGATGTGGGTTACTTTTCTAAGGGAGAAGTCTCAAGCATTTGAAAAGTTCAAAATATTTAAAGCTAAAGTTGAGATAGAGATAGGATTGAAGATTAAATGCTTAAGATTAGATTAGGGTGGATAATTCACATCCGGTGAATTTAACAACTATTGTGAGAAGAATGGGATAAGGAGATAGTTGTCTTCACCTCAGACACCTCAGCAAAATGGAGTTGTGGAAAGGAAGAACAAGACTATCTTGGATGCGACTAGAAATATAATGATGGAAGATAATTTGCCTTATGTCTACTGGAGAAAAGTTGTAAGAACAATGATATACACATTCAACAGAGTTCATATCAAAGGAGATATCAATAAGACACCTTATAAGTTATGGTTTAGTCATAAACTGATAGCTAAGTATTTCAAAATCTTTGGTAGTAAATGCTATATCAAAAGAGATGATTCCATTGGAAAGTTTGATCCTAGATGTGAGGAAGGAATATTTCTTAGTTATTCTAATGAGAGAAAAGTATATAGATGTTACAACAAAAGATTGCAGAGAATTGTGGAGAGCACAAATGCCAAGATTGATGAGCAAAATAGAAGTCAAATCAGAAATGAGAGAGAATCAATAGTGGAAATGATCATACCTAAATCGGTAGCACCTACACTAGAACAAAATGTTGAAGTAGTTACTCTGGAATTATCATAAAATTCAACAATAACTGAAGATAATGACAAAGGAACAAAAAACAAGAAGAATCCTAGGTATGTAAGGTTGAATTATTCATAAGATTAGATCATTGGAGACAAAAACAAAGGAGTGATGACAAGAAGAAGGTTGGTAGCTAATGAGGTATGTTTAATTTCTCAAATTGAACTGGCATCAGTAATTAAAGCTTGTAAAGATGAATGTTGGGTGAAGCAAATGTTGAAGGATATAAAGGGGGATTGTAATGAACTGGTATTTGTTCACTGTGATAACTCTATTTCTATTGATATATCAAAGAATCCAATATTTCATTCTAAGACAAAGCACATATCTATCAAGTATAACTTTTTGAAGGAGAAGGTGGAAGCAAATGAAGTTAGACTGGTTTATGTGAACACTAAAGAGAAAATTGTAGACATCTTCACTAAACCTTTTCCTAAAGAATCATTTAAGTACTTCAGAGATAGATTGGGGGTTTTTGCCTCTTTAGTAGAGACCTAAGTGATGTTTATTGGCATCGGTCTGCTATGCATTATCAAAGACATTACTCATTCCTGATTGATGTGGTGGTGCTACTACTCAGGGGGAGTAGTCAGCTATAAGAATTAGAGGATTTATGATTTTTCTTTGATATATATGTCAGATCTTTGGCATTGATGTCAAAGGGGGAGAGTTATTCTTGTGAAAAACATAAGGGAGAGATATATTCATTAGGAGAGTTTGGTTCAGAGCTTCATTGCTATATCATTCTATGGGAGATTGTTGGTTGTCTTCCATAGGGGGAGACATATTTGGCATTTCTTGGCACTTGGATGTTTTTCACATCTAGTGTTTCTATCAATGCCAAAGGGGGAGATTGTTGGCAATTTGGAGGAATTGATTATGTGTTGCATTGATGTTTTGTCATTGATGGCAACACCGACTATTTTGGTTGTTTAACGATTTCCAGTTGGTTCTAGTAGAATTGTTGGTTTATGATATTGATCCTGTATGCTCCTGTATGCTTTGGTTTGTGGAACTGATTTAGATCTGTCATTCATGCTATTCAGATGCATATCACGATTAGTTAGTTTGGAATTTGATGACTCGGATACTATCATTTGTTCTAGTAAGCCTTTTGGTCACTGGTAAGTTTTTTACCGATAGAGCTTTGTTGAAGATCTTTTGATGCACGTGATAAGTGGTGTTGGTGTAACTTCTAGATGGATTTTGGGATGTTGTTGGTTATCTTGTTTATGTTCCTGTTGATTGGTGGTGTTGGATTTGGGTCTGGATCTAATGTTATCTTATTATGCTAGGCTATGGACCGACTTATGTAACATGTTGATGGGTGATCACGATGCATGACTAGATGAATTCACTGATTAAATTATGTTGTTTCAGTCTTAGGCTAACTTGGTTGATCATTGGATTCTGGATTTATGTTATGAATTTATTAAATTATCTTAAGTGGCCAACCTAATTATTTAGGTCCTGGGTTGGTATATATATGATGTTAGATCTCTTTGTAGATCATGGGATTATGTTAATGGGATGGTTATATGATTATCTGTGTGTGAATAATGTTGTAATCATATGCAGGAGTTTTGGTCGATCATAGGTGATCAAATTGGGTTGGTAAGATAGGTTTAAGACCTCCAGTATTGCGTTTAACCAAAACTATACTCAGGCATAGGAGATGTTACCTTTGTAGTTCACTCTTCTTTCTGGATTGTACTTTGGATTTATTTTGAAGTTAGTGAGGCTTCTTTTATGATGAGAAGTGCACTCTAGGTTGTTGGCCTTTCTGCATGTGCAAGCCGCTCATTTTGTAATCACATACTTATTGTAGAAGTATTATCTGACTGTGGGTAGGCTTCCCACCGTGGTTTTTACCTTTACTGGGTTTTCCCTATACAAATCGTGGTGTCATGTGTTCTAGATGGATGGTAACTGTTCTGTGATTTCTGTTTATGCTTAATTATTAAATCTCATGGTATGATGAAAGAATAAGTATCCAGTAGATTACTGAGAGGGGGGTGAATCAGTAAATAGAAAAACTGAAACAAACTTCCCAAACTCAAACTCAAACATACAAAGTAAACTTATCAATGAAATAACACTCTCAAGATCAAGACTCATAAGAATACTGGTTGAGTGTTACAATAACTTAATAGTAAACAACATTTAACTTGTAAACATCCAAATTCTTTATCATATGCCAATTCTTCATTTTTCAATGCTTCTGGTAATCATGCCTTATCAAAAAAAGTTAAGTAGTTAATCAAATCAACCATAAGATCATAACCACAAAAACATTCACCACATAACATAAGTATTTATATGTGGAAAACCCAAATAGATGAAAACCATGGTGAGATGGGACTCACAAGATAATATCTGAACTCTTCTGAAGTTCATCCTATTAGGAGCCAAGCCTATTAAAGCTTTTACAAAAGTCCTGTTAAGAACTGATCCTATTAGGAATCACCTAATTAAGGGATTGACTACAAATGCCTTGTTAGAAGAAAATACCCTATAAGGAGCAACCTCAGTAGAGGATTTAAAAATCCAATCTAATGGACCACCTTGTTAGAGGATTTACTAAGTAACCAAGCTTGTTAGAGCTTACCCAGTTAGGGGATTTCAATTCTATTGTAATTGTTAGAAAATAGTAGGAGTTTCTTGATCTATCTGAATAACACTACACTTGCTTGATCAGATCCATTTAAACTTCTATCTACCTTTACTCAAATTGCAGACTCATTCTCCAGTTCAGAAACCACACACTCAACTGATTTCTACCAGCTCTTGCCAAGACTAAACAAAACAACTTCAGCGACCTTAAATACAAATCAGTTAGGTCGGTAACACAACAAAAATCTAATCCTCTCATCAAGATTAAAAACAAGTCGGTACAAGTATGACCATTGTATTTCATAAAAATCTCTACACATCAATTAAGAAAACCTCAACCACTCCTTGATTACTGCTTCATCGAGCTCAGTAACTCATCACGCGCTTTGCATTAGATGCAATACACTTTGCTCACTCCCTAGACAAACAAACATGCCAAAATAATTGACCTTGTCTTCATACAATGACCTTATGTGTCACCATCATTACTGCTCAACATTAGATCATAAACCAACATAACCAATTCAACAACCTTAATCAATTAGGGTTTAAGAAAACCAACTGGTAGGGTTTACCAGTTATGTTGGCAGATGCACACTCCAATGAGAAATTGTAGGTGATTGAAGGTATTTTCATTGATGGCAACCTTACAATCATATGGCACCAACAGACACCAGCATAGGCACAGACACTGACATCGACAGTGGCAAAGATTGATTACCGGCACCTTGGCCAATAGGATTTTATTTATTGTATTTTGTAATTAATTGTAATATCTTTTTGAAAGCTGACAAGGCATATTGTAATAAGGCTCATATATAAGTATGAGATCTTAGAGAACATTTGTATATAGGATATATGATGGATATTATGTGTGAATACTAAGGCAGAGTTTGGAATAAGGTTTTTAGAAGTTGTAGAGCTAAAAGCACTACTGGATCTGGCATAGCAGATGCCCTTTTGTAGCACTACATGACATTGGATTTTTATAATCCACTTTTGTAAGTCAGTGAGACTTCTCTTTTGTATTTAAGTAGTGAGCTTTAGGTAGTTGGCCTTCCTGCATGTGCAGGCCCCTATTGTAATAGTAATATTGTTAGGATTAGGATTTCCAAAGATATTGAGAGGGGGGGTGAATCAGTATCTGACCAGCTAGTAAATTTAATTGACTTAAAGCATGAAAAACATATTAAAACTGTGTACCGGTAAATAATAAATAATGTAGTAAACAAGAATATAAACAACCACATGAGAAGCACACCATAACATAGTATTTTAATGAGAAAACCTAGTGTGGGAAAAACCTCAGTGGGATTTGTCACCCACAATATTTGCGTACTAACCAATAAGGGAATATTACTCTTACAATAGGGGCCTGCACATGCAGGAAGGCCAAGTGCCTAGAGCTCACTGCTCAATTACAAAAGAAGTCACACTCACTTACAAAAATGGATTTTATTAATCCAATGTCTTGTACTACTTTAGATTAGCATCTGCTATGCCAGATCCAGTACTGGTTTAAGCTCTGCTACATACATAAACCCTTAACCTATAGTTCACATATTAGGTTTGCTTATTTCACAACCTATCACACACATTTCCTGTTAAAAAATGATCTCATACATATATGAGTCATATTACAACTCACCATGTCAGCTTACAATGATTTTACAATTAATTACAAAATACATTACAAACAAAATTCTTGTCGACCAGGGCACCGGTATCCTTCCTTTCATTATCGGTGTTCTGTGTGCTGGTGTAGAGTTTGTCGTTTCTGGTGCCGGTATCCTGTCTTGCCGATATCATATAATTGTAAGGTTGCCATCAATGACAAAACTTTCAATCACCTACAATTTCTCATTGGAGTGTGCATTTGACAAAAATCTCCCCCTTTGGCATTGATGGCAACACTCATGAGAAAAATTAAAAAGTGTCCAAAATGATATCCAAAAATAGTTTGCCAAAATTGTCTTGCTAAAACTGTATGCTCCCCCTAGGCAGATGAAGTCCCTTCCTTTTGACCATTTTTCTCATCCCACTACTCCCCCTTTGACATCAATGACAAAGGTTGTCATTCACTGTCAGTAGAGTCCTACCTGGATTGTTGTAACCAGTGGGTTAGAATCTGAAAGATATCTGTTAAAACTAAATTCATGCCATTGCGGAAAGTTTTCCAGTCTTTTATTACCTCTTGTGTTCTTTGCACTGTACCGGTGAGTATGTACATTTTCTCTTCCGGTGTCTTCAGTCTGGGAACCAGAGCCTCAGATATTTCTTTTCTCAAGGAAATAAGATACTCTAGTCTTGGACTAAGTCTGTATTTTAAGTCCTTTGCCTTATCCTTTATTCCCTGTTTGTCTTTCTCTAATTTCTTGATTTTCTCTTCCTACTCTGCAATTTTCTTTTCTAATTCCAAAAATGAATCTGATGTTCCAATCAAATTGTTAGCAATATTATTTAACTTCTCTTGAGCTTTTCTGATCTCCTTGTCAAGATCCTCTGTTAAGACATTTGTTTTGCAAGTATCCCTGTACAGTTTCTTGAAGTCAAGAATTATTTCTCCAAGTTCCGGTAATAGGGTATCCATTTTATCCTTGTTCTTATTTACAATATCCTCAAATAATTTCTCTTTTTCCTTTATCATCCTTTCCTTAAATGTACCCTCATTTATTTGATCAACAATTGTTAGATTGCTGGTGATAAACTTAGACAGTGTGTCTACTTGACCTAAAGAATCTTTATTCTCAATACTGCACTTTGGTGCTATCAATTTAAGAATTGGTACAATATCATCAATAGCCTTATAGGCTTGTGCATTGCATTCCGTAATCTTCTTTATTGAATCTAATAAGACCTCTGTTACATTAGTAGGTCTAAATTTTGTCATAGTTGTACTAGATGTTTGTCCAACAGTTTTTATAATAGCCATGCTACCGGTTGTATTTATTTCCTTTCTTGGTTCGACCTCTGGTAGGTCTGTCTGAGTTTGCATTTCCACAAACAAAGTTTTAGGCTTTTTAGTTTGACCGAGTGGCATTGTCTCTATTTGTACCTGTGCTTCAACTATACCGGTTTGGGTTTCTCCAAATGTGTCTCAGATGGTTTCTCTGAGCTTTCAGTTGCCGGTTCCTCAGTTTGTGCCTCTGAACTCTCTTTTTCCGGTTCTTCAGATGGTTTTTCTGTTGTATCTACTAGTTTCTCTATGGTATCCTCTATTGGTTGCTCTTCCTATGTAGGTTTTTCTATGTTTATCTCGACCTCTGTAGCCTGTGACTTAGTGGTCACATTTTTCTCCTTATCCTTAGTGGTTTCTCTGTCAACCACAACATTAACTTCCTGAGTATCTACATTTACAGTATACAAATTTTTTGATTCAGGGTTAGTATCTTCTACTGGAGTCTCCATACTCTCAGTGGTTGGTTGATTTGTAGTAGTGTCTACCGGTGGAGTATCTAAAGGAGGTGGGGGCATATTATCAGTTATTTTAAAACTTGGTGGTCCACCTACCTTACCTTTCCCCTTATCTCTGTCATTTTGATATACTTTGATAGTTCTTGGCTTAAGTAATTCTTCCTCTTTTTCTTTTTCCACAAAAAATATATCCCATCCATCTACTGTTTCCTTAGAGACTTCCTTTACTCTACCTGCCATCAGTGCTACATGTCGGTGAGCAATGGAGAATACTGTTCGGTTAGCCTCACTGATTAATTTGTCTATTTCATTAGGCAAGTTAACTAGATGCACTGCAAGTAATTTTTCAATCTTAATCTTCTTATCTAGCTCAACAATGGCTAATCTTCTAGCTTCTAATCTCCTATACAGATCATCTGGAATTTCATCAACAACTTCCATTAAGAATTTCTTGTATGTATCTAAGTGTAAAATTACACTATTCTCTATACTTTCCTTGTCATCTGCTAATAGTGTGTTGTATATTTTGTTAATGTTCTTCAGCTTGCCATCCTCTGTAATTTCACTAAGAAGTTTGTCTAGAGGAGCAATAGTCTATTTCACCTTCTTCTTCTTAGGAGTCATTTTCTTCATCAGAGGCCTTATTGCTTGTTGCTTATGTCTTGTTCTTTTTGGTGTAGGAGAGGGTTCCGGTAAGGTTTTTCTTTTCCTTTCAACCCTTTTAAACTTTGTCGGTATATCACTCTTAGAAGAAGTTCCAACTGGTAAAAGATTAGTTTCTGATTGAAGTTCTTTCAACTCACTTTCAGTTATACCAGTTTGTTTTAACACATCTTCCTTAATTTCCTTTTCCTGTCGAGTTCCTTTTCTTATAGTTACTTTGACTTTCTTAACCCTTTTCCTTGATTGTATATTGCTCTCAATTGTTTCTGTACTACCAAATGTTTTCTCTTCTGGTTCATTAGGAGCTTCAAGGAGGGCTTTTGCATAAGTTTCTATGATGTTATCATCTATCTCATATAGCCCATTTCAGTTACCCAAATGGTTCTAGGGATAACTGCCTCCATCCAAATTTCATCTTTATTGACCACAAAATAGATTTCCTTTTGATACTTATCCACAATAGCTTGTTATAGTCTTACTCTATTCTTCATTCGAGCCTTAAATGCTTGAAAATGCTCATTTATGTTTTTCGCCCTATTCTCTCCCATATTGTTTAATAGTTCTGATAGTTGCTTTCCTAATGGTATATCAAAACCAAAATCTCTAGCACCAATACCAGGTACTTGTTTGGTTATGTATAGCATTAGACAAACAAGTAAGTTTCCAAATTTGAATGTCCCCTTTTTTCCTCTTTTGATCTTACCCAAATTGTCTATCAACTCATCTTTGAGCCATTCACATATGTCTATTCTTGTATTATCAATTACCATATCATAGGCACTCTTAATACATAGGCTAGAAACTGAGTTTAACCTATTTTCATGTGTAGCATTATAACCTAAGATCATATTGATAAATCTAACATTTGTATCCTTCACATTGTTTACCCTTAGAGATCTCTTATCAAATGTTGCACTGGTTAGGTTTGTCACTAAGACCTTCTTATTTTTGTTAGGTTTGTTGCTGGTGGAGGGTAACCCTGTTACAACTTTTACTAGCTTCTTTTATGATTTTATGAATAGAGTCTAACCAGGAAAATTCACCATATACTTTTCTTAACACAATCCTTATGATATCCTTGGGGAAATCCATGATACTAAGTATTTCAGTGAAACCTAGGGTTTCTACTATCTTGTGTTTAGGTTTGACATTTCCGGATTCATCATAGATTACAATCTCATACATATTTTAATTTCATCATTACCTAGTTCATCAATATGACATATATACATTCTACGGTCTTCAACATATGCTACTCCATTAGGGATTTGGGAGAATGCACCTATGCTATCATCTTTCTTAGCAATTTCAGGAACTAGCTGAAAAACAGGTCTAGGTTGCTTAACAACTTCAACAATAGTAGGGTTTGCAATAAATTTAGGAGTGGATGAAGATGCCATAGCTATAAATATGTCAATCTTCCTTAAGGATGAATGCTTTGATGGATTGCTTCACTTCTTTGCTTGGAGTACCTTTGCTCAGGAATTTTTGTGCTCTCGAAGATTTGAATGCTTGGTGAATGAAAAAAGAGCCAAAACTCTTTCTTTATAATGTTATTTTTGCCAGCTACCACATTTAATGCTTCCTAGTTAAGTCACAACTTAAGTCATCTTTCGGTATAGAAGTAATTTCAACTTCTCATTATCAACCGAGGGAATAATAGCATGTTTTTCTTTTTGTTGCTAAACCCCCAAAGGAATTTTCTTCAGTTAGATGAAGAGTCTCCTACCGATGGAGTGTTACTCTGTCCTACTGGTGGAGGTGTAATCACATCAACATGCTGATCTGACTTTCTAATCCATTGTTTTGAAAATTCTTGCTTTATCTCTTCAACTTTTTCTTTACCTTTCAAACTAGGACCTTTGTTATTTGCATGCCTTACTTCTACAAAATTTAGCAATATGTCTGATCTTGTTATAAGCATAACAAGTCATATTGTTCTTTTGAATAGCTTTCCCATATCCTATGTCAGTATGTGTTCTGTATTGATTAGATAAGTGCCCAAATTTTCCACAAACATAACATCTCACATTCATTCTACAATTATCCGAATTATGACCAACTTTGTTGCATTTAGAACATTGACCGATGGGTGTATTAGTGTTCTAATAATTTCTAGATCTACATGTATTTTCTCTATGATAATACTTGTTATAGTTAAAGCATTTTCCATTAAACTTGTAAGCACTAGGTTGTCTTATTGGTTTGCTATGATCATGATTGTTTGTAGTACCAGAGCTTTCACCAACTTCAAAGCCAAGGCCATTTGTATCACCATTAGGTTTATGATTCTTCAGCATGTCACCAAGTTTTTTTGAACTTTTCTTGAATTTTTCTTTGTGATGATTTGTAGCAGTTAGTTCACTTTCCAAGATTCCTTTCTGTCTTATGAGTTCAGTTCTGTCATTTTGTGTGTGCATTAGATCTATCTTCAACATATCATTTTCATGACTAAGTCTTGTGTTTTCATTTCCAGCATCGTTTAGTCTTCTTGCCAAGTCTTCTTCATTCTTCTTCCTATCTTCAATTTCTTTGGAAAATCTCATAGTCATATCCTATATCTCATTCTGTGTTGTACTGATCTCTTGTCTTAGCTTGTTTACCAAATCATTAAGAGTTTCCTTTTCAACATTCCCATTTTGCATCTTTTCACAAATTTATCTTCTTTTATTTCTTGCAATGGTAAGATTTTCTTGAAGTGCTTGAATGATATCCTCAACAGCCTTTAGATCATCTTCAAGTTTGATATTCTTCACCTTTTCTGCATCATAGTCTGAAAGAGTTGTTTTCAATTGTTCTCTCAAGTTTTTCATCTCTACTGGTGACAAGATCTTCCTCAAGCTGTTAGGCTTCTGAAAATAGAGGACCAGACTCTAATACCAATTGTTAGGATTAGGATTCCCAAAGATACTAAGAGGGGGGGTGAATCAATATCTAACCAGTTAGTAAATTTACTTGACTTAAAGCATGAAAAGCATATTAAAATTATGTATCAGTAAACAAGAAATAATGCAGTAAACAAGAATATAAACAACCACATGAGAAGCACAACATAACACAGTATTTTAATGAGGAAACCCGATGTGGGAAAAACCTCAGTGGGATTTGTGACCCACAATATTCGCTTACTAGCCAATAAGGGAATATTACTCTTACAATAGGGGCCTGCACATGCAAGAAGGCCAAGTGCCTAGAGCTCACTGCTTAATTACAAAAGAAGTCACAGTCACTTACAAAAATGGATTTTATTAATCCAATGTCTTGTACTGCTTCAAATTAGCATATGCTATACTAGATCTAGTACAGGTTTAAGCTCTGCTACATACATAAACCCTTAACCTATAGTTTAGATATTAGGTCTACTTATTTCCCATCCTATCACACACATTTGCTATTACAAAATAATCTCATACATATATGAGTCATATTACAACTCACCATGTTGGCTTACAATGTTTTTACAATTAATTACAAAATACATTACAAATGAAATTCCTATCGGCCAGGGTGTCGGTATCCTTCTTTTCACTGCTAGTGTTTTGTGTGTCGGTGTAGAGTTTGTCGTTGCCGATGCCAATATCCAGTCTTACCGGTATCATATGATTGCAAGGTTGCCATCAATGACAAAACCTTCAATCACCTACAATTTCTCATTGGAGTGTGCATTTGCCAACAAATATTCTCTTATTGGCCAGTAAGCAAATATTGTGGGTCACAAATCCCACCGAGGTTTTTCCCACACTAGGTTTCCTCATTGAAAATATTGTGTTATGGTGTTTCTTTCATGTTGTGGTTGTTGTTCTTATTTACTGCATTAATTTTGGTTTACCGGTACTCAGTTTTGGAATTTATTCAATATGTTAAGAAAATCCATTTACCAGCAAGATACCGATTTACCCCCTCTCTCAGTATCTTTGGGAATCCTATCAGTGTGTATCATATCTTGCTCCTCTATTTTCAAAAGCCTAACAACTTGAGGAAGAGTCTGACATCGGTATAGATGGATAATCTAAGAAACCAACTAGAAACATCTCTTGCAGATTATGATGCAGAAAAAGTGAAGAATATCAAACTTGAAGATGATTTGAAGGTTGCACAGGAAATCATTCAAGGACATCAGAAAAATCTCACTATTGCTAGGAACAAAAGAAGAGAACTTTATGAGAAGATGCATACTGATGATGATGAGAAAGAAACTCTTAATGACCTTGTGAACAAACTGAGATAAGAAAACAGTACAATGATGAATGAGATGCAAGATATGACCATGAGATTTTGTAAAGACATTGAAGATATGAAAGAAGAATGAAGCTGATCTAGCTAGAAGAATCATTGATGCTGCAAATGAAAATATAAGACCCAGTCATGAGAATGATATGTTAAAAATAGTTATGATACACTTGTAACATGATAAAACTGAACTCATGAGACAGAAAGATTTCTTGGAAAATGAATTGGCTACTGCAAATCAACACAAGGAGAAATTCAAGAAAAGTTTAGAAGAACTTGATGACATGCTGAAAAATCAGAAACCCAATGGTGAGACTAATGGCCTTGGCTTTGAAGTTGGGGAAATCTCCAACACTGCAAACAAACATGATCACAACAAACTAGTAAGACAACCTAATGCTTATAAATTTAATGGAAATTTTTTAACTGTAACAAGTATGGTCATAGAGAAAATCAGTGTACATCTAGAAACTATCAGAATAATAATGCACCCACCGATCAATGCTCCAAATGCAACAAAGTTGGTCATAATTCAGAAAATTGCAGAATGAATGTAAGATGTTATATTTGTGGAAGATTTGGACACTTATCTAACCAATGCAGAACACATACCAACATAAGATATGGGAAAGCTATTCAGAAAAACAATGTGACCTGTTATGCTTGTAACAAGATTGGACATATTGCAAAATTTTGTAGAAGTAAGACATCACCGACAAATAACAAAGGACCCAGCTTGAAAGGTAAAGAAAAGGTTGAAGAGGTAAAACAAGAATTTTCAAAACAATGGATTAGAAAGTCTGACATGAGTGTTAGTGAAGCTATTCCTTCATTGGTAGAACAGAGTATCACTCCACCAGCAGGGGATTCTTCATCTAATAGAGAAATAATCCTTTGGGGGTATAGCAACAAATTGAAAAACATGCTAGTTTACCCTCGGTTGATGGTCAAAAGTTGGATTACTTCTTTACCAGCAGATGAGTTAAGTTTTGACTTAACCGGAAGGCATTAAATGTGGTAGTTGAAGGAAATAACATTATAAAGAAAATATTTTGGCTCTTTTTCATTCACTAAGCATTCAAATCTCTGGAGAGTGCAAAATTCCCAAGCGAAGGCATCCACAACAAAAAGTGAAGAAAATCATCCAAGCAAATCATCCTAAAGGCAAATTAAGGTATTTATAACTATGGCTTCTTCCTCTACACCTGAATTCATTGAAAACCCTACTGTGATTGAAGTTATTAAGCACCCTAGACCCGTGTTCAAACTTATTCCTAAAATTGCAAAGAAAAATGATACCCTAGGAGCATTTTTAAAAATACCTAAGGGAGTAGTTTATGCAGAAGATCCTAGAATGTATATACATTCTCATATTGAGGAATTAGGAGCTAAAGAAATAATGAACATGTATAGAATTGTAATTTGTGATGAACAAGGAAATGTTAAACTAGAACACAAGATAGTGGAAACCCTAGGCTTTGTGGACATTCTTAGTATCCCTGATTTTACTAAGGATGTGATAAGGATAGTCTTGAGCAGAGTTCATGGAGAGTGAATTGGAAGGACTACAACCGGAAGCACATATTTCACCAATTACTACTTCCTCTGATAGTGAAATTCCAGCATAATTTAAAAGGGTAGTCAAGAAAAGAAAACCTTCACTAGCACCTGCTCCTACACCAAAAAGAACTAGACAAAAACAATAGGCAATTAGGGCTCTGACAAGGAAGTTGACACCAAAGAAAAGGAAAGAAAAATAGGTTATTCCACCTTTGGACAAACTTTTGGATGAGATAACTGAAGATGGGAAATTGGCTAACATTAGCAAGTTGTATAATACACTATCAGATGATGAAAAAGAAAGTATAGAAAATAGTGTTATTTTACATCTTGATATTTACAAGGTATTTTTGATGGAAGTGGTTGATGATATACCAAATGAATTGTATAGAAGATTAGAAGCTAGAAGGGTAGCTATTGTGGAATTAGATAAAAAGATAAAAATAGAGAAACTACTTGCAGTTCACCTAGTGAACTCCATTCAAGAGATAGATGAATTAATCAATGAGGCTAATCAAACAATATTCTCAACCAGTCACTGACATGTAGCACTGATGGTAGGCAAAGTAAATAAAATAACAGAAGAAACTACAGACAAGTGGGATATATTTTTTGTTGAAAAGATAAAACAAGAAGAGCTTAAGAGACCAAAGACTTTCAAAGTCTATCAAAAGGAAAAAGACAAGGATAAGGGAAAAGGTAAGGTAGGTGGACCTCTAAGCATAAAGGTGTCAGATAACTTACCCCCACCTCCTTTTGATACTCCACTGGTACAAACTACTGACACACAACTGACAATAGAGAGTATGGAAACACCACATGAGAATACAAATCCTGATTTTGAGGTGCTATACACAATGAACATTGACATAAAGGAAGTCAATATTATGGTGGACAAGGAAACAACTGACAAAAGAGATGTGGCAACTGAGCCACTAGTAGGAAATATTAGAGTTGAAAACATTAGAATTGGGGAACAACAACAAACTGAAGGAACAAATGAACCCCTGGACATTGGAAAGGCAAAGACTACAGATGTGCATACCGATGCATCTACTGAGCCACCGACAACTACTGAAACTAAAAAACCTACTGAGTCATTGGTAGTAGACAGTACAGAGGTAAACAAAGAAAAATTGGCAGTGGACACCATAGTAAAATCTTCAGAGGCACAAACAGAGACACCATCAGGAGAGGACACTGAGAAACCAGTAGAGCAATAGGTTCATACAGAGAAAAACACTGAGAAACCGATAGAGCAACAAGCTCCTTCACAAAGAGTACCACCAAATTCATCTAACAAGCCCAAGCCTTTGGTAGTAGAAATGGAAACTCAAATTGATCCTCCAAAGAAAGAGGAAAGCAAAGCTATCACTACCACCGATGGATTACAGATTGTAAAAATAGTTGGACAGTCATTTGGAACATCCATGATAGATTTTAGACTAGCAAATGTAACAGAGGTACTATTAGATTCAATAAATAAAATAACAGAGTGTAATGCACTAGCTTATAAGGCTATAGATGACACTTTACCAATTTTGAAGATGATAGCTCCAAAATGTAACATAGAAAATAAAGATTCTTTGAGCCAATTAGACACATTGTCTAAGTATATAACTGACAACCTAATAACACTGGATCAAATAAATGAAGACACCTTCAAAGAGAAAATGAGTAAGGAGAAGGAAAAATTCTTTGAGGAGACAGTAAATAATAATAAGGAACATATGGAAACCTTATTACCAGTATTAGGTAAAGCAATTTTGGACTTCAAGAAATTGTATAGAGATGCATGTAAAACAAACATTTTGACAAAAGACATAGATAAAGAGATTGACATAGCCTAGAAGGAAATAAATGATATTGCTGACAACTTGATAGGTTCATCCAAATTGATATTAGTATTTGAACAGGAAATTGCAGGATTTGAAGAGAAAATAGAAAAGCTTGAGAAAGACAAAGAAAGGATAAAGGTTAAGGCAAAAGAACTTAAGTGCAGACTAAGTCCTAAACTGGATATCCTCATCTCTTTGAGAAAATAGATTTATGAGGCTCTTGTTCTAGGACTTAAGACACTAGAAGAGAAAATACACTTTCTCACTGGTACAATTCAGAGAACAGAAGCATCAATAAAGGATAGTGAGAGGTTTAGCAACAGTCTAAATATTGTCTTAGCAGAAATTTATCAGATTGTAACAAACAAATTACAAGGAACTAGGCAAGAACTAGACTCAATTAACATTGAATGACAACCTTTGTCATTGATGCTAAAGGGGGAGTAGTGGAGATGAGAAAAATGATCAGCAGAAGACATCATCAGCTCAAGGGGAGCACGCAGAGCACACAGTTTTGACAGTTTTGGTAAGACATTTTTTTTGGACAACACTTTTTGGGATTTTTCTCATGAGTGTTGCCATCAATGCCAAAGGGGGAGATTGTTTGAAAATGCACACTCCAATGAGAAATTTTAGGTGATTGAAGGTATTGTCATTGATGGAAACCTTACAATCATATGGCATTGACAGACACCGACACAGACACAGACACAGACACCAGCACTAGCACTGACAAAGATTGATTACCATCACCCTGGCCGATAGGATTTTATTTATTGTATTTTGTAATTAATTGTAATATCTTTTTGAAATCCGACAAGGCAAATTGTAATAAGGCTCATATAAGTATGAGATCTTAGAGAACATTTGTATATAGTATATATGATGGATATTATGTGTGAATACTAAGGTAGAGTTTGGAATAAGGTTTTTGGAAGTTGCAGAGCTAAAAGCGGTACTGGATCTGGCATAGCAGATGCTCTTTTGTAGCAGTACATGACATTAGATTTTTATAATCCACTTTTGTAAGTCAGTGAGACTTCTCTTTTGTATTTAAGTAGTGAGCTTTAGGCAGTTGGCCTTCCTGCATGTGCAGGCCCCTATTGTAATAGTGATATTCTCTTATTGGCTAGTAAGCAAATATTGTGGGTCACAAATCCCACCGAGATTTTTCCCACACCGGGTTTCCTCGTTAAAAATATTGTGTTATGGTGTGTCTATTATATTGTGGTTTTTGTTCTTATTTACTGTATTAATTTTTTTTTACTGGTACTCAGTTTTGGAATGCTTTTCATTTAATAAGTTAAGAAAATTCATTTACCGGCAAAATATTGATTCACCCCCCTCGCCTCTCAGTATCTTTGGGAATCCTAACAAGTTACATAACATAGAAGGGGTTTAACCTTTTACTTTGATTACCAATTCAACTCATAAACTTACATACCAGTTTACAATATCCTTCACAATGCTCTTCCTACCGGTTACAAGATAATATCAACAATAACAACAATATCAACAATATCATTACCGGTTCAATTGACATCAATGAAACCATAACATATCATTAGTGCAATCTTCATGCAAATGCCAACAATCTCCCCCTTTGGCATTGATGGCAATACAAATATGAACAACATTGCTTTGTTGTTGTGATTGTGAATAGGAATCCTGGTTTAGATTACCAAGTATTCACATGCTCTCTCTGTCTTCAGTCTGTCACTAGTTTTCCTTCCCATAATCACATAATATTTCTCCCCCTTTGATAGCAATGCCAAATTGAAAGTAAAACATGTAATGTTAAAATTTCACTTTGCATCAACAACATACTGGAACTTGATGTTCCCCCTATGGAAGACATCCACTTCTACATCAACCCTTGTAAAATTCTACAAGTGATTTAGGGACTGATGTAGTCAACATCATGTTCAACTAACTTCATGAAGAAGGACAACCCCTAACTGACTTCTAAGATACTCAAAAGTAGTCTTAAGCAGAAGTTTGGTAAAAATATCTACAAGTTGCTCCTTGGTAGAAACATGCTCTAAGATAAAATCTTTGCTCTGAACTTTTTCCCTCAAGAAATGATACTTCAATTCAATGTGCTTGGTTCATACGCGTTAAATAGAATTCTTGAAAATATTTATGGCACTTGTATTATCACATAAAATCTTTATAGGTTTTGAAATCTACATCTTAAAACCTTCCAAAATGTGCCTCATCCAAATAGCCTGTGTGCAATTCTTATAGGCTACAACATAATTAGCTTTAGCAGTAGATTGTGAAGTACAACTTTTCTTTTTACTACTCCATGAAAAAAGCCTTCCTCCAATAAAAAAAGATCCACTGATTGTGCTTTTCTGTTCATCAACATTTCTTGCCCAATCAGCATCTGTGTATGCCTTCAAATCAAAGTTTCCTCCATATGGATAACATAATCCATAGTCAATGGTACCTTTTAGGTATCTAAAGATTCTCTTGGTTGCTATCAAGTGTATCTTCTTAGGATTCTTCTAGAATCTAGCAACTATGCCAACCACATGGGCTATATCCGGTCTATTGTGAACAACATACTGCAATTTTCCAATCATTGATTTGTATTCCTTCTCATCATCAGACTTAGATTCATCTTCCTTGGACAACTTACAACCTGTAACCATTGGTGTCCCAACTAGTTTATAGTCACTCATGCCAAATGTCTTCAAAACCTCTTTCACATACTTAGACTATGTAATGAAAATACCATTATTCATTTGTTGTATCTGCAAGCCTATGAATTTTTTTTATTTCCTCTACTAGAGACATTTCAAACTCATTTTTTATTTCATCCGCAAAATCGTTGCTCATGACATCATTACCTCCAAATATAATATCATCAACAAATACTTCACTGACCAGTATTTCATCTCCTTCAAACTTGAGATATATGTTACTATCATCACTGGTTCTCAGAAAGCCTATCTTTATTAGATGTGTATGAAGCCTTTCATACCATGCTCTGGGTGCCTACTTTAATCCATATAAAGCCTTATGCAATCTTCATACCATGTCTTTTTCATCAGTCAAAGCATAACCACCTAGCTACTCTATATATACCTCTTCTTCCAATATCCCATTCAAAAATATAGACTTAACATCCATCTGATATACCTTGACATTTTTATGGGCTACAAATGCAAGTAAGGTTTTGACACCTTCTAGTCTTGCTACTGGTGAAAAAGAGTCACCATAATCTTCTCCTTCTTCCTGCGCATAACCATTGTAGACTAATCTAGCCTTGTTGTGAACTACAACACCATCTTCATTCAACTTGTTCATGTATACCCATTTAATACCTATAACATTCTTATTTACCGGTTGAGGTACTAGGGTCCAAGTGTTGTTTTTCTCAATTTGATCAAATTCCTCCTCCATAGCTTTAACCCAATGATCATCACCAAATGCCTCCTTAGTGTTTCTTGGTTCAATGGTGGAGATCATGCAACAATTCTCTCTGATTCTTCTTCTAGTTAGCACTCCAACATCCTTATCTCCAATAATCTGCTCAGGATCATGATTCAGTCTCACATATCTAGGAATAACATGATCATTATCTTTAGGTTGAGCTTCTTTGTTGTCATCATCTTCTTCTAAATTTATTTGTTCTAGTTGTACTAGTGCATCAGAATGTGCTTTGTTGGTTTCAAATTTCACAGTTTTTGGTTCCAAAAACAAAATGCATGGATCTTCATCCTTTTTCTCTGAACTGGTTCCTTCTGAGACTCTCTTTACCAGAACTTGGTTCATTGTGTAGACAGTTGTGCTGAAATATTCTCTCCAAAAGGTTTTTGCTACACTTCCTTGTATCCACATTGTCCTAGCAGCTTCAACAACTGACCTATTGTTCCTTTCTACGATATGATTCTATCGTGGTGTCCTTGGTGTAGAAAGTTGTCATTTGATACCATTCTCTTCATAGTACCTAGTGAATTCCTCATAAGTAAATTCACCACCTTGATCTATCCTCAGACATTTTATCTTCTTACCACTCTCTTTCTCAGCTAAGGCCCTAAATGCCTTGAACTTACCAAAAGCTTCAGTCTTATCTTTTAAGAATGTGACCCACATCATCCTTGAGCAATCATCAGTGAAAATCATGAAATATATATCACCTTGAATGCTTTTTGTTCTTATTGGTCCACAAAGATCTCTATGAACCAAATTTAACAAGTGCTCCACTGAAAAGGATTTACTTTTGAAAGTTGAAGAAGACTTCTTTCCTAACTAACATTCTTTGCAAAGATCATTAACCAATTTGTATAACTAAGGCAAACCTATCACTATCTTGGACTTACTCACTTTAACAATGTTATCAAAGTTTATATGACAAAATCTCCTATGCCAAATCCAGCTATCATCTATTTTTGCAATAAAATAGTTGCTAACTTTAGAATTAAGATGAAATAGGTTACCTTTAGTTTGTTTTCTAGTTACAATTAATTCACCTTTATTGTCAAAGATTTTGCACATACCATTTTTAAACTCTAGTGGGTATCCTTTGTCATTGAGTTTTGCCACACTCAAAAGATTGTGTTTTAGTCCTTCAACCCAATAGACATCATCTGCACTACTCTTCCCATTAAGAGAAATAACTCCTTTACCTTTAACCATGTAGGGTGAGTCATTTCCAAATCTAACAACACCACCATCAAATTCTTTCAAGGAAAGAAATTTGCTTCGACCACTGGTCATATGATGTAAACAACCACTATCAATGATCGAATCATCAGAGTTATCCATCCTAGATACTAATGCCTTCTAGTCTAATATCTCTTCCTTAATAGCTACAAACACAATATCTTCACTATCATCACCATCAAATTCTTCATTAGTGATACCACTATCAATAGCAATAAGACAATCTCTTTTACCTTTACCCTTATACTTCTTGAATTTACCTCTCTTGTGTTCATTTTCACCATTAGGACAATTAGCCACTATGTGACCAATCTTGTTGCATGCAAAACATTTTAAAGGTAATTTACCTCTATATAACTAGTGCCTCTAGGCAATCACTTTGCCAATAATGATTCAAGCTCCACTAAACTGTCTTCATCATCAACATCTATGCTAGATCTAGATTCATAACCATGACTAGTATCTCTACTTTTTCTCATAGATAAATTAGAAACAAAAGCTCTAAATTTAGACTCAAATTTTTGTACACTACCATCATAAGCATTTAATTCAAAAGTAGTAAGCTTGCCTATGATGGAGTCAAGAGTTACCTTAGTTTTTCCAATGGACTTCAGCTCCTGAATAGCTACAACTTGACTAGAATAGACCGGTAGTAGGGTTCTCAGTACCTTACTAATTACTATGGCATATTCCACTTTCCCTCTTGCACTCTTAATTTCATCGACTCTCTCTTTTATCCTTTGACCATACTGTTGGATATTCTCACCTTTAGACATCCTCATGTCATCAAACTTTCCTCTTAGACTCTCTTCTTTAGCAATCTTAACATGTTTATCACCACTATAAATCTCTTCAAGTTTTTTCCATACTTCATATGCAGTTTCAAGACCATGAACATCTACATATTCAACATCAGACAAGGAACTGATAATAGCCTCCAATGCTTCATGATTTTCTTGTTGTTCTTTCTTATGATCATCAATCAGAGTTCTAGTAGGTGCAATATACTTAGTATCTATATGATGCCAATAATGACTTCCCAGACTCTTGATGTAAATCTTCATTATGTCGTTCCATATCGTATAGTTTTCTTTGTTGAACTTTAGACCTTCCTTCTTCATCATGATCTAGCAAATCTTTTCCTCAAGTTGTTAGGCTTAGACCTTAGAGGACCTGAGGAGCTCTGATACCAATTTATGGTATGATGAAAGAATAAGTATCTGGTAGACTACAGAGAGGGGGAAGTGAATCAGTAAATAGAAAAATTGATACAAACTTCCCAAACTCAAACTCAAACAGACAAAGTAAACTTATCAATGAAATATCACTATCAAGATCAATACTCATAAGTATATTAGTGATTGTTACATAAACTTAATAGTAAACAACATTTAACTTGTAAACATCCAGATGCTTTGTCATATAACAATGCTTCATTTCTCAATGCTTCCAATTATCATGCCTTATCAAAAAATAGTTAAATAGTTAATCAAATAAACCATAAGATCATAACCACAAGAACATTCACCACATGACACAAGTATTTATACGTGGAAAACCCAAATAGATAAAAACCATGATGAGATGAGACTCACAAGATAATATTTGAACTCTTTTGAAGTTTGCCCTGTTAGGAGCCAAGCCTGTTAAAGCTTTTACAAAAGTCCTATTAAGAATTGATCCTATTAGGAATCACTCGGTTAAGGGATTGACTACAAATGCCTTGTTAGAAGAAAATTCCCTGTAAGGAGTAACCTCAATAGAGGATTTGAAAATCCAATCTAATGGACCACCTTGTTAGAGGACTTACTAAGTAACTAAGCTTGTTAGAGCTTACCAAGTTAGGGGATTTCAATTTTGCTGTAATTGTTAGAAAACAACAGGAGTTTCTTGATCTATCTGAATAGAACTACATTTGCTTGATCAGATCCATTTAAGCTTCTATCTACCTTTACTCAAACTACAGACTCATTCTCTAGTTTGGCAACCACACACTCAACTGATTTCTATCAACTCTTGCCAATTCTAAATAAAACAACTTCATCATCCTTAAATACAAATCATTTAGGTTGGTAACACAACAAAAATCTAATCCTCTCATCGAGATTACAAACAAGTTGGTACAAGCATGACCATTGGATTTCATAGCAATCTCTACACATCAATCAAGAAAACCTCAACCGCTCCTTGATTACTGCTTCATTGAGCTCAATAACTCATCACGCATTTTGCATTAGATGCAATACACTTTTCTCATTCCCTAGACAAACAATCATGCCAAAACATTTTGAAATTGTCTTCATACAATGACCTTATGTGTCACCATCATTATCGCTCAACGTCTGATCATAAACCAACATAACCAATTCAACAACCTTAATTGGTTAGGGTTTAACAAAAACAACTCGTAGGGTTTACTGGTTACATAACATAGAAAAGGGTTTAACCTTTTACTTCGATTACCGGTTCAACTCACAAATTTACATACCGGTTTACAATAACCTTCACAAAGCTCTTCCTACCGGTTATAAGACAATATTAAAAATAACAACAATATCAACAATATCATTACCGGTTCAATTGACATCAATGACAACATAACAGATCATTAATGCAATCTTCATGAAAATGCCAACAATATCAGTTATTCCAGTATTTGGTTTATGCATTTTGGTATTGAGTTTATGTGTTTCGTTAATAATTATTTGAATACTTAAGTTCTCTAACCCGTTGACAAATGATTCACCCCCCCCTATCAGTTGTCCTCTAGTTATTTGAGTTGTCTAACATAAACCTCCATGAAATGAGTTTGAATATAAGGTGTAAGGGTTCCCAAATCAATGGTTGAGTATTGGAAATCATTTTTTCTTGTTTGGCCTAATTCTAAAAACGTTGATATTCCTAGTTTCCACAAAACAATAGGTGTAACCCTAAGAGTGGGTGTATGATTGAAAGCTTTCATGTAGACATTGTTCATTGCCTTTATGCCACATTTTGATGACAGAACAACCCGAGAAATAGGAAAACATAAAAAATTGCAATAAATATTATATTATTATTATCTGAGACTATCTTCCATACATGCATACATGCAACTAAGAGGATTAATCCTCACAGGCTGTCACAAACTACAACTTATAAAAATTTCTAGAAAAATCCTTGTCTTACAATTTCACTTCTCCAGCCCAGAAACTAACTACCCAAAACTGACTCCAAGTTTCCTACATAGCCTTTGTCAGTCTTGGAGCCAAAATTATGATTTAGAAATTATCATTTCGCAAACAAACACCAAAACTTGAAATTGGAAATATAAAAATTTAGCAAGATTCAAAAATTGGAAACATTTCAAAAAATTGTCCAACTTTCGATAGCCATAACTTTTGATCTGAGAATCAGATTGACACATCATTTGCACTATCGGAAATCTCTCTAAGTGAAGAATATGCTAATAATCAGCTCTGCAAATTCTTGCCCCTTTTGGGGATTTTTAGGACAGTTTAATGCCTGAAATCTCACTTGTTAGATTTATTTTATTTTATAAGAAACTAAAACTTGAAAAAATTTCAAACTGTATACACATAAAAATTGGCTATGAGCAATTAAATAAATATTTTATATTTATTTAATGATTATTCTTCTATTAAATAGTTAATTTGAAAAGATTAATTTATTTTATTCATTTTCATGTCTTTCTATTAAATAATATTTAATTAATTCATTCATTTATCCTATTCTTCTAATTAATTAAATATCTAATATTTAATTATCTCCTCCAAACAATTAAATATCTAATATTTAATAGTTATTCTCCTATCCTATAGTCTCAAATATTAAATAATTCTCAAAATTATTTAATCCCTTATCCAACTCACCCTCCATCTCCACTTCATCTTCCCTTTGCCAACTCATCAAACATGTGGCTAAGGAAATTAATATTTCTTAAATATTAATTCATCATGTATCTTCAACTTCCAAATTTAATGAAAATTGTGTACGTACACATATTTCATAACCATTTCCTATATTCCCTCCAACATCCTCTACATCTTAGAAAGGACTTGAGTCCACTTGTCCTCTCATGCCTAAATTTCCTCTAACCACCCCTAGATTCTCTAAGTCAGCAACCCAGTCAAGGTGAGATGAGTGACACTTGTCTTTTCCTTCCCCCTTTCTCTCAAGCTTCACCTTTTCTCACAACCATCCAAATCTATAGATCTGATCATGACCATTGATCTAAGCCACATAATCTCATCCTCTCAAAGTCTATAAAATCAAGAGCTTCAGTTGAGAGAGAGTTAGACTTCAAAAGACTTCAAGTGCATTTTGCAAGCTAATCATATGCATCCGTGAGTTTTAGTTTTGAAGCAAATAGAAAATAGCATAATCATGTAGTATTTGCATATCATAGTATCAATTAACTACAAGTTATCAGTCCATTCTTCATATGCCATTTTAGAAGCCATCAATGCATTGTTTGAGAGCACACCATCTGCAACCAAGAACAATGGAGTTAGGACATAATGAGACATAAGCCACGAAGGTAATATTAGTATTTTATTTCATATGTATTTCATGCAGTTTCATTAGTTGAGTTTGGATTTCTTGTAGCATTTCCATTAGTATTTTGTGAAACTAACTTATTGCAGGTAGCATTCTGAGGATGAAATTTAAGCTCACACATTTTGGCACCCACCGTGGGGCCAGACCTCGCATATACCTTTAAAAATCTTGCAAAAAGTTAAATTAATGCATTTGTAATGCAGATTCATGCATGTGTGAATTCTGACAGTTCTTTTGTTTCACAGGTTAGTGCATTTTCCTTCTAGGTTAGTGCATTTTCACTATACGTTAGCGCTTTTGTCTTAAAATCTATGCATATGCATTACAGGTTCGTGTATTTATGTCCTAGGTTAGCACATTTGTCAAAGAAATCATGCTTTTGTATCCACAGAGAAGCACTTTTGCAGCCTAGGTTAGTGCTTTTGACCTACAGGTTAGTGCTTTTGAGCAAAAAGATAGCGCATGTGTTAAATTAGCGCTTCTGTTTACAAACTGACAAAATTTCTTGTAGATCTGAATGCCCAAGAAATCAAATTTTTCAGACTACTAACATGCATGTGTAGGATGGTGTTTAAGGCAAATTTTATGCATTTCCTCATCTAGTTAATTAAAAGTCTTTATTTGGGAAGTAATATATCATATCTTGTTCATCTAGTTTAACTAAGAGGATGAATTGATAACATGCAACTTGCATTTTTAGTATTTTCTCTAAAATAGTTGCACATACACTTTTAAGAGGGCTAAAATGAACACCATGCTTGTTGGAGCAACATCTCCAAATAGGAGTTAGCCAGCAATTGCTTCGAAAATGCTAAAAAGAACACTTGTATTTCATGTCTCAAAAGTGGTAGGTATATGCTCTCCCCTTAATTGGGTGATGAAAAAGCCAAACCCACTCTTTTATGCTTTCTTTACTTTCAAGCAATTAAATCCTTTAGAGGGCCTGGCTTCCCAAGCTGCCTTGAGGGGGCCAATGAGAAGGGAACAACGTAAAGTGGAAATGAGCTAATACCAAGTCCTTCCAATCCACTATAAATAAATCATGTTTGTGACAAAAGTCCTAAACAATATGTTCTGATAAGTTCATACTGACACTATGTTTCCCCATAAACCCTATGGAGTGTAACCTCTATAGGTTGGGAACCTTCTATATTTACAGAGCTAAAAGTGTCGCATGTATGGCCACATGACCAAAAGCCTTTACTAAAAACCACTTGTACTAGTTGCCAAAATCCTTCTAGTTGTTGGCGCAGAAGGTCGGACCTCTGAAGCGGCTCACATACATACGATTCTTAGTAGAAATATAAATTTTTCCATGGGGAGTTTCCATGGAAGCTGGTGCTTGGCTGTCCTAAAGAAGTGAGTGCCAAGGGTGGATCCAATGGGGTCAAGCATCTAAATATCTGCTTTGAATAGCATAGCCTCAGGGGAAACCCTATGTGAGATTCAACAATTATTGTCTCAGCCTACCATAGGGATTGTACTTACTTGTGCATTTTATTTATTAGACACTATGTCTTCTATGTCTATAACATGTTCCAAATGGTCAAAAATTGAAGAAAATTATCATCTACAAGTGAGCAAAAATCCAAAAAATTACTGAAAAAGTTTGATTGAAAAGGGGAATACAAAAGCTTCCCAACATGTGAAATGCCAGATCAAAATCAAAATATCAAAACATCAAATATCAAAATAATTCTTGAAGTAGGTTTTGTCTCTAAATCGTCACGTATTTTTGAACTAGCTCAAACAACTAGGTTACTAATCGAACATGTTATACTCAAAAGGTTCTATAAACATCAACATTTAACAAGCTATTGATTCAAACATCTTAAGTGCAAAAATCAACATCCTTGTCAAGTTTCTCATCAGGATAATCAAATCCTCTATCACAAAGCTCGATAAATCTATACTAGGTTCCTAATCTTGGATATATCTTTCCTATTTTGAACCTAGGTTATATCAAAACTAGAATCGCACCAACATTGGAATCAAACAAACTTGTGAATTTCCAAATGCTTAAATGACTTTTAAGTATCACCTTAAGAAAGAAAAGGATAAGATTTTTGTATATCAATCGCAAGATCTTATTGAAACATAGGACATTCCTACATCATTTTTGTCACTACCTATGTGGCTATGGTACATAATTTGATGATAAAATTTTACAAAGACGTGCTTTTCAACAAAGAGACGCTTTATCCCAATGAACAAACAATAGTGGTAAAATCAACAAGGCATATCTTCCTAAACCAATAATCACCTATTGACTTGGTTCTTTGGAACTTTCAACAACTTTGAAATAATCACATGCCAGTTTGGACTAGAGCCCAACATGAACAACTTAGAAAACAACAACAAATGGAGGAAGAAGATACTCCTGTATTCCACTCTTTTGGATTTACCACTATTGATTAAGAAGTAGTCAATAGCACCATTAGAGACCTTGAGCAAGATTTTAAATTTGATAGGCTAATGAAAAAATTGTTAGCAAAACAAAAAGAAAAATATCTCTTGATGTTGGCAAAATCTGGAGCTAAACTACCACAAGAATTTAACATAGAAAGCTTGAAACAAGATGCGGAGGCAAGTAACACCCAAAACATAGATGATCCAAATAACAAGGACGTAAACAAAGAAAGTCATGAAGAAACAAGGAAAGAAAAGGATGACACAAGAAAAGAGCATAGTGATAAGAGAACTCATGAAGAAACAAGGAGAAAGTATGTGGATAATCCATTATCAAACCTTACTCAACAAATACAGACTCTACAACAATAGATGCAAGATATACAAAATGGGACAAGCTCCAAGAAGTATTCACTAGAAGATATATGCCCATATCCATTTAATAAAAATCAAAATATGATGCCATTTCCGCAATATTGCGAGATTCCTAAATATGACAAATACGATGGAAAATCTGATCCTCAAGATCATATCAGGGAGTTTTGTACTATGAGCATGGAATTTTCTTATGATGAAACTTACCTTATGTGTATTTTTCCTAGGAGTTTAAATGGACAATCAATGGAGTGGTTTTCAAGATTACCATCCGGAATCAAATCCTTTGAAGAAATTGTGAATAGGTTTATTTCACAATACTCCTACAATATAAGGAATGAAATAACAATGCTGGATCTCTGCAATGTTAAACAAAAGGATGGTGAATCCTTTATGATTTTATTACAATGATGGAAATGCATGTTTAATAGGTATCCCTGAGATGTACCTGATCAAGAAAAAATGGACATATTCATTGATAATCTTATCAGTGAAATGAGTTATCGACTAAGGATGCAATGTCCTCCCTCTTTTGCCAAAATGATCGAGAATGGTATGAAAATAGAGAACACAATGGTAAAGAAAGGAGAACTAAAACTTTACAATAATTCATACAACAACAATGACAAACCCAAGTTCTGGTCAATGAATAGGAATGTCAGCAATAAAGGGAATGATGATAATAGTACTATAAAACAACAACAACCAATTTTCAATCTATCAAGTCAAATCCCAAGCAATAAAAATCCATAAAACAATAAAGCCAAGTCCTTTTTCTCCAATCCATGGAGGAAATTCACAAACATTGGAGAATCTTTGGAATCAACTCTAAAAACTTTACTTGCTAGCAAATTGATTGTTTTACTAGAATCAAGAAGTTATGAACCACCAGCCAATCCCAATTGGTGGAATGATAATCATTTTTACAATTACCATCAGAATAAAGGACACCTAACAAATGAATGTCAGAGATTTAAACACCTTATCAAAGATCTAATCGATAATGGAACCATTACAGTGGATAGCCATAAGACAAATGAATCACACTTGGCTTTCAAAACTCCACTTTTGAATTATGACAAAGGTGAATCCTCTCAATTAAAAGATGACAAAGGAAAAGCCAAAGTGAATTATACTTATACATATGATGATGTAGTAAATGTGATCATTGTTAACAAAAATCCATCTTCAGAATCAATCAATGTTATCACGAGAAGCAAAGAAAATATTACCTTTCCAGGTATAGCAAAGGACCAAACACCCAATCCACAACAATACAATTTAGTAGAGAAATTACAATGAATACCCACTCAAATATCAATTTTGGAACTTCTCAAGGTTTCACCTATGCATAAAGAAATTTTGGAGAAAGCTTTAGTGGAAATATCAGTTTCAAAAGATTTGGATGTAGACTAGTTCCAAAACATGGTAGGACACCTCATAGCTCCTAATTGCTTATCATTTTCTGAAATTGATGACGCATCCTTACAACATCCTCACAATGCTGCTTTACATGTTGAAGTCTCCATAAATAAAACTTGTGTCAAACATTTTCTCATAGATGGAGGAGCTGGCTTAAACATTTGTGCATTAAGTTTGATAAAAGCTTTGGGATATTCAGAGAATGCAGTAGACCCAAAAAAGAAAATAACCATCAAAGCTTATGATGAAGCAAAACATTCTTCTAAAGGAACTATTGTGCTACCAATAAGGATAGGACTTGTGGAAAAGGATATATTGTGTCAGGTTTTAGATTTGAACCTCTCTTATAACATTCTTCTAGGAAGGCCATGGACTCACAAGATGCAAGCAGTTCCTTCTACATATCATCAATGTGTGAAATTTCCTCATGAAGGAAAAGAAATCACTATAATTGCAAATTCCAGTCAATATTGCAATAATTTGAAACCCGCACAAGATACAATAATTCTGTATAACAGAGAATCAATATATCCTACCAAAGAAATTCAAGCAAAGTTATGGGAAACTTTTGAAGAAAAGCTCAAGTTAAATGATGAAGGAATGGGAAAATATTCTTTGCATAATTTTACACTTTCCCCAAAGTCATATGGAAAGCCTACAGATATTCAATCAAAGCCACCAAAAAGATCAAAACATATGTTTAAAGGAACATTTGTTAGTGTTGGAACTCTTACAGAGGAAAGTGAAGACAAAGACATTCTTGGTTGGTTATACAAGGATGGAGATAAAACTATAGCAATAGCAGCAAAAGTCAATATTCCCATAAAACAATATGGAAAAGGATATGAAATCATGCAAAAGATGGGATATGAAGGAAAAGGACCAATTGGTAAGCAACATCAAGGTATTTCAAAACCTATTTGTCCATACTCACAATCCATAGAAGATAAATCTAGGCTGGGATATTTAAAGTCTAATCAAAAGCAACATAATCATCCACAACAAAAGTGGAAAAAGAAATCAATTTCTAAAGAAGAAAATTGGCAAGAAAAGCTACATCAAGCGGCCGAAACAGTAACCAATAAACAAAAGAAGCAAGAAGAACATGAAAAGAAAGAGGAGGATATTATCATCCAAGGTGAAGAAAAATCTTGACAAACAAAGGCAAAATCTAAATAAGATATTCCAGAAGCAGTAAAAATAGAGATGACAGAAATCAGAGAACTTTTTGCACCATACAACATTCCAGTATGGTATAGTGGAGTAATCTTAGATCAAGATTCAAAGAGATTCCAATGAATATGAATGGGGTCCAGATGTCTTATCTACTACATCAAGTAAGGAAAACAATGAAGATCAAGCAGCTATCATGAAAGAAGACTTGTCTATTGTAGAACAAAACATGAAGTTAGAAAGAAGACAAGAGAAACTCAGAATTCACAAAAAAGAGGTGTATACAAAAAGAAAAGGGAATGACAAAGACAAAGAAGCAATGCCACAAGAAGCACAAACAAAAGTTAGATATGGAAGAACCATAGAAGAACTAAGAGATATTCAAGTTGGATTGACTATTAGTCTAGAAGAAGTTGAGTTTGAAAGGAGACAAAATCTATTAAAAGAATCCACTTTACCATGTGCACAAGTATGTCAACTTCTAAATACAAATGAGATCAATCAAAAAGGAATTTGCAGTATTAAAGATGTGTGTATTGATATAATCCATTAATTTAAGGGACAAACATCAGTTGAAGAACCACTTGAGTGTGAACTACAAAATGATAATATTAATTTTGTTAAGACTAATTCAGAAATGCTTGAGAAAGACAAATCTCAAAAAAATTTAATCTACAACAGTACCTATTCTACACCAAGTTATGATCATTATGTCATGAACATTGAGACACCTAATGATGATAGTGATTATGATTTACCTCTTCTGCATCTTGAACTAATTGATTGGGATAATTTAGACAACCTCAAACTAAATGTCTTTTCCAATGATCATGATTTAGCCATGTACCTTAACATTGTTGAACCCATCCATCCTAAGATATCTTCCATTGCAGAATCAAGTGATGTTTCTTGTAGTTAGGAGAATGCTAAACTTTTCAGTCATAAAAATGAAATAAAACAAGGAAAGAGACCTATTGTTGAAAACCATTTCATGGCAACATTAGATCAATCAAAAGAGGAAACAAAGGACGTATATGATGGTGAAAACCTCCTTGAGGCACCAGAAGATGGAAAGTTTGACATTTTTCTTGCATATTTTCAAGAGAGATCTGCTATCTTGATAGAACCAACAGAAGCAGTAAACATTGATACATCAAAGGATCCTAAAATACTTCATTTTTCTACCTCATTATCAGAAAAAGAGAGGAAAGAATGCATGGAATTATTTAAGCAAAGACAAATAAATTTTTCTTGGTCTTATGCCGATATGCTAGGACTTAATCCTAATCTTATCATGCATCATCTTAATGTGGATTTAAAAGCAAAACCTGTTAAGTAGAAGCTAAGAAAGATGCATCCACATATTGCTCTCCTTGTAAAAACTAAACTGAAGAAGCTATTAGAAGTGGGTTTCATAAGACCAGTTGCTTATCCAGAATGGGTTTCAGTTATTGTACCAGTATCAAAACTAGACAAGAGCATAAGAGTCTATACAGATTTTAGAGATCTGAATAAAGCATGTCCAAAAGATGATTTCCCTCTACCAAACATTGATATCATTGTGGACTTGTCAACAGGACACGAGATGTTTTCATTAATGGATGGCTTCTCAGGATATAATCAAATAAGAATAGCACCTGAAGATCAAGAGAAAATAACTTTCACCTATGCATGGGGAACATATTACTGGAATGTTATGCCATTTGGGCTCAAGAATGCAAGAGCAACTTATCAAAGGGCTATGACGACAATTTTCCATGATATGATGCACACATTTATGTAAGATTATGTTGATTACATACATGCAAAATCTCACACAAGAAAAGAACATTTGAACATTTTAAGCAAGATTTTTGACAGGTTGGAAAGGTATCAATTAATATTAAATCCAAAGAAATGTGCATTTGGGGTAACCTCTAGAAAGCTCCTTGGGTACATTATATCTTCTCGTGGCATTGAAGTAGATCTCGAAAAAATCAAAGCTATCATGGAGATGGAGTCACCCAAGAACATAAGTCAATTGCGATCTTTACAAGGAAGGTTGCAATCAATCAGGAGATTTGTTTCTCAGTTGGCTGATAGGTGTCTTCCATTTACCCATCTTCTACATAAAAATGTTCCATTCAAATGGGATATAAAATGTGAGGAATATTTCTTGCAAATAAAAGAATATCTTATGAGTCCTCCAGTACTGATATCACCAACCAAAGGGTAACCATTGTTTTTCTATATCCTCAATTGAAAAGATATGTCTAGCAGTTGTATTTGCAACTTAGAAGCTATGACATTATATGTTGATTCATTCTGTGAAACTAATATAAAAGATAGATCCTCTCAAATATTTGTTGAGAAAGTCAACGTTGATAGGGAGACTAGCCAAATGGGTTATGATATTGAGTGAATTTGACATAGAATATGTTGAGCGGAAATCTATCAAGGGACAAGTCATCGCTGATCAATTGGCTGATGCACCTTTACAAAATGACATGCCTTTGCACATCGAATTTCCTGATGCAGATATATTGACACTAAGTACAAACTTTTGGGAATTGTACTTTGATGGTTCTTATACTCAATATGGATCAGGTGCAGGAATCTTTTTTATCACACCTCAAGGACACACAATTCTGAAATCATATAAACTACGATTTCCATGCACTAATAATACTGTAGAGTATGAAGCATTGGCTATAGGGCTTAAAATAGCCATTGAATGGAATGTCAAAGAACTACATGTCTATGGTGATTCACAACTTTTCATTAATCAAATAAATGATGAATACCAAACAAAGGATGATAAGCTTATGCCATACAAACAACTAGTGGAGGAATTTAAAGGACACTTTAAAGAAATCAAATTCACCCAAATTCCCAGAAATGAGAATAAAGCAACAGATGCAATGGCTAAAATAGCATCTCTCTTGCAAAATAAAGAGAATCAACAGTGTTATGAATTTCTCGTGGAAGATATCTTAACCCCTACCATCCAATCCTAGCATACCTATCGAATTTGCCATATATCAGGAACTAGTCAACCCTTATATGGTCAAACCTACCAATATTTGAAAGATCATATCCTTCCTCTTGTATTATCTCATAATCAAAAACAAAATTTTATTCGTCAGTCCCCTCGCTATACTATTATTGCTGATATCCTATATAGGCATGGTCTAGATAGTCTTTGTTGAGATGTCTTGAAAAACATGAATCTGAGAGAGTTCTTAATGACATTTATGCAGGTATTTGTGGTACACACTCAAGTGGTTTAACACTGGCTAAGAAACTTCTTCGTATGGGTTACTTTTGGCCGACTATGGAGAGATTCATTCACCTATGCTAGAAAATGTAAACAATGTCAGATCCATGGAAATCTCATTCATGTGCCAACACAAGAGTTATATCCTATGATGGGATCATGGCCATTTTCACAATGAGGCCTTGATTTGGTGGGAAAGATCAATCCCTCATCTTCTAATGGACATAAGTTTATTCTAATTGCTACTGAATATTTTACCAAGTGAATTAAAGTAGTGCCTTTAACAATAGTGACAGGAAAACAAATATCATCATTCATCTTGAATTACATAATCTGTCACTATGGAGTTCCTATGACCATTATCACTGATAATGGAAGAGCATTCAAAAATCAAGATGTGAAAGAGCTATGTGAACAATTCCATATCCAACTTAGGTTCTCTACTCCATACTATCCACAAGTTAATGGTCAATCTAAGGTATCAAACAAAACCATCTTGAACATCTTGAAGAAAACAATCAATGAAGTTGGAAAAGGTTGGCACATTCAACTAAATCTTGCTCTTTGGGCATACCAAACTAGCGTCCGCACTCCAACAGGGGCAACTCCATATTATCTACTCTATGGATAAGAATCTATATTACATATAGAAGTAGAGATACCTTCTCTACGAGTATCCTTGCATGGTCTTATACTAGAAGAACAACAACGAGTCTCTCGACTCTAGGAACTAGAACTGATTCAGGAATGTCGCCAAAATGCAACAGAACATTTGAAAGTATACCAACAAAGAATGGCGAGAAGCTATAACCATAGAGTGATGCCACATATTTTCCAAATTGGAGATATAGTTCTAAGGGAGAATCCAAGAAATCAACAAGAACAAGAAAAGAAGGGAAAATTTGAACCAAATTGGTTAGGAATTTTTGTCATAGTAGCAACATATGGATCGGGAGCATACAAGTTATTTACCCCTGAAGGTGATTGGTTTGATGAACCTATCAATTCTATCCATCTCAAGAAATTTTATGCTTGAGATATACAGTCCTAAAAAGAGTCAATAAAAAGCATATACAGTCCTGAGAAAATCAATAAAAAGCATATAAAATCCAAAAATTAAATTAAAAAATGCAATAAATTTAGATGGTGAAAACCTGGTAAACAGGCGCTATCTAAGAAGTAGGTTCCTCCATCTATGAGATTGCTTTGCGCACCTATCCACTCCATCCTATCGCATCTATCACTTCCATATATTTTAGCTTATCCATTCCATCTTTCTCATCCATTGCTCTGGACCATTTAGCAAGAAATATGTAGCCTACCAACACTTATCAATCTTTGACATACTTATCATAGTCACTATCTTGGACCTTATCAAAATCAATCAATCTGCATTTGTATCCTGCCATGGTTTGGATCTTGATCAATTTATACATTCATAATAAATTTTTGTTTCCAACTGGGGGGAAAAATCCTAATTCCTTTTGCTAAGGTGATTTTTTGAATCTTTGAAAATCCCAAAACATTTGGAAAATTTAGAAAAACCAAAAACACCTAGGATTTTAAAACAAATTAATGAGTAAATAAAGCAACAAAAATCAAGGCATTTCATCAACAACTGAATCATGCAACTCAAAAACCAAAGAATCAACTAACAAGTAACAAAGGATTATAAAGGATCATTCATCAAGATGATTATATCAGTTAATGACCATAAGAACATGTGAATGACATACAAGATTCAGTGTTTATATCTTGATTTTATTGCTAATCATGTACTCTATGCAACTCAAGGATGACCATGACTAGAGAAGATATGTTGGGGCATGATTATTTTCTTTGATTGCTATCTATGGTTTATCTCTTACTACGGTATGAAGTTTTCATAGGATATGATCGGCAAAAGATCAAGGAGGACATTCCAAGTCATGCATGAAAGGGGATAATCCTTGTCTGTTCTACAAGCAATACTCAGGTCAACTTGATCCATTATATCAAGTTGCTTGTATTAACTTGCTATATCAAAATCCATGTAAGGAATACTCAAGTCATCTTTAATCATTATGTCAAGTTGCTTGTATTTTCTCACGACATTTAAAGCTAAATGATGAAATCAAGCACTGTTACAAGATCGCATATGAAGAATGACAGTACAATTTTTAGTTAGCTCATTATTCAGTTCCATTATACACATTCATTTGTCAGTTGCATTATAAGCATATCATTTCATTAACAGATCAATGGTCATAAATAAAGATTGAGTATACTTGGACAAGCAAAAACAATTTGTAGTTAATCATTATAGGTGCATTCATTTTAGATCATTATCCATTTCATTTAGTTGTATATAAATCATTTGCATTAGTTTGCATTCAATTAAGTACATTTCATTCATCATGTAGTGTATTATAATTATTATTTACATTACCATTCCATTAACGATCATTTAGTTGCATCTTTGCACTTAGATTCATAACCATTATAAACATTGCATATAAAAATAAAAAAATATTTCATTTAGATCATTTGTATTTACATCATCATCATCATCATCATCATCATTAGAAAATCAATCATTCATTTGCATCCATAAAATCAAATAATATAGATCATCATCCATATAATCACTGCATCCATAAAATCAAAGCATATAGATCATCATCCATATAATCACTGCATCCATAAAATCAAAGCATATAGATCATCATCCATATAATCATTGCATTCATAAAATCAAAGCATATAAATCATCATCATCATATAGAGTCCATGTCTACATATAGATCATCATAAAACAATAAAAGTCCAAGTATACAATGATATCAGATAAACCATACAAATGCCTCAAATACAAATCAAGTCATAGCTATCCTATACCACTACCACCCGACTTTGTCCATCTCTGTGGCTATGGGAATGAAGATCCTCTAGATGTCTATCTCCCATGATCACCACTCCTCTGAGGAGGTCCAATGACCCCACCACTGCTATTATCCATCAACATGGTAGTATGATAACTACCTGCTCTCTGGCTCTCTGCAACTACCTCCTCATATCATCGTCGCCAGTGGGAAGTCTCCTTCGTAGCCCAAACTAATGCTCTAATAGTGTCAGCCAAGAGAGTACCTGATCCAACCTACTGAATATGATCAAGAAGGCCCTGAGTATCCTATTGTCTCCTAGCAACTCTATCTTGCTCAGTCATAAGAGTCTGGACCTGTGCTCGAAGCTGATCAATCTGTGCTCTCAGACTGTCAATAGTATCCTGCTCTAGCATATCATGTACTAGTGCATCCTACTCTAGTAAATCCTGCTAAGGTGCATGAACCCCAATCCCCTCACCACCACCCTATCCAAGTACTAGAATCTCAGTCCGAGTAACTCTCCAAACCCATCATCTAATCAAGGGAACATGATCCTTAGGATCCTCATCATCTCCACCATGCGCTGCAATAACCCTAGGTTTTGGCTGAATCTGTCCAAAATCAATGTCTCTCCCACAACCCCCATCCAGTCCACTCAACTTGCCTCCTCCTATCAATGGCAACCCTCTTGGTGATCTCATACCTACCTTGCCATGCTCCCTCCCAATCCATCCAACGTCTCTTCCACCCATAGGATGTTCTCTCTCAATCCTACTAGCTGGTCCAAATGGTCCTCCACGGACTCTCAATTGACCTCCCCTTCATCCAAGTCTCCTACCATCACATCCTCCATCCCCACCCTCATCATCACCTCCCCCAGCCTCATGAGGAGCTCTCATCTCTATCTATGTCTCCTAGAAATTGGATCATCTGATTCATCATCATCTCCTGAGCTAGGAGGAGGATCTGCTAGATTAGTAATGTGAGGAAATGGATGAGCTAATATGTACTGAGCATAATCTGCAGTAACCCTAAGATCAAGAATGTGTAATCTAATATCATAAGCCACTCTTGGAGTAGCAAGAAACTTTGCACGAGCAATCTCAAATGACAAAGAAGGTTCCCAAACTCACCTATCTCTATACTATCGAGCATATATCATAACACCAGTAGGCATAGGCTGAATGATACCAAATTATCTCAAAATGTGACCAATCAACTACCGCTCAATAATATAAGGAGTCTGACCAATGAGATATCTACTTTGCATAATAAATGGTAATGTTTGTGCATCATTCATCAATGGCTCACAATCAAGATATGGTCTCCAAGTAATGCTATCGAATGACTCAAGCACCCAACACCAATACTCCATCTTACCCAACTCATGTTGAGTAAGAATACCTGCATAAAAATACACATATGGCTGCCTCTCTCCACAAACTCTGTGATGGATAGGCCAAGTAATAGCAATGTGCTCCTAGCACCAAATCTACAATAAAGTGCATCTTGTAGATAAACTCGCACTCTCATCATACACCACCTAGTGAAGATCATGATATAAATGTGTCAGCATGCAAACACCCCAAACATATCAAGTATGATGCTGCATCATACTCAGGAGAATCTCACCCCAACCAATGAAAAAACCTCATGATCTCCTATCAGGACATATAAATCCTCCAATCAGACCAGCAAGAATAATAGGAAGAGCCTCATAATACATCACCATATCAACCCATCGGATCTCTCCTCTACTAATGCTCTCATCAGAAAACATAACTCTACAAGCCTCTGTCCCAACCTAACCCTGAAAAATCATACTACACTAACTCGCCAGTCACTGGGATGTGCAGAATCTTGTAGACATCCTCAAGAGTCACACTAATCTCACCAGTCAATAGGTGGAAAGTTTTATGCTCGTTGTGCCATCTCTCGGCTAACACTGTCAACAATCCTCTATTATGCATAATCTCAGGCATATACAATAAATGATGTAAACCACATGCATCTATATGTCTAATCTCATCCTGTGTCAACTCTGGAACTAAATGACGCACTACCGGTAATTTCTCCCGACACTGTAGAACATCAAGTTTCTCCTATTTTTCAAGAGAAATCAAGCAATCATCATCTCTCTATCTATCAAATCAAACTAAATCAAATCGATATCTATCTATCAAATCAAATTGAAGCAACTGATGCTATCAAAACATTTTAAAACCTATCAATCACTGAGTTCACTCAAAACTCTGCTAAGCTCTTACATCAGAAACTAAATCAGTTTCTTAGAGCTACTCTATCAATCTATCAATCAAAGCAACCTACTCTATCAATCACGCTAAGTAAAGCTACTCTATCAATCAAGCTAATCAAAACAATCCTATCAATCAATCCAATAATCAAAACTATCAATCAATCTATCAATCATGTAATCGATCAATCAAGACTCTATTTCATCAACAATGCATATTAAACACGTTAAATCTAATCATCAAAGTGGTTTTTAACCTTTGCACTTATCAAAAATGTCAAATTTGAGCAAAAGCGTTATCGTATTGAGTATTTGCACTAAATATAAAAGCATTTGTGCTAAACTTGAGCATATGTGCTATTTTTTTGAACAAATACACTAAATCTAAAGACATTTGCGCAAACCCATGCAAAAGTGCTAACCTTTTTGAGCAAAATCACTAACAAACGAATCATTTGCATTATCCTATGCAAAAGTGCTAACATTCTTAACATATGTGCTAACAAAAAGAGCATATGCACTAATCTATGCCTTTGCGCTAATCCTAAATGCATTTGCACTAAAACAATTTGCAAAAGTGCTAACCTAATGCTGAAAAAATTCAAAATTTTTTGAAAATTGAAAAACGCACGAAAACATGAAAATTTTGCTCAAAAATTTGAAAACAAAGCTCGAGATAAGATACCTACCGGATATCCATGCTCGACAGGTCGCTGATAACGTCAAACATGCTCAAATTGATGATTCTCCATGGGAATCACCATTTCGCCACCTCAGCAAAATATTTTCTCCACAAGCTGACAAGGATAACAATGCAATTAAAATTAGCCTTGGTTAGTTTTATATTTACTATTTGAAGAGTAATTAATTTCAAATGGGGCAATTTAATTTGTTTTTTACAAATGAATTTAATTGACTAAATTTTTATCAATTATCATGAGATCAATCATTCAAAACAGAATTTTTGACAATTTCATGATCAATCTCCTGAGGGGGCACACAATCAAGATTTTTATCTCTATCAGGCGCATTATCAAGACTTGATTTAATCTTTAAAACAATGTTGTCTTGACATTATTTCAAAGAGGGGCAAAATGTATACACATAAAAATTGGCTATGATCAATTAAATAAATATTTTATATTTATTTAATGATTATTCTTCTATTAAATAGTTAATTTGAAAAGATTAATTTATTTAATTCATTTTCATGTCTTTCTATTAATTAATATTTTATTAATTAATTCATTTATCCTATTCTTCTAATTAATTAAATATCTAATATTTAATTATCTTTTTAACCAAGTTAATTAAATATCTAATATTTAATTATCTCCTCCAAACAATTAAATATCTAATATTTAATAGCTATTCTCCTATCCTATAGTCTCGAATATTAAATAATTCTCAAAATTATTTAATCCCTTATCCAACTCACCCTCCATCTCCACTTCATCTTCCCTTTGCCAACTCATCAAACATGTGGGTAAGGAAATTAATATTTCTTAAATACTAATTCATCATTTATCTTCAACTTCCAAATTTAATGAAAATTGTGTACGTACACATATTTCATAACCATTTCCTATATTCTCTCCAACACCCTCTACATCTTAGGAAGGACATGAGTCCACTTGTCCTCTCATGCCTAAATTTCCTCTAACCATCCCTAGATTCTGATAGTCAGCAACCCAGTCAAGGTGAGATGAGTGACACTTGTCTTCTCCTTCCCCCTTTCTCTCAACCTTCACCTTTGCTCACAACCATCCAAATCTGTAGATCTGATCATGACCGTTGATCTAAGCCACATCATCTCATCCTCTCAAAGTCTATCAAATCAAGAGCTTCAGTTGAGAGAGAGTTAGACTTCAAGAGACTTGAAGTTCATTTTGCAAGCTAATCATATGCATCCATGAGTTTTAGTTTTGAAGCAAATAGAAAATAGCATAATCATGTTAGCATAATCATGTTAGCATAATCATGTAGTATTTGCATATTATGGTACTAGTTAACTACAAGTTATCAATCCATTCTTCATATGCCATCTTGGAAGCCATCAATGCATTGTTTGAGAGCACACCATCTGCAACTAGGAACAATGGAGTTAGGACACAATGAGACATAAGCCATGAAGGTAATATTAATATTTTATTTCATATGTATTTCATGCAGTTTCATTGGTTGAGTTTGGATTTCCTGTAGAATTTCCATTAGTATTTTGTGAAACTAACTTATTGCAGTGAGGATGAAATTCAAGCTCACACACAAACCATAAATGATTTTAACTTGATTCTTTTGCCAAAGTGCTTATTTTTCCATTCTCAATATTCCTACCGAATTTGAGCTCCATCGACCTTTAAATAAAAACTCTAAATTTGGCAATCGACTAGAAAAAATAGCTTGTGAATTCTGAAAGTTGGAATCTCTTATTTGTCCAAATGGGTATCCAAAAATGAAAAAACATTAAAAGAAACGTAACTAAAGAGAAATATTTTTGGGTGATGCAGGATTACCCTTACACCACCGGATGCTCCTACATCAGACACCCAGGGTTATTTGAGAAGTGACCTCGTCACATCTCAACTAGTTGAGGAAAAACCATATAGTCAGCCTTTGCCTTGGACAACCATGATGAATCTTCAATAGGTCTTCCCCTCCATTTCACCAGTTATCAATCATACTTGAAGAAGTCACCGACGATGAGGGACTTCAAAGAGATCAATCTGAACTGGTCAGCAAGAGTAAATACAAGGAAAACACAAAGATATGATGGAGGCAATGCATAACAGATTGTTTTATTGCATGGAATTTTATTACATCCAAATGGTAACAACTAGGTTACAACATACCAGGTCATAGGCCTAGTAGAACAAGACCTAATGTGCAAAATAAAAAATGTTGGCCTTCACCAAGAGGCTCCTATGGAAAATCCAAAGGATGAAATGTAGATCATGAGAAAAGGTCAGCCACATGCTAAGGAACATCAGAATCAATTCCCAAGGCTCCACAATCTTCGAAATGGGCTCCAATAGATCACCAGAATATGTCCATGCAACTGGTAACAAAGGACTATCAACTGATAATAGGAAGCTATCATGTAAACCGGTAGTGATATCTTACCAAAAAATTATCCAAATGCGATATGCTTTGGAAGTAAGAAAGATGATAAAATCTTCAAGATTAATCCAACTCCATAGTATATGGTGAGCCAAAACTGGGACTCATAGAAAGGAAAACTAAAATTGCAAACATAAAACAAAACAGAAAGAGAAATGTTTTTGATTGATGCAAGATTGTTATGAACTGGGGATGCTCCTGTATCAGACATCCGGGGTTATTCAAAAAGAGAGCCTCTCACATTTCAAGGTTAGAGGGAAACCAAGGCACTCTACCTCTTCCTAAGAAATCCAAGATGAATCTTCAACTGGTCTGTCCTTCCACTTCACAAGATATTCTTTATATTGACTACTCTGGGTACTACGCCCAATCCTACTATCCAAAATCTCTTCAATCTGATCTCGTTCCTTTCACGGCAACTATTTCTCCAATTCTTCAATATTGTCTTCATTGAATTATATTCCATGGTACTCATGAAGATCTGCAATGTTGAACACTAGTGAAATACTTAGACTATCTGGTAACTCCACTTCATACGCATTTCTAGAATTGAACTTCCTCAAAATTCTGCAAGGTCCAAACTTCTTCATCTGCAACTTATTATAAGTTCCAATCGATAATATCTCTTTTATCAGATATACCATCACTTCATCAAAAACTTAAAATTCCTTATGTCTCCTCTTCTCATCTTTCTTCTCCTTATACTTGTTGTTCATGTCTTCCAAATGCTACTTAACCTGAATCTGAAATGCTTCCATGTGATCTACAAAATCTTCTTCTTCTAAACTCCTCCGGTCTTCACTTCCAATGTCTCTCAATTCTGATATACCTCTAGGATGCACTCTGGTAATAATCTCAAAAGGTGTTTTTCCAATACTTCTATTCACTAAATTATTGTAGGCAAACTCTACTTGTGCAAGGATTAAATCCCAACTTCTGGTTTTATCTCCCACTAAACATCTGAACAAATTTCCCAAACTCCAGTTAACAACTTTTGTTTGTCGATCAGTCTATGGATGAAAAGTATAACTGAACTTCAAATCTATCTTCATCTTCTTCCAAAGTGCTCTCCAGAAATAGCCAACAAACTTAGTATGTCTATTTGAAACTATACTCTTATGTAATCCATGGAATCTCACCACTTCCTTGAAAAATAGGTCTACTACATACAATGCATCTAATGTCTTCGTACAAGGTATAAAATGAGCCATCTTTGAGAATCTATCCACTACCACAAATATAGAATCATTCCCTTTCAGTGTCTTAGGTAATCCAAGTACAAAATCCATCCTTATATCCTCGCAAGGTCTTACCAGTATTGTCAAAGGTTTATACAATCCCATATTCTGACTACTACCTTTTGCAACTTGACAAACTCTACAACTCTGCAAATATCTCTTAACATCCTTATGAATCTGGGGCCAAAAATATTTCTAACTCACCAATGCTACTATTTTGCGAATGCCAAAATTTCCAACTAGTTCTCCACTGTGTTTCTCCTTTATCAAATTCTCTCTCATAGAACTCTTAGGTATGCACAACTGAACTCCATTGAATAATGTCCCATCTTGAATGAAATAATCCAGCCATTTTCTTATGTCTACCATAATCAGTTCTCTACATGATTTCAAAGGTTATGCAAAATTTGGGCCTTCATCATACAAGGTCTTCAAAGCTTCAAATCCTAATATTGCCACTCTCATCCCTTTCAACAAATTCCTTCTCCTACTCAATGCATCAACAACTTTGTTAGATTTCCAACTTCTATTCTTTAACACAAAGGTGTAACACTACAATAATTCTACCCATCTAATATCTCTCTGATTCAACTTACTCTGACTGTTCAAATACTACAAATCTTGATGATCTATATACAACACAAACTCCTTATGCAACAAGTAATGTATCCACTTCTTCAAGGCTTGTACTATGGCATAAAATTCCTGATCATACACTGAATATCTCCTCTGGGAATCATTCAATTTTGCACTAAAATAAGCTACTGCTCTCGCTTCTTGACTCAAGACTACTCCTATTCTTGTTCCACTTGCATCACAATCCACTTAAAACACTTTATTGAAATCTGGTAAAGCCAACATAAGCTGCTCAGTCACTTTTTGTTTCAAAAGTTCAAAACTTTTATTTGCTCTGGTGGTCCACTTGAATTCCTTTTGATCTCCTCTGATGGTCTCTATCATAGGGTTACAAACTAAACTGAAATTTTTGATAAACTTCCGATAAAAACTAGTCAATCCATGAAATGATCTTACCTCTCCAATGCTTTCTGGTGTAGGCCATTCAATAATTGCTTTCAATTTCTCACGATGTATCTTTAAACCATCCTCAAATATCACAAATCCTAAATAGACTAACTCATCCTTCATGAAAGTACACTTCTTGATATTAATCAACAACTTATCTTCTCTCAAAATCTACAAAACTTGTCTTAACTACAACAAATGCTTCTCTTTTGTCTTACTGAAAATGAGAATGTCATCCAAATACACAATAAAAAGCTTACCCAATAATTTCTTCAATACCTCATTCATCAGCCTCATGAAAGTACTTGGTACATTATTCAATCCAAAAGGCATCACCAACCATTCATATAGTCCTTCATTTGTCTTAAATGTTGTCTTCCACTAAACAACTTATCTGATCCTGATTTGATGATATCCACTCTTTAAATCTATCTTTGTAAAATATTTTGCTCCACTGAAATAGTCCATTATGTCATCCATCCTAGGCAAAGAAAACTTGTATTTCATTGTGATCTTGTTTATTTCTCTAAAATCAATACACATTCTCCACTCTCCATTATTCTTTGGTGCTAATACTACTAATATTGAATAAGGGCTCAGACTCTCCCTAATCAAAGCTTTCTTCAACAACGCCTGCACTTGCCTATTTAGTTCTTCATTCTCCACCAGTATCAACTAGTGTGCATCTTTGTTAGGCAAACTAGCTCCAAGAACCAAGTCCATGCAATGACTAATACTTCTTATAGGTGGCAGTCTATCAAGTACATTATTCTGAAATGATGTCCTCATATTCTGTAAGCAAATCTTTTATTTCTTCTGGTTGTTCTCCTTTTGGTTCTAGTTTTTTAGTCTTCTTAAGAATTAAGGAAAAGCACAAATTCTCATGTCTTGGTCCATCCCTAACTTTCCTTCCACCTACAAAATAAATTCTAGCATTCATACGTACTTCATTCTTCAAAGGTTCCTCCAAAGGTGACAAGGTTTGCTTCATCCCATTGGACACAATAGTGTATGTATTTTTCCTCGCATCATGTACTACCTGTCTATCAAACTACCAAAGTCTACCCAACAAAAGATGACAAATATTCATAGGCATAATATCACACAAGACTTCATTATGATATTCTCAATTTTCAATTTCACTAAACATTGTTCACTTACTAACAACTTATGTTGATCCTAAATCCATGCTATCTGATAAGACTTAGGGTGTTTCAATCTCTCCAATTTCAACTTATTCACCATCTATTCTGAAACAAGATTATCTGAACTACCACTATCAATAGTTCAACTTTACAACACTTACCAAATACCTTACATCTGGTCTTGAACAGATTCTTCCTCTACAAGGGCTCTTCATCTCCTCTAGTATGACATAAAGCTCTCCTCATCACCAACAGTTCTCCATCTTTTAGTTTATTGTCTGATCTGGTGGGGTTTTTTTCCACCACTTCTTCTCTTCTAGTAGTTTCTATCTTCTTACACTAAAATGCACGATGTCCTTCTCCTCCACACTTAAACCAGGTTCCTCTAAAATTTCCTTGTCTTGTCTTCCAAAGTTCTCATTTGAGTAACCATCTAGTTCTCTCCTTCAGTGGAAATTTCTATCATCCTTCCGGTATGAATTTCTTTCTTTTCTCACTTCCTTGTCCTTGCTCTGATCTGTATTGGTTCCTCTTCCTTAGTTATATCATCTTCCTCCTTGAAATATTCCTTTGGTAAACCTTCCACCTTTACCTCTTTGTCCCTTCTGATGTCTTTTGTTTGACTTCTCTTTGGACTTTAGGGCATACTGGTAAGCCTCTTCAAGACTCTCCAATTTGAAAATGCTTAATTCATCTTGTATAGACATCCACAATCCATTCAAATATCATGTAACTTGTTCAAATTCATCATCAATAGGTCTATATCTGATATTCAACTTGTAAAATGCTTCGGTATACTCCTTCACACTAGATTCCTTTTGAATCAATTTCTGCAACTTTCGGAACAAATCCACTTGATTATTCACAGGCCCAAACTTTGATTTCAACTTAGAAATAATTCAATCCCATTTCTTAATCTTCTCTTTACCTCTTCTATGTCTATCAACTTGAAAATTCTCCCACCAAAGAGATGCATGACCTTTCAACCAGGTATAGACATATTTCACCTTCCTCTCTTCTGTAGTGTTTTCAAAATCAAAATAATTCTCCATCTCTAAGATCCAATCCATCCATTCATCCAAATATAACTTCCCATCATATTCCAATGGGGTAAAATAAGGTTTAGTATTCACCCCTTTCCATCTAGATCAACCATTGGTAGGTTTGCTTGTTCCTACCGAGGCTTCTTCTACTTCATCTTCACTTACATCTTTGATATGTTGCCAACTTTTATGGGTTGTCTCCATAGCTTCCAACTGGGCTGCTATACCTCACAAAATCTCTATCACAGCAAGGTTTGCATTCCCACATGCTCCACCATTCCTCCCTCCTCTTCACACCATCGTTCATTCTAGTCCTCTACAAATATAGGTTGGATCCACAATTAGCCACCCTACAACACAATTTCAGGAAACACTACCTCCAAAACAAAACTTTCTCTGGTACTACTTGAAGCAGTCACCGATGAGGAGGGACCTCAAAGAGATCAATCTTGATCGGTCATCAAGAGTAAACACAACAAAAACACAAACATATGATGGAGGCAATGCAAAATAGATTGTTTTAATGCATGAAATTTGATTACATCCAACCGGTAACAACTGGGTTACAACATACCGGATCACAGGCCTAGTAGAATAGGTCACAACTGGGACCTTGAGTCTAATGATATATCTTCTACACATAGTCTAGCTACTTGTTTCTCTCCTTGATTCTAATTGATTTTATTCTAATGCATAATTTTAAATATATATATCAATCCAAAGTATCAAGTTGGCCCAAAAGGGATCAAAAGCCAAAGAACAAGACCTAATGTTTAAAATAAACAAGGTCGGCCTCTGCCAAGAGATTCCTCCAAAAAATCCAAAGGATGAAACATAGATCATGGGAAAAGGTTGGTCACATGCCAAGGAGCATCGAAATCAATGCCCAAGGCTCTGCAAGCTTCAGAATGGGTTCTGGTAGATCACTATAATAGGTCCAAGAAACTGGTAACAAAGGACTGTCAACTGGTAATAGTAAATTATCATGAAAACTGGTAGTGATATCAATCCAAATGTGATGTGGTCTATAAGAAAGAAAGATGATCAAGTATTCAAGTAGAATCCAACTCCATAGGATCCGGTGAGCCAAAACCAGGATACAAAGAAAGGAAAACTGAAGCTGCAAACAAAAAACAAAACAAAAAGAAAAAAGTTTTTGGTTGATGTAAGATTGATATGAACTAGGGATGCTCCTGCATCAATACTGCCTATTCCTAATACTCTTCCCCACATGGCTATCTAGAATTGCTTCAATCTCCTCCTTCTCTGAAGTAGGTGCAAATATTTTACACTATTATGTCACTAGTTCCTCCTTTGTGCCACCTTCATGATATTATATTAAGTCTGCAATGTTGAACATAGGGGAAATGTTAATTCCATCTCGCAACTCTAACTCATATGTGTTTCCTGAATCATGCTTCTTCAAAATTCTATAGGGACCAAACTTCACCTTTAGCTTATTGTATGTCCCCATTGGACACCTTTCTAAAGTAGTCACCGGCTAGGAGGGACCTCAAAGAGATCAGTCAAGATTGGTCAGCAAGAGTAAATGCAACAGAAACACAAATACATGATGGAGGTAATGTAGAACCGATTTAATTATAACATGAAAATTGATTACAACCAACTAGTAACAATCGGGTTATAGAAACTGGCTCGTAGGCCTGCTAAAACATGCTCAAAGTACAAAACAGGTCACAACTGGGACCTTCAATCTTAAAATCTATCTTCTATGCTCAGTCTAAATTCTTTGTTGTTACATTATAATACTCTATTACAATAATTTATACAATCCAAGAGGATCCACTCATTCCAAAAAGGGATCAAAACCCAAAAAACAAGACCTAACATGCAAACCCAACAAGGTCGGCCTCCGCCAAGAGATTCCTCTAAAAAATCCAAAAGATGAAATGTAGATCATGGGAAAAGGTCAACCACATGCAAAGAAACATTGGAATTAACTCTTAGGGCTCCACAAGCTACGAAAGGGATCTGGTAGATCACAAATGCAAATAGGCAACTGGTAACATGAAACTGTCTAGGAAACTGGTAGCAATAACTTGCTGGAAAACAATCCAAATACTCCATGGTTAGGGTATAAGGAAGATTGTCAAGTATTCAAGGAAAATCCAATTCCATAGGATCCGGTGAATTAAATCTAGGACACACAGAAAGAAATGTTGAATTTGCAAACATAAATTAAAAATAGAAAGAAAAATATTTTTGGTTGATGCAAGATTGCTATGAATCGGGAATGCTTCTGCATCAGACATCCGAGGTTATTGAAAAAGTGAGTCTCTCACTTTGCCACTGTCAGAGGAAAACCAAGGTAGTCTACCTCTTCTTGATAAATCCAAGATAAATCTTCAACTGGTCTGACCTTCCACTTCACAAGATACTCGTTATACTGGCTGCTTCGGGTACCTTGCCCAATGCTATTGTCCAAAACTTCTTCAATATGATCCAGTTCCTTCTGGGGCAACTATTTCTCCAAGTTTGCAATACTGTCTTCATTAAATTCTAGCTCATGATACTCATGAAGATTTTCAATGTTAAACACAGGTGAGATACTCATATTATCCGGTAACTCCTCTTCATATGCATTTCCAGAAATGAACTTCCTCAAAATCCTGCAAGGTCCAAAGTTTTTCATTTGTAATTTGTTATAAGTTCCAACTAGGAATCTCTCTTTTCTCAGATACACCATCACTTCATTGCCAACTTCAAATTCCTTATGTCTCCTCTTCTCATCTTCCTTCTCTTTATACTTGCTATTCACGTCCTCCAAATGTTGCTTTACTTGAATATGTAAGTCCTTCATGTGATCTACAAATTCTTCTGCTTCTAAACTTCTTCGGTCTTCACTACTAATATCCCTTAATTCTGATATACCTCTAGGATTCTCTTTGATAAAAATCTCAAAAGGTATTCTTCTGGTACTCTTGTTTATTGAATTGTTGTAGGCAAACTCTTCTTGTGCAAGGATCAAATCCCAACTTCTAGTTTTATCTCCAACTAAACATCTCAATAAATTTCCAAAGCTCCTATTAACTACATCTGTGATGCAATCAAGGTAGGAAGATCCAATACAAGATAGCCCAACCTTGCTGACTAACACATGAACCATGCAAAACATATCAGTAACTGGTAACAAGATGCCAAAAATAGTAGAAAGAAAAACTGATAACTTAATAGAACACATAACCAGTAAACAATATGAATAATTCTTATTACAATCTGAAGAATTACAAATGCCACATGTTGGATCATAGCCCAGGATACAAATAATTCTTACAACACAATTACAAGGTCAACAGATCATCCACATATCATATTGACTTCTGAGAATAGTCTATCGGTTCTACCCTAATCTAGACCTCAGCCTTCTGACCTCAGTCCAACCGGATCAGAATCCTGTCAGATCTACATCTTCGGTCGATCTCATAACTCTTTCATTAATATTATAACTTCTATCCCCTCAAATGATTCATAAACCTCCATTTATACCATACACAAATCATTGGTATTTTGGTATGGTTTTGTCATTGATGTCAACACCTACTAAAACACTAGCACTTTGGAGATCCAACAACATTCACCGAAAAGCAAGTGACTCATGCACAGTCACTGGTATCTAGCACACCAGCAAGATATAATGATCACCGACACTTGGAATGATATCGAAACACATGGTTATGTCGAAGACATCATTTGGACATCTTGTTCTAAAGTTTTGTTCATTGGTATATTCATAGTTTCATATTTGTTGTTACCGGAAAATAGGTCTAGGGTTACACCAGTAGGTTTATCTTTTCCAGATCAACATGGCACGCTATGGAGATGATTAATTATTGTTGTAAATGCATTAAGCTAACATGTTCAATTGGTTATTGCATCGGATATTATATTGTTTGTAAAATGTTTTTATTGTAATATCTTGTAGAGCTGACTTACTAAAATTGGTCTTACGTTATGGTGTAAATGTAAGATCTTATTTGTAAGATCAAGTGTGGAATGCGAAAAAGGACTGTGTGAAGGTATATGCGAGATTAAGCAGAGCTATATATGAAGACATCATTTGAAGGTGAAGTTAGGTTTTTGTGGAAGCATATCAGCATTACACCAGTACTGAACCTAGCATATGAAGATGCTATTTTGTGCAGTATATTATTATTAGATTTAACCATCCAACTGTAGTCAGTGTGACTCCCATTTTGTGATTGAGCAGTGAGCTCTAGGCTGTTGGCCTTTTTGCATGTGCAGACCCCATTTATGTACACTTACTATTTGTAGTAGTATCATCTGATTGTGGGTAAGGTTTCCCACCATGGTTTTTCCCCTTACAGGATTTCCACATACAAATATTGGTGTTATGTGTTGTGGATGACTTTGTGTTTATGTTTCATGTACTAATCCTTACCGGTATAGCAATTAACTATTAAAACTGTCTGCTGGCATATTGAACTAGTTTATCAGTATTAAGCATTAAGTTGTTTAAATTGTTTTTTGTTTAAATTTATTTGACAACTGATTCACCCCCCTCTTAGTTGTCTCTGGGACCTAACAATTGGTATCAGAGCTTAGTCCTCTTTTGCAGAAGTTTAACAACTTGAGGAGATCCAATGTCTACTAATTATTTCAGGAAGGGCAATCCTAAACTTGATGGAACCGACTATGGCATATGGAAGATAAGAATGGAGACACATCTAAATTGAATTGGAAAAGACATTTGGGAAGTTACAAAGAATGGCTATATTGCTGTTGTACAAGGTCAGTCCAGTCCAACAAACTTGACAAAAGATGAGGAAAATGATTGCAGAGCAAGAGAAGCACTTTTGAGTGCATTATCAGATCAACAAATTATGGGACTATCAGATAGGTCTACTACTAAAGCTATTTGGGATCATTTGGAAACATTGAATGAAGGAGATTCCATAGTCAAAATTGCAAAACTTGAAAGCTTTCGAGTCAAGTATGAACATCTGAAAAATGGAAGAAGATGAAAGGATTTCTTCTTTTATGGAAAGAGTAAATGAAATTGTTTTGGGTATTAAATGTTGTAGAGGAACCTTAAGTGAGGATGAAATTGTTTCAAAAGTTTTAAGAGGATTGCCACCAGCATATAAATGAAAGTCGCTGCTATAAATGAGTTAAGAACAATGCCTAATACATTAGTTACTAGGGATACATTGATTGGGAAACTTTCAGCTTTTGAAATTGAAGAATTTGGTCATGTTGCTACTATAAAGACAGATTTGGCCTTTAAAGCATCAACATCATCTACTCCATCATTTGACAAATATGATTGGAAATCCTTTTATGCAAGAGAAATTGAAGAAAGTAGGAAAGAAAATGAAGAACTTGAAGAACTTGAAGCACTATATGCAAGGAAAAAGCCTAAAGGTCCAGTTGGAAGTAAGTATGAAGGTAAAGCACCCTTTAAATGTTTTAACTATAATAAGATTGGTCATATGGCTTCAAGATGTCCTGATAGACATGCTAGACTAAGAGAAGAAGCTAGAAGAACATACAAGCCTAACCCTGAATATCAGAGATACAGATTTAAGAAGAATAAAGACAAATCTTGTTACATTGCTGATGAAGGTGCGACTAATGATTCTGATGAGGATCTAGCAGACAATGGATGGGTTTTTGTTGCTTTAATAGAAGATCAACCAACACCTACTTCTCAACCGGTAGTACAGGCCCTAGCAGCTAAAGTTGAAGTAAAGGATGAATGGATCATTGATTTAGGATGCTCACATCATATGACAGGAGACAAAGGTAAATTCTTGAACTTTAAAGAATACAATGGAGGCTTAGTGAGATTTGGAGATGACAAAGCTTGTTCAATCAAAGGTAAGGGTACAATATCTATTGATGGTAAGCATAACACTGACAATGTCTACTATGTTGAAGGATTAAAACATAATCTTTTGAGTGTTGGTCAATTAGTTGAGAAAGGATTTCAGTTACAATTTAAAAATGGAAAATGCAAAATCATGAATAGAACTAGTTTGGAAATTGCAACCGGTAATCAGACTAGAGGTAATATCTTTCATTTGAATAACAATGAAAAGACATGCTTAATTGCACATATAGATGAAAGTTGGTTATGGCATAAGAGACTCTGTCATGTAAATTTTGATTGCATGGTAAAGATCAATACTACTAAGGCAGTTAGAGATTTACCTAAAATTGTCAAACCTCAGAATACAGTATGTAAGGAATGTCAATTTGGAAAACAAGTTAGAGCTAGTTTCAAAAGTATTCTAGAAAAATCAAATAATGCTCTTGATTTGATTCACACTGATTTATGTTGTCCAGCAAGAACTAAAAGCTTACAAGGTGATAGATATTTCATGCTAATCATTGATGACTATTCTAGAATGTGTTGGGCTACTTTTCTCAGAGAAAAATTAGAAGCACTTGGAAAGTTCAAACTATTCAAAGCAATGGTAGAAAATGAAACCGGTAAAAAAATCAAATGTTTAAGATCAGATCAAGCAGGTGAATTTACATATAAGGAATTTAATACATTCTATGAAGTGAATGGAATCAGAAGACAACTATCAGCACCTCAGACACCATAGCAGAATGGAGTTGTTGAAAGGAAAAACAAAACTATCTTGGATGCAACAAGAAGTATGTTATAAGAAGAAAACCTACCACATGTATATTGGAGAGAAGCAGTCAGTACAATGGTCTATACATTTAACAAAGTTCACATCAAAGGTGAAACCGATAAAACCCCTCATGAACTATGGTTTGGTAATACTCCTACTCTTAAGTATTTCAGAATTTTTGGAAGTAAATGTTATATCAGAAGAGATGAGTATATTGGCAAATTTGATCCTAGAAGTGATGAAGGAATATTTATTGGCTATTCATCTAAGAGCAAAGTATATAGATGTTTTAACAAGAGATTGCAGAAAATTGTTGAAAGTACAAATGTAAAGATTGATGAACAATTCAGAGGAACTTCAAGGTATATAGACTCTAAACCAACAATAGAAATTTTGACAAATGAACCTACATTGAATCCACCAGTACAGAATGAAGATCTGGTTACCCCAATATCATTTGAGGATTCCACAGTAATTGAGGAACAATAGCAAACAAAGACACCCCGGTATGTAAGATTGAATCATTCTAAAGATCAGATAATTGGAAACAAGTTTAAAGGAGTTATGACAAGAGGAAGATTGGCAAATGAAGAGGTATGTCTTATTTCTCAAATTGAACCATCATCTGTTAATGAGGCATGTGGAGATAAATTTTGGATTAAAGCTATGGAAGAAGAATTAGAACAAATTGAGAAAAACAACACTTGGACATTAGTTCCCCGGCCTAAAGATAAAAATGTAGTTGGAACCAAATGGGATTTAGAAACAAACTTAATGAAGATGGTAAGGCTGTCAAAAATAAAGCAAGACTAGTGTATAAGGGATATTCTTAGAAAGAAGGAATTGATTACAATGAAACCTTTGCACCGGTAGCTAGAATTGAGGCAATCAGATTATTTTTGGCTTTTGTAGCACAAAAGAACTACAAAGTTTATAAAATGGATATAAATGTGCATTTTTGAATGGAGATCTTGAAGAGGAAGTATACATTGAACAACCTGATGGATTTTCTTTGACAGATGACAATGATATGGTTTGCAGGTTAAGAAAAGCTCTGTATGGACTAAAACAAGCTCCAAGAGCTTGGTATGCAAGATTGGATAAGTATCTTTTAAAGATTGGTTTTACTAAAGGAAATGCAGACAACAATTTATATTATAAAGTAACTATTGATGACATCTTGATTATAGAAGTATTTGTTGATGATATAATCTTTGGAGGATAAGATGGATTATGTAAGGAATTTTCTATTAAAATGCAGCAATAATTTGAAATGTCTATGATTGGAGAAATAAAATTCTTTTTGGATTGCAGATTTCATAGACTGATAAAGGTATATTCTTGAGTCAATCCAAATACTTAAAAGAGTTACTAAATAAATTTGGGATGGAAAACTCTAAACCGGTAAGCACACCTATGACAACAAATGACAAATTATCATAAAGGGATGAATCTACACTTGTTAATCCAACTAGATACAAATATATGATAGGAGGTTTACTGTATTTGACACAAACCAGACCTGATATTATGAATGCAGTATGTATTGTTTCAAGATTTCAAAGTAATCCTAGAGAAAATCATGAATCGGCAGTAAAAAGTATTTTCCGGTACTTACAAGGCACTATAAATCTTGGATTATGGTATCCTAGAGATGAAAACTTTGAATTATGTGCATACACAGATGCAGATTGGACAAGAGATGTGGATGATAGAAAAACCACCACTGGCGGAGCATTCTTTCTTGGAAATAGATTAGTTTGTTGGTTGAGTAAGAAACAAAGTTGTACATCTTTATCAATAGCAGAATCATAATATGTTGCAGCAGCAACTAACTGTACACAGGTACTATGACTTAAGCAAATGTTGAAAGACATAAAGGTAAAATGCAAGGAACCTATTACTATCTATTGTGATAACACTGCAGCAATTGATATATCTAAGAATCTGGTATTACATTCTAAAACAAAACATGTTTCTATCAAACTAAATTTTCTAAGGGAAAAAGTTGAAGCAAAGGAGATAAAACTAGTTTATGTGAATACTAAAGAGCAGATTGTAGATATTTTCATTAAACCTTTGCCTAAGGAGTCTTTTGGAATATCTCAGAGATCAGCTTCGAGTCATACCACCACTAGTAGAGACTTAGATTGTCATCAACTGGTAGAATTAATAGAGAAATCTTTTATTCTGGTCTTTGATGGGAAGCTACTTCTTAGGGGGAGTAGTTGGTATATTGAATTGATTGGTATTTTGTATATGAACTTGGTTTTATTGTACCTTTGGGATTTGATGTCAAAGGGGGAGAGATATCTATGGAAAAAAAAATTATCTTTATTATCTTTTGGGGAGAGATTGTTATGGAAAAACTTTGAGAAACACAAGGAAAACACATGTTGCTCCCAGGGGGAGAGATTGTTGTTTAGGAGAGATTATTACTTTTTGGTTATAATCTTTTTGGAGATTATTGATTTTTGGTACTTGGCATTTCTGTTTTGGCACTTTGATAGTTTTTCCATCTTGTGTTGCCATCAATGCCAAAGGGGGAGATTGTTGGTATTTTGGTATGGTTTTTTCATTGATGTCAACACCTACTAAAATACTAGCACTTTGGAGATCCAGCAACAATCACCAGCAAGCAAGTGACTCATGCATAGTCACCGATATCTGGTAGACCGACAAGATATAATGATCACCGACACTTGGAATGATATGGAAAACACATGGCTATGTCAAAGACATCATTTGGACATCTTATCCCAGAGTTTTGTTCATTGGTATATTCATAGTTGCATATTTGATGTTACAAGCAAATAGGTCTAGGGTTACACCGGTAGGTTTATCTTTTCTAGATCAACATGGCATGCTATGGAGATGATTAATTATTGTTGTAAATGCATTAAGCCAAAATGTTCAAATAGTTATTGCATAGGATATTATATTGTTTGTAAAATGTTTTTATTGTAATATCTTGTAGAGCTGACCTACTAAAATTGGTCTTAGGTTATGGTATAAATGTAAGATCTTATTTGTAAGATCAAGTGTGGAATGCAAAAAAGGATTGTGTGAAGGTATATGTGAGATTAAGTAGAGCTATACATGAAGACATCATTTGAAGGTGAAGTTAGGTTTTTGTGGAAGCATATCAACATTACATTGGTACTGAACCCGACATATGAAGATGCTATTTTGTGTAGTACATTCTTATTGGATTTAACCATCCAACTGTAGTCAGTGTGACTCCCATTTTGTGATTGAGCAGTGAGCTCTAAGTTGTTGGCCTTTCTGCATGTGCAGACCCCATTTATGTACACTTACCATTTACAGTAGTATCATCTAATTGTGGGTAAGGTTTCCCACTGTGGTTTTTCGCCTTACAGGGTTTCCACGTACAAATATTGGTGTTATGTGTTGTGGATGACTTTGTGTTTATGTTTCATGCACTAATCCTTACTGGTATAGCAATTAACTGTTAAAACTATCTACCGACATATTGAACTGGTTTACTGGTATTAAGCATTAACCTGGTTAAATTATTTTTTGTTTAAATTTATTTGACAACTGATTCACCCCCCCTCTCAGTTGTCTCTAGGACCTAACACATATAATTACAACTCAATCAAGTCAGCCCAAAGAGCAACCAGTTCATGAAATGTGCAATGGTAACATGTTGGCTCAAATCACTAAGAACAAACACAAAAACATAAAACGATGCACAGACATCTGGGAATACTGGGCAAGGACCAAAGAAACATCTCCAATGGTCTACAAGTCATGGATATCAACCGTAACCCAATCCAACTTCGCTTGATACACTGCCAAAAATCAGTAAGGTAACCGGGCCAAAACTTGAATCCACATCTCACCAGAAACAAAGCCAAATGCTATGAAAATATAACACAACAAAGATAATGAACACAAGGGAATAAAACCAAAACCATAATGCTAAACACTCAAACCAGAAAAAATGCCACGCTCTCAATCAATTCCATTGAAAAAATGTCCTTCTCCCCTTGAGTTGAATATGCAAAATACTCCATATCTCCAAAACTCCATAGCTCCCCCTAATATATACAACTCATTTTATTATTTTTCACATCTATACTACTCCCCCTTTGACATCAATGCCATTAAAAATTCTAAAAAGAATGTAAAATAATAAGAACTGTACAATGAATATCCCCAAAAATGTCTTACCGGAGCTTGACCAACTTCAAAATTTCTAGTTAAGCCTTCTCCTGTAACTCCACATAAGTATCCCAGTCAGTTTTGAATGTGTCAGAAATAGATACAAGTCCACTCAATAAATGTGCAAAAGATTCTTTCTCATTTACCTCTGTTAGTGTGGGCTTTCCCACCATATCCATGCATTCTTTCTTGTGTACACAGAGTGAATCCAATCGTGGACTCACCAAGCCTCTCAAAAATCTGGCTCTTTTAATTATTTTATCTCTTTCCTTCTCAAGAGCAAAAATTTTATTCTCCAAAATCAAAATTTGACCATCAATTGATGTAGTCAATGAAATCAATCCATCAAAAGAGTTAGCAATACTTGCAATTTTCTCTTGAATCTCCTTTATCTTTTTATCTACATTAGTTGTAAGAATTTCAATATTACAACATACCCTATATATATTTGTACATTGTTTCAAAGATTTTTCTATTAGGATTAGCTTATCCTCAATCTTTTTCTTCTTTGTTTCAATTATTTGATCAAAAGTAGCTCTCTTAGCCTAAGTAAACCTTTCTAGTGCTTGTCGGTTTGATATTTGTTGTAAGGATTGAAAGTCTTTTGATATGTGCTCAATGACTACCTTAATCTTGTCAGATGGGCTCGCTTCATTTTCAATCTTACACTCTAGAATCAATCTGTGTAGAATAGTGATTGATTGATCTATAATCCCTTTATCTGTAGATCCCTCCTTCATTAGTTTTTGAGCAACCATTATCATCAGTTTAGTGGGACTCATCTCTATGATGTTTTTCTTTTCTACCTGAGAAGTGTCAATTGACAATAATGATGGGCCAACAACTAGTACCCTATCGGATTCATGTATTTTCTCCTCTAAAGTTTTATCGTTTATAACCTTCTCACTTGCATTGGTGGCTTCACCACTTAGTGCATTTTGTGTAACTATCAGTTCCTTTGTAGGAACATTAACCTCAACCTGTACATTTGTATCTAGAGGACAATTGTCCTCAATATTAGTATCATGTACAATGTTAGTTTGTTCACTCTTTGTATTAGTCGGTAGCTCAGTATTTCCTTGTACATCTGTATTTACCAAGGGCTCAATTTCCACTCTTAATATCTTTCAAAATTGAGGGTGAAGTACCCATAATCCCCTTTCTTTTTCCTTCAACCGAGATATCTACAGTATCTGTCTTAATTTCCGGTGAAGTAAAAAATCCTCTATTTTCTCTCAAAAGTTTAACCCATGCTATTTGAGTCTCCTTTATTATTTCATTTACTCTTCCTAGCATCAGACTAGTTATCCTATTTTCGCTATTGAGAAATTTTCTTTTTGCCACCTGAAGTGTCTTTTCCATTTCATCTGGAGCTATAGTAACATAGATAGATAATAGCTCTTGAATTTTAATATGTTTATCCTCTTGCATAGCTGATAATCTTCTATCATCTAACATGTTATATAACTCAGCCCGTATTTGATTTTCTATTTCTATTAAGTTTTCTTATAAATATCCAAGTATAATAGGACTACTTCCTCTACCTCTCTTTGTTCATCATCCTCTAAGTTTTCATAATAAAATTGAACATTCTTCAACATGCTATCTTTAGTGATTTTATTTACCAATTCTACACAAGTTTTAGGTGAAAGCTTACTAGAATTAGTGTCATTCTTCTTCTTCCTCTTGGGAGTACCGGATGTAGTTACAGGTGTAGGTTTAGGTGATTTCTTTTGTGTTGGTATCTTGATTATGACCTTCCTAACTGGTTGCTTCTTAGCTTATGCCTTTGTTTAATTTGATTTCTTCCTAACAAGCCTCTTAAATGCTAATGGTGTTTCATCCTCTGATTTTGTTTCTATAGTGACAGACTCAATATGAACTTCCAGATCCTTTGTCTTTCTTCCTTTCTCTAGGACAACATCAATTAGTGCTTTTATGTCCTTTGAGACATTCTGCACAAATTTGCTTGCTTTTCCTTCCCATTTCTCTCTTTTCTTCTGATTGAACTTTGTTTCAATCTCTTGAGTTTTTTGATGTGTAGTACCACAGGGATTCTTTGCCTTATCTATTGGTACATCTATCAACATTTTTGCATAGGCATCAAGAATCTATGCATCCACCTCATAGCCCATTTCTTCAATCTAAATCCTTCGAGGCTTAACTACTTCCATGTTTAAAGATAAATATCTTTTGATTGCTCTCGATGAAACCTTCAACAAATTCTTCCAAATGCCAGTGAAATTGCTCAAGAAGAAATCTGATTGCCTCTGAATAGCCTTTGATCGCACTTAGTTTCTCTTAATTGCTCTAAAATCACTCTGAATGCAAGGTGATTAACAATGAAGTGTATTCAACCTTTTAACCTTCGAGAGAAACCCTAATCTTCCATTGACATAAATGACTTTTGGTGAAAGATATCGGATCTCGCTCAAAACACATCCATGCTAGAGAATCCTCTTCAACATCTGGAACATTTTCCTAAACCTCTTCCCCAGGTATATGCATCATCTTCATGAATTTTACCTACCCCTAAGGTATTTGCCTTAGATACCAGATGAGCTTCCTGTGGGTGCGGGAGCAGCCTCTTCTGCTCGATAAGTTGTTAGCTTGATGATGATTATAATAAATGACTTCATATTTTTCCATTGATGGAACATGTACACAAACATATGTTCACATTGTCTACTGGTACTACTTCTAAAGTTACTTGTATTGCAACCGGTATTAGAAGTATTTCTTATGATGGTGTCAAACCGATACATGGGGATAACTAGTATATGCAGGAGATAACTTGACATCAACTTGAAGATCCAGCAAAGGTTATCAAAGAAGCAATAAAGGACAACCAGTTTACATGTTGACAGAGGTTAACTCTAACCGATATCAATGTACCAACCTGTATTCATTGATTGTGTGATGAGTTATCCTAACCAAAAAATTTTGGTGGTAATTTATGATGAGTTATGTTTGATTGTCTAGATACAGTGCACCTAGGAAATTGTGATATGATATCCAAGCCAACATGAAATCTAAATGTTTATATAATGACATTATGATGAACTATTTTAGAGACATGATATGAGGTGATTTGATGAGAAGATGGAAATGTTAAGTTGCAAAATATCTTGGTAATGCAGTTTTGAGTGCACAGAAGAGGATCTATTAAAGCAAGTTGTGCTACTTCTAGATCACACCACCTATTGTTTTCTAATCACTACAATAGTCAAATCCCCTAACCAGGTAGGCTCTAACAAGCTTCACTGTACAAATCCTCTAACCAAGTGATCCATTAGTTTGGATTCAGAAATCCTCTATCGAGGTTACTGTTGATTCTAAATTTTACTTTGAAAGTAGACAACCTTATGGGAAATTCAATGGTGAGGGACCTATTGCACGAGACACACTGAATGACCTCTGTATTTAAGAAACTGACTCTTCCTAACAGTTTTGGGAAAAGGGAAAGAAGAAACTTAAAGAGAAATGACCTAAACTACTGAGGTGATATGCTAGAGCATTTTGTAAAAGCATTAACAACATATGAACCCAAACATATATGGTTTTAAAGCCCATTCAAAAATCTACATATCTGAACATAATCACAATTAAGATATAATTAAGATCCCTTTGCAACATAAAGAAATATCAATCATGCATCTACCAAATAACAAGTAGAAAACATAGTTTAATTGACAGAGTCTTAGATATGTATTTCTAAAGTCATCATAATTATAGGGAAAAGCACAAGAAACCATCAAAGCATACTGAAAAGAGGCATCACAAAGGCCACAGGTGCAATTTGATTAACCTTTCCTCAGGAAGCAGCAATAGCTAAAAGGCTAAAATTCTATCTAAGAAAACTTAATTGTTCTTTCAAAGTTCTGAACTCCCAAAATAGGGAAAAACAAAGCATAAATAGATCCCACAGCTCTTCTAATAGCTCAAAAATCCACCAACCATGTGCAACCACCTTTGAAATAGAAAAACACTATCATGGCATCTTGCAAGAACACACCCAACAAAATGGCCTTCGAGGTTATTACTCCCATTCAGCTATGACAATCTTCACACTTTCCTGAATAGAAAATAGTTTGTGCAAACCGTAGCTTGGTAGACAACACACCCTAAATAACACATGGCATCTCAGGGGGACCCCCATAGAAGGGTATCCAAACAAAAATAATACCAGCAACGTGGAGATGTCGTGTGTCTCCATCTTTCTCAAGATACATGGTGGGATCCAACAGAAAACCTTGTCATCAAAAACTGATCCACTTGGCAACTCCACATTCCTCTAAACTTTGAACATAAAATACGGGTTGTCAGGGGAAATGCTGAGATGACATTTGGCCCATACGTTGAGCGCAGCTAGAAAGTTAAAGAAGGAAAAAGGAACCCCAATCAAAATTCGGCCCGTGGACTTCAACTGAAAATAATGTGAACATTTCTTGGCGATTAAAAGGGGGAATTCTGCATGCAGAATGCAATAACCCAAAATTGTTGGTTCAGAGACCAGACTTCATCCCAAGATGGGGCGGAGTAGGTCAAAGACCTACTGCAATGAGGACCAATATTCCTTGAAGGGAAATACTTGCACTTTCAGATTTTGATAATGCTGATCCAAGCAGATAATTTCATCAAAAGGAAATCCTACTAGTTCATCATGGACCAATCTCAAGAGCACATAGAGCTGAGCTATGGGGTGCATGAGATGTTCAACCTCCTCTACCAAGATGAAAGTCCTATCCTGTTGCAAATGCTTGACCTGACTTAATACTTGTTCAACCCCAAGTACAGAACCATCAATAGGAAATGGAGAAGGCATGCCTAATGAGACAAACCTCTCTATATGCTGCTTGATATCTAGGATAGAGATTTGCAAAGGCTCAACCGCCACTGATACGTGCATAATCACTCTATGATAATTGATGAAAACATTCATCTTCTTGATCATTTGGTAGTGGTTTTCTATCCCTTTCTCTCTCAATTCTTCATCTTGGGTTGTGTATAGCATTTGGATTAGGTCCTGACCCATGGGGATCTTAAGACCAACGATGACCATAGAGTTGTTGACGAGGGCTCCTACCTCAACATAGAGAAATTGATCTTGTCAAATGAACCTTAGCACAAGCTATAGCAAGGGGTTGTACTACTTAATTCTCTCCCAATGAGAAACATACAATTCTATCAGAATTGTTGAAAAGTCTTGAGAAACCTACATGGGAGAAGGAATACTTAGCCACCGTGAGATCTCCTCACTTTTTGAAGCTACTTCATGTTGCGGCTCCTTGCACCTAATTTTCTCAATGATCACTTGGATTTATAGAGAGAGGATCTTGGTACTTCCATCCTACACTTCTTGTTGGAGCTGCAATGTACGGTCTCATTCTTGTTGCAACAAAATCTCTATGTCTAGAAATTTCTTGTCGGAATGCTCTAGGTTATTCTCCCTTTCACACAAATCTTCTTCAAATTGTACCTTCTCCTCTAAAAGAATAACCTACACATCACTCAACTATCAGGCGTACTCTTCCTTTAGATAAACTTCTTCATGCAACTGAACTTGCACTTGGGTGGCATCTCTAGAAGCTACTCTTAGTTGCTGAATCTCCAGATCTTTCTCTTGCAATTATTTTAAGGCCATGTTCCTTTTCGCCTACTAGCCCTTCATCTGGGAGCTCATGTTATTAAGGGATGAGTGCATCTTTCCCTTCTTTGAATTGGCCTACATCAGCAAACCTTGGAGGTGATTGATTTCTACACTTTGGGCCTTGTCTTCTTTCCTTTGTTGGGTCAAGGATTCTCAGAGATGTGCATTCTTCACTTGTATCTTCTCTAGGAGATGACTCTTTTTGATGATGTCTGAAGACATGACCTTTGAAGTCTCTTCCATCATTTCAACCTTGTCAGATTCCATAGCATTTAGAAGGTTGACACTGATAACATGCAAGGTATAATCATTGGGCCTCATTTGGGATTTCATCTTATTAACCTTGGGGAAAAGGTTTGCAAAGAAAAGACAATCTTTCTCTTTACTGAAATGTGTCTGTAGGTGTGGATGAACTGGATGGGCACCCTCCTTTTCCTTTTGTTTTCCCATTCTACTAATGTAGATAGTCTTGGAATAGGTGACTTGGTGCTGGAAATCATCTGGGTTATCAATAGCCTACCCTCCAAATGTTGTGCCAGGGGGAACTGCAAAGGGGAACTAGGAAATAGGCCCACCAAAAGTGGTCTGAATAGGATGGGCAAGGGTTGATGGGGAAAAAAATGGGATGAAAGGAGAGGCTCCAGATGGAAAAAGACTCATGGACTCTAACCCCATAATTGAGGGAGGACTGGACTCTCCAAAACCAAGCCTACATGAAATAAAGGTTACTTCAGACACTTGCATGAAAAATATTGTGGGGAAAAAAGTGGGGGCCAGGAAAGGAATGGAAGCCTATGGGAATGCATCTTAGGGTTCAACCAGTGTCTTGGCGGGTGCTAATGTAAGGGCAGTAGGGACCTGGGTTTGCATTATGATAAGAGGTACATAAGAGGAAACAACTTGAGCAGAAGAAAAAGGTAAAGAACGGCATACCTAAACTGTAGAAGTCACCAACCACTGCAGATCAAAGAGGACCCCTAGGGTTTGAGAAGGTGAACTCTTCTTTGCTGAACTTGAATGCTACTTTTTTTTGGAGGGGAGTCACGTGCCTGCTTCTCTACTTGTCTCTTACCAACCTGGGAATGGGGCCTGCAAGCGGAACCAACTAGAGGAAGGATGATATGGGGCTCTAGATCTTTCCTTTTGATATTTATAACCTCTACATCCTACCATGGAGCCACCTTGGGGGACGAGTCCCCACGTGGGGAACTGTCACCTATCTTTTCATCTTATTTATTGAGATGATGCCATTCTAGCTTGAAGCACTTGTCTAGGGGGGCATTCCCGATATTAGCTCTAGGCTAACTTACTTCCCATCAATAGATCCAAAAATCTTCCCTCTTTTTCCTAGGCTAGGCATCCGAAGTCATGGTTTCTAACATGACTCGAGGAATAGGCTTTGTGGTGTTGTACCTTTGCAAGACTATATAAAAGCTCAACCATGGGGGGTGCTTGAGGATAGGAAAGTCATCAAGACCCAAATATAAATTTGGGTCATTAGCCTAAGGGTTTATACGCCCCTCCCATGAGCTCTGTGACTCATGCTTTACTACATTTTTCCTCTTATTGAGGCAACCATCAGGGTCATAGCTCCAAGAATCATCAATCACTACCAACATGAGTTGCACTAGCTTGGATGTTAGGACCTCTTCTGTGATGTTTCTCCGTACTAGAGTGACTGGATCAATCACCTTGTGGTCTTTGAAAATAGAGGTATCATGCTTTCTTGCTCCAATGGATCTCTCAATCCTCACCAATTTCCACATGATCTCTAGAGAAAGGGTCCTCTCAGTCACATAGACAGGCAAGCAAAAAGGTTCCTCAGAGAAACCATGTACTCAGATGAAAGAAAAATTACTGCCTATGAATGAGTCACAGGGAGGGCACTCATTTTGCATTCAGTTCATCTGGACCTGAGAGAAATGGGCCAGTGGTTCATTAGGGATTGAACCAAAATCTTTAAGCATGGGAGTTAGGAAAGAGTCAAAAAACTAGTATGCATCAAAGGAAGCTAGCAACAGGGGTGTCCGGGCCGACACCGACATCTTGTTTCCTGACTCATCATAGGTTGCAAACCACATGTTTTGGATATGGTTAAGGCCTTTTTCTAATGCAAGAGAAGATGGACTAAGTCTGAGGAAAACTTGAACCAACACAATTGATGAAATTCTAATAATTGCTTCACCATGGCTCTAGCTATAAAAACTGAGAAGTCAAAATGGAAGGACTCCCTTTGTTTTCTACATTTAAAAAGAAAACCCATCATCACAACCATGATGTCTCAGTCATTATCGTGACTGCATAACTAGGCAAGGGTGGAGGAAATATATTTGAGATCCTCATGCTTCAGGTCATTGTAGGACAAGGGGAACCTTGAGAGCCTAGACGATAGACTCCAATTGAGCATACTCTAGCAAAAAGACAATGCATCTCTTCTAGTGCCCCATAATTCCTCCATTATAGTCTTAGAGAATACCTTTGTCCCTTCAAAAATAGGACAATGCATCATATTCCTAATAGCTTCTGGGAAGATCACCACCCTTAAAGATGAGTCACTGATTGAACAGGAGGTGGGATCAAAACTGTCAATGCAGACCACTACAAGCTCTAAACAATATGGAACCATGGGGACCACAAATTGAGGCACACCACTACCTCAGAACTTAGTTTCCATTGATTGTGACTCTCCTCTATGGTGGAGCATTCTATTACATGCAGCCTCTCTGAGGTTCTTGGGCTGCTTGCAGATTTCAGGTTGAAAGACATTTTCAAAAGAATCTAACACATCAAACATATTGTGGGTGACTGTCTCCGTCTTGATTTTGGTTCTCAGGTATTCCGCCTTGGGAGGAATGGAATGTGATGAGTATGAGAGCTCTCCAACAATATCTACCCATAGTCCTCCTTGAGCAGAGCCTAAAGATGTGGCTTCGGCTTCCATTTTCAGCTTGAGGCCTTTCCTCTATCAACCTTTCAAACTTGAGAGAAAACTAAACACTTAGGCTACAAAAGAGTAATAAGATGAAAAAAGGGCAATCACATTCCTTAAATGTGTTGTGTGCCTAGATTTTTGCAAAAGAGGACACTTAATGGAAAGAGTTTATTTACAGTATGCCAACTCATTTTGCAAATACAATTAACTTTTGATGAGGACGAGGGCTGCCATCCTCACTTTCCGAGAGAGTACTTATTTAGCCCGTCGTTGCTTGAATCCACTTGAGATGAAAACCTTGTCAGGATAGATCTCCTCTTTAACTGAGAAGATCGGAAGACAACAAGGCTTGCACAAATTGAGACAGTCTTGTGGAGGTTTTGGTTTAAATGCAATGTACCTACATATACACATGGCATTTTCTTGCATAAACTCCTACTTTGAGGTACCAGGTAGGACATTGCCAACTCTGAATCAAAGTTCATTCCCTTGTGCAAATTAATGGAGAATGCCAGGAGCATTGGAGCTTGGGAGCATTGGCGTCTCAGCCACTCGTCACCTTGAGCTGGAATTCTGTTATAAATATATTTTTTAGACATTCCTTTGCTCAGTGCTAGCCTCAACATCAGAGTTTTCTTCAGAAGATGGATACTCTTGTTAGGCTCATCAGTAGCAAAGTGCAGGTCACTTTCCTTAGGAACATCTCTGATCACTTGATAATCACTGCTCGGTGAGGATTTCATTGACAATGCAGATTGGTACCACATAAACATAGATATCTACTCACACTTTGTGGCCTCGTTGTTGGATTTTAGGTTGGCTGGGATATTGGCTTCGTAGCTCACCATGGTGCTCCTTTCTCAATATTATCTAGGTGGGTTGGAAGATGTAGTGGCATACCATCTCCCCTTTAGGGGCCTCCCCCTAGCATCTGATATGAGATGCTTTATTACTTCTGGCAATGAAGTAACTTGACACCCACTCATTGGTAGTCTGAGGATGATGATGTTGTCCTCCCATTAGTTTCATGTTGAGCTTGCTATAGATTTCCTCTTGCGGGTTCATATGATAGTCCTTGTTCTGGACAGTACTGAATGGTATTATGATTTTAGGGACTACATCTTCCCTTGGGTTTTGATGCTGCACATACAATCGAACCTAGTTGTTATCTATATGACTGGGGTGCCTAATGCCAATCATGGCCATAAGTGCTTGGAGGGAGATGACACTCCACATGATAGTGGCGACCTAGACTTCTAGATGGAGGATGACAAAGATGAGGAGGATCAATGAGAAAGTGGTAGCCTATCTTGTAGCACTTTGTCTTATTACTTTTTGTAAAACAAGGCCAAAGGTCCACCCTTTAAATGTAAAAGAAAAAACAAAATGTCCATAATATGATAATTTTTTCCTTTTTCTTAATCATTGAATATCTTGTGATTTCAATTACCTCGCTTGGATTACAACTAAGAATAATTAAAATAAATAAGGCACGCAAAAGAAGTATTTACAATATATACATTTAGAGAGGGAAAATATTAATGGAACGGTTTGAGGTGGAACCCATTGACTGGGATCCAGAGAGAGTCTCCATGCGTATCCTTGAGGTTGAATGAATTAAAACCCTTGCAATTTATGATGTGGAAAGGCCCCTCCAACAAGCCATCAAACTTAGCATGCTAACTAGGCTTGATTGCTCTTTCATTATACTTCAGAACAAGGTCCCCTTGTCTAAAAATCAGATTGGAACTCTTTTTGCTATCAAACCACGTCTTGACAGTTTGCTATTGGTTTTGGATAGATGTGAAAGTTGTTTCTCTAGCTTCTTGGAGCTACATAATTTCTGCCAACCTCACGGCCATGGGACTATTCTCTACCACTTCAATGGACTTGAGTAGTTGTAGGGCCGGTACCTCTAAAGAGATGGTAAACTGTGCATCCTTCCCATAGACAAGCTTGTATGGGGAGTTTTTCAATACTTTCTTGGGAGTTATTCGGTCTGTCCACAATGCGCTCCTCAAGTGGTAGTGTCATTCCTTCTTGTATTCTGAGCCTATCCTCTTGATGAGCCTGATAAGGTTCTTATTAGTGGACTCGGTGAGCCCATTCCTCTAAGGGTAGTAGTTAGAGGAGGTTTTGAGATAGATACCTCTACTGAGGGTAAATTGGGTGATTCGCAAACCGATGAATGCACATGTGTTGTCTAATGTAATGGTCTTTGGTGGACCATATCGGCACACCAGATCTTCCAAGAATGTCAGCACTTTGCTCTCTAATGAATTCTTTAAGGGGATGCCTTTGGACCATCTGGTGAAGTAATCAGTAGCAGTCAGGATCCACTTATGTCTGACCAAGCTTGGGGGGTTGATCATCCCTATGAAGTTGAGTCCCCAATGAGCAAAAGGCTCTTCTACTATCACGAGTCTATGTGGCATTGCTTCTTTTCTGCCCCTACTAGTGTAATATTGGCACTCCTTGCATTCACTCACCAAAGTGTGCACATCTTTGAGCATGGAAGGCCAAAAATATCTGGCATGAGTAATTTTGATGATAATTAATTGTGCTAAGAAATGACCTCCTGACGAGCCATAGTGAAATTTGTGTAGGAGTTTATTAGCTTGGCATTGATCTATGCAGTGGAGTAGAACCTCATCAAAGTTCCTTTTGAAAAGTACACCATCTACCAAGTGGAAACCTCTGTTTTGAAGTCTATAGAACCTTTTCTTTTCTGGAGGGAGACCTTTGGGGAAAATCCCCATCTTCATGAAATGCTTTCGGGCCTCTATCTAGCATGTGTTTGGAGACTCAAGGGAAACCATCACGACTTCCTCTATGGTCATCTCATCTTCACAGGGTTTGCACTCCTAAACTATATATTCACATAAGCCTTTGTCGTGAACTATTTTGGTTGTCCTGACATTAATTTTGTACTCTAGGATCTTAGTGATCCAATTATCCCTCTTTTCAGTGATGTCACCTTCCATGATGTATTCTCGAACTATAGGGTGAGCCACATATACAATGGTCTTATTGCAGGAAATGAAGTGCCTAAATTTCTTCAATCCCTTCACCATGGCCAAGGCTTGTTTTTTGACGACGTTATATTTTTCCTTATATTCTTTGAGAGTCTTCGAATGGAAGGCTATAGGATGCTCACTCCCCTTTTCGTCATTCTTCTAGGTCAGGACCATGGCAATGTTATACTGACTTGAAAAAACATACATTACAAAGTCCTTTGACATATCTGGGTTAGATAACATGGGGGCCGAATAGATGGCATCTTTGATTTTGTCAAAAGATCCTTTGGCTTCGGGAGTCCATTTGAAATGTGTCTCCTTCTTGAGCATCAAGGTGGTGGGCCTTATTATTCTAGCAAAATTAGAAATGAAATGGCTGATAAAGTTGACTTTTCCTAGAAAAGACTGGACTCCCTTTTTATTGACCGGAAGCGGAAGATCTTTTATTTCTTTGACTCAGTCAAGGTCGATGGAGACACCTTCCTTGGACACTATATGTCCTAGTAGCTTACCTTGAGGGACACTGAAGGTACATTTATTTGGGTTTAAGGAAATCCCAAACTTGAGGCAATTTTGGAAAACTAGCTCGAGATGATTGAAATGATCTTCTCAGTGTTTAGAAAACACTGTTAGGTCATCCAAGTAAATCATAATAATTTTATTGATGAGTTATTTAAAGGCCAAATCCATAGCTCTTTGGAATGTTGCTCTAGCATTTGACAACCCAAAAGTCATCTTTTGGTATGCGAATGTTCCCCACTTGGTGGTGAAAGTTGTCTTGTCTTGGTCTTCCAGCTTTACCAGGACTTGATTATATCCCAAGAAACCATCAAGCATCAAGAAGATTTTTGATCCCACCACCGTGCTAAGAAGTTGCTTCATTGACGACAAGGGGTAGTGATCTTTGAGAGACGCTTGATTTAGATCTCTAAAATCTACATAGAGTCAAATGTCTCCATTCTTTTTTCTTACGGGCACCAACTTGGACACCCATGTGCTATGTTTAATGGGGTAGATAATTCATGATTTGATCAGCTTCCTCTACTCTTGAGCCATGAAGGACTCAATCTTTGAGTTGACCGGCATTTTCTTCTGTCGAATTGGCTTAGCTCCATTAGTGAGTTTGATAGTATGTTGAATGATGCTAGGGTCATAACCTTTCAAATCCTCATAAGACCATCCTAGGACACCCATGTATGCATCACAATATTGGGCCAAGCATCTTCTATCTTCCAGAGAAACATCTCTTCCTACTTTAAGTATCCTCCCATCTCCTACTGACATTTTTGGTATAATCTCCTTTATCAGTCATAAGCTTTCACCTATCTTTTTTGGCATCATCATGGTGGAACAAATTCTCTAGGGTGATTAGACCATTAGGAAGTTTATTGGATCTTAGCTGGAGGATTTGGTCTCTGTAAGCCTCCTTCACTTTAGGTTGCAGCTGATCTACAAACTTCCTTAAGTTTTGGATGAACAGTGCAATCTGCTCATCACTTTTGAAGACTTGCCAGTGGGTATCGTTATTAGGGATAGCTAGCTAGAATACCACATAGACCGCTTGGGAATTGGTGAGCGAATCCATGATAGGGTATCATTATCAGGGATAGCCATCTAATCGGCAGCAACATTTTTTGGGGGGGGGATACTCTGGATATTGAAAGCATCAAAGCTTTCAATTAAATCCCATGTTCTGTCATGATAAGATCTTATGTAGACATGTTTGGTGCTGGAAATTCCTCAAACTTGGTGTACTACCAGTTCAGAGTCTCCCAAGAATCTTAATTACTTAATACCCATCTTCTTCGTCAATCTTAGACCTTAGATCAGTCCCTCATACTCTACCTCATTATTTGAATATGAAAATTATAGACAAAAGGACTTCAAGATTCATTTTCCCAAAGCTGAAGTGAGGCAAATCTCAGCTCCAGAATCTACTTTGTATCTTGCACTATCAAAGTGCAAGGTCCAAAGAGTAGATGCCAATTCTTCTTTAGAACATGGTTCTTTGGTAAGCTTTGGGATGACCTAGTTTTCATCAAAAATGCAGTAGGTACCTAGGTCGGAAGCATGGTAGTTGGAGAATGGATCAGAGTTTATGAATTCATTTAGGAAAGCCTCTTTATTTGGTGGGATCTCCTTGATGACTTCCTCATCCTCTAAGAGCTCTACAACTTTCCTTTCTTCTTTCGAGATGGAAGATTGAGTGGGTTGAAAATTAATCATGGCCTAGTCTGCTATGTGCTTTGCATGAAGGGGCTATGAAAGGATTTTGAGTTTGGCACCACATTGAGTGTGGAGGATGAGGTGAGACCAATCTAAAGACAGATAGCCTCCTATCTTGGCAGTAAAATCTTGGAAAAGGCAGAGCCTGAAAACAAGAGGGATGTCAATGACCACTACTTCTTGGGACATAGTAATACTAGGACATGCAAACAATATCAGTGGGAGGATTTTGATAAGACTTGTTCTTAAAATCTGATTCCCCTTAAAAATCCTTATAATAAAATGATAAACTTTGTCTACAAAAGAGAGATCAAAGAGAAGGAAACTTTAGAGCAACATATGACAAGGTTTTACAACCTTCTACACTTCTAACTTTATCCAAAGTTTACGTGGGTATACCTTATGTGAATTGACTTCACACTTTTAAAAGACAGATCCACAGTAAACCAGTTCGAAAACCAATGAATCATACTGCCTCAAAACTAACTGAAACAAAGAAAGAAAGCTTATAATCATGTTTAGTATTGACCTACAAGAAATGTAAAAGATAACCACAATTGATACCAGTGCCTTATCCAGGCCATAGAGTCGTCTAAAGTTTAAACAATACTCCCATAATCAAATATCTCAACACATCCCATCACCTCAGCTTCTATAAAACCCCACATATGCCTGACATGCATAAGAGCTTATCCTTATGAAACTAGACTGCATTCATCAAATTCAAAATCTCCCACAAGAAATTCACTGATAGAAATGCTTCATGTGTATTTAATTTCCCTCCTGGAGAGAAAAGCTAAGAAATGCCTCTATTAAGACTGCCTTACAATCCAATCCTCAAATGAATAACCCTAGATTACTCATATTTGAAAATAGTAAATATTTGCAAGTAGACCAGAAGACAACACAAAATTTAGGCTCGAAAGTTGATAGTCTGTATACTGATATTAATTTTGAGAAAATATTAAAAAACTCAAAGTATTCTCCATAAGACTAGAAAATCCCAGATATATTTCTACTGAGTTTTCTTACAAATTATTGTGATCATTTTCTGAGATGTCCTAGTATCCATTTATAATATCATGGATGCATACAAGCTTCGGACCTTTCAAAAGAAAGTTTGTTACAAACAACAACCTTTTCCAAGAAGCAGTTATAAGTCCTTTTCAGCATCTGTAGCTTCCTTTACTTGTTTCTTTGTTGCAACCTCTTGTAACTGCTCCTGAGCATCTTCTTTCTATCCCATATAATTATCTTTCCACTCTTGATACACATCATCACTAGGCCAAGTAAAACTAGCAACATTTTGTTTCATATCTTCTAGTCGGTTCCAAGTGACTCGTACATGCCCAATCTTTGTTTCTATGAAACCATAATGACATTTCACCTTTTCAATTTCCTCAATTGTTTGGACAAATAAAGATGTGTCATCAGTACTAATAATCTGATTGATCTTTAGGGACAAATTGTGGTCCACCTCCTTTAACCAAGTCTTCTCTTCCTTTAGCTGAACAGGACTAATGAAAACCCCTGAAAATATTTCAAATTTATGATCTAAATATTCTTTTCTATAAAGTTGGGATTTTCTTTTTATACCTATTCCTTCTACTAAAAGAATATTCATCTCTTTTATAAACTCACATGTGGACCTAATATTGTCATTCTCTTCTGCATCTGCATGGGAGGAACACATGAGCTCTAACTCCTTACCTCTAGGTACCCACTTATTCAGGATTGGTTCCAAAGTGGCTTCTTCTTCTTTGAATTTGATCAAAATCTCAAGAATCCTTTCATATTTATGTATACATTGGAGGTTTTGACTGAGTCAACAAACTTCAAAATGGTGGCTTTCACCTTCTCCTCATATTTGTTTGCATACAAGGTCTAAGCTTGTTTCAACTTTGCCAACTCATGTTGGACATTTTCAGGTAATTGGGAACTAGAAGGCATATGAGAAGGGGGGTATTCAATGATGGGACTACTAGGAGGGGGCCTTGCTAGAGAGGAGGCTATCATGAGTGTAGAATATTCACCTAGATGATGTTGACCTACTAATTGACTCTGGAGTCTAGCAATTATGTTGTCTCTATTGGCTATTCCTTCTTTAGCATCATTGTAAGCTTTAAAATTGTCTCCAACTTCAGTTGGAGATTAGCCTTTTCTTGTGCCTCTTTCTTTGCTATTGCCACATTAAAATTTGTTGTCTCTAGTACTGTGCTAGCAACTTCCACTACCCCTATGTCTTGGACTCTTTTAACTATCATGCCTCCTAAGAGGCTAGAATCTGATGTATTCTTCCTTCTTTTGTTTTCATCCTTCTTTAATGACCACATGACAAGAGCAACATTATCCTTGCTGAACATGACTCCTTCCATAGGATTTGTTTCTTTCCTCACTACATCAAGCACTAAGGCATCAGCTATATCCCATTCAAGGAGAATCAACACACCAGCCTTTGTTACCATCTCTCTTCCTTTCTCAGGGGTGATTGTTTTGAATCCTTCCATCATTTCTTTCTTTATTTCTTCCTCTACTCAAGTTGTATTTTTGAGAGGCTGTTCACTTTTCCTCTATTCATATCTGGCCCTAAATTGCTCCATGTTTTGCTTCCATACAAACTATATAAAAGCTTCTAGTGACAAAATTGCTATCAGCTAGGAATTCTTCACTAGCTTGCTTAATAGTAAGGTCCATTTTTTGGCCCTTTAACTCACCATCAGTCAATTCCATTTCAATAGTAGGTGGCTCTTTGGGCATCCCCTCTTGGATCTCCTCATAGGTGTAGGAAATCTCACCAAGACTCCCTAGCTACAATAATTGTTTAGCCACAACTTGTTCATCTCCAATGTAGATAGGAGACTAAGATGGAGAATATTGAGGCTCATTAGTTTCGATTTCATTTCCCACTTTTTGCCTCTTAGGGGAATCCTGAATGTCAATGGCATCTACAATTTTCCTCTTCCCTTTTGAAGTGGAAGGCTCACCTATCACTCGCGTCATCATAGTGTACTTTGATCTTTTGTGCATTACATAGTCACCAGGTGGGATATCTCTAGCAAAGGCAAGCTTAGCCAATACCATCTTAACCTTATCAGGATCATTTTGTATTATGGCCTCCCTCTTTTCTTTTAAAGTCTGCATGGGGTCTTCAAAATAAAGTATCAAGAACTTTATTTTCTCCTCAAATGGGTTCAAGCTAGAGAGAGGATCATAACTAGTGTCAAATCGATGGATAAAATCAAGGGCTTTCTTATATTTAACCCACTTCTCCTTCCTCAATTCTTGCTCATCTAAGCTGAATTCATTTCTAATCAAATCTTCTGGGAACTGGAATTGATGAGGCCTACCTCTGTACACTGCTCTTTTTCTGAACATGCCATTGAAAAAATCCTTGAGGTCTGCACATCTTGACACTGTAGTAGATAGCCTATATGGCTTAAAGAATTCTTCAAAATATTTCCATCTACCCTTAGTGATCACAAAATGGTGAGCCATGGTAATAGTTGGGAAAATAGTCCCTTTACCTCTATTGGTTAGCTCTACTTCTTGTACTCCCCCAATTTGTCTTAGGACTTCTGCAATACCTATCTTCAATGGGACCTAATAGGGTAGTAAATAGGGGGTGCCTGTAAATCCAAACACTCTAAAAATAGTAGACACAGGGTACAAATATATGTCTCCCCAATTGTGAACAATCTTGATATCCTCTACAAACTCCTTTGGTCTGAGAAACTCCAAAAGAGCCTTAGGAATTCTAGGGTTTTCTCTGCATAGAAGAATCCTAATTTTAGATGCAAAGCATCTATCAAATTTTAGATAACTTGCATCCTCTCTATCCCAAGATAGAATAGTTTCCACAATTGCATTGTCATCTCCTCTTTATCCTTTATCTTGATCAGGTCCATTTCCTTTGAAAAATAATCAGTACCTTTAAACAAGAACATGTGCATTAACATGGAATACCATCCAAATGGCCTATCCACCTTACCATTCTTGATTCCTACTAGCCCTTTATGAATTGCATTAGCAAGGTATGAGGCAAAATCAAATGTTACAGCTAGGGAGGGGTTTAGAATTTGTGCAATCATTAACATATAATGGGTTGGCATATTCTTTTCAGCATCCTCTCCAAAGATCTGGCATAATGCCCATACATACCTTTAGCTCTCAGAGTAAATAAGTTGACAGAGAATGGTTCCATTGTGCTAGGGCCTACAACTATTAACCCCCCTATCTTTACAAAGAATTATTTCAATGGGCCACTTCTAAGATGATCCCTTTGAGCATTGTACACTTGGGCTAGTGACTCAAAGTCAATAGGCTCTAACCAATCGGAGGACTCGTTGAGTTTAAACACTTTCTTGAATTCATCTTCATTTATCTCAATCAAGACTAATCCCTTTATGTTCCTGATGCATCTTGCCATAGGGTCATAATTCTATACAATCAGGGCTAACAGATCTACATCCATAAAAACACTTGGGGCCACAAGCTTTCCTACATCCTGTTCCCATATGCCATTCAAAGGAGCTAGGGAATTCTTCTGCCCAAAACTGATTTTGAATAGTCCTAAGCCTGACAATACTATTTCAGGGTCCCTCAACCAATTACCCTTATCAAAAAGGCCATCTTCAATTTTTAAACGAGGGTTCTTGGGTACTAGCTTTTTGGCCTTGGCCCTAGCATTGGTGGACATGGTTAATTGTTCTAAAAAATCATCACAGATATTTCGGTCCTGGTAATTCACCTTCCCTATTAATTCTCTTCTAGGTGCCATTCTGGTCAAACAATTATACCACTAGAAGCTAGCACGGATCTCCAATGAAGTAATTCACACAGCAGTATTTGAGAACAAAAACAGAGTTATCAAGAAAAAAATAGAAAACCTGATTATTCGCCTGAAGAAAATTGCCTTGCAACAATTTGCTCTGCAACAATTCGCTCTACAACAAACTTCGATGAAACAATATTTAGCAATCAAGTTGATGCGGACTCAACAAGACAAGTTGGCATTTAAGTTTTTTGAAAATTAACTCCGTATGCTTCAACTTTCTTTTCAGAATTGAATTTGCCAAATTGAATTCAAAACTGGCTCCAATGGGTCATAATTTCTCTATGTCTTTCCTCTGTTTCACTCCTTCACTATGTCGCAGAACATAATACCGGTGCTCTTTTCTTTTGTGAAACAACACTGGCCATTGGATCATGAGAACTTACATCGCCTTTATCTCTATTTGATCTCTTTGCTTCAGTGTTGGGCCCTACCTCCTTTTCGCCACTTCGCGGACTTTAAAAGTCATTCACTTTTCCTTCATGAGGCCGCACCAAGCATTAGATCAAATTCAAATCACCCAGCCTTTAACTCCAACTGGGATAGTCAATTTTACTTACTAATTGCACCTCATCTTGACAGCTAATGGTTTTTCACCATTTCACTGAAGTTAAGCTGCGAGCATCTTCGGGCCATGAAACAATGAGAAGCGTTGAATCAATCTTGAGATGAATGCCTTTTAAGTGGGCCCTTTATCTGGGAATTACTTACCCCACTTGTTCTCCGATTGAAAAACACCACATGGTAGTCGGTCATTAGCCCTAGAAACTACTTTGGGTTCCACCTTTGATCCGCCACATGTTATCTTTATTATTCCCACATAACTGCCAGTTACACTTAGGCAGGCCCTCAACCACTTTTTAAACCACGTGTCACCCGACACATCACTATCGAGCTCTACCAAAAGCGGCAGCTGTTATGCCACGTCACACCTCTGTGTGATCTCCACCTATCTTTCATGACTTCATGAAAATTATTCTTCGTTTGGCTTGCAGCCATGAAACTATGAGAACCATTAGATCAAAATAGACCTGATCTACTTTTAGCTTCATGCCTTGCTTGTCCCTTCGGCCCACCATCCTTTTCATCACATCGCGAAGGTTAACCTGCTAGCATCTTATCTTTGCAAATTCACATGAGCCATTAGATCTCAAAAACTTGCTCGTTATTTACTCCTTTCTACGGCAACCTTGCTCGAGCCCACCACAGATTGCCAACTGAGCGCCTCATCATTGTTTTGTCATTGCTAGCTAGACCTACCACATTCACTACCATGTTTAGCGAGACCCGCCACCTTTTTGCTATTTCACTGAAGGTTAACCTCATGCATTTCTTGGCTGCAAATCAATGTGAGTCATTGATCTCCTTCCAACCCAATCATTCTTTAACCAAAGAAGATCGCTTGTCTCAGGGACCCACCAAAACCTTTCGCCATTTCACAAAGGTTAAAACACATTCAGCTTGATCTCACAAAACCATGTCGTCCGTCTGATTAGATGAAACTTGATCAGTGTTTAGCTTTAGTCCAAACCTATATGCCGGGTCCACTTTTGCCTTTCGCTACTTTGCGGAAGCTAACATTCAAGCACCTTTTGGTTGCGAATCAACATGAGCCATCAGATCAACAAAAAGTTGCATGATGCTTAAAAGGCCTGACGGACATTAGAAAAGGCATATTAAAAGAAAACAAAAATTAAATATTTAAAAGGGAGCACCTAGGTAAATGACAAAGGGGGGAACACTTTTATGATAAAGGGACCCATCACTTAAGTGAATAAAGTAATGCCAAATTAGAAACCAAAAGGGTTTTTCTCAGATATTGAAGCGACTTAAAACCTAAACCCTAAACCCCTTAGGATTTAAAACAATTTGAAAGAACATGGGCGTACTAGACACAAATTTTTTAAAAACTTAGCCATTTATGGATTGAAAACATCCATTTTTAAAACAATGATAACAAGACCTATGGTCTAGACTTTTTTCCCATCTAATTACATGACTCCCCTATTTAAAGGTTCATACTTGATATTCAAAACCTCAGTGATCTATCTAGGCATGATAATAGTGCTAGCTCTAGAATCTATCATAGAATTATGCAAGAGATTATCCCCAACTATAAGGGTTAGATAGAATGTGTTCAATTTGGGCTTACCTTCCATTTGAGCCTTGGGGGACATGGTATTGTTGGTTAACATAGTCAGGGAGAATGATTTCTCTGTAGAGGGCTGGGGCTCTCTTTTACTGATCTGTAGAGATTTGGTGGAATTTCCATTTGCACTTCCATCAATGTTGGATATGGCCTCTTTCAGCCGATTCTTTTTCTCTAGGATGCTAATGAGATCCCATAGAGATACATTGGCCAAAGCCTTCTCCAGCTGCTCCACCATGTCTAGTATTGTAGGCACTGATGGTTTTGGCTCTCTTGGCTTAGAGGGGATGAACTCTTTCTTTGGGTATGTGGGGACAACTATAGGTTTCTCAGGAGCTTTATCTATAGGTGCTCTCCCTGATGTGTTCATATTCTCCTTGGTGAAACACCTTTTAGAGAAGAGATTATAATTTGATTGTACAAAGGGGGCTCCCTCCTTTGTAGTAGTTGCACCATTTGTTAGCACCACATATTCATCTTCCATCCACGAGAATAATGTGTGATCTAGGTCTATCTTTGTTTCCTATTGCATTGACATACCCTATAGTTGGGCAATGAGAGATGCATTATCCATACCAGAGAATGCATAAATAGACTCATCGAGCATCATGCCTAGACTTTGTTTCTTTGCAATCTTTTGTTGTAGATTTCCTCTTGGACAATTTCTTGATGTGTGAGTGTTATTGTAGGGAAAATACCAAGAGTTAGTATCATCAGCTAGATTATTTTGACCCACTACCAAGTCCTTGCCATTGGTGGGGTAAATGGTTTGCAAAGGATTGGGGACTGGGACTACTTGGCCATTCAGCTAGGTAGACTTATCAGCATAGTGGTTTGCATGTTGATTATGCTGGTATGGGGGTCAGTTTCCTTTGAAATTTTGCTAAAAAGGGGGTCTAGCAGGTGAGATTTGGGCTCTTTTCAGATTAACAATTTCGTTCAAGAAGGATCTCAGCAAGTCTTTCATGTCATTGACCTTTGCACCTAGAGATTATTATGGAGGGACATATGTTTGTTGGGGGGCAATGTACACATACATAGATTGTAGGGTAGATGTGCTAGGGATGGCCTCTTCAGGAGCTTGTTGAGATATCTCAGGAAATATTGGCATGATGGGGTGAGGGGCAAGCTTACTGGAATCGATAAAATTATTTTCTCCTTGAAATGATTTGTTGAATGCTTGCGGGAGGGTATTGCCTCCTAGGGACTGGATCATCACCGATATGTCAGAATTAAAAGCCTTTAAGTAAAAGACAAACACCATATCCATAGGACAGTGGGCAGATAGAGGTATTCTTTGCCAAGTTCTCTGGAATCTCAAATTGAATTCCATCAATGCTTCCCGAGGGGTCCTCTTTATTGTGATCAATTGGTGCATCAATGATGATTTGTCGGCCTTGTCTGAGAATCTCTAAAATAAATGGTCACCCAGCTAGTCCCAATCAACTATAGTATTAGGGCCCAAGGATCTGAACCAATCCAAAGTGATTCCTTTGAAAGAGGCTACAAGCAATCTCAAGGCTACATGTTGCTTGGTAATACCGTGAACCATGCAAACACTAGCTATATCTTGTAAATGTTCCTTGGGAGTCTTATGACATTCTCCAGTAAAATTGGGTACAACTTTCAGTGCGGTTGCAAGGATTGGTCCCCGGACTACAGGTGGAGTGGGGGGAATGAGGGGACTACCATTATTCTAGGTCACAAAATTTTTGGGGGGAACATGTGCCATCACTGTGAGGATGACTGTAGGAAAGACATGTAAGCTCTGAGAAGAGGAAGATATAGCTGAATAAACATTTACCAAGGGGCAAGGAGTAAACTGGGATTTAGGGTTGTTTGACTTCTGGTAATGGGCATATGACTCATAAACTGGCTCAGGGCTTATTCAAACTATGGTCCCATCGGGCATGCTAGAAAAAGAACTGTTGACTCTAAATTTTACTTTGAAAGCAGACAACCTTATGTGAAATTCGGTGATGAGGGACCTATTGCATGAGACTCACTAAATGACCTCTAGATCTAAGAAGCCAGTTCTTCCTAATAGTTTTGGGAAAAGGGAAAGAAGAAACTTAAAGAAAAATGATCTAAACTACTAAGTTGATACACTAGAGCATTTTGTAAAAGAATTAACAACATATAAAACCAAAAGATATATGATTTTAAAGCCCATTCAACAATCTACATATCTTAACAGAACCACAATTAAGACACAATTAAGATCCCTTTGCAACATAAAGAAATATCAATCACGCATCTACTAGATAACAAGTGCAAAACATTATTTAATCGATAGAGTCTTAGATAGGTATTTCTAAAGTCAGCAAAATTACAAGGAAAAGTACATAAAACCATCAAAGCATACTGAAAAAGAGGCATAAACAAAGGCTGCGGGCACAATTTGATTAACCTTTCCTCAGGAAGAAGCAATAGCTATAAGGCTAAAATTTTATCTAAGAAAACTTAATTGTTCTTTCAAAGTTCTGAACTCCCAAAATAGGGAAAAACAAAGCATAAATAGAGCCCATGGCTTTGCTACCATTTCAAACATTTGCTAGCCATGCACAACCACCTTTGAAATAGAAAAACACTGTCGTGGCATCCCGTAAGAACACACCTAACAAAACAACCTTTAAGGTTGTTATTCCCATTCAGCCGCGACGATCTTCACACCTACCTGAACATAAAATAGTTCATACTAACCACAACCTGGTAGATAGCACACCCTCAATAACACGTGGCATCTCAAGGGTACCCCCACAGAAGGGCATCCAAACAGAAATAATACCTACAGTGCAAAGATGTGTGTCTTCATCATTCTCAAGATACAAGGTGGGATCCAATAGAAAGCTAAGTCATCAAAAAATGATCCACTTGGCAACTCCACATTCCTCCAAACTTTGAACATAAAATGCAGTCCATCAGAGGCAACACCAAGATGAAATTTGGCATGTACATTGAGCATAACTAGAAAGTTAAAGAAGGAAAAAGACACCCCAATCAAAATTCGGCCCATGGACTTCAATTGAAAATAATGTGAACAATTACTCTTAACAGGGTACTACCTTTAATAGGGTATAGCTCCTAACAGAGCTTTGGGATCTTTAACAGGATTCTCTCATAGCAGTTGTAGACCTTAACCTACCAGTTACCTATTACTATAGATAGTTAACTTATAAGTCCCATCTCATTGTGGTTTTTCCTATTTGGGTTTTCCACATATAAACATGTATTATGGTGGATATGAGATTGCTAGAGTGCTTGAAGCTACTAAGGATGAGCTTGAAACCCTAAGGGTCAGATTCAAAGCTTCACAAGTCAAAAGGAGAGAGCTAACTGAATAACTATTTGAAATACCTGATAATAGTTTTTCAGATGAAGCTAACATTGATTCATTAGTTGAAGAAGTTGAAAAACTAAATGGTGAGAAGCTAAATCTAAGAAGAGAGTTAGAAGCCCTAACTATCCACATGAGTCGAGAGCTGGAAGCTAGGAGGGTAGCTGGAGATCTTGTCAAAGAAAGAGATCATAAGATTTCTAAGATCAAATGAGAGAATGCAACCCTACATGAGCATTGGCATGCAAAAAAAGAAGAAAAAGAGGCTTTGCAGCTAGATCTTGAAATGGCATCATCCCTAAGAGAGACTCTTTCAAAACACAATGAAGATCTTACCAGAGAACTCACTCAGGCTAATGGAAAGATAGAAAAGTTCAATAGAAGTTCTACGATGTTGGATGAGTAGATTCAATCACAAAGGATGAAAGGTGATACATTTGAACTAACCTTTAACACATCTGAGAAAGGAGAGTCTTCTAGAACAAAGAGCAACATTCACAAGGACAAATCTGCTCCTAAGGCTAACAAGCCTACCAATAAGAAAGGTTTTAAACTTGTTTCCTTTGTTTGTCATAAACTTGGACATACTGTAAATGTGTGTAGAAATAGACCAAATGGAAATACAAGATACAATGCAAATATTAGGTATGTATCTAAGAGATTTGAAGGTCATTGTTTCACATGCAAAATGTATGGACATAGATCAGTTGAATGCAGATATGGAAGAAATAATCCAGTACCTCACATAAATCCAAGACCTAATGGTAACTGGATGAGAACCTATAATAATCAGGGTAACATGAACTGGCAGAGACCCTATGTCAACCAGTTTAGTCCATTTGAGATGGAAAAGGTAACTAATGTCATTTGCACCATTTGTAACAATTATGTTCATGTGGCTATGAATTGCAGAAGGAGAACTGGAAGAGGCAATACAGGACCTTGGAGATCATCTAGAATGGCCTGCTATCATTGTCATAAACTGGGACACATGGCAAAGTTTTGTAGATCTAGAAAGAACAAACCGATTAATCATTCTAAAGATTAGAAAGGAAAGAAGAAGGTAAATGTTGAGGAAACCAAAGAACAAATTAACTAAATCTGGAAAAAGAAGAGTGATGATATACTTGTAGAAGAACCTAATCCTTCACCCAGTGTGGAGAATCTTGCATCGGTGAATTGAGCCTTTCAACAGGGCTAAGGTGACCATAGTGGTAAATCTACTTCCAGACCCCTTGATAGATGAGTGGTAAGAGTGTTTGAATTTTGAGTTTTTATGTGTGAAATCTTGATATCTTTTGTCAATCGGTTTTCCAAAAGTTTATCAACCAGTTTTTACACCTGTTAATATTGTATGCATCATTAAGTGGTGTATTAGGGTTTGTAAACCTAGTGTTCGAGAATTTAGTGCAGTAGGTAAAAAGGATAAAAGCAAGTTTTAGTATCTTATTTTTACCCTAAATGCATTTGAAAGAGAATTCTTGAGCACTTGCAGAGTGAAGAGAGAATTCCTAGCTGGTATTAGTCAAATCCATGTTGTGATTTGCGTGATTGAAGCTGATTCGAAGGTTAGTGAAGGTTTAACTAGTATGCATTTGAGTAATCAATTGGTAACCGAGGCAACACATGAGAATTAAGGTATTTCTTTGTAAATCCTAGTTCGAATCTAGTTTATCTGAATGGATTCATCATCTAAGCAAGTAGAGAGGCTAATTATCACATCAGAACCTTTGGAGGTTGTGGAGTCGAAATGAATCATGTCTTATAATGGTTTATCTCAAGTTCCTGATGGTGTCATTGTGAAAGGTGATTTGTCTAGCTACATTGAATGTAAAATTAAAGATTTAGGATCTCTATCAATTTATTCTTAGTTGAAATCCCTTTGCGATAAGAGCGGAACGATTCAACCCAAGTATGTTAGGGTTTATGAGAAAGGTTTTCATAATGCTTCTAATTTTGTTGAGGATTTTGAAGTGGAACACATCAGAATTATTCTTAGTCATTTTCATGGTGAAAATATGTATTTGAAAAGGACATACACTATAACCAAGGAGGCTATTCAAGTTGTGACTAGTTTTTAGTCAACCGGTGAAGTTCCTAAGCTAAGGCAAATTTCTAAAGGAACAATAACCACTTTAACCTCATCTACCTCTGATGAGCATTCTTTTTCTGTTAATAATATTAAGGACCCAATGGTTAAACTTGCTACTATGGTTATAGGCTATCAGATATTCTATTTTAGTAGAATGAATAGTGTGCCATCTACAACAATGCATATAGCCTACAAAATGATTGTTGAGAATGCAGATTATGACCTTTGTGAGGCCATAAGGAGTCAATTGATGTTGAATCTACAGTCAATCAAGAAGGAAAGCAGTCAAAAGTTCAAATTTGGTCAGTTATTGATTGGTTTATTCTTTTACTTTTATAATTTCCTACCAGGAATTGGTGATCTTGAATGGTCTAAATACCTATCGGTAACTACTCAGATCAAGAAAAGAAATAAGGTAGTTAAGAACACTTTCTTGGCTACAATGAAATATTAGATAATTGATTAATCCCAAAGACACTAAGAGGGGGGTGAATCAGTGTCTAACCAGTAAATGAAAGATTTAACCTTATTTATAATTTTGTAACTAAGATTAATATGTCGATAAGAAAACAATAATGTTGTAAAGAGAAACAAAGGAATCAACATCAATGCACACCATAACATAAATATTTTGGCGAGGAAACCCAGTAAGGGAAAAACCTTAGTGGGATTTGTGACCCACAATATTTACTCACTAGCCATATGAATAAATATTACTTAGTACAAAAGGGGCCTGCACATGCAGGAAGGCCAACTGCCTAGAGCTCACTGATCAACAACAAAAATGGAGTCACACTGATGTAAATTTAAAATGAACTCTTACAACTTGCATCAAAAAGTTGGATGAGTTCACTGTTGTGCTATGTCTGATACCAGTTCTACCTCTACCAAAAACCATAGAAGGTATTCTTTCAAATGATTCTGCTTATATAGAATAGTCTTAGCTTTTCTCTACTTCTTATTCGCTCCAAAATAAACACATCAAAATGCATATACAACTATTTACTATCATATCCTTATCTTATCTAATATTACCACTTACTTATTTCTAAATGACCTACAAGAACTCATAAATATGTGAGTCTTTACAATATAGCATGTCAGACATAAAATTATAATTTACATTATAATTTATTTCACATAAACAATACTTATTGTCAAGTCGGCCTGGAATGCCGATATAATCTTTTGCTAGTGTAAACTGGATGCTGGTGTGAATAAGACTTGTTGTATCTGTCGGTTCCAGTAGGTGAAGTCTATGGCCAGTTGATTCTATGGAACCTTGTTTCCATCAATGATAACATCCACCTTTCTCATTCTAGTGTATAATGCCAACAATCTCCCCCTTCGGCATTGATGGCAACACTCATGAGAAAAACTGAAAATTGTGAATCCAAAACTGTGAGTGCTCCCCCTAAGCAAATGATCTATTCATCATCTATATACTTTTCTCCATGCCTTACTCAATATATTTTTCTCACTATAACACTCCCCCTTTGACATCAATGACAAAGGATGTCAAAAATTTCCAAAAATTCAAAAGTTTACTTAAATCCCTGAAGTTTGTTGTGTACAATTTGAAAAATATCGACAAAAACTAAGTTTAGAACCTACATGAACTTCATACTATCGGTGATTAATGTTTCTATTTGCCTGATCATTCTAGTAAGATAGTGCATTTGATATTCTGGTGTTCTATCTCCTTGAATTGTAGCCTTTGATAGCACATTTTGGTGAGTGATTTGATTGTCCAATCTTGGACCAAGCTTATTCTTCAACTCCCTGGTTTTCATTTTCAGTCTTGCCTTTTCTTTTTTGATATTTTCAATCTTCTTCTCATGTATAGCCATCTCTTATTCTATGACTGATGTTAGTTCTGAAGAACCAATTATGTTATCCACAATATCATCAATTTCCTTTTGAGTTTTTCTGATTTGATCATCAATATCTTTTGTTAGTTGATGTAGTTTTTCTAGAATAGTATCATCCATTGTACTAACAAAAGATATTCATGACCAGATCAGAAAAACTCAAAAGGAAATTGATGATATTGCACAATAGGTCCCCCATCATCAATTTCCTTTTGAGTTGTTCTGGAATAGTATCATCCATTGTACTATTGATGTCCTGAGTATCAACCTTCATTGTGAATAAAACGTTTGACTCGGGATCAATTGCATTTGTTGCTTTTTCTTCCTTTGATGTCTTTTCTATGGGTTGATTCTTCATGTATACATGTGCCTTTGTTGTTGCCGGTGGTGGTAAGTTATCCTTTATTATTAAGTTTGGAACACTACCAACTTTATTCTTCCCCTTATCACCTTTTTGGTATACCTTAGAAAAATATTTATCTTCTTTTTGTCTTCCTTTTTCTTTTCTTTTCTCTTTCTCCATAAAGAAAATATCCCATTTTTCTGCTGTCTCATTTGTGATTTCCTTTGTCCTGCCTACCATGAGGCTTACTTGCCGGTGACCACTTACAAAAACAATTATGTTAGCCTCTGCTATCAATTCATCTATTTATTATGCAGACTTAGCTGGATGAACAACCAATAGTGCTTCAACCTTCAATTTCTTGTCAAATTCCATGATGGACATTCTTTTTGCCTCAAGTCTAAGATATAAGTCATTGGGGAGAACACCAATGAATTCAATAAGAACTTTCTTAAATATATCTAAATACAAGATTATGCTTTCTTCAATAGCATTCTTATCTAAATCATCAAAAGAATGATAAAACTTACTGGCATTGCTAAGATTACCATCTTGAGTTATTTTATTAATGAGCTCTATTGGGGAAAGTGTATCCGATTTCTTTGGTGTCGATTGCTTGTGTGTAATCTTCTCCTTTGGACCACTAGGCTCTCTCACAGCCGTTCTTTCTTTCTAAGTATCCTTGTCTTCTTAGGTGATGGAACAGGTTTCGGTGGAGATTTTCTCTTCTTCCTACCCACCCTTTTAAACTCTGTAGCTTTGTCACTATCAATTGCGGATGAGGTAACAATGGGGGAAACATGTGTTATCAACTGCTGGTTAGAATTTCTTTCTTTTATGCTTGCAACAACATCACTCAATTGTTCAAGTTTCAATAATCCCTTCATAACATCTTCGACAAATTTTGCAGCATCTTTCAATGTTTTATCCCTTTTCTTTCTTTGCTTCTGAATAGAAACATCTTTCTCTATGGTTTCAGCGGTGCCAAAGATCTTCTCACTAGGTTCCGGTGGGGCATTTAGAAGTCTCTTGGCATAAGTTTTTAGAATGTTGGTGTCCACTTCATATCCCATTTCTATTACCCAAACAATTCTAGGTGTGATAGCCTCCATCCATATTTCATCTCTTTATAACAAAGCATATTAATTTGTCATACTTATCAACAATATTCTGAGGGATTCTTTCCCTTTGCCTCATTCTTTCTTGAATTTTTTTGAAGTATTACTTTACCTACTTGTTTCTTTCTAAACCCATGCTGGAAATTGTCTCCTTAATCAGTTTTCCAACAAAAATATCATAGGCAAAGTCTCTATGGCCTATGTCAGGAATCCTTAGAGAAGTATAGCATCAAACATACAATTAAATTCCCAAATTTGAATGTTCCCTTTTTATCACCCCTAATTTTGTCCAAGTTATCTATCAATTCATCTTTTAACCATTCACAAAGATCAATTTTTACATTATTCTTTACATTTCATAAGCACTGTGAATGCATAGACTAGAAACAAGATTCAACCTATTTGTATGTGCAACCTTGTAACCAATAACCATGCTAGCATATTTAACATTGTCATCAATTCTGTCACTTACCCTGAGTGATTTGTTATCAGATGTAGCACCAGTTAGATCCATAACACCTTTGTTTGGATTTTTCTTCTTCTTGTCAGGCCTTGTGCTGGTAGAGGGTAAACCTGTAACAACTTTAATAGCTTCCCTGGTGATTTTGAAGATGGAGTCAAGCTATAAGAACTCACCGTGAACTCTACTTAGAACATATTAGATGATTTCATCTTCAAATTCAGGCATATAATGGATGTCTACTAACCCTAAATCTTCCACAATCTTATGTTTAGGTTTGATCACACCTTTATTGTTTGTGATGAACTTCATAAACACATCCTTTATCTCCTCAGACCCTAAATCTTCAATATTATAGTGAATGTATGCCCTAGGGTCTTCTGCAAATGCGACTCCCTTCAAAATTATTGAAAATGCTCCAATAGAGTCATCCATCTTAGCTATCCTAGGAATTATCTTAAAAATTAGCCTAGGATGTTTGATATTCTCCACAACAGTAGGGTTTGCTATGAATTCAAGAACAGAAGTTCAAGAAGCCATGACACAAAATAAATACCTTTTTCTATCGAATGCAATTGAAAACCTTGGATGCCCTAGAAAATATTTGTTCTTCGCTTCTTGAATGTCAGTGCTCTACTTCTGTACTCTTTGAATACTTGAATGCTTGGTGAGTCAAAATGAGAAATTTCAATGCTTTATAGCTAAAAAGTTAAATAACAACCGCATTAAATGCTTCACTGGTTTAGTGAATTTCCATTGTAACTCAACATATGTGCCTGTGAAGAAGGATTATGACTTCTTACCATCATCTGAGGGAAAAATGCATGATCTTCAATTAGTTTCCTTACCCCTAAGGTTTATTCCTTAGTTAGATGAATAATTTCCTGCTGGTGCAGGATTGCTTTGTTTTATCGGTGTAGAGCCAGGTTCATCACTTCTTTGATTTGTCTTCTTGACCCATTGTTTAGATAATTCTTCCTTCATTCCTTTCACCTTTTCCTTGCCTTTGTCATTATATCCTTTGTTGTTTGCTAGTACAATCTTTCTTCTGCAAAATATTTCAATATGCCCAATCTTGTTGCATGCATAACAAGTTACATTGTTTCTTTGAATAGCTTTTCCATAACCTTGCCCAGTTTGAGTTCTGCATTGATTAGTTCTATGACCAAATTTGTTTCTATTAAAACATTTTCTATTGAATTTGTAAGAATTGGGTTGCCTTACCAGTTTGTTGTGATCATTATTATTTGCAGTTCCAAAACTTTCTCCATGTTCAAATCTAAGTCCAACTGTATCTTAATAAGGGCTTTGATTTTTCAGCATATCACCAACCATTCATTCAGTCCTTCATTTGTCTTGAATGTTGTCTTCCACTCATCTCCTTCTCTAATCCTGATCTAATTATATCCACTCTTCAAATATATCTTTATAAACTATTTGGTTCCACTCAAATAATTCATTATGTCATCCTAGGCAAACGAAATCGGTATTTCACTATGATTTTGTTTATCGCTCTGGAATCGGTACACATTCTCCACTCTCCATTCTTCTTAGGTGCTAATGCTACTAGTACTAGACAAGGGCTCAGACTTTCTCTAATCAAACCTTTCTTCAATAGGTCCTGCACTTGTCTATTCAGTTATTCATTCTCTTCCAATGTCATCCGGTGTGCAACTTTGTTAGGCAAACTAGCTCCGGGAGCTAGGTCCATGTAATGACGGATACTTCTCATAGGTGGCAATCCATCAGGTAGATTATCTAAAATAATGTCTTTGTATTATTTTAGCAAATATTTTATCTTTTCTGATTGTTCCTCTTCATGCTCCATATTCTCAGTCTTCCTAGGGATTAAGGCAAAGAACACATTCTCATATCTCAACCCATACAAGAATTTCCTTCCATCTACCAAACAAATTCTAGCATTCAGACAAAATTCATTATTCAAAGGTTCCTCCAAGGGAAACAAGGTTTGCTTCATCCCATTAGCCACAATAGTGTATGTATTCTTCATCATATCATGTATTTCTTATCTATCAAACTACCAAGGTCTACACACCAAAAGATGAGAAATATCCATAGGCATAATATCACACAAGACTTCATCATGATAATTCCCAATTTTTCAATTTCACCAAACATTGCTCACTTACTAACAACTTATGTTCATCCTGAATCCATGCTAACTGATAAGGTTTAGGGTGTTTCAATCTCTCCAATTTCAAGTTATTCACCATCTCTTCCGAAACAAGATTATCTAAACTACCACTATCGGTAAGCACTTTACAACACATACCATATACCTTACATCTGGTATTGAAAAAATTATTCCTCTACAAGGGCTCTTCATCTCTCATAGTATGACACAAAGCTCTCCTCATCATCAATAGTTATCCATCTTATAGTTTATTGTTTGATCTAGTGGGGTTTTCTTCCACCAATGTTGCTCTTTTGGTATTCTTTGCCTTCTTACACTTGAAAGCATGATGTCCTTCCCCTCCATACTTAAAGAAAGTTCCTCTAAATGTTCTCTTGTCTTGTCTTCCAAAATTCTCATTTCGGTAGCCATTAGGTTCTCTCCTCTGGTAGAAATTTCTATTATCTTTTCGGTATGAGTTACCTTCTTTGCTTACTTCCTTGTCCTTGTTCTAATATGTAAAGAATCCTCTATCTCTAGCATATCCTCTTTCTCCTTAAAATCTTCCATCAAAAAACCTTTCACCTTTTCCTCTCTACCTCTTCTCATGTCTTTTGTTTAGATTTTCTTCTACCTTTAAGGAATATTGGTAAGATTCTTCAACACTCTAAACTTTGATCAAATTGGGTTCATCTTATATAGACACTCACAATCCATTTAAATATCTTGCAACTTGTTCAACTTCATCATCAACATGTCTGGATCTGATATTCAACTTATAAAATTCTTCAGTGTACTCCTTCACACTAGATTCCTTCTATCTCAAATTCTACAACTTCTGAAAAAGATTCACTTGATAATCAACTGGCAAAATTTTTTATTTGAACTTAGCATTCATCTAATCCCATGTCTGATCTTCTCTTTACCTCTTCTCTTTCTATCAACTTGCCAATGTTCCCACCAAAGAGATGCATGACCTTTCAACCAAGTAGAGGCATATTTCACCTTCCTTTACTCTGTAGTGTTTTCAAAATCAAAATATTTCTCCATCTCCAAGATCCAATCCATAAATTCATCTGAATCCAAATTTCCATCATATTTCAGTGGGGAAAAATAAGGTTTAGTATTCGCCCTACTCAAAACCCTCAAAAACCTTTCCCCATCCAAATCAATTGTTGGGGGGTTTACTTGTTGTGTCAGGGCTTCTTATCATTCATTTTCACTTACTTATTTGATGTGTCGACCTCTTCTCTAGGTTGTCTCCACCACTTCCAACCAGGCTTCTATTCCTCACAACATTTCTATCATAGCAAGGTCTTCATTTCCACATGATCCACCATTCGTAGATCCTCTTCACCCCATCATTTCCTCTAGTCCTTTGCAGCTACAGGTTCGATCCACTGTCTACCACCCTACAACAAAATCCTCAGGACAACACAATCTCCAAAATGAAAAATCACTCTAATACCACTTGAAGCAGTCACCGACTAGGAGGAACCTCAAAGAGATCAGTCCAAACCGGTCAGAAAGAGTAAACACAATGAAAACACAAAGACATGATGGAGGTAATGTAGGATCTATTGAATTATAACATGAAAAATTGATTACAACCAACCGGTAACAACTAGGTTACAAAAACTAGCTCGCAGGCCTGCTAAAACATGCTCAAAGTACAAAATAGGTCACAATCGAGACCTTCAATCTTAAGATCTATCTTCTATGCTCAGTATAAATTCTTCAATGTTGCATTCTAATGCAAAATTACAATAATTTATACAATTCAAGAGGATCTATTTGAACCAAAAAGGGATCAAACCCTTAAGAACAAGACCTAACATGCAAAACCAACAAGGTCAGCCTCCGCGAAGATATTCCTCCAAAAAATCCAAAGGATGAAGTGTAGATCATGGGAAAAGTTCAGGCACATGCGAAGAAACATCAGAATCAATGTGCAGGGCTCCGCAAGCTATGAAAGGGATCCAGTAGATCACAAATGCAAATAGGTCTAGGCAACCGGTAACAGGAAACTGTCAAAGAAACCAATAGGGATAACTTGCCGAAAAATGATCCAAATGCTCCATGGTTTGGGAATGAGGAAGATGATCAAGTCTTCAAGAAAAATCCAACTCCAGAGGATCTGGTGAGCCAAATCTAGGATACACAAAAAGAAATCTTGAAACTGCAAACAAAAAGAAAAAATAGAAAGGAAAATATTTTTGGTTGATGCAAGATTGCTATGAACCGGGGATGCTCCTACATCACTTTCTTTCCTTAAATGAACCATCACCTTGCCACCAATCTAGAACTCCTTATACCTCCTTTTCTGATCTACCTTGACCTTATACTACAGATTCATCTCATTTATGTGCTTATTCACCTCCTCATGTATATTCTTGATGTGTTTGGAAAAGTCTTCAGCTTCAACACTTGTATGCTTCTCCTAGTCCATCCTCAATTATGGAGAAATCCTTGGACTACACAATTGGATTCCCTTGAACATGTCATCCAACCATCTTGTCATATCCAATGTAACTAGCTCCTTACCTACTTTCCAAGCCTCTACAAAATCAGGGCCCTTAGGATACAAGGTGTTGGGTTCATTGAACCCACCCACCTCAAACTGAATTTTTTCAATGCTTTTGTCAACAATTATTGAACTTGTCTATTCAACCCTTTAGTTTCTATTGGATTCATTCTCTAGGCTTCCTTATCTGTCAAACTAGATGTAGGGCTCATTTCAACTTGATGACTAATCTTTCTTAATAGTGGTAAACCCTCAGGTACATTATCAGACACAATGTCTTGAAACTCACTCAATGAGCCTGGACTTCTACAAACACCTCTTTACTCTCTTCCTTATCCACTCTAGGTATTAAAGGAAACACATAGGTTTGTTTTTCATGCCTTACAAAAATTCTTTCCTATGAACACAACACATTCTAGTGCTACTACACACAATTTCTTCTACCTCCTTCAAGGTCTTCAACTTATGGTGAATTCCATCTTTCATTAGGGTATAGCTATTAGCATGGACATCATGTACAACATGCCTATCAAATTGCCATGGCCTCCCCATCAGCTAATGACATACATCCATGGGTATGATATCATAGAGTACCTCATCATGGTAACTAGCAATCTTGAACTTTACCAGGCACTATTCATTAACCAACACTTTGTGGTCCTTCAGGAACTAGACAATCCAATATAGATTTGGTTGTCTTTCCCTCTTTAGCCTCAACTTCATGACCATCTCTTTCAACAATAGATTATATGTGCTTCTGCTATCAATTATCACATTACAACACTTATCTTCACATTTACATCTGGTGCAAAAGAAATGCTTTCTTTGATCTAGTACTTTCTCCTCATTCATTAGGGCTTCTTCATCTACATGTGCAACTTGTGCATGACCTTCATTTCTTCTTTTTGTCCTTCCTTGGTGTTGTGGACATTCATAGGCTCTATACCCTTCTTCACCATACTGGAAAGAGGTTCCTCTAAAACCCTCTCCCAGATCCTTGTCCTGGCCTTCCTCTTCCTCTTCCTCATTGTTCACCATTATTTTGATAACGAGAGCAATCAAAATTATCACTCTTCTAATTTCGGTTGGTACCCACATCATAAATTTCCTTTTGATCCTCACTTCGCCTTCCAAAGGATCTTCAATCACCTCTTCCGCCTTGACCTTTCCCTCTTTGCTTTCCTCCAAACCTCTTATTCAAATTATCTTCCACCTTCAATGCAAATTGATATGCATCCTCAATGTTGGCCATTCTGACCAGGCTCAACTCTTCTTGAATACTTGGCCATAACCCATTAAGGTAATTGGTGACTTTCTCCTTTTTGGCCTCTGCATGGGTTATTCTGGTAATTATCTTGTAAAATTCTTCTGTATTCTCCTTCACAGACTTGCTACATTTCTTTAATCCTTGCAATTTCTTTAGCAGATCCAACTCGTACTGCATGAGAATGAACTACTTCTTAAGCTTCTCAACCATTCGATCCCATCTAGTGATCTTTCTCTTTCCTCTCCTATTACTATCAAGTTGGATCTCTTTACACTAAATACTTACATGGCCCTTCAACATTGTCTTAGTAAACTCAACCCGATCTGGGTCCTGTATGTCCTCATACTCAAAATACTCCTCCAGCTCATTTATCAAATCAATCAACTCTTTTGGGTTTAGATTTTAAGAAAAATTAGAGACTTCAATTTTGGGTCTCTTCCAAATATGGGAAATGACCCTCAACAATCAAGCCTAATTTTGATCTATTTATTCTTCTACTTCTTCCTCGAAGGTATCTTTGACCTCTTTCTCATCTTCACTTTCTCCCCTTCTTGGATCAAACCCTCTTCTCAGCTCCTCTTGCAGTGCATCAAGATCTATCTCTGGAGGGCCCTCAAACCCTCCATTGCCAAAGAATTTCTTCCATTGGCATTTTTTCCATGAGCATTTCTATCACCACACAAAACTCTTGGAGGCATCTTGAACATGAGCCCACAATCACAAGTCTTGGTGCAAATCACATCATGTTCGGTGATCTATTCACACTCTCAGGAACAAACTTCTCTGATACCATTGATGAGGGGACAACCCGAGAAATAGGAAAACAAAGAAAATTGCAATAAATATTATATTATTTATATTAACTCAGACTATCTTACATACATGCATACATGCAACTAAGAGGAATAATCTGCATAGGCTATAAAAGACTATAACTTATACACATTTCTAGAAAAACCCTTGCCTTACAATTCCACTTCTCCAACCCAAAAACCAACTACCAAAAATTGACTACAAGTTTTCTAAATATCTTTTATCCATCATGGAGCCAAAATTACAATTTAGAAAATTATCATTTCGTGGAGAAACACCAAAACTTGAAATTAGAAATATAAAAATTTAGCCAAATTAAAAAACTGGAAACTTTCTGAAAAATCATCCAACTTTCGATAGCCAGAATTTTTGATCTGGGAATTGGATTGATGTGTTGTTTGCACTGTTGAAAATCTCTTTGAATGAATAATATGCTAATAATTTTCTTGACTCATTCTTTCCATTTTTGGTGCTATTTGAGATCGCTTAATGCCTCAAATCTGACTTGGAAGATTTTTTTTGGGTTTTTCGAGAAACTAAAATTAAAATAACTTAAAAAACCGTAAATGATTTTAATTTGATTCTTTCATAAAAATGCTTATTTTTCCATTCTCAATCTTCCCACAAAATTCAAGCTCCATTCGCCTTTAAATAAAAACTTTCTAAATTTGGCAATCACCTAGAAAAAGCAACTTATCAATTCTGAAAGTTGGAATCTCTCATTTGTCCAAATGGGTATCCAAAAATGTAAAAACATTAAAAGAAAACTAAATAAAGAGAAATATTTTTGGGTGATGCAGGATTTCCCTAACACCACTAGATGCTTCTACAACACATTATAAGGTCTGTTCATGACATGGGAAGGTTAATGATAGAAGGGCCCCAATGTCTTAGAGTGAGTTCCAAGACCAGGGTCTAGAGGGAAGCCCAAACTATCAAACTCATGTTGTAGTTGAAGAAGTCCTTTCCATTTGTTTTGACAAACCAAAGTAAGTCCTTCCTTTGTTGGAATCAAGGAACATTAAGAAGGGGGGTGAATTAATTGTTCTGCAATCTTTAATGTTATAAATATGATTCTTCAACCATCTAATGAAAACCAACAAAAGAAAGATGTAAACACATAAGGAAAACATCCATAACACCACAACACCAGATTTATACATGGAAAACCTAGTTAAGGGAAAAACCATGGTGGGAACATACCCACAATGAGGTAATACCCTATTAGGAGTAAGTGAAATATTACAATGGGAATGCATATGCATTTAGGCACACTCCCTAAAGTTCACTACTCAAAATTACAATAAGGGTTGCAACCTGGATTGGTACACACATTGGAAAATGAAAGAACCTACGAAGATATCTCACTTTGATACCGGTTATCTAGCAAATTTTTTATCAAAATCTTCTCGGTTTCCTTTGTAACTTCATCATTTTTACTGAACATGATCTTATTTACTTTGTGCTTTCTCCTGAATTCATTCTTTGCTAACTAAAGTAATCTATGTTGGACAATCTAATCTCTCTAAGAAATGAAATCTCTAAGGCATTACTTCAAGGAGAAAGATCACCAGAAGAGCACATGCATCATCTCATCGACACAATCCAATAGACTGAGGCAACCTTGCATGATAGCAACAGATTCATGCAAAGTTTTAATTTGGTTTTGGCAGACATATTTCAGATTGTAACCAACCGGTTACAAACTTTAAGGTGAAATTTTTGCACTCGTTTGACAATTTTTGACAACCTTTGTCATTGATGTCAAAGGGGGAGTAGTGGATAGAGAAAAATGATTATTTAGAGGAGATCATCTGCTCATGGAGAGCATATCTTTTTGGTAACTTTTTTGGGCTTCAGTTTTTGGAACAGTTTTTAGATTTTTCTCATGAGTGTTGCCATCAATGCCAAAGGGGGAGATTGTTGGCATTCTACACTCTTATGAGAATAGTTGGTGTTGTCATTGATGGCAACCATCTGGCAACCTTCTGGAACTTATCTAGTAATCCACTGGTAGTTACCAACACTAACAATAGACATCTACATACACCCGCAAACACTTCACTGACAGTGGCTACAATGCATATCGGCACCCCATCCGACAGGGAATAAACTTTTGTTTATTGTATTTAAATGTAATTATCTTTTGTAAAGCCAACATGGCATATTGTAAAAGACTCATATATATGTATGAGATCTTATAGGTCATTATAGAGAAGTATGTATGTATGTATATAAGTATTAAAATTGTGTATAAGGTGATATACTTGATAGTGAAGACTTTGGTAATGGAATGAGCTTAAACCAATACTGAACTTGGCATAGTTGATGCTATTTTGAAGCAGTACATTTTATTAGATTTCATAATCCACTTTTATAGTCAGTGTGACTCTTATTGAGTAGTGAGCTCTAGGTAGTTGGTCTTCCTACATGTCCATGCCCCTCATTGTAATTAATATTTATTCATTGGCCAGTGAGTGAATATTGTGGGTCACATATAGCACCGAGGTTTTTCCCACACCGGGTTTCCTCATTAAACATCTTGTGTTATGGTATGTTTTCTATGCTATCTTTATTGTTCCTGTTTACTGCATTAAATCTTATTTACCGGTACACTATTTTGGGATGCAAAGTTCTTAATAAGTTTAAATATTTTGCAAACCGGTTAGATACTGATTCACCCCCCCCCCCCCCTCTCAGTATCTTTGGGAGTATCATTAATCCTAATAGAAAGCTGACATGACATATTGTAAAAGACTCATTTATATGTATGAGATCTTATAGGTCATTATAGAGAAGTATGTATGTATGTATGGAACTATGAAAATTGTGTATAAGGTGATATACTTGATAGAGAAGGTTTTGGTAATGGAATGAGCTTAAACTGGTACTGAACCTGGCATAGTTGATGCTATTTTGAAGCAGTAAATTGTATTGGATTTCATAATCCACTTTTGTAGTCAGTGTGACTCTTATTGAGCAGTGAGCTCTAAGCAATTGGCCTTCCTGCATGTGCAGGCCCCTCATTGTAAGTAATATTTATTCATTGGCCAGTGAGTGAATATTGTGGGTCACAAATTCCATCAAGGTTTTTCCCACACTAGGTTTCCTTGTTAAACATCTTGTGTTATGGTGTGTTTTATATGTTGTCTTTATTGTTCCTATTTGCTGCATTAATTCTTATTTACCAGTACACTGTTCTGGGATGCAAAGTTCTTAATAAATTTAAATATTTTGTAAACTGGTTAGATACTGATTCACCCCCTCCTCTCAGTATCTTTGGGACTGTCATTAATCCTTAATTTATTCTTTGCTAACTTCATCAATTTTACTGAACATGATCTTATTTACTTTGTGCTTGCTCCTGAATTCATTCTTTGCTGACTAAAGTAATCTATCTATCTCTTCCTTAGAAATAACTGAACACATATTAACTAGTACATATTCCTTCAAGTTCTCATCTTATTTACTTGTCATTTGTCTCCTAGCATTCAAAATGTCATACAAGCTCTTCGGTATGACAACCATTAATTCAATTAGAGCTTTTCTATATACATTCAAGTATTCTACAGTTACTTCCTCTACAGTTATTTTGTCGGATTCATCAAAATTTTCATACCACTTTGATAGTGGCTTCATGTTACCATTCATAACAACTTCATTAACATTCTCACTCAAGGGCATGGGAAGCTTAACTTCAAGTTTACCTTTCTTTAAAGCCTCATCAAGTTTATATTTTGATTTCTTACCAAATTTAGGTCCACTAGATGGTTTCTCCTTAGAGATCTTGGTAACCTTAGCAACTCTTTCTTTGACCTCCTTGAGTGCTTCATCTGACTTTGTCTCTTCTTCATCAACATGAATTAATACTCTAGTTTGTCCTTGCTTCCTCTTTCCTTCACTGGATGGTTTGGCTTGAGGTTTAGGTGAACTTACATGTTTCTAAGCACCAAAGGAGGGTGCAAAGCTCTTTGTTTTCTTCTTCTTAAGGGTAGAGGCTTCTGGGTTAGCCTTATTTGGCTTGACTATATCTTCTTCTTTCAAGATGTTTTATTCTCTAGCTCTCTAGACTGCTTCTTTGGTAATCCCCGTGCTCTTTGCCAGCTGCTCTACCTCCTTCCTAACTCTCTTCTAAATCTCCAACTTCTTGAACTTAGAGTGTAAGTCCAAGCTCTTCTCCTTTTAAGTTCCAAACCTCTCCTTGGACTTATCCACTGGTTTTCTCAATAAGTGTTGAACATATGCATCAAGAATGTTTCCTTCCACCTAATATCTCATGGCAATGATCCATGAAGTTCTTGGTTTTATAGCTTCCATAAGGAACTAATTAGTGTCTGTATACACCTAAAAATGGTCTGAAGATAATTAATTAAATAAGCAATTGTACGTTAGGAAATAGGAAATCATCACAAACAAGATAAACGTAATAGCTCAATCACAAATGCATTCATTGCAATGAATCTATCCTAAGACACATTCAATAGAGACATGAAATAAAAACATTCAAAAGCAAAGACATATGCAAACCAATAGCAGATTTGAATGCTCCTTCATGCGGCTCCATTGTTCTTCTTTCCTCTTCAAACGGTTTGGTTGTGGATCTCACCTACAAGTGCACATACATGATTGAAAGCAAGATTGACATTGATTATTGATCAAGAGTACTAGAAGCGTAAATTCAATAGTCTGATTACCAATTAAGAATTAAGGGGTTTGATTGAAGAAATTCATCCAATTTATAGAAGAGTTGGAGAGATGGATCAAATTAGCATGATTCAATTCAAATGGAAATTGCAAATCAATTATGTCAATTATGACAAATTATGACAAATTATGCACCTTCTATGCAAAATTTGTTGATTGATAATTTATGACAAATTATGACAACTTCTATGTCAAAAATTGATTGATTGTCAATTATGGCAAATTATGACAAATTGACATGTCATTTCCATGAATTTAGGAGAGAAATAGGAGGAAATTTGAAATTAGGAATTAGAAAATTAAGAAATTAGGAAATTGATGGAAATTAGAAATTAGGTAAATTAATTAATAATTTGTCATTTATTAATTAATTCACAAAGAGGAATAATTAGCCAATTAAATGAACATTTAATTGCAATGAGAAGACTTAGGATAAATAAATAATTTATTAATCGTAAAGGGAGAAATGACAAACAAGGTTAAATGATTAAATCATGAAAACCCTAGAAGATGAATTAGGTCTTGATGAAAGATAATTAATTTGATTTGATTCTGATTAACAAAGGACCAATGTGATAAATGATTTGATTGATAAATACGCCAATTGACGAGGAACAATGACTAATTGATCCAAATTGACATGATTGAGAAAGACGACGATCAATGACAAATCGATCGCAAAATGACAAAATTGACAAGAGGACAAGGATTGATGACAAAATAGATAGCAAGATGACAGGATTGAAAATGACCACGATCGATGACAAATCGATCGTAAAATGACAAGATCGAACATGACAACAACCGATGACAAATCGATCGCAAAACGACAAGATTGAAAATGATAAGGATTGATGATAAATCGATCGCCAGATGACAAGATTGATAAGAGGACAACGATCGATGACAAATTGATCGCAAGATTGATAGGAGGACAAAACCCTAATTAGGATTGACGATGTCCAAAATGATGACAAATAAGCATGCACATTGATGCAATAGGATAAGATCAATTAAAATCATGACTGGAGATTGTTGTCGACAAGACCAAATTCGAGAGCGAGATGATTGAAGAATGTAGAAGAATGACTCGATGCTCGCAAATGATAAAAACCAAGTACGAATCATAGGAGAAATGTTAATGCGACGCAAAAACCTAAAATGAGGCAATGCGCAAATGTTAAAGTATGACTCCGCAAGCGTTGACCATTTTTAGGTGTCTACATTTTGCCCCTCTTTGAGACAATGCGATTTTAAGCATTGTTTCAAAGAACTTAATGAAAATGCCCCAGACAATGATAATGACATATGCATGCCCCCTCGAGGAATTGGCCAGAAACATGCAGAAAAGAGGCTAATTGATCGATAAAAATGAGAGGATCGAACAGATTGACAATCGGAGATCGGATGCATGAAGGACAAGCAATTTAAGGTGCAAAAGACCGCGACCAACATAAGATGGAGAGGGTGCATGTCCATCTATGTACTAACAAAGAGCTATAAATAAGACCAAGAGAGTGAAAATTGCTCATTTGCACTAGACAAAGAGGAGGATTTGTTGCTCTGGACAAGGACACTTGCAGAGAGATGGTGAACATTCCAATGGCGGATCACCTCGGGGAACACGTACGCACATTCAGATGACCGGATGATGCAGGAGCAGCGGTATGGATCTCAAATACCCATGTTTTCAATTTGATGAATTTTGATTGCTTGCGAGACATTGCGGGGCCCACAGGGGAGGAAAAAGAGGACTCCTGCGCTTGTGTAGGGCAAATCCTATGCTTTTGTGGGGTCTTTTGTGCTTGTGTAGGGAGACACAGGCGCAGGTTACCTGACATAGGCGCAGGTTACCTTACATAGGCACAATTGTGCAATGCAAACCCTAATTTTAGTCAAAATGATATGCCAATGATCTGGAAAAAGGGGACAAGTGTAAAATAGGTCAGATTAGATGAAAAACACCTTGATTAGACATGAAAATGAGGAAATGCAACCCATAGGAGCAAACCCTAAAACTGACAAAATTATGCCCCAATTGTGATGCAGAGTCGACAGTATCCACTGACCACATGGGAGAACTGACCAGATTGCTTTATGCTACGACATAGGCTCAAGAGCATAGAGAGAGATACCTTAGCAGGACTTGGGATATACTATGTCACATTCATGCCCGAGATTAGGGCAAACACAGGACTGCTTACCGCATTGGCAAAGCGATGGCATTCAGAGACTTCCTCCTTCCATCTGGCGACTGGAGAGGCGACGGTGACACTGGAGGATGTATGGTGTATCCTCCGCATTCCGATTCATGGAGAGATGATAGAGTATGACCCACTGACAGGGAGAGATGCATTGTGCAGACTATTTGAGTGCGATGCAGATGATCTAGATATCGTCGAGAGGGAGATTGGTTGGGAGACCATGGCATCAGAGTATGATCGACGATACGTGGTGATAGCAGTGGTGATAGCATGCCTACTAGCAAGAGACAGATGAGGACATGGATTCCCTATTGGATGGGGAAGAGTGCTAGAGTGGATGGCGACAGAGGGGACAGTGTACGCATGGGGACCATGTGTACTGGCTATGTTGTATTTTCAGCTGCATCAGATAGCATATCAGGGAGTTCAGACATTGAGCTGTGGAGTCACATTACTACAGGTATGGGCATTTGAGCACATAGCCATATGTCGACTAATCACAGATAGATGGGTAGTACCACACCGACCATATGTGTATTGCTATGGGGGAGCATTGAGATAGGGTCCTTTTGGATACATATTGTACTGGCGACATGAGCTAGACAGACTGAGAGAGTTCATATGGAGGCCATATCGTGATTGCTCGGGATGGTCAGATGACAGTGAGGAGATACCATATTGTAGATAGGAGAGGTACCTGATTGGGCGACTAGTGAATCGCTAGAGAGTGATTGAGTTGTACCTGCCAGAGAGAGTCAGACGACAGTTTGGAGAGAGGCAGGATGTACCTAGGAGGACTGCACACTTTGCCCGATCTCATAGAGAGACGAGTCAGTGGGGGAGTATGATTCAACCACACATAGCATATGCGGACTTCTCACAGCTACAGCAGAGACAGTGGGATTGGGGATCAGATGTGGTGGACGCTGGGATGACAAAGGAGTATGAGAGATGGTTTGCACGACGACAGCTAGTGCCATTGACAAATCTGGATATTCCAGTACCGAGGCGACAGGAGGACTTCCCACTCACAGGAGAGGAGGAGGGAGATGATGAGGATGAGGAGGATGAGGATAGGGATGAGGATGAGGATGAGGATGGGGATGACGACAGAGATGAGGATGGCGGGGATGAGGAGGATAGAGATGAGGATGAGGATGAGGATGGGGAGTAGGAGGCATTACAGGACATACCCATAGAGCCAGAGACAGCTAGGACAGAGGAGATGGAGATATTCAGGGCTACCATAGTGAGTCAGTAGGATCACATTGAGACTTTAGAGAGAGAGCATGATCAGTTTAGAGCGGAGATAGCTAGAATCATAGCGGCTCGAGATGCAGTGATTGCTCAGGCACAGTGAGAGGAACAGAGAGTCACTGAGTATATTGGGTTGATTCGGGATGCCAGTGTACGAGAGCTAGGACAAATGTTGGTAGAGACCGGAGAGGAGATACACCATTGGAGGACACTATATGAGAGTGCAGTTCCACCAGAGTAGAGAGCACCTTCATATCGGGCACGATCAAGGACAGAGAGCAGGGCACGCTCTCAGAGGTCACTGAGTAGCATGGGGGTGAGTGGACCGATGAGACCACCACAGCCAGGACTAGGAGGGACATCATCCGTGAGAAATTGCAAGGATGAGGAGGACCGAGGGAGCACCCAGTGACAGAGGCACGTGCTCCTTAGACAGACAATAGACATTATGTAGTTTGACATTTTGTAGTCAGCCTACGGGCCATAGTTAGGACAGACAGTCCAATTTTGTACTCCGATATTATGATGATATATGATATGATATGCATCGATATGATGGGATGCAACATGTTATGACTTATGTTATATTTCATGTATGGATGACTTATGCATTGTTTATGTACCTTTGTGGAACATGTATGGATGTGTTTTTTTTAATGTGTTTTTGATGCATTGAGAACATGAAATGGATAAAATGCTTGATATGGTGATGAATGTAATGCAAATGTACTAACCAAATGGATGCAGGATGCAGCATATGTGTGGTTGGAAATCGGAGCCCTAGACCGAACTGACTATCCGAACTGACGAAAGAAATGTTAGAAGAAAATGAGACAGAAGACAGTTAAAGATGAAGAAAAACTTGCTTTTAGTAATGCACTTTGTAGGTGAGAACCTTTATTTTGATATAGCAAAATAGATGCGTAGCATCATGGCATTGAAGGCCAGAGCTGAAATGCAACCCTTTTTGCAAAAGATAGACACATCACAGACAAACAACAATCATAATCAAGAAAAGGACCATGATCCATCCCGGTCACTCTAAATCACTCAGTGACATCATCGAGCAACATAGGAACATGACCAAAGCCAAAGATAAATCAATAAAAAGATAAGATTCACAAATTCCAACAAATCAAACAAACATCTTGATCTTCATTGTCAAAAGTTGAGAATGCTGATAGGACGATCATGCTGTTTGGTTTCAGGACATGTGGTACCCCGTCTAAGATAGGACACAGTCTAGTTTCGAGTATACCACACCCTGTATAAGACCCATGATAGTAGAGACAAGGACAAATGATTTTGAGGGTGATTGATATGACAATGTTGATCAGTTTAAATGTCTGGTTTGAGTGAAAAAGTTCATCTGTTAACGCATGATTTCATTACAGCACAATGTTGGATTGCGTGTCGCTAGATGTATGCTCAGGGATCTGTCTTATTCACAAAAGGGATATTTATTGCAAAATGCTTGTTTTTTGGATTTTTAAAATTTTTTGGTCATTTTTTCAAGACTTTTTATGATTTTTATGGATTTTTTCATTTTTCAATTTTTAGATATTTTTTCAGGACATTATTTGATTTTTTTGAAGATTTTTTTTTTTTTTTCGGGACATTTTTCAATTTTTTATGAGATTTTTTTCAGGACATTATTTGATTTTTTTGAGAGATTTTTTTTTTCAGGACGTTTTTTAAATGTTTTTGAGATTTTTTCAGGACAGTTTTAAATGTTTTATGATTTTGCCCCCAGTGTCTAGCAAGGCAAGGAATATGACAGGTGAATAAATAGGCTTGCTGAAATGATGGTGGATAGAGGGAAGACAAAGGCCTTTTATCATGGAGACAATGCGGATGCAATTTTCAAGGGCTATGGTGTGATGGGACAAGAGACTGGATATGACAATGTAGCAGTGACATGGCATGAGGGACATGTCAAGAGGTTTTTGAAAAATATGTTTTAAATTTTGCGTCCTTATGTCAGATCAAGATCAAGGAATAAAACAGTGTATGGATAGTGATAAGATATGGATAGGATAAGAAAGACCAAGAATGGATAAGGGACATGGACTGAAGGTCGGGATAGGATACGAGATAGTGGCAGAAAGTTGTAATAAGACAAGGAATATGGATGAAAGGTTATAATAAGCAAATGGATAAATGACCAAAAGCTATGATGGACTAAAAGCTGCAAGCATGATGCTCATGAAGATCCTTAGCCTTGTCAAGATCGAAGGTGGAAAGAGGAAATGGACATGAGGGATGGTAGGACAAGGAAGGGTAATGACAGGGGTTTGATAGGATAATGGAACAATGAAGGACAAAAGGATATGATAGGATAAAACCTGCCCCCAAGTGTGGTGTGCAAGAAGTTCATAGACTACGCATGATGCCTATTTGCTAGGTTTTCATCATGGTACTTGCCCAAGGCGCCTGTTTGCCAGGTTTTCACCAGTGGACGAATCATTTTTGCTTTACTTTTTTCTTTTGTCTTTTTTTTTTTTAAATTTTTTTTTGATTTTTGAGCTTTTTCAATAGAAGATGGACACATGATAGAGGATGGAAGAAGGACTCAAGCGTCTCTTTGTTTGGATAGTAGCCTTGAAAAAAATGGACCATGACCTTTAAAAGTATGCCCAAAGACGTTGGTAGGATAAGGACATGGAAAAGAGTTGAAACTAAGGCAAGGATTTATGCAAAGGATTGGATCAAAGGGATGGAAGGATGGAAAATATGCATCGGATAATAGGTAGGGTATTGGAAGAATTGTGCTTTAGTGGATGGAAATGAAGGCAAGATTGACATTGGCACACACCTTGAGGGGTGATGGACTGATGGAGGAAAGACGTATTTTGGATATTGAGATTTTGATAGAGGAAAGGCTATGGATTTTGGGACATAAGGGCCCAAAATGGATGAAGAAGGTGACGGAGAAATAGACTTGGAAGGTTTAGATGGAGGAATAGCAATTTTGGATGTCAAGTTGGATTTTTCTTTTTGTGCTTCAAGAAGCTGCTTAGGGATCCACATGGTTTTTGATTTTTCATGCTTTTGTGGTTCCTTGGAGTGCATTGCTTGCACAGGGGATTTAGGAACCCATATATATTTTGACTTTTGTTTTTGAGAAATGGGCCTTTGTGGCCTTTTGGATATTTCTTTTTCTTTATAGAGCAATTTGTTCTTTGTTTTGACATGTCGATTATATTGGACATGTTGATCCTTGAATACATGTGGATTGCTAGACTTATGACTTTTATACTTGGCATCCAAATTGCTTGGAAGAGGGAATGAATGTAGATGTGGATGGGAATGATATGGAGGCATGTGGGATGGATGGAAGGTTCTCCAAGATGTGTGCCTTTGCTGACCTTGCATAAAGGATGAAGGGATATAAGGACCTAAGATGGATGGGAGATATGAAGGGGAAGGTGTATGTTTTGATTTTGACTTTGAAGGGATACCAACGCCTTGAGTGTGAGCTCTATAGCCATGACCCTTAAGATCTTCTTTGATATAGAGAGATTCTTGCTTATGGAGATCTACTCCTTTGCCTTTATGAATATCTTGACTTGTAGGAGACTCTTTTCTTTGGGAAGAAGACACGAGTCCATTATGAGGTGGATATGATATGAGAGAAATAATGAGATCTTGAAGTGGATCGGATTGGACCAAAGTGGAAGAACCCATTATGCATGTTGAGGGTTCATGAACATCCTGCACTGACACGTTAGAATCATGAGGGGGATTAGGATCATGAGAGGGACTAGGATTGTGTAGTGGACATGGCTCAATGACAGGCTCTTCAAGAGATGGAATGGGAAAAATAATGGGATCATCAAAAGGAATGATATCTTGGAGTGTATATGGAGCATTAGGACAAGGAGATGGAGGAACAAGTGGATCTTGTGGAGGATCTGAAGGAATAATTTGATCTTGACAAGGAGGAAGATCATTGGAATCCTCTTTAAAGGTGCTTTGCTCTTGACTTTCAATGGGATCATCGGAAAGGATGGAAAGGATATCTTTATCTTTCTCAAGAAGTGGAATGTCAATGGGATTTGAAAGGACATTGTGTTCATGAAATGGAAGGGGATCGTTTGGGATTTGATGGACTGGGATATCTTGATCTTGCTTGGGGAATGTAGTGTCAATAGGACTTTGGATAGGATGGACAAGAATAGGGGAATCATCATGAGTGTCTGGGAATATGGGGTCCTGGTCAACAATTGGATGGGATGATAAGGTTTCAAGATCTTGTTCTTGATCTGTTTCAAGACACGTTTCTTCATGCTCTAAATTATCCTCTTGACATGGGGTTGGACTTTGGATATGCATGGAGGATTCTGACAAGGGCTCAGTGTTTTGGGATGAAGGAAATGCACTTTGAACATTTGTGATGGATTCTGGAAAGGAATCAATGCTTGAACATGAGGAAGAGGGACTTTGAATAGGGTCCTCTAAAACAGGTAATGGTAATAAAGTGCATGGTGGCATTGGGTCTTGTATTTCTGAAACATGACAAGGATGTGCATCATGAATTGGATTATCTTGGCAATCAATTATGGATAGCCCTTGAGTAATTTCATCCTTGGGTGTATTTTTTGGTGAGGACAATATAGACGGTTCTTGTGAAACTTCTAAAGGTGTAGGGATAGATGCCACTAGAGAGTCAATTTGTTTTTGGGGGGATGAGGAATTGCTAGACATAGTTGTATTATCTTGATCTTCCTCAAAGAAATCACTTGGTAGTTTCCTTAAGAGCATTGCAATAAAGCCACCTTTCTTTCGAGGTTTTGACATGGTTGTATCTGGAATTTGAACTTGTTTTTGGTTTGATGTCATGTTTTGATTTCGAACTAGATGTTGATCAAATTGGTTTGACATGTTCAAAATTTGGCTTGGTGCATGTTGCAAGTTTTGTTTTTGAATGTTTGGTTGCAGTTGTTGACATTGGTATGTTGATTGAACTTGTTGATATTCCACCATTGGTTGAACCATTTATTGACATTGTATAGTTGGTTGGACATATTGTTGAAACTGAACCATTGGTTGCGTTGGTTGAATATGTTGAACAATTGGTTGTGATGGTTGAAAATCTGATTGATAGTAAACACCTTGTTCTTGTTGTGGAGGCACGTAATGTTGAAATTGATGTTGTCTCTTTTCTTGAAATTGTTTCATCATCTCTATTTGTGAGAGGAGAGCTGGTATGTCTGATCGTTCGATAAGAGACCTTACATCAATTGGCTCAATATTTGGATTTCGACCTGGAAGTTTTCAAAACATTTTGGACATTTGTGATCTATTCTTCGCAATGCTTTTCACTCTTTGTTCCAAAATCTCATTTTCTTGAGCTAGTTTCTCCTCTAGTTTTTGTATTTGGAGACTTGTTTCATCATAAAAAGTTTGATCAATGTTGCTTTGTTGTTGGGTTGGATAGAATTGTGATTGCATTGTCGGTTGATATGTCAAACTTTGTTGCATCATTGGTGCTTGGAACCTTGTTTCAATAGACATATCACTATACAAATGCAATATATTTTTTGGAATTTTTCAAAGATAATGTATGATATGCAACTAAATGCAAACTAGATAGACGAGCATGCAATCTATGTTTTTGGTTGTTTTTGAAGATTTTGACAAACTTTTTGGAATGCAAATCTAAAAGAGAGACCCTTAGGAGATGGAAATGATGTCTAGACCTCAAAGGACAAAAGGACCAAGTGACAAAAGGACAAAATGACAAAGTCTCCCCTATATGCTTGGATACTAAGCTAGGTTTGACGAAATGACATGGATGACAAAAAGACAAAAGTTTGATAAGGTCTTGACTTCCTACCAATGACTTAGGGTTTATCAAAGATTAGGATTACTCAAGTATGACAAAACCTAAATTTGGCACTATATGCAAAGGGACATTACTATGCAAGTGACCTTAATATGATATGATAATGACCTAAGCTTAATGGAGAGACCTAGGGTATGCAAATATGAATGAATGACAATGATATCACTTTGATGCAAGAGGACATATGCAAATGGATGACTCTTATTGATATGCAAAGGAATATGACTTAGGTGAAACCTAACCTTGGTAGTTGACAATGACTTTGCAAAATGCAACCTAGGATGAACTTAAATGTAAGTGAAATGAATGTTGAGACAAGATTTTGAACAATATTTGACAACCATGTTTAAAGATGTGTTTTGAACCTTGTTGAAATTTTGTTGGATGAATGTCTCTTGTGTTTAATCTTATGTTGGATCAATTTACCTTGTTCTTGAAATGAGATACAATTCAACTTTTGACAAGCAAAGAAGACAAGATATTTCAACTTAGACTCAAGACAATCATGCTCATTTCCACATTTCTTATGGTAGGCAAGGACATTAGGTACTTGAGAGGTAGACTCATTATGGGATTCAAGGAGAATACATAGATGCTTGACCCCATGGGCTCCCCTCCACGACACTCACTTCTCAGGGCAGCCAAGCATCAATCCCCATGGAAATCTCCCCATGGTGAACTTAGTATCTCTTCCAAGTATCCGAACTTGTCCTTCTCAAGCAACTAGAAGGGTTTTTGGCCTCTAAAACAAGGTGTGTAGTAAGGATTTCTGTTAAGCGTTACTCCTTGATGTCACGCAAGCATGATTGAGACATTAAGCCCATCAAGATACCAAACAAATGTAGTCGTGCAAGCATGATTTAGACCGTGAGGTCCTACTTAGATGTTGATATGAGAAAGAGTTCAAGGGTCATCACTTCCCAAGTAACTGCAATTCCCACGTAACCCTTCCTTCAAAGCTTTCGCTCATTGGGGATTTTTTTATAGTGAGTTAGAATGCCAAGGAATTCTAGCCGTACTCACTTTGGGTCATTCCCTTCTCACGATTATCACTTTCTTGCAAAAGCAAAGTGGTCGGGAAGGCAGGCCCTCTAAAGGAGACAAACAATCAACAACACAAGCATGGTATCGAAGATCTGGATTTCTGATCACCCTAAGAAGGATGAGAGCATACTCTCCTACTCCAATGTCATACTCAACAATCAAAGCAAACAAATGTTCATTCCAACCTATTTAGAAATCACTAGGTGCCTAAAAATTAAATACAAACACAAAGTTTGATTGTTTCTCCAAGGCAACCTGCAAAAACCCAAGTTAGAAGTTTGATACGCTTATTCTTTGACTTTCGAATCTGCACAAAGCGTGTTAGTAGTTTGATTTATTTTCTTTTCCATGCGTATGCCAAGATTCTGCACAGATAATTAGTACCAAAATCCAAAGCACAGAAAATAGAATGCAAAAACACAACAAATTTCAAGTAAACACTGCATTTTTTACCTCTGTTCTGGACTTTACACAGGCGCAGAACCCATGACACAGGCGCAAAATGCAGGACACAAGTGTAGAATGTCTTCTACATAGGTGCAAAATGCTCAACACAGGCGAAGGATGCAGGACACAGGCGCAGAAGTCTCCAGAAAACCCTGCACGACCCTGTTTTTGGGTTTTTTGGCCTGCAAATCAACTTGAGAGCACTCAAAACACCATAAAGAGGTTAGAAGGTTAGTGTTCACATCGGGTTCACCAATTAATGTACGTTAGGAAATAGGAAATCATCACAAACAAGATAAACGTAATAGCTCAATCACAAATGCATTCATTGCAATGAATCTATCCTAAGACACATTCAATAGAGACATGAAATAAAAACATTCAAAAGCAAAGACATATGCAAACCAATAGCAGATTTGAATGCTCCTTCATGCGGCTCCATTGTTCTTCTTTCCTCTTCAAACGGTTTGGTTGTGGATCTCACCTACAAGTGCACATACATGATTGAAAGCAAGATTGACATTGATTATTGATCAAGAGTACTAGAAGCATAAATTCAATAGTCTGATTACCAATTAAGAATTAAGGGGTTTGATTGAAGAAATTCATCCAACTTATAGAAGAATTGGAGAGATGGATCAAATTAGCATGATTCAATTCAAATGGAAATTGCAAATCAATTATGTCAATTATGACAAATTATGACAAATTATGCACCTTCTATGCAAAATTTGTTGATTGATAATTTATGACAAATTATGACAACTTCTATGTCAAAAATTGATTGATTGTCAATTATGACAAATTATGACAAATTGACATGTCATTTCCATGAATTTAGGAGAGAAATAGGAGGAAATTTGAAATTAGGAATTAGAAAATTAAGAAATTAGGAAATTGATGGAAATTAGAAATTAGGTAAATTAATTAATAATTTGTCATTTATTAATTAATTCACAAAGAGGAATAATTAGCCAATTAAATGAACATTTAATTGCAATGAGAAGACTTAGGATAAATAAATAATTTATTAATCGTAAAGGGAGAAATGACAAACAAGGTTAAATGATTAAATCACGAAAACCCTAGAAGATGAATTAGGTCTTGATGAAAGATAATTAATTCAATTTGATTCTGATTAACAAAGGACCAATGTGATAAATGATTTGATTGATAAATACGCCAATTGATGAGGAACAATGACTAATTGATCCAAATTGACATGATTGAGAAAGACGATGATCGATGACAAATCGATCGCAAAATGACAAAATTGACAAGAGGACAAGGATTGATGACAAAATAGATAGCAAGATGACAGGATTGAAAATGACCACGATCGATGACAAATCGATCGCAAAATGACAAGATCGAACATGACAACGACCGATGACAAATCGATCGCAAAACGACAAGATTGAAAATGATAAGGATTGATGATAAATCGATCGCCAGATGACAAGATTGATAAGAGGACAATGATCGATGACAAATTGATCGCAAGATTGACAGGAGGACAAAACCCTAATTAGGATTGACGATGTCCAAAATGATGACAAATAAGCACGCACATTGATGCAATAGGATAAGATCGATTAAAATCATGACTGGAGATTGTTGTCGACAAGACCAAATTTGAGAGCGAGATGATTGAAGAATGTAGAAGAATGACTCGATGCTCGCAAATGATAAAAACCAAGTACGAATCATAGGAGAAATGTTAATGCGACGCAAAAACCTAAAATGAGGCAATGCGCAAATGTTAAAGTATGACTCCGCAAGCGTTGACCATTTTTAGGTGTCTACATCAATTATTTAATTAATCTCTCCTTCCCAATTTAATTAAATTCACTAAGCAGTTTGATTAAATCTCTCATTCATCTACTTATTAATAAATCTAAGGATTTACTTAATAGGTTCATTTCACCCCTTTAATTAATTAATTCCCCCCACCAAAATCATTTCTTCTAAATCCCCTAATTAATTAAAACAAATCAAATCATGAGTTGTTGAGATTAATTAGTCATTTTCCTAATATTTGAATTTCTAAATTCAAATTCTCCTAACTTCTACCACTCCTAAACCTAACCCATTCTACTTACCACCATGTCCCCTTTCATCCAACATCTTCTAGAACCTTTGTGACACTTGTCACTACGTGTTCCCTTTCATCCTACCTCTTATAGAAGCCTCTTGACACTTGTCACCATAGAGATGACAGATGTTCCCTTTAATCCAACTCCCTTTAGCAACCTCCTCCAATTTAACCATTGATATCTTCAAATCAATCTCAACTGTTGAGTCATGCCAACTCACTCCTAGCCTTGGAAAATCCTATAAATAGACCCTATTTTGAAGAACAAAGGGCCAATTCATGAATTTAGCCACTTCACTAATTCATGCTCAATTTTAGCTCATTTGCCTTGTTACTATAGGCATCTAGCTTATAGTTTATCAGTTTTAGCAATGTTATCATGTTCATTTCAGCTTAACTCTTAGCTTAATCATGCTAGGATAATCATGAATTCATATAGCTTAATCATGCTATCATGCTAGATCATGCATCTTAATCATTCAAATCCTCCAAGTGTAGTCAAGTCACTGGAATTTGCATACTAAGATCTGAGAGAAAAATCCACACTCGCATTTACTAGGAGGCAATAAGTCGATTAGCTATGGTTTTGTGTTTCATTGATTATATCTTCTAACCATTGCTTGTAATGATTTATTGAGTGCATTGTGTTTGCAGGTACAGGTACACTTCACAGAGCATGACATTTTGGCACCCACCGTGGGGCCAAAATCAACATTTTCAGCCTCCCAAGCTTCCTCAAACTTCATCTTTATCGGATTAGAATCAGATTGTCATACGAGTTGCCTTTCTGGCTTGTACGAACTTCCTTTTAGTCTTGGATGACACCTCATCCTGACTCATACATGGTATAATCCTAACTCGTATGAGATTTTAGACTACAAATTCTTTACTCATACTAGGCTGATCCTGTGTCGTATGAGTTGATTTTCACACTCGTACTAGAGCTAATTTTGTGTTGTATGAATTTCTGGCTATTAAATCTTATGTTGTATGAGTCAATTTTGGTCCCTGTGTGAAATTTAATCATTTGTCATTCTATCTGATAAATCATTTCACACGAGTTTCTGCATCTATGATTTTTTGAAAAAAACTGCAAATTAGAAATTTTAAATTTGTCTATACGTCGATAATTTGCATTTTTGAAGGCTTTCTAGTCCTGGCTAAAAGCCATGCCCTTTGAAAATTGTATCTATAACTCTTGGAGACCTTTCCAATGAGGTAAACGGCTTGTAATTTTGAGTCTTGAGTAGAAAGATAAGCCTATTTGAAGTTAGGCTAAAATTTCATATAATTTTTCTGAAAATTTCATAGTTTGGATCACTAATGCTAATCTTGTTATGTCTGTGAGATGTTTGCAGCCTAACTCTTTGTTGTAGATATGCTTGTCAAAGAAAAAATTCAAAACAATGACTACTAATGAGTTTTTATAGGTTGCCTAAGGATTCAGCTAAAAAAAAATTTGTGTATTCTTTAAAGATTTTTAGGCACACTTCAATTTGGGCTTAAAGAAATGAACTATCATGTCTTATGTGCTTGTGATGATAGGAGAGTATGCTCTCACCTTTCTTAGGTGATCAGAAAGCTAGACTCATCTTTTTGCTTTCATTAGTGCATCTCTTTAGCAAGCATGCCCTCCCAAGGAGTTATTAACTCTTAGCCATTAAGGCTAGTGAGAGGGGAACGACCTAAGTGGGAACAGCTAACGCCAAGTAATCCAACCCACTATAAAATAAATATGTTTTTGGTGAAAATCAAGCAGTGGCAGTGCTCAAGAATAGATCTCCTCTGTACCTTCGGGTATATCAAACCTTGGTTTTCAAGGCTAGGAGACCTCTTAATTGAGTTTATACCTCAATGCGCTGAATGGATCCCTTACTAGTGCCGGTTAAAATAGAAGCTACCCGATTCACCTCCAAAAGGGTGATAATCTTTATGCAAGAGAGATAGTAACTCTCCTAAGACACTTGCCATATCGTTCCCCCATTAGCATTTGGAGTTGGATTATACGGCATTGAGAATCCATTGTGTGAGACTCAGTAGCTGTATTCTGATTAGCTATTGGGTGTGTACCTAAGTTAGCAAGCAAAGGTTTTCATTCTCAGCCAACTTCCTTAGGGTTTAGCTTGATTGGAGTCATTTATCACATCATGTGTTTGTTGTGTATTCATCCCTAAAATTGAAAAATCAAACACTTAAAACTGGAAAACCAAGGTAAAACATCAAAATTTAGTGATCCAAACTCAAACAAGCAAGCACTTCTTATAACTGCTCAAATACTTGTCGTACAAGTCAGGAGTCTCTATTGTATTGCTTGATCTGCTGTCGTACGAGTCAAGGTTCTATGTCATACGAAAAACTGATGTTCACATGAAGTCACTAGTCTATCATTCTGTTTTGTATCTCTTGTCGTCCTAAGTTGAATCTTATGTCATACAAAACTATGAATCTATCAGTCCAAAGCTATGTCATGCATGCCTGTTTCAGCTTTATCATTTCTACCTGATCAATTTGTAGTAAGCATAAACACCTGTTATCTATCAATCTGTGCTTAAATTGTCTGCTTGGTTTGCTTGGTCAAGTTATCAATCATCAAAATCAGACTCTAAAACATAAACACCTCAATATTTTCAAAGTGTTCACCCTTAACAAGTTCAAGATCTAAACATCTCAAAGTGTATTATCACTCTCTTTGGTAAACTGATCACTCAAACATAGTTTCTCATCAGGATCAATCATCCTTTATCACGAAACTGAAACGTTTGGTCAGGATAACTTTTTCCCACATCGTAGGATATATCTTTCCTACTAGACCTAGTTCTTATCAATCATCATCATTGCACTCTTAAATCGAAGATCAAAAACTTGCAAACCTTTAAACACTTGAATCCTCTTTTAGTGTCATATCACTCTATGGCCTTGAAATTGACTATTGATCACTTACCAAAACAACCTTTAAACAATCAAACCCTAGCACAATATCAAACACAATGCCCATTTTAACAAGAGAGAAGAGACATAAGATTGCTAAAACATTTGAAACAGCTGAAGATCATGTCAACATGACATACCAAAGCAAAACACAAGAAGAAAACATGACAAACCAACATATCACAACAATCATACAAGTTCAAAATCAAAATACAACTATATTAAAACCTCACAAGGATTTAAATACATTTCAAAAGAAAGGTGGCTCTTTTATGCACCTCTTAAAGAGATCCCTAAAGGATTTTTCTAAAGAAGATCAAAATCATACACATATGTCTAACAATGATCCATCCATCCATAAGCAAATTGATGCTCCAAAGGAATCTATTCCTACACCTCCTGAAAGCTTGCAAGAACCTTCCATAGCATCCTTGCCAAATAATGCATCCAAAGCTGAAGTTTCCCAAGTGATATCCATAATTGCCATCAAACCTATTTCAAAGGATCCTATTCAAAGCTCATCTCCTTCATATCCAAGCATTAATTCATTGTGAAATCCCCATAACACTTCCTTGCAAATTGAAGTCCTTATTCATAGAATGCTTGTTAAACGTGTCCTGATAGATGGGGGAGCTAGTTTGAATATTTGCTCTATGTCTCTTGTCCGTGCTCTAGGCTATTCAGAACATGCAGCTGACCTCAGAAAAGAATAAACATCACAGCACATAATGAAGAAGAGCATTCATCCAAGGGAATGGTGATATTACCCATCATAGTGGGACCTTTGCAAAAAGATACAACATGCCAAGTTCTAGATGTGGACCTACCATACAATATACTCTTGGGGAAATCATGGATATAGGATATACAAGCTATTCCATCAACATGTGACTAGTGCTTAAAATTTCCATACAATGGACAAGAAATCATAGTATCAGTAGAATCAAATCCATTGCGGTGTTGTAATAATATGAAATCAGCTCAAGAGATCATTGTTTCACATAACAAAGAGGCAACACCTTCAAGCACACAATATAAGGAACAGTCATTTGAATCAATTTTGTCAAACATGGAAAACAAATGCAGCTAAAAGATCAAGGGAATGGAGAATATTTGCTATCATGGAGAAACAAGCAAGAGCAACTTCAAATGGAGAGGGATGAAGAAGCAGATATAGTAGTCGATGTAGTTCACACGTATGCAGAACAAATGTTAGGAACTAGCCTACTTGAATCAGAATTACATTTGACTGACATGGACTTAACCAAGGATGATCAGGATTTTCTTATACGAGGTCATTCTGACGAGAGTATCATTATAGACATGGAAATATATATTGAAAGCCTTGACATCTCTATCATGACACCTAATATCTTTGAAACTATTCAACCTGAAGATCCTTTATCATTAAGCTATCTTGAACCTATGGATTGGGAAAATGAAGGACATACTGCTATTGATACCTTTCCAAATGACCATGCCATATCCTTATATCTTAATGAAATCAAACCCGCAACAACTTTCACCTGGGATTCCACTAATGCATCTTCAAATCAAATGGATGTCAAATCTCCTAGTTGCAAAAGTGAAAATCAAGAAAACAATATAAGGTCTAATGATGAAAACCATTTATTGGCAACATTTGACCGAGAAAAAGTAAAAATAAAGGACGTATCTAATGGTGAAAACCTCCTTGAGGCACCGGAAGATGGGAGATTTGACACTTTACTTGAGAATTATCAAGAGAAGTCATCTATTCTAATAGAACCAGCAAAGGCAACTATCAGTGGCACAACTGATCTACATCTAGCAGCAGCAATCTCTCTATCAGAACTAGCAAGGTAGAAATATTTTGAATCCTTCAAAAGATGGCAAATCAACTTTACCTGTTCATATACAGATGTTCCAGGGTTCGATCCATATCTTACAATACATCACCCGAATATCAGTTTAGGAGTAGACATCAATAATGGAGCACATCATGGATCAAGAGCAAGCCTCAATAAAGGAACACAACATAAATTAGAAGTAGGTATTCTATTTATCAAAATGGCTGTAGAATGGAATATAACACAGCTTCAGGTCTTCGGAGATTCTTAGCTTGTCATCAATCAAATCAATGATGACTATCAAACCAAAGATGACAAACTCATGCCTTACAAAAAGATGGTGGATGATTTCAAGAAGTACTTTGTAGAAATAACTTTTGAATAGATCCCCAAAAATGACAACAAAGCAGTAGACGCCATGGCTACACTTGCTTCTCTATTGCAGAAATAGGAAAATCAAGAGCATTATGAATTCCTAGTTGAAGAGTTGTTTCATCCCACCTATAATTGTCCTAATTCCCAAACCATTTGTCAACTTATTGGACATGATTCCTCTCACTATGGACAAACTTATACATACTTGAAAGATAACATCTTACCTCATGACTTATCCAAGAACCAAAATAGAAAATTTATTCGCCAATCCTCCCATTATACTCTTGTCGCAGATACCCTGTATAAATGAGGTCTAGATGGTACTCTCTTAAGATGTCTTGAACAAGAAAAATCTAAAAGGCCTTACATGAAGTCCATAATAGCATTTCTGGCACTCATTCAAGTGGTCTTACCCTTTCAAAGAAACTCATACACTTGGGCTATTATTGGCTGACCATGGAACAAGATTCTTTCAAAATAGCAAGAACCTACAAACAATGTCAGATCCATTGGATTTTGATCCATGCACCAACACAAGAACTTCAAGCTTTAGCAACATCATGGCCTTTCTGTCAATGGGGTCTAGATCTAGTAGGAAAGATCAATCCACACAATCAGGCAGATCAAGAAAAGAAAGGCAAGTTTGAACCAAACTAGTCAGGACCATTTGTGGTCACAACAATATTTGGATTAGGAGCATATCAGCTATCAATAGAGGATGGAGATTAGCTTGAGGAACCCATCAAGACCAGGCATCTATAGAAATTCTATGTCTGGAAAACCATAAAGAAAAATAAAAAATAGTGAAAAATAAAAAAAATCAAAAAAAGTGAAAAATCAGAAAAATCAAAAACAGTGAAAAACCAGAAAGAAAAATCCTAAAAAGTGAAAAAGCAAAAAATCCAAAAAATATCAAATATCAGAAAAAGTGCAATAAAAATAGATGGTGAAAACCTGGCAAACAGGCACTATTTGTCGGCTGGCTCTTCCATCTATTAGTTCATGCATTTTTTCGCTTACATTCATTTTTCATTAGCATTGATCATCATGAAGCCTTTATACATACGCAAGCATCCCAGGTGGCTTCTTACAATGGTTTGGATCATTGGATATATCATAATGAATTTGTTTCTAGGCTTGGGCCAAAATCCTACACCTAGCTGGGGGCAAAACTTTTGACCATTTTGAGCTTAATCAATCAAGTAGAACAAATAGTTAGACAAATCTTACCGAGCGAAAACTGAGACACATCCAACATTGAACACAAGATCAGACTATCAACTATAAAGCTATCACAAAATCAATCTAAGCACATCACACACTTTTCAATGGAATAATATCTTTTGAATGATTGATTGTAACATGATTGTTCAACTTTTCTATATTGCTTTTCGCTATCATGATTTCTGAGTGACTCCAGGATGTCTTTGACTAGAGGAACAAGGAAGAAACATGATATTTTTCTTGTCTACTATCTGAAAATTAATCATTAATATGCACAAATTTATCTTGAGACATGATCATCAGAATATCATTGAAGACATTTCCGATTTACGTATTAAAATGATTAATATTGCCGGTTTTATGCAAACAACACCGAGGTCATCTCGATTCAATTATACCTCGATGCTTGTGTTAACTTGCTATATCAAAATCCAGGAAAATAGTGCTCAGGTCATCATGGTTTAATTATACCATCGATGTTTGCACTCACTTCCCACATTTCAGAAGCTCGATGATGACAAAACGCAAAATAATCCAGTTACTAGTCCGGTCATAGCTTTGCATTCCATTGCATTTCATTTGCATTTTAGCTTGCATTTCATTCTTGCATGGATCCTACAAGCTTATTTTATCCAAGGTTAAATCTATCACAAGAATCAACAAAGTATCATCAAAAGTGTATAAGGAATCAGAATAACTCATCTCTTTCATGATATTGTTGACCTAGCTCAAATATTATGCTATCTCCCTCAAATGCATCAACATCAGCATATCCAAAAAATTTTGCAACTGATATCAACAAACTGTCAGTTCTTTATCTAATCAATCTTATCAAATGAAATCAATCAATCAAACCTAATCAACTCATGTCTTATATAGGATGTATCCTTCCTAAAACTAGATGTGATCATCAATGTCTTATACAAGATGTATCCTTCTTGAAACCAGACGTTATGATCATCCATGTCTTATATAGGATGAATCCTTCCTAGCACTAGACAAATTGATTCTGACTCATGTCTTATATAGGATGTATCCTTTAGGAAACCAGACGTGATCATCAATGTCTTATACAGGATGAATCCTTCCTGAAACTAGACGTTATGATCATCCATGTCTTATACAGGATGAATCCTTCTTGAAACTAGACTGAATCAAATCAATCAAGATTTTTCAATCTTACCGATCTAGGCAATCAAGCTAATCAAAGAACTTGCACTTTCATCAAACAACAGTTGCAGAAATCAAATCAAATCTATCAGGATATCAATCTTGCAAAAACTCCAAAGATCAATTATCTCAATTGATCTCCCAAGGGGGCCTCATTATACTCGAATTTAGCAATCAAGAGCTGAGGCATCCTATCAAATCAATACCATCATCAAAATGAGATTATTCTTTGAATCAACGCATCATCACACCTCGCTTCAAAGAGGGGCAAAATGTATACACCTAAAAATGGTCTGAAGATAATTAATTAAATAAGCAATTATTTAATTAATCTCTCCTTCCCAATTTAATTAAATTCACTAAGCAATTTGATTAAATCTCTCATTCATCTACTTATTAATAAATCTAAGGATTTATTGAATAGGTTCATTTCACCCCTTTAATTAATTAATTCAAATTAATTAATTCCCCCCACCAAAATAATTTCTTCTAAATCCCCTAATTAATAAAAAAAAATCAAATCATGAGTTGTTGAGATTAATTAGTCATTTTCCTAGTATTTGAATTTCTAAATTCAAATTCTCCTAACTTCTACCACTCCTAAACCTAACCCATTCTACCTACCACCATGTCCACTTTCATCCAACATCTTCTAGAACCTTTGTGACACTTGTCACTAAGTGTTCCCTTTCATCCTACCTCTTCTAGAAGCCTCTTGACACTTGTCACCATACAGATGACAGATGTTCCCTTTAATCCAACTCCCTTTTCCAACCTCCTCCAATTTAACCATTGATATCTTCAAATCAATCTGAATCGTTGATTCATGCCAACTCACCCCTAGCCTTGGAAAATCCTATAAATAGACCCTATTTTGGAGAACAAAGGGCCAATTCACGAATTCAGCCACTTCACTAATTCATGCTCAATTTTAGCTCATTTGCATTGTTACTATAGGCATATAGCTTATAGTTTATCAGTTTTAGCAATTTTATCATGTTCATTTCAGCTTAACTCTTAGCTTAATCATGCTAGGATAATCATGAATTCATATAGCTTAATCATGCTATCATGCTAGATCATGCATCTTAATCATTCAAATCCTCCAAGTGTAGTCAAGTCACTGGAATTTGCATACTAAGATCTGAGAGAAAAATCCACACTCGCATTTACTAGGAGGCAATAAGTCGATTAGCTATGGTTTTGTGTTTCATTGATTATATCTTCTAACCATCGCTTGTAATGATTTATTGAGTGCATTGTGTTTGCAGGTATAGGTACACTTCACAGAGCATGAAAATGTCAACCATAAAATAGGTCGTATCCTCATAGTTCTCTATTATCTCCTTCAAAATTCTCTCTCTACTTTGCATCATGCTCTATAAGGTCTTGAAGTATCCCCAAGGAGTGTCATTCTAGACTGCGACATCTCCAAGGCCATGAAGTGTTTCATTGATCTGAACCATCACAGGCATGTCATAGGCCCACCAAACTTTTCCAACTCCTAGAATCTCATTCATATAGTAGAAGTAGAGACATAGGATCAAAATTCTAAATTTGAATGCATGCTTCTTATCTTGCTTGATTTTCTTCAAATTCCTTAGTAGCTCACCCCAGAGAACTTCACGCAAATCAGATTTCTTATCTTTCTTCAATATTGGTAGGCTACATAGATAGCCATACCAGATACTGAATTATCTTGGTTAGAGTGATATATCTTGTTCCCCATCACCATTGGTGTAAATCTAACATCACATTCAACAATATCACTAATTTTAATTGACCTTTTGTCAAATTAAGAACCGGTCACTTCTGTTACAGTTTGGTTCTTAACATTTCTCAAGGAAATCACCTCACCGACTGAGCTCAAAAATGTTACCACCTTAATTTCACTCTTGGTAATCCTGTAGGGTTTTTCAAGCCACGTGAATTCATCATACATTATTCTTAGAATGTACCATACCCACTTAGGATCATCAAACACCAGAAAGTTTATGAATTTCATGAAACCCTTCTCCTTAATCGACTTGAATTCAGGTTTCAAGCTTCCCATTCTATCAATCATGTGCGAAGTGTATAGTTTCATCATTTAAGCACACCCGAGCTCCTCAATGTTATTATGAATGTAAGCCCTAATATCCTCCACATGCAATACTCTATAAGGAACTAATGAAAAAGAACCGCTTGGATCATTCTCCATTGACTTATATGGATGCTTCTTGAAATTAGATTTTGCTCTATTAGTGACATCTACTACAAACAAAGTTGGAATCTCTAGAATTTCTACTTCACTACACTCTTCTACTCTCTTGCTTTAAATGCAAAGTGAGAAATGAAAGGTCAATTTTCTTTTTATCCTCTACATACCTAAATTTTAGGTATAATAAATACACTTAGTTGTAACTCTTTTGGATACCCTGCATTCACAGAGTTCTCCCAAAAGATCATTTGCAAACCATCAAGTCTGATAAGAAAATTTGGGAAATCCATCTGTGACCATCAAACACATCTCTGCAACTTGTTGGAACTAGGTATAGATCTCCAACAGGGGGTTTGTATGCTTACCATGAAAAACATTCCTAAGGTCGTATGCCTTAGCTTAGCTATCTAATGAGGTTCCAACATCGGAATCAGGTGCAGACCCATTCACTGAATTATCATCACTCTTATTCATCAAAGTCTTTTTCATCTAATCTATGATCTCCCCAAATTTTTATTTTCCCTTCTCATTTAACTTCACATTCTTATTATGTATTCTAGACCTCTCTTATTCGCCATTCTACTTTTGCAATACTTAGCAATGTGACCAGATTTGTTGCAAGCATAACAAATAACATTTCCTTGTATAGATCTAAAGTTCATCTATTTTCCCCTTGATTTGTATTGATTAGCATCATGTCCAAACCTACAACATGCATAACATTTGACATTTCTCCTATTTTGAAAGTTGTTCATCACACTTCCACATTCTTTTTCCTTATGACCATACTTATTATTTAAAACCTTGACAGAGAAAGATGGACCATTATTGATCACCCTATTTCTGCACTGACTAGCCATATGACCAAAATTATCACAAACAAAATAGTTACCATTTAATCAATGAGCATTAGGCTTCCTTATCTGAGGATCTCTTGAGTTGTTCTTGTGCTATGCTGATTTGGAGCTTTCACTCTTCTCAAATCCAAGACCTTGTGTATCATTGGGATTCTTCAGACTTACAAGTATCTCATCTAGTCTAACTAAGCTGATCTGAAACTTCTCTTTGTACTCATTTGTAGCTTCAAGATCAAACTTAAGAAGTATGACCGACTTTCCAAGATCTTCCTCATGTTTTCTAGCATCTTGAAGGTCACTCCTCAACTATCCATTCTCATTCTCAAGTCTACAACATTATTAAAATTTGTCTTTCAAAGACTGAGCAAGCTTTTCCTCATTCTTCTTCCTTTGTTCAATTTCCCTTGTCAATTTCATCACAATGAATTCCATCTCATTCTTCTAAACTGCATTATCTCTGGCAAGCTTCTCACATTCTTTTGTCTTTTCCTTTAGGGCTTGACCATCCATTCTTAGAATTTATTTCTTCTTAAGCTGATCAACAAGATCCTTTCTCTTTTCCTTGGACTTACTTAGTTGTTCCTTTAATGCCTGAATGAATTTTTTAGCATCCTTGTGATTTGTTTTCAATTCCCAAACTTTGGCTTTGGACTGATCAAGATCATCAAGTGCAACAAGTAGCTATTGTCTAAGACTACTAGAATCCATTAAGACATCTCCTTGAATCTTCCTCAAGATGTTAGGATCCTTCAGAGGAACTAGGCTCCGATACTGATTGTTGGAATAAAGGAACACTGGGGGGTGAATCAGTGTTTTGTAATCTTTAACATTATAAATATATTTCTTCAACCATTTAATGCAAATTAACAAAAGACAGATGCAAACACATAAGGAAAAACATCCATAACACCACAACACTAGATTTATACGTGGAAAATTGAGTGAAGGGAAAAACCATGGTGGGAACATACCCATAATGAGATAATACCCTATTAGGAGTAAGTTAAATATTACAATGGGAAAGCACATGCCAGCTCAATCTGATCCAAAAAAATCATGCAGACCAAAACAAAATGTCCACACACTTCCCACATGTTGGCTCACTAACCTCAAACATGCAAACAATCACCAAAATAACTTGGTACAATCCACATAATGAATCTACACACATTATTGCTGATGAACACCATTTTAACAGAAAATTTGTCTACCGGATCTTCCAATTTAGACAAGACTCAACATTGGAGACCATAATCCTAGAATAAGGCATATTACATGTCCACAATGTATCTCTAAGATCCACAAAGAAAATTATGTAGCATAAATGATCCACCAATCAAAACATTGTACTCTTTCGGATGACTTGTTCTTCTCACTGGCCCTCACTGAACCTCAATCAATATTCTGGTATGAATGAATTATGAACTACAGATTGGATATTTGACTTTAGTTCTCATAAATTTGACAACATCAATGCAGTGTCTCTTGCCAATATCCTCTACATCACAAAAGATTGTCATTGGTATCTATCTTTTATAGAAGTACCATTGATAGAAAGATGAAGAATAAGTTAAAATTTTGAAATTATTAAACAATAAACTTTTATATGCTGGTAGTTAAACATTTATAGTAATTGAATCTGCAATGTATATTTTTTCATGCAGAAAATAAAAAGCAATCCTTTCTACAAACTTTTTGTTGGTCATAAAAGAAGTAGTTGTCAGAGCTTTAATTTGAATGCGTATACAAGCAATGACTATAAACTTTTCTATTCTATTAATTAAATAGTTATAAAAATTGAATCTAAAATTGAACAACTAATTTCTTCATGGAAAAAGACAATCCTCCCTAAAAAATTCATGTTTCTCATAAAACTAGTAGTTGCCAAAGGTTTAATTTCAAGTTTGTATAAAATATAGCAATAGTCAACTATTAGAATCTGAAAGTATCCCTTAAGCTCTACTTTTAATCAACTAATAAATAACAAATATAAATAACTAGAACAACCAAATAATATTGATTACAATATAAATCAGATCAACTGAACCATAAATGCAAAAAATATTTCAGAATTTTGAAGACCTTTTATTGTAGCTTTTATTTTTTATTACAACTCACCAAAAATTACAAAGAGGTTGAATGTATAGAGAGCTTGCAGCCTTGAGCTAATGCGACTTTTAAGAAATAGTTACAAGACTCTAAATTAAGACTAGTAGTTCTAATTATTTCACAACCATACATTATGCCTAAACTAAGCATGTGTGACATGCTTTATTCAAACAACTATTTATGTATTGCAATAATAATAGAATTGTACAGTGCAAGAAGATAACACCAACTAATCAAATTAAACCTAAAGAATGCATGTTCTTTGCATCATTCTAATGAAAGATAAACCATGTTATCTAAACTCAAAATATTGTAAACTATTGTAAAATGACAAAACTAAGAGTGAAATTATGAATGCCACTAAAAAAAGGATTGGTTTGTAATATCACGGGATTCACATGTTGTGAGACTTGTTACCCCTATTTTAAAATTTTGAAATCGCTCCCCTTTCATCGTGGAGTTGGTCATTTTTTAAAGTTATTTCATGTGTCACACCACTTTGATAAATTAGTTGCCAAGTTAGAAAGTTCTTAAAGTCATTGATTGCCTGATGTCTCCTATCTTGTGTTTGGTCTCTCTATCGTTGGTTGTAGAAAGCTCGCAAGTCCCAACCATAGGTTTATTAGTTCGCATTTTCCCTGACTGAGCAACTTGTCAAATCTTTCTTAGGTTTCGGGGAACCACCTTTGTGTCAGGTTTTATATGGACTAACATTGTTTTCCTTGTCAGTAGCAACAAACTGAATTAAGGGACCATTTAAAGAGGCGAAGTAAATGTGGCATTTAAGGCATGTCACATCAATTAAGTACATGAATGGGGTGGTGAATGATTTTTGAACTAGCCTCCATTTTTATGAGTTCTCTAAGTGTATCATCTAGCTCATTCTCATGCATAGTATAATACAAAATTAGTGGACATGCATGCAAGACACAGTGACGGGGTTGTTGAATTTTGAAACCTTTTTGCAAGAGCTAAATGTAGGAGAGAAAACTTTGTTGTGAGAGAAAATTATTCAATGTGGTTTGGCCTCCGCAATTGGATTTCCATGTATTGTTCCTTGCACAGATTTGGTTGTTTCTTTCTCTAAGAGATAAAACCCAGAGACTCGGGAAATTTAGGAAGAAGGTGGCAAAGTGGTCACGCGAAATAACCTTGAAAGCGTTTCTTGCACCTTGTGCCTCCCTAAGAAAGAAGCTACTGAAAATATTTCTATTTTGGCTGGTGAGGAATATTTTTGTGCGTATGGAGACTTTTGCATGAATTGTATAGCCTAAAACTAGCTAAATTTAGAAATGGGACATAAGTCTCAGCTTCCCACTAAGCTCAAAATAATGCATCTCAAGGATGAGGTTGCGGAAATCATAGTATTTTTGCACCATGTGGTGGGTAGTAATTCCATGGAGTTTTTCAAATTCTGGATGTGCCATTTCATTCTTACTATCTCTACTCCTTAAAGTTTCATTAATTGGGCCTCTATCATTAGTTTTCGTTTGAATGAACAATTGCAGAACTTTCACCAGTCCCTTGCTTTTTATATGTGCTCATATCTTGTTTAAATCCTAGCTTGTCAAGAGTCCACTTGGCTAGGTTTAGAGCTTCATCACCCTTCCCCTATTTCTACAACTGTTTACCAAAAATTTCCTTAGTTGACCCTATGGAAGAGTACACATGTTTTTTCCCATGTCAATGATGCATTCTTAATGGGTCTAGTAAGAAAATAGGACGAAAACCCTAGCCCATGGTTTTCTCATGTCGCTGCTAACTTTGTGATGAATCTCCAAACCATATACATAATCATGATTCATGTGATGAGTTTCAAAATGGTTTTGGTGCATGAAGATAACCGTTTATCTTGGGAATGATCAAATGCATAGCATGAAGTGAAAAACATGTGATGTGTTACAGGATTCAATATGCAGTGATCCAGGAATGGTTGAAAATGCTTAGAAGAATGTAATGTTGACTGCATGTAATCTAATGGTGAAGATTGAACCAATATGTTTGTAATCTCTATGAGAATTGTAGGGTTTGTGTTGTGTAACTGACCTAATGTATTTTCTTATAAGTGTGATAGTGATTGTTGCTGAACCAGGAGGTGTGTCTGTAAAATGTTGTGAAGGCAGATAGGAATGATAAAGCATCTGATTAAGCAAGGAATTGCTATTTCTAGATCAGTCAAGAACATGTTGTTCTCTAACCATTACAATAGTTAAATCCGTTAATTGCGTAATTTTTAATAGGCTTGTTGTTGAAATCCTCTAACCAGGTGATCCATTAGCTTGGATTTTAAATCCTCTACCGAGGTTACCTTTAATAGGGTATTTCCTTTAATAGGATATTTGTAGTCAATCCCTTAACCAGGTGGTCCTTAATTGGATTTGTTCCTAACAAGACATTATTGTATAAGCTTCTAACAAGGATTGGCTCCTAATAGGGACAACTTCAAAAGAGTTCAAAATACTTGTGGGTATTCATCCCCACCGTGGTTTTTCCCATTTGGTTTTCCACATGAACATCATTATGTCAAGTGGTGAATGATTTTGTGGATGTGTTTTTGATATGGTTGATTTGAATGACTGGTAAATCTGCATAGATATATTTGAATGACTGGAAATGATCTGAAACATGTTTTTTATTGGTATTAGTAAAGTGGTTTAAGGTTTTGTCAAATGGTATTAAGTTTTAAGATCTGTTACATTGTGTCACTGAGTATTAGAACAACCGGTAAAGTTTAATAGTGCAATTGCAGATTTGTCTGAATGTCTAAACTGGTATACTTTATGAGTTGATTTAGAGTTTAAATTTTGTTTGGTGAAAGTTTAGTTTTTTTTCTATCTACTGATTCACCCCCCCTCTCAGTAGTTTACTAGATCTTTATAGTTTCATCATAGTATCAATTGGTATAAGATCTAGGATAAACTAACAAAGAGAGAAGGTCTAGGAGGAAAATATCTAGGAGGAAATGATGAAGAGAGAAGGTTTGAAGTATAATTGAGATAACTACAGAATCGGGAGTGATAGGATGAAGATTTACATCAAGAGCTTAGGAAGTCAGTATTGGGATCAGGTTATCACTAAGTATAACTTGCCTAGTGGAGTTCTGAAAGATGATCAGAAGGAGCAAGAAAAGAAAAATCAAGCATTGGAGACCATCATCAATACCTTGTTTGATTCAAAGTATGTTGATGTTCATGGATTGGAGACTACATATGAAGTTTGGAAGAAACTAGAAAAAATCTATGACGGTGATGAGAATGTAAAGATAGTCAAGGAAGAGAGTCTAAGACGAAAATTTGATGACATGAGAATGGTTGAAGGTGAAAACATTCAACAATATGGTCAAAGAATCAACAAGATATTTGGAGATATTAAAAGTGTTGGAGGTACAATGGAGGATGCCACTATGGTTAGAAAGGTGTTGAGAACCCTTCTACCAGTCTATGCTATCAGAGTTGCAGCTATTCAAGAACTCAAATCTATTGACAAGACAAAGGTAACTTCTGACACAATCATTGGAAAATTGACTACTTTTGAGTTAAATGGTTTTGATGGAAGTGTTCAAAGGTCAGAATCTATATTTAGAGCCTTAGTCTCATCCCCACTGGTAAGGAAAAGTAGAGAAGCTAGTTACAATCATGAATCTAGATCTAGCAAAGAGGTAGATGATGATGACACTCTGATGGAGCTTGAAGCATTGCTGGCCAAGAGGTTACCCAGAGGTACTAGTAAGTATAAGGGTAAATTACCATTGAAATGTTTTGCATGTAACTGGATAGGACACATTGTTGCTAACTATCCTAATGGAGATAATGAGAAAAAATGAGAGCAATATATGAAGTATAAAGGAAAAGGAAAAAGAGATTGCCTCATTGCAGTGGATGGAGGTATTACAGATGAAGAATCTGAGGGTGATGCAAATGAGGACATTGTCTTTGTTGCTATCAAAGAAGAGATATCAGATCAGAAGGCATTGGTCTCTCACTTAGATAGTTCAGATGACTAGATTATAGACAGTGGTTGTTCACACCGCATGACTGGTGACCAGAGTAAGTTTCTTACATTGAAAGAATTTTATGGAGGTGTTGTGATATTTGGGAATGACTCACCCTACATGGTGAAAGGTAAACGATCCATCTCCTTGAATGGTAAGAGTAGTGCAGATGATGTCTACTAGGTTGAAGTTCTGAAACACAATCTTTTGAGTGTTTCTCAACTCAATGACAAAGGTTACCCATTAGAATTCAAGAATGGAGTTTGGAAGATCTTTGGAAGAAAAGGTGAACTGATTGCAACCGAACAAAAAACTAGAGGTAACTTATTTCACTTAAACTCTAAAGTCAATAGTTGTTTGATTGCAAAAGTAGAAGATAGTTGGATTTGGCATCAAAGATTTTTCCATGTGAACTTTGATAACATTATACAAGTCAGCAAGTCAAAATCAGTAACAGGTTTTCTACTGTTGGACAAATCATTGAATACTTTCTGCAAGGAACGTCAGTTAGGGAAAATGGCATCCTCAACTTTTAAGAGAAAATCTTTCTCGACTAAACATTTGCTAGATTTGGTTCATACTAACCTATGTGGACCAATGAGGACTAGGAGTATTCAAGGTGATTGACACTTCATGATATTTACCAATGATTTCTCAAGGATGATGTCGGTAAGATTCTTGAAAGATAAGACAGAAGCTTTTAGCAAATGTAAGGCATTCAAAGCCTTGGTTGAGAATGAAAGTGGAAAGAAGCTAAGCTCTTAAGAACTGGTCAAGGTGGTGAATTTACTTCAAAGGAATTCCCTAGATACTGTGAAGACAATGGAATCATGAGGCAACTATCTCCACCAAGGACACCACAACAAAATGGTATTGCAGAAATGAACAACCAGTTAGTAGTTGAAGCTGCTAAGACTACGTTAATTCAAGGAGGTGTTGCTAAGAAATTTTTGAGAAAAGCTGTTAGCAGAACTATTTACACAATGAACTAGATACTAGTTAAAAGAGGTAAAGGAAAAACATGCTATGAATACTGGTATGGTAGATCACCTAATGTCAGTTACTTTAAAATATTTGGTAGTAGGTGTTTTATTAAAAGAAGTGATTATATTGGTCATTTTGATGCCAAACGTGATGAAGGCATATTTCTTGGTTACTACACCAAGAGCAAAGCTTACAAGTGCTACAACAACCAGACTAAGAAGATCATTGAAAGTGTCAATGCCCGAGTTGATGAATTCCCTGAGAAATAAAAAGAAACCAGCCAGAGAAGGAAGAAGAAGAACCTAACACACTATTTTTGGAACTAGAACTAGTGAAGCCAGAAGTTGGAGAATAGAACATAGAATCCCTAGTTCAACCAGAACAGGAAGGTCCTATAGAAGATGAAGAAAGTGAAGAAGAATAAGAACCTAAAATTCAAGATCATGTTATTCCAAGGTATGTCAGACTCAATCATATCCCTGATTAGATTATTGGAGACACAAATGCAGGTATACTAACTAGAACAAGGCTTAGAGAAAACTCATGTATGATTTCCACCATTGATCCTATAATTGCAAAATAATCCTTTGTAGATGAAGATTAGATCAAGGCAATGGAAGTAAAACTTGACCAGATAGAGAAGAATAATACTTGGTCATTGGTATCCAAACTGAAGAACAAGAATGTAATAGGTACAAAATGGGTACTCAAAAACAAACTGAATGAAGATGGAGTAGTGGTCATAAATAAAGCTAGACTGGTATGCAAAGGATATGTATAAGATGAAGGTGAAGACTATGGTAAGACATTTTCACCAGTAGAAATATTGGAAGGAGTAAGGACTTTACTTGCATTTACAACATACATAGGATTTAAAGTATATCAGATGGATGTTAAGTCATCATATTTAAATGAAATTATGTAAGAGAAAAAGTGACACTAAGCAAACATGCCCTAATCTCACTTTCAATCACACACTTGTGGAATACGAAAGAGCCTAGAGGTATCACACAATTGGCTACTTCTTTTTGTGGAAGAGAAAGCCACGGGCTAGCTATTAGGATTTCTATTCCTTTGTTGCAAATGATAGATAAAATGATGCAAGTTCAACTACTAGCCCTAGAGTGCAAGTATGAACTAGTAACAAGATTGCAAGATTGAGATTAAGTGATGAAAAGCTGCAAACACAAGGATAAAAGGAGAAATGTAAATGTGTACCTTGAATGGATTTGATTCTGCAAGATCTATCGCTGAAGCCAGAAGCCTGAAATACTGAAGCTACTACCTCTGAAACTGCCAAAATTCACTAAAATGGACAAGGACTAGGGTACCCAGCGCCCCTGTCCCAGCACCCCTGTCCTGGTAGGACCAAAGCACCCCACGCCCCTGTCCTAGCTTTCTTGGTTGGAATTTGGTGTGAAGTTCTGTCTCGGTCCGCTTCCATTGGATCTGCAACTTGCGGCGTCCTTCAAATTCGGAAATCTGCACTTATATCTAAAAGGGGTTGTAGGTGGCTATATAGGGTTTTGCCTTAGTCAAACCCCCACTTTGGTGATTTCCACCTCCACGAATAGCCAAGTTGTATAGTAAAAGTTGTGTGTGCAGACCTTGTGTGTGTGCAAGATCCTAAAATGCAAGTAAGCAAACTAGAGCAACCTAGAAAGTAAACCCTAATTGCTTGTAAATGATAATGTAAATGCTCCAAATCAAGATGCAAAGTGATCTAAAGCATGAATACAAATGATATAATGAGGCTTATGCAAAGACATGAAAACAACATGAAATCATACCCAACCCCAAAGGAGGGGTACAAGTCAATCTTCAGTCAGTGATCCCCTATTGCTCTTCAATGTCTTCAAAGCCCTGAATGGATGAATGAAATTAATGAATGCTTGATGGATGGATGTTGAATGTTGTTGAAGTCTTCAAAGATCTGCTCTTTCACTGCATAGAAGGTCCCGTGAAACAAAAATTCAGATCCTTTCAAATGAAGAAAGAGGGCTCTTATATATGAAACCCTAGGTCTTAATTTCACCTTTTGGCCGACCTAGAGATTGAATCTCCCACCAATTTCTTGGGGTTAAGATTTATTTTATGATTGGATTGCACTCCTAAAATTTTGGGAAAAATGTTTGGGACCATGTGCACGCCGGGCACCATGGTTTCGACAACTTTTCACCAAATTTTCAGGGCCGTTGGATATGATGATTTTAGAGTGAATCCCGAAGTTACAGCTGATTTCGAGATGTTTTGACCCCCAAAATCAAGTCCCCAAGTTCAAAATAGGACCTAATTAGGGTTTTTGATTAAATGATGTATTGGAGGAATAAAATGAAAGGGGTACACTTTAATGAAAAGGGCCCAACTTTATGATATGGAAGATGATGAAATAGGACCTTAAACCTAATTAATTTGATTAATTAAGTGCTAAAGGGGAAATGCAATGCAAAATGCAAAATGCGCCAAGGTGGGTGCTAAACCAAGTGTGAAATTGTACCACCCTAGCAAGTGCGTACAATTTATGATGCTACATTTAGCCCCCACTTTAGCGGTCATATGAACACTACGTGCATATGCAAGCTAAAGTACAGAAGTAAACATTATTTGAAAAAGGATATATCCATAAGTCTATCGAACGAAGCCCCCAGCGGTATCTGCAGTACATAGTTAGGAACCACACCCTACAAAACACACGTTAGATCACAAAATCACCTAATGCTTACTAAGGAAGGTGATGAAAATTTGAGGGTAGCTATATGCTCCCCCCTGTTTCGGCTTGCTAATTTTAGTGAGTTGAAATAGGGTATGATGTTTACCACTTCGAATTGTTAAAGAATATTGATGACAAATGCTCACAAGAAGATTCGATATGAGATCAAAAACTAATGGAGAATCATTTGGTAAGAAAGAGAACTAAATCTCAATTCCAACACAACAAAGAGTGTGAGGATTTGAGAGTTCTCTAACACAAGATGAAGGATGTAAATGGAAACAAAATGCAAAGAGAAGAAAACAAAGGAAAAAAGCATGAATACACACATTGGTGATCCATGAGAAGAATAGTGAGAGAGAAAACATGGACTCCTCACCCCTAGATCTTTTCTAGATGATCCATGGGAAAAAGGACATGGAAAACTAGCTCCTAGAGTCTGTCTAGGTGATCCATGTAAGGGAGGAGAGTGAGAAAGTATAGCCTTATGCCGCTAGTTCCACTCAACCTTGTGCATGTGTGTGTAAGGGAGGTTAGAAGCACCTCATAGAGTCTATGCCCGAGTATGCTACAACCTATATATGTATAGTACAAAAGCATGACATCTCTCTCTAGGAGTCTGTGCTCTGGTTCCGAGAATAATCACCTTGCATAAAAGAAAAATGGAGACATCTCGCTCTAAGAGTCTATGCTCTGGTTCCGAGAATGACCCATTGCTCAAAAAGTGTAATGTTTATGTCATAAGCAAAGTAGAACAAGGATACCTACCTTCATCACAAAAGAAGATACCCCAAAAATGCAACAATGTCAAAGATCCAAGAAAGAGAGTTTTGCACTCTTTAAGCAAGGATAAGATAGTTGAAAAGGGATATCTTGTAGTATGTGTAAAGGAGATCCTTAGAGGAGAAGAGATCTTTGTACAAAAGACACCTATCCCTGAGAGGAATTGTCTTAGACAAATATAACATCTTCTAGAATAAGACAAAGAAGAGAATAAGAATGCAATACTTCCTTCTTTTGCGAGGTGAAAGTGATTCTTAATGAAGGATGATGCTCTTTTTAACCTAATTGGGAGAGTGAATTCATTATGGATGTATTTTACCAAGTGCAAAAGAGGTTGTAGTCAAGGACTTACACCTCTTGTAAGAGAGAATCCTTGAACAAACAACAACAAATGCATACAAGGAATAACATCAAGTAATAAAGTTCACACCATCCATGAAATAGGAAAAAGTGGATCCTTAGATAAAAATAAGAAAAGATCATTGCCTCCCAAGGATAAGGACAATGAGAAGGACTTACACAATCTTCCAGGGAGAGATTTAGACATAAACAAAATGTACTACATACTCACATGAGTTCATGCAAGCAAGACATTAGTGTATGTAAAATGCTCCTCACAAGAAGTGGGTAGGATAAGAAAGAGAATACACATCTTCTCCCATATCTAGGAAAAGATAATTCTAAAGCAAAGATGATCAATATTTCCACACTATTACCCCATAGGAACAAGAGCTAACATAGAAAAATTAGGCTATTATGTTGCTTCAAAAATATGATTGCACTTGAAATTGTACCATCATGAATGACAATGGGCCCCCAGTAAATGAGCTACCAATGTCACATAATGATGAGCAACATAATAGCCATTAATGTTATTTAAAGACATGACAGATTGAATGAGGTGTTTGAATATGACATGCTAAATGCTCAACTATAAGTAAGATCAAAAACATGTATAAAATGATAAAAATTGAAGAGGGAAAGTTACAAGAAATCTTAGAAGAGAGATAAGTGTAATTTATTAGAGCCTTATCCCTGGAGGAAAGGACTTTATGATGAATAGGAGATAAAGATTCATAAGTGGATTTAGAAATTTGAGGGGAGTCATAAAGAGATTTGTTCATCGCCAAGATTTCCTTATGGGGGGAATGAGAGTTGATAGAAGTAGAAGATGATTTAGTTGAAGTGAGATCATCATCACTACTAAATATAGCATTCACATTGAGAGATGGTCTTTAAGGTGCTTTGGTGGGCTTAGAAAGATTATATCCAAGTCCAAATGAATATTCATGCATGTTATGTTCTAAAGGAACTTTAATTCCTTGTTCATTTGTGCCACAACCATTTCCACTATAGCCACTCTTAGCCAAAATGTGAAAACCATGACCATAAAGATTAGCCATTCAAGAAAGAGAAGGTGGTTTTTCATAAGACAAAGAATCAAATTCTTCAGAATTAGAGGTGTGAGGAGAAGAAGTTTGAGAAGCGGCCACAAAATTATTGCTCATAGGTTCAGGTAAGACTGATTGATCTCTAGTTTCTTCCTTCTTTTTAACTTTAAGCTCTCTAGGAGGAACCCTATACTCACCTACAAAGGTGGGATTAAAATCAAGAGATCCCCAATCGTCTTCTGTGAGAACCTTCTCAGGATCAAAAGCCTTTTCATGTGTAGATTCAAGTTGAGAAGAATCTTCTTCAGGAACTTCAGACTCATCCAAAGAATTTTGATTATCAGAGGGTGATGATTCATCCATAGGTATCTTGTTTAACGAGTCATCACTAGAAGAGGAAGGCTTAGAAGAACTCCCTTTGGAAGTAGATGTTTGCAAAAAAGCTTGAAAATTAGTATCACCTATCAAGGTATATGTCTTATTATTATAAATAAATTTAACTTGTCTATGCAATGTAGAGGGGACAACTTGCATACTATGAATCCAAGGTCTCCTTAATAACAAGTTGTATGTTAGATTTCCTGACATAACATGGATAGGAGTAGGCAAAGTAACAGGTCCCACTATGATGGGTAAGGTGATAATACCTAATGAAGACTTAGCCACATTATCAAAGCCTCGAATGGGATGAGAGTTAGGCTCAATAAAGGATGTATCCACATTCATCTTATGCAATAGATTAATGCTACACACATTAAGGCCAGAACCATTATCTACCAGTGTTCATCTTATAGCAGTGTCATTTATGATAACCACAATCATCAAGGGATCATATTGATGTTGAATTTCACTAGTAGGCAACTCATCTTGAGTAAACACAATTTGAGCTTTAGGATTCATAACAGAGTTAACCAAAGACACTATATTACTAGATGTATTAGGTGGAGGAACATTCAAATCTTTCAAGGCATCTTGTAACATTCCATGATGAGCGGAAGAAGTTTGAACTAAATCCCAAATAGAAATCTTAGCCGGAGTAGTTTTAAGTTGTTCAATAAGATCATAGTCCTTACTAAGCATTTGTGAAATACGAGGAGCTTGAGGAAGAATAGGTTGGGAAGGAGGAAGTGAAGTTGGGATAATTGGAGGAGGATTAGGTTGCCTATTGTTTCTTGTTTTATAGGTATGAGCAACTGCATTATAACTCTCTCTAGTTAGTTGCTTAGCATACTCATAAGGGCTCTTAGTAGAATAACCTCCTTGCACAATAATAATAGGTTTGTTAGGAGTGCAAAAAGAATCATTAGCATAACCACCTTGAACCACTAAGATAGGCTTATTTAAAGGTTGAGAATTTTGAGAAGGACAAGCACCTTGGATAGTGAAGAGAGGTTTGTTAGGTGTTTCATTCACATGTATCAAATTGATTGAGGATGGTTTAGAGGAATGAAAAAAAGTGTTGGAAGAATTGTTGATATTCTTTTCTTGCACTAAAATCTCATCATGAATCAATTTTAGGAGAGAGACAAGGGGTAGGCATTGATGTTCTAGTAGGCAGAGTAATACTAGGAAAGGTCATATCATCCTCTATCATCAAAGGATCTACATGGGGAATAAACTCTCTAGGAGAAGGATCAACATTACTCTCTAAAGTCTCACTCTTGAGAGGGAGATCTTTGAAAGAGATGTTAACCATCTTGCCTTGAACTAGGGTTTCCTTATGAGTAGAACCAAGATGAGGAGAGGGAGAATAATTGAGATTCAAGGAAGGTGAGAAACTATCAAGGGAGTTTTCAATCTTGATTTCATCCCCATTGGCTAGGGTTCTCTCATGTGGTAGAGAATAATCTACACCTTCTTCTAATGGTTCATCCCAAATAGTGAAGTTGTTGAAAGGAATGTTTGAAGTATTGTCAATTTTGGGAGAGGAGATAACAGTGTTTATTAATTCCTCATCCTTAGGAGGGAGAGCATCAATAGATGTGTTAAACTCATCCTCTTTCCTCAAAATATGTTCAATATGATCTTTAGGGGAGAGAGAATTAAGGAAATTGCTTATTATTTCATCTTCTTTCTCTAAGGGATGCTTATGGGTAAGACAAACTTTAGGAGAAGGGTAAGCATCTATCATTAATTTATCATCTCTAGTGGGAATTTTGTTGGAAAAGGAAATGCCATCACTAGGAAATGTAGAGATAATGTCATCTTCTTGCACAAATAGATCCTCATGAAGGGAATGTTTTTTAGGAGGAACATGAACATATTTCTCCAAAGATTCATGCTTAGGAAGGAGATCTTTGAAAGAAGTGTTCATAACCTCTTGTTGCACTAACATGACCCCATTGGAAGGACCAACTTTCGGAGAAAATAAGTCAATGTCCATCAATGTCTTTTCACTTAGAGAGGCATCATGTAGGGAAGATGAAGTAACATTAAGAAAGGTGTTTATGATATCATTCTCTTCCTCTAGGATAGCTAAATAGGAAGGGCACATTTTAGGAGAATTGTCAAGATCACTCTTAAAGTCTTCATCCTTAGAGCATGGGAGAGTCTCAAAGGGATTGGTAGCAACTCTTTTAGGCACTAAAATGTTATTATAGATGGGGGGAAGTTCTTTAGGAGAAGGAAACATTGAAACAAGGGAAGCTAACCCATTATCACATCTATGAAATGAATGCATCATGACAACAATTTTCCTCTTTCAAATGATAACACATGCAAAATAGAAGGAAATGTTTAATTTTAACCAATGCAAGCACTTAGAATGTAGATTTAGAAAATGAAATTTATGATTCAAATGAGTTCCTAAATCAGATTTGAAATTATTGATCCTAATTAAGCTATCCACAAGTTCAACTTTGAATTGAAAAATTAGGGTTTTAGCAAAAATTTCCTCTAAATTTTTGAATCTTGCAAGAAATTAAAACTTGTAAATACAATTTTGAATTTGAAATAGCATAAATACTCAAATTTGAAAACATAAATCAGAATTAGAGAAGATTGGAGTTCACGTCGGGTTCACCAAAGATGTGTAGGGGAAAAAGTGACACTAAGCAAACATGCCCTAATCTCACTTTCAATCACACACTTGTGGAATACGAAAGAGCCTAGAGGTATCACACAATTGGCTACTTCTTTTTGTGGAAGAGAGAGCCATAGGCTACCTATTAGGATTTCTATTCCCATGTTGCAAATGATAGATAAAATGATGCAAGTTCAACTACTAGTCCTAGAGTGCAAGTATGAACTAGTAACAAGATTGCAAGATTGAGATTAAGTGATGAAAAGCTACAAAAACAAGGATAAAAGGAGAAATGTAAATGTGTACCTTGAATGGATTTGATTCTGCAAGATCTGCCACTGAAGCTGAAAGCCTAAAATACTAAAGCTGCTACCTTTGAAACTGCCAAAATTCACTGAACTGGACAAGGACTAGGGCGCCCAGCGCCCCTGTCCCAGGGACTAGGGCGCCCAGTGCCCCTGTCCCAGGGACTAGGGTGCCCAGCACCCCTGTCCCAGGGACTAGGGCGCCCAGCGCCCCTGTCCCAGGGACTAGGGTGCCTAGCACCCCTGTCCTAGTAGGACCAGGGAGCCCCACGCCCCTATCCTAGCTTTCTAGGTTGGAATTTGGTGTGAATTTCTATCTCGTTCCACTTCCATCGGATCTACAGCTTGCGACGTCCTTCAAATTCAGAAATCTGCACTTATATCTGAAAGGGGTTGTAGGTGGCTATATAGGGTTTTCCCTTAGTCAAACCCCCACTTTGGTGATTTCCACCTCCATGAATAGCCAAGTTGTATAGTAAAAGTTGTGTGTGTAGACCTTGCATGTGTGCAAGATCCTAAAATGCAAGTAAGCAAACTAGAGCAACCTAGAAAGTAAACCCTAATTGCTTGTAAATGATAATGTAAATGCTCCAAATCAAGATGCAAAGTGATCTAAAGCATGAATACAAATGATATAATGAGGCTTATGCAAAGACATGAAAACAACATGAAATCATACCCAACCCCAAGGGAGGGGTACAAGCCAATCTTCAGTCGGTGATCCCCTATTGCTCTTCAATGTCTTCAAAGCCCTGAATGGATGAATGAAATTGATGAATGTTTGATGGATGGATGTTTAATGTTGTTGAAGTCTTCAAAGATCTGCTCTTTCACTGCATAGAAGGTCCCCTGAAACCAAAATTTAGATCCTTTCAAATGAAGAAAGAGGGCTCTTATATATGAAACCCTAGGTCTTAATTTCACCTTTTGGCCGACCTAGAGATTGAATCTCCCACCAATTTCTTGGGGTTAAGCTTTATTTTATGATTGGATTGCACTCCTAAAATTTTTGGAAAAATGTCCAGGACCATGTGCACGCCGGGCGCCATGGTCCCGACAACTTTTCACCAAATTTTCAGGGCCGTCGGATATGATGATTTTAGAGTGAATCTCGAAGTTACAGCTGATTTCGAGATGTTTTGACCCCCGAAATCAAGCCCCCAAGTTCAAAATAGGACCTAATTAGGGTTTTTGATTAAATGATGTATTGGAGGAATAAAATGAAAGGGGCACACTTTAATGATAAGGGCCCAACTTTATGGTATGGAAGATGATGAAATAGGACCTTAGACCTAATTAATTTGATTAATTAAGTGCTAAAGGGGAAATGCAATGCAAAATGCAAAATGTGCCAAGGCGGGTGCTAAACCAAGTGTGAAATTGTACCACCCTAGCAAGTGCGTACAATTTACGACGCTACAGAAATATTGGAAGAAGAAGTCTACATAGAAGAACTAGATGGTTATGCATTGACTATAGAAAATGATATGGTGTGCAAGCTACATAAGGCTCTATATGGTTTGAAACAAGCACCAAGAGCATGGTATGAAATATTTCACTCTCACTTAGTAAAGATAGCAATATATATCTCAAGACTAAAGGAGATAAGATACTGGTAAGTGAGGTATTTGTTGATCATATCATTTTTGGAGGGAATGATGATATGTGTCATGATTTTTCTAATGAAATGAAGAATGAGTTTGAGATGTCACTGGTAGGTTATATAAAAAATTTCATAGGTCTGCAAATACAATAGATGAAGGAAGGTGTTTTTATCACACAATTCAAGTATGTGAAGGAAGTGTTAAGAATTTTTGGAATGGGAGATTGTAAACCAGTTGGAACACCAATGGTTACAAGTTATAAATTGTCAAAGGAGGATGATTCTACACCAGTTGATGAAAAGGAATACAGGTCCATGATAGGTAAGCTACATTATGTTGTCCACAACAGACGAGATATTGCTCATGCAGTAGGATTGGTTGCTAGATTTCAGAAAAGCCCAAATGAGTCACACATGGTTGCAACCAAAATAGTTTTAAGATGCTTGAAAGGAACTATAGATTATGGATTATGGTATCCATATGTAGGAAAATTTGACTTAAAGGTCTATACCATTGCGGATTGGGCAGGAAATTTTGATGACAAGAAGAGTACAACCAGAGGATCATTTTTTCTCGGAGGTAGATTAGTATCTTGGAGCAACAAGAAACATAGTTGTATCTCTCAATCAACAATAGAAGCTGAGTATGTTGCAGCTTACATGAATTGTACCCAAGCAATCTAGATGAAACACATATTGGAAGGTTTCAAGCTAAAGATATCAAAACCGGTAAGAATTTTTTGTGATAACAAGTGTTATAAATATTTCAAAGAACCCAGTGTTGCATGCTAGGACAAAGCATATAGATCTAAAGTATCATTTCTTGAGAGAGAAATTTCAAACCAAGGATGTGTCACTAGAGCATTTTTCCACTCAGGAACAAATGGAAGATATTTTTACTAAGCCTCCACCTAAGGTTACATTTGATTACCTTAGAGGTAAGTTAAGGGTTGCACCCCTACATGAAATCAGTTAAGAATATAGGGAAGCCATCAATCTCAGAGCCTATTGAAAATATTGAAGAAGGATTGGTGAAGGATGGAGATACTCCACAGGGGGAGTGGCTAATTGCAGATCGACGAAGCATGGATGAGAACCATAATTGTTTACCTTCACTTTGACATTGTTGTCAAAAGGGGAGAAGACCTGTATATGATTGATAGCCACTTACTAGCTGAAGATATTAAGATATAGTTGAAGGACAATATATGATTGGAAAATGTAAACCAGGATTCCTATACCTACATATGTGCTTTACTCTCAATCATGAAAATCAATCAGTGTTGATATTTGTATTACCATCAATGCCAAAGGGGAGAATGTTGGCATTGCATGAAGATTGCATTGGAGAAGTATAGTATTATCATTGATGTCAATTGCAACTAGTAATGAAGCAAGTATTACTATCGGTAATGATGTAGTAAAGCAACAGGTCTTGATGTAGTGAAGATCAACCGATAACCCTCAACCAGTAACCCTAACCAATTGAGATGCAAAACCCTAACCGATAAAGTTTGGAGATAGGTTGTGATGATCTATGACTGAATGATGATCGGTGATGAAGATGCCATGTAAGCATTATACACATGATGAGTTTCAAAATGGTTTTGGCATGTGAACATAATCTTTTATCTTGGGAATGATCAAATGCATAGCATAAGGTGAAAAATGTGTGATGTGTTAGAGGATTCAATGTGCGGTGATCCAGGAACGGTTGAAGATTCCTAGAAGAATGTAATGTTGATTGCATGTAATATAACAGTCAAGATTGAACCAATATGTTTATAATCTCCATGAGAATTGTAGGGTTTGTTTTGTGTTACCGACCTAATGTATTTACTTATAAGGTTGATGATTTGTTTCAATGAAGTGTTGGCAATTTGGTTAAGTGTGATAGTGATTATTGTCGAACCAGGGGGTGTGTCTGCAAAATGTTGTGAAGGTGGATAGGAGAGATAAAGGATCTGGTTAAGCAAAGAAGTGTTATTTCCATATCAGTCAAGAACTTGTTGTTCTCTAACAATTACAACAGTTAAATCCCTCAACTAGGTACGCTTTAACAAGCTTGTTGTTGAAATCCTCTAACCAAGTGATCTATTAGCCTAGATTCAAAATCATCCACCGAGGTTACCTTTAGTAGGGTATTGCCTTTAAGAGGGTATTTGTAGTTAATCCCTTAACCGAGTGGTCCTTAACCAGATATGTTCCTAACATGACATTACTATATAAGCTTCTAACAAGGCTTGGCTCCTAATAGGGCAACCTTTAGAAGAGTTCAAAATAATTGTGGGTATTCATCCTCACCATGGTTTTTCCCATTTGGGTTTCCATGTGAAAACAATTATGTCAAGTGGTGAATGATTTTGTGGATATGGTTGATTTGAATGACTGTTAAATCTGCATAGATATATTTGAATGACTAGAAATGATCTGAAACATGTTTTTACTAGTAATAGTAAAGTGGTTTAAGATTTTTTCAAATGGTATTAAGTGTCAAGATCTATTACATTGTGTCATTGGGTATTAGGAAAACTAAAAAAGTTTAATAGTGCAATTGCAGACTTGTCTGAATGTCTAAACCGATATACTTAATGAGTTGATTCAAAGTTGAAAGTTTGTTTGGTGAAAGTTTAGTTTATTTTTTATCTACTTATTCTACCCCCCCCTCCTATTAGTTGACCAGATCTTTATAGTTTCATCATATTATCAAAGAAAAGTTTCCATTCCCATCTCCACTAAAATTGACACAGTTGTATTGTTGCTGCAAAGTTCTCGTAAGCCTAAGAAGGCTAAACGAATGTCTCAAATTATCTCAGATGTCACTTCTGGTCACCAAATCTAAGAAATTATTGATCATGTTGGGAATGTAGATGCAAGTAATATGACTGAGAAAGATTATAAGATAATCTATGTGGATATGGGACTCTCTACCTTAGAAGGGGATGTATATACTACCAACTTCTCTATTCATGTATTGATCAAGAGAGCATAGGAATAGAAGAAGAAGAATCTTGAGCTCCAATATTAGGTACAATAATTGAAGGATTTCATTTCATCTTTCATAAATGCTATCACTGGTGATTCTTCAAGTTCACAGGTGTAGGGGATTGATCTAGAAACTTTGAGGAAAGTCAAAGGTAACTTGGGATATGCCAAAGTTGTCACTATCTAGATCGATGGAATGCATGGTGTTGGCATCGGTTATGTCACTAAGTTCAAGATGTTGTATGTAAATATATGGAACAAAAGAAAGGAGTTGTTAACAAAAGTGCAACAGGTTAGAAAAGAACATGGGAGTATCTTTGTCCTCTCAAATGAAGTCATAGAACTCACGCCATTGAGCCATGCCATATTAACCACCAAGAAAATAGTTGAACATCCTAGGGAGGTTAATCCTGTTTGGTGTGATGCATTAGATTGAAAGGAAAAAATCTATCATGACTCTATTGATGATATTGATAATTCCCTGAGACATTACTTGAGTGACTTGCTGAAAATAAATGAGAATGTTTGCCCTCTAGATTTTGATATTATGGATAGTTTCAAGGAGAATGTGCAAGAACTTAGTGAAATTGTACACCAATTCAAAGATAATTATCCGAAGAATGTTAGTGACCCTCAAAGCATATATTTAGAATCCTTTAAAGTTTTAGGTTGCCTACAAATACATGCCTCTACCTTTGAATCTAAGATGGACAAAATGTACAAGAACATAGCTTCTACCGATGGGTTGGTTGTAAAGTGGAGGACAAGGATATAGATCACTAGTGTATTAGAGGACCCGAATATTGAGCTAGTTGTGAATAGATACCGTGAATATAGACAAAAGATCAAATTTCAAGAGGTGGAATGTGTTGAAAAAGTAGTGGAAATTGTCAAGGATGGTGAACCAAAAGATGAATAAGTGGTGGTGGTTTCTTGTTAAATGTTTTAATTATTTTTCTTGATCACTGGTCGGGAGGCCTAAAGACTTTTTTTTTTTTTTTTTAAATAATAGTTTTCTTCAAGAAACCGTTATCTTTCATGTTTTAAATATCTGGAGTTTGTTTCTGATTAGGATCTTTTGGGCAAACTTTATTTTTCTCATAAGAGAAAAACTTTATGCATGTTGGTATCTGCTATTTTAATATAGAAGAACTATTGTTGGCTTTCATATATTTGTAATCTTTGTATTATGGTGTGTGGATTCTAATCTGTTATTTGAAATGGATATCAGTTGGTGAATTTATATTGAAGTGGTAGATGATTTGAAATTTCAGTTGTTGTGAAATATTATCTATGAATGGTGTTTCATAGTGGCTTTATTCTAAAATTTGAAAAATCCTAAAAATAGTAGTTAGTATTGTAAATGTCTTTACAAAGATTTCTGGTTAAAATCTCTTTCCTTACTTGCTTTCTAGTTAAAATAATATGAGTTGTTTGTTCATTCATTGAAAATCATTACAAGGTAGCTACCACCTTGTAAAATAAGTAAAGAATCAGTCAGTTAGTAGTTTGTTATACTAGTTCAATTGTGGTTATATTTCTCATCTTCATGGGGGTGAGAATATAGAGTTAGGTGACAAATCTACTAACCAGCTAATTTTTGGTGACTCTGTTGGGGACATATAAAGATGAGTATTATGAGGCATTTTTGGAATAGTAGTGTGTTATGGGTTTGCCAAGCCATATTGCTCTTGTGTTGCAACCTAATGTAGATTGGTTGGTTTATAATCAGGAAGACTTAAAGGTAATTCTTTGATGCCTTTCCTAGGAAAAGAGGACTAACTGTCAGTTTCATAGAGTTAATGTTGTTTTGGAAAGGGAAGACGAGTTTGGAGAAAATATTGTGCATATGGATGTTTCTCAAGAGGGAGTAGTTTTCAAGCTGAAGAGATTCCCCCTTTACCATTCCTTAGAATTAATTCAATCTTCCACTTAGGTTGAAGTTGGTGACTCTAATCCTTGTTGTTGGCATTATACACTCAGATGAGAATAGTTAATGTTGTCATTGATGGAAACCAACTGGTAACATGGTTCACAAGTTACATCAGCAACATATATCATCTACCGACACCGACAGGCACTACAAGTCTATTCTCACCGACATCCAATCTACACCGATAGAAGATCTTACCAGCACTCCTAGCTGACATGGAAATTATATTATTTTGTATTGTAATATTATTTGTATAGCCGACATGATGTATTGTAAAGAATCATATATGTATGAGATATTGTAGATCATTTTGAAATGTAGTTAGGTAATGAATGCAAGTGGTATATGAGAATGAATAACTATATATGCATTATAATGTAATTATTTTATGATCGAATAAGAGCAGAGAAGAGCAAAGAAAGGTTTATGGCAGCGGTATCTGACACAGCTTAAACCAGTATTGAATCTAGCATTACAGATGCTATTTTAAGCAGTACATTATCATTGGATTTAACCATCCAATTGTATTTAGTGGGACTCCATTTTTGTATTGAGCAGTGAGCTCTAGGTTGTTGGCCTTCCTGCATGTGTAGGCCCCTATTTTATAGATAATATTTATTGATATTGGCCAATGACTAAATATTGTGTGTCACAAATCCCACCGAGGTTTTTCCCCTACTCGGTTTCCTCACCAAAATATCTATGTTATGGTGTGCATTTATGTTTATTCTTTTGTTTCTCTTTACTGCACTATTATTTGCTTACTGGTATATTGATTTGGGTTATAAAGTTGCAAATGAGTTTAAATCTTTTGTTTACCGGTTAGACATTGATTCACCCCCCCCCCTCTCAGTGTCTTTGGGACTGATCAAGTATCTAACAATTGGTATCAGAGCCTAGTCCTCTATTTGCAGAAGCCTAACAACTTAAGGAAGATTCTGAAACTGGTACCGATGGAAAGTTTGAGACAACAATTGGAAGGAGCTCTTGAAGATTTTGATGCAGAAAAATTGAAGAATATCAAACTGGAAGATGAACTCATAACTGCTCGGGAATTCATCAAATCACTTCAAGATAACCTGGTTATAGAAAAAAATAAGAGAAAATAATTACATGTGCAACTGCAAAATCAAGATGATGAAGAAAAGGAAACTCTCAAAGATATTGCAGAGAAATTGAGACAAGAAAATAATAACATGAAGAATGAGATGCAAGATTTAACCATTAGACTATGCAAGGATATTGAAGATAGAAAGAGGAATGAGGAAGATTTAGCTAGAAGACTTAATGAAAGTTCAGATGAATCTTTAAGGCTTAGTTATGAAAATGATATGCTTAAAAAAGATTTGATTCACATGCAACATGACAAAGAGGAACTTATGAGACAAGTTAGCACTTTGGAAAGTGAGTTGGTCATTGCAAATGAATACAAAGACAAATTCAAGAAAAGTTCAGATAAGCTTGATGATATGCTAAAAAGTCAGAAACCTAATGGAAAAACAACTGGACTTGGATTTGAACATAGAGAAAGTTCCGAGACTACAAATAATCATGACCATAGCAAACTGCTAAGGCAACCTAATGCTAATGGGAAATGTTTTAATTGCAACAAATTTGGTCATAGAGAAAATCAATGCATATTTAGGAATAATCAAAATACAAACTTACCCACCGGTCAATGTTCCAAATGCAATAAAAATGGTCATAACTTAGACAATTGCAGAATGAATGTGAAATGCTATGTTTATGGTAGATTTGGACATTTATCTAATCAATGCAGAAATCAAACCGGTCAAGGTTATGGAAAGGATATTCGGAGAAACAATATAACTTGTTATGCATGTAACAAGATTGGGCATATTGCAAAATTTTGTAGAAGTAAGACTGTACCGGTGAACAATAAAGGATCCAATAACAAAGGCAAAGAAAAGGTGACTAAAATCAAGAAAGAATTTTCTAAACAATGGATTAGGAAGAGAGATAAGAGAAGTGATGAATCTATCTCTGCACCGACAGAATAGGGTAATCCTACATCGGCAGAAGATTCTTCATCTAACTAAGGAATAATCCTTAGGGGTAAGGCAACAAATTAAAAATCATGCATTTACCCTCGGTTGGTGGTAAGAAGTTATAATTCTTCTTTATCGGTGGATATGTGGAGTTTTCACTTCACCGGCAAAGCATTTATTGCAGTTGTAAGTTAATTTTTGGTTATAAAGGTTTGGTAACTTCTCATTTCAATTCACCAAGCATCCAAGCTTTCGAAGAGAGAAAAATTGAGCAAAGGCATTCTAAAGGTGAAGCAGCAAAGGTCTTTTCAGAGCATTCAAGGATTTCTTAGTTAAAAGGTATTTATCTTTTGCAATGGCATCTTCATCTTTTGTTCCCAAATTCATAGCAAACCCTACCATTGTGGAGAAAATAAAATGACCTAGACCTATTTTCAAGATCATTCCTAGGATAGCAAAACTAGATGACTCTATTGGTGCATTTTCTAGAATTTCGAAGGGAGTCACGTAGGATAAAGACCATAGGGCATACATACATTATTACATAGAAAGTTTAGGGTTTGAAGATTTGATGAACATGTACATGATTGTTATCACTAACAAGAATGGGGTAGTGAAACCAAAACACAAGGTAGTTGAGGATTTAGGTTTCATAGATATCCTCCATATGCCAAAATTCTCAGATGAAGTCATTCGGTATGTCCTTAGTAGGGTTCACGGTGAATTTATGTGGTTGGACTCAGTATTTAAGATTACCAAGGAAGCTATTAGGGTTGTTACTAGTTTACCCTCCACCAGTTCTAGACCTGACAAGAAGAAGAAAATCCCTAACAAAGAGCTTATGAGCTTAACCAGAGCTACATTTGCAAACCGGTCACATAGGGTCAATGATATAAAGGATAAAAATGTTAAATTTGCTAGCATGGTCATTGGCTATAAAGTTGGTCATACTAATAGGTTGAATTATGTATCTAGTTCATGCGTTCATAGTGCACATGAGATGATATTAAACAATGCTAAAATTGACATTTGTGAAGGGTTAAAGGATGAACTGTTAGAGAATTTGCACAAAATCAAAGGTGATAAGAAAGGAATCTTAAAATTTGGAAGTCTAATTGTGTGTTTAATACTTTACTTTTCAAAAGAGATTCCTAGTATAGGACTTAAGGATTTTTCCTATGATACTTCAGTTGGAAAATAGATAAAGGAGGAAATTACCAGTATGGGATCTAATGGTGATGAGTTGGTAAAAGACTATTTCAAGAATTTCCAAGCTAAAATGAGACAAAGGGAAAGGATTCCCCAAAGAATTGTGGATAAATATGATAAACAAATATGATTTGTAGTGAAAAGAGGATGAAATTTGGATGGAGGTAGCTAGACCCAAAACTATCTAGATTACTAAAATGGGATATGAGGTGGATTCTCACATCTTAGATTCATATGCTAAAATACTCCTAGATGCTCCACCAGAACCAATAGAGGAGATATTTGGTAATGCTGAAACCATTGAAAGTGGTTTTGCTGTGATGAAGAAGAGGAAGAAAAGAGATAAATTTATGAAAGATGCTTCTAGGATGGTAAAGGATGTTATAGAAGGATTGATGAATCTTGGTGGTATTGCTGCTAGTGTGAAAGAAAGTCAATTAGAGAAGAAACCGGTAGCTCACATTTCCCCTGTGGCTACTTCATCTGATTCTGATAGTGATAGGGCGGATGAATTCAAGAGAGTGGAGAGGAAGAAAAGAAAACCCTCACCAACACCTGCTCCATCTCCCAAGAATGTCAAGGACATAGAGAAAGAAACAATAGGCTATAAGAGAGCCCAATGGTCCAAAGAAGAAAGTGTCTCCAAAGAAGAAACCAGAACCTAAGGCACCAGATACTCTTACACCAGAAGAGTTGATCAATGAAATCACCCAAGATGGTAACCTTAGTAATGTGGATAAATTTTATCATTCCTTAAAGGATTTAGATAAGGAAACCATAGAAGAAAGTATTATTTTATACCTAGACATATACAAGAAAGTTCTTATTGAAGTTGTAGATGTTTTGCCAAATGATTTGTACTTAAGATTAGAGGCCAAGAGAATGTCTATAATGGAGTTAGACAACAAATTAAAGGTAGAATCTCTACTTGTTGTGCATCCTATTAATTCTAAGCAGGAAATTGATGATTTAATAATAGAGGAAAATAGAATAGTTTTTGTGAGTTATCACCGGCAAGTTAGTCTTATGGCCGGTAGAGTTAAAGAAATTGCAGATGAAACAGTGGATAAGTGGGATATATTTTTTGTTGAAAGAGAGAAGAAAGAAGAGAAGGATAGACAGAAAATAGATAAGTCATTTACCAAAGTATATTAGAAAGATAAAGGTAAAGGGAAAATTGGAAGTGTACCTAATATCACAGTCAATGATAGGCTTCCTCCACTGGCACAGGACACCCTACCAATAACTGCAGAGGCATTGACACAAACTGATACTCAATCTAAAGAGAAGGCAGAGGAAATGACAAGAGATGACACTAATCCAGAGTCAGACATTCTTTTTACTATGAATGTGCACACTCAGGACTTTAACATTGTCATGAATAAGGAAAAAGTTGAAGTTAAGAAAACTGAAACCATCCCTAATGATATTTAGCTTAACATTGAGAAACTGGTCAAAGCAGAAGTAGAAGCACAAAATGAAACTCGAATAGGGAATGAACAAAGTATATTTGAACCAACAATAAGTAAGGATGATAGTAAGGATGAAAATAAAGTTGAAAAATACAGTGAGCATAAGGAAGAAACAATGAATAAAGAAGAGGTTAAAGATGGAAGCAATATAGCATAAGTGGTTAAGGTTAATGTGCAGACATCCGGAGAAGATAAGAAACCAACTGTAGAACCTAGCACTTCCACCATGGATTATAGACCAAGAAATGTTACAGATGTACATCTAGATTCAATAAAGAAGATCACAGAATGTAATGCCTTAGCATTTAAGGCTATTGATGATACTTTACCAATTTTGCAAATTATTGCACCGACATGTAAAGTTGATCACTATGTTGGGTCCATGAGTAAATTGGACACATTGTCCAAATTTATTTCTTCAAATATTCAAATTGTGGATAAAATAAATGAAGAGACCATTAAGGAAAGGGTGAATAAGGAGAAAGATGAATTATTTAACAAGACAATTAAGGAATGTACTGGACAGATCGATTCTTTATTACCGACTCTAAATTCCACCATTTTGGAATACAAATAATTGTATAAGGAAGCATGCAAGCCTCACCACCTAACAAAGGATATTGATGAGAAGATAAGGAAAACACAAAAGGAGATTGATGATATAGTAGATAACATGATAGGTTCTTCAGAACTTACTTCAGTTTTGTATCAAGAAATGGTAGTTTTTGAAGAAAAGATTGAAAAATTAGGAAAGGAAAAAGAAAGGATAAGAATGAAGGCCTGGGAGCTGAAAGATAAACTTGGTCCTAGATTGGAAAACCTTCTAACATAGTGGATTGATCTATCTAAGGCAACCATTCAAGAAGAAAGATCACCAGAGCAACATATGCATTATTTGACTGAGATGATCAGACAGACTGAAACCATTATTTCTGATAACACTAAATTTATGTAGAGTCTTAATCTAATTTTAGCGGATATCTTTCAGATTGTACATAACCGGTTATAGGATTTGAGGTAGAATTTTGAATTCTTTGACTCTTTTTGACATCCATTGTCATTGATGTCAACGGGGGAATAGGGTGGGAGAAAAATGTACAGAAGGGATCATTTTCTCAGGGGGAGCACTCTTATTCTTGGATTGGTTTAAAACTTTATTTTTGGATATCAGCTTTTGGATTTTTCTCATGAGTGTTGCCATCAAAGCAAAAGGGGGAGATTGTTGGAATTATACACTCAGATGAGAATAGTTGATGTTGTCATTGATGGCAACCAACTAGTAACATGGTTCATAGGTTACACCGACAATAGACATCATCTACCAGAACTAGCAGGCACTACAAGTCTATTCTCACCAACATCCAATCTACACCGACAGAAGATCTTACTGGCACTCCTAGCCGACATAGAAATTATATTATTTGTATAGCCGACATGATGTATTGTAAAGACTCATATGTATGAGATCTTGTAGATCATTTTGAAATGTAATTAGGTAATGAATGCAAGCGGTATATGAGAGCGAATAACTGTATATGCATTATGATGTAATTATTTTATGAGCAAATAAGAGCAGAGCATAGCAAAGCAAAGTTTATGGTAGAGGTATCTGTTGGTAATATTACAACAGACAATGAAAGATTGTTGACATTTCAATAAGGATATTGAGAAGGTTGTTGATGATTATGGACATAACTGATTAAAGATGTTTTACTATCTTGATATTATTATTTTGTCATTGATGTCAAGAAATTGATTTTCTAATTTAGTATGATGTTGCCATATCTTGAGAAGTATGATATGAAGATTATAAAGAAGTCGATAAAAGACACAGGAAAGAATATGATGAATAAGGGGATAAGTTATTCAATGGGTAACTACTACTGAGTCAGACAATGATGAGATCATGATGTTTTAGATTGTTTTAACATCATACATATGTTGTAAAATGTAAAGGTTAATACTATACTATGTTATCAGGCAAAGAACCTAGTCAGTAAACCCTAAGAAACCTAGTCGGTAAACCCTAAGGTTATCGCTACCAGTTAATGAAGGCAGAATGTCTATCGAGTGAAGTTTAGTATTTACCAAGTTACAACCAAGCTATAATAGAATGCATTAAATGTTTACATGTGATATTTAATGAAAGAAGCTAATGAGCTGGAGCAAATCAATGATTGGTAAGTCATGGAAGATGTTTGTTAACGAATCTAAGGCAATGGAAAGTTGGCATGAAGATCTACAACTCAGATTGAACCGCAATACCCTAACAGAAGTTCCAAGGTGACAATGCAAGTTCCAAGGTGGGGTAAAATGTTTTCAAATTGAAAGGTACATTGAACCTAGACAAGATTGAAGATCTGATGGCTATGATTGATCATGGGAAATGTGATCAATGAGATTGAGTAGTTAGAAGATTGTTTATAAATAGGAAACTGTTGATAAACAATGTATGCAGGCAAGTGTATGCACAGGGATGCTACATAGTGATTACCAAGCACAGAAGCTTGAAGACCTGTTAGAATAATAGAGTATTGATACCCAACAGATAGACAAGATTAGCTCTATGTCTAGATTGTATTGAACAAATAGGAATCTGCTTTAGCATTTTAGATGTGAAGTTGCAGATAGATTTTTATTACTGTTATTCTATGAAAGTGACAGAAAATCTCTTAACCGAGTGGACTTAACAGTCTTATATGTAAATCCTCTAGCAAGGTGACATTCTGATTGAGTGTTTGAAATCCTTTGACAAGGTCACTTCTAACAAAGTGAAGATCCTAACAGATCTGAGGGAAATCCCTTAACCGGGTCACATCTAGCAATGTGTTTGTAATCTTTAACAGGATTTGCTTTTAACTGAGCATACTCTAGAAGAGTATATTTCTTAGTGGGTCTGAAATCCCATAGTGGTTTTTCCCTATTTGGGTTTCCATGTTAAATCTAGTATTATGAGGTTTATATTGTTCATATGCTTTTGAGTTTGCATATTTGATAGTTTTTGGTTATATGACTGATATATGTGTTACCAAGGTTGAATCTAATGTTTTAATGGATGATTAAGTTTGTATGATTCACCCCCCCCTCTCATCTTGTTGGCTATTGGATCTGTACTTATATTAAGTATCAAAACTATCAATTGGTATCAGAGCCTTGGACTCTAGAAGGAAAGTTTAAAGGCACTTGAGTTAAAGATCCAAAGATGTATAAGAGGGATGCATCGAAGCTGAACAAGTCAAGTTTGTCTACATGACAGAAAAGGATGAAGCTACATCTATCAAGAGTTGGAGAATATGCTTTATACTATCTGGAGAACGATTTTGTTGCACCGAGCACCTATCCATTGACAATGAAAGAGATAAAGGTGAAGAAAGAACACAGTCAACCAATGATTGAAATAACATTTGCATTGACTGATTCAAAGTTTAATGATCTAGAAGGATGTACTGATGCAAAGGCAATGTGGACTAAGCTCATATCTGTATATGGAGGAGATGAACATGTTCAAAGAGAAAAAGTAGATAGTTTAAGAGGACAACTTGAATCTATGAGGATGAATGAAGGTGAGAACATAACCCAGTATAGTACAAGACTAAAGGAGATTGTAAATGAAATCAAAGGAGCAGGAGGAACTATTGAAGAAAAGGATGTAACGAGTAAGTTGTTAAGAACCCTTCTACCTGCCTATGCAATCTGAGTCTTTGCAATCAATGAATTAAGGTCTGTACCCAATATGCCAGCTTCTTTGGATGCTACTATTGGTAAGCTACATGCATCTGAGTTAAGTAATTTTGATAATAGTGGGCCATCGGTAAATAAAGTTGAATCTACATTTAGTTCTTTTCACTGAATGAATCTAATGATTACAATGAAAGAAAGTATAAGTACTCTGAAGGAGATCACAGTGGAGCAAGTGAAAGATTTTGGAAGAACATGGAAGAAGTACACAAACTATATGAAGAAATCAGCAAGAAAGAAGAGTTTGAAGCACTATTGGCCAAAAGGTTACCGAGAGGCAAAGGTAAGTATAAAGGAAAACTACCTTTGAAATGTTTCAATTGTGATAAGATTGGACATATGGCTTCTAACTGTCCTGACAAAGATTTTACTAAAAAGAGAGATTACCGAGATGATAGACAGAAAGATAACCATTACAGATGACACCAAGAATTCAAAAGAAGAGATAGAAAGACATGCTTAATAGCTGATGAGGAATCTAACGATGATAAATCAGATGAAACTGATACAGAGGAAGTTGTTTATGTGGCTATCAAGGATGGATAAGATGAAGAAAAGTATGAAGAAAAAGCCCTAATATCTAACATAAAAACTAATGATTCATGGATTATAGATAGTGGATGCTCACATCATATGACAGGAGATAAACACAAGTTTTTTATGCTAGAAGATTATGATGGAGGCTATGTTAGATTTGGTAATGATGCACCATGTTCGGTAAGAGGTAAAGGATATATAACACTTCTTGATAATGCAAGATGCAATGATGTTTATTGGGTTGAAGGTTTGAAATACAATTTGTTGAGTGTAGCACAACTAAACAACACAGGTTACCGAATAGAATTTCTGAAAGGAATTGTCAAAGTTCATGACAAGAATGGAAAGTTAGCTACTACCGGGACACAAACAAAAGGTAATACATTTCACCTTGACTCAACTCACAATAAGTGTTTGTATGCAAAGATTGATGATACCTGGTTATGGCATAAAAGGTTTTGTCATGTTAATTTTGATAATTTGATCAAAATAAGTAAGAAGCACCGAGTAAGAGGTCTACTGAGTCTTGAAAAACCTAAGAATGCTATGTGCCAAGGATGCCATATGAGTAAGATGACAAGATCAAGCTTTACAAGTAAGTCCTACACTTCTAAGGGAATTTTAGATCTTGTGCACACTGATCTTTGTGGTCCTATGAAAGTTCAAAGTTATTATGGTGATAAATATTTCATATTATTTGTGGATGATTATTCAAGGATGATGTCAGTAATGTTTTTAAAAGAAAATTCAGAAGCCTTTCAAATGTTTAAATGGTACAAGGCTAGAGTTGAAAATGAAACAGGAAGACAACTGAAATGTCTTAGATCAGATAGAGGAGGAGAGTTCACATATGATGAGTTCAACCTATTTTGCAATGATCATGGTATAAAAAGACAAGTCTTTGCACTGAGAACTCCATAGCAGAATGGAATAGCTAAAAGAAGAAACAGATCTATTGTGGATAGTGCTAGAACACTGATGATTGAAAAGAAGGTTCCACAAACATTTTGGAGAGAAGTAATAAGCACAGCTGTTTGCACCTTGAACTAAGTTCAATTGAAGAAAGGTAATTTGAAGATAGCTTATGAAATCTAGTATGGCAAGAAACCTAATGTAAGTTATTTTAAAATCTTTGGAAATAAATGCTATGTTCATAAAGATGATAGAAATGACAAGTTTGATCAGAAAAGTGAAGAAGGAACATTTCTAGGTTATTCTTCTAGAAGCAAAGCATTTAAATGTCTAATCAAATCATCTAACAAAATAGTAGAAAGTGCAAATGTGAAAATTGATGAATTTGCAGAAAGAAATGATGAAGGAAATTCGAAAGAACCAAAAGACTATGATGAATTTGTCTATGTGCAACCGAGAATTCCTCCTGAGAAAATTGTTGAAGAAAATGAAGAAAATATCCAGTTATCGAGTGATGAAGAAGATCATACAGAGCCTACCGAGCCTATATTAGCCAAGTATGTCAGAAGACATCATGCACCAAGTCAGATTATAGTAGATAAGGATGATCCAGTGATGATAAGGAACAGACTGAGACAAAATACATGTTTGATATCTGAATTTGAACTGAGAATAGTGAAAGAGGCATTTAACAGTGAAGATTGGATAAATGCTATGACTGAAGAGATTGATCAAATCAAGAAGAATGACACATGGACACTGGTCCCAAGACCAAAGGACAAAAATGTAATTGGTACAAAGTGGATCTTCAAAAACAAGCTAAATGAAAAAGGTGAGGTCATTCGGAACAAAGCAAGACTAGTTTGCAAAGGTTATGCCCAAGAAGAAGGAATTGATTATGGTGAGACTTTTGCACCTATTGCTAGAATTGAAGGAGTAAGAACATTGTTGGCATATGCTGCTTTCAAGAACTTCAAGGTATATCAAATGGATGTCAAATCTGCATTTGTGAATGGAATATTAGAAGAAGAAGTTTTCATTGAACAACCTAAAGGATTTGTTGAAGACAATAATAAAGATCAGGTATGTAAAATGAACAAAGCTTTATATGGTCTGAAACAAGCACCTAGAGCATGGTATGAAAGATTGCACTCTTATTTGATTAAGATTGGTTTTATAAGGACAAGTGAGAACAACAATATGTACATGAAGAATGATGAAAATGGAATACTGATCTCAACCATATTTGTTGATGATATTATATTTTGTGGAAATGACTCTTTATGCAAGAACTTTGGAAATGAAATGAGCAAAGAATTTGAGATGTCATTAATCGATGAGATAAAGTATTTTATAGGTTTACAGATACTGCAAATGAAAAATGAGATTTTCATTACTCAATCCAAGTACATAAAGGAAATCTTAAAGAAATTTGGAATGTAGGATTCAAAACCAATAAGTACTCCTATGACTACCAACTGTAAACTATCAAAGAATGATGAATCTACATCCGTCGATGAGACACTTTACCAATCTATGATTGGAAAGTTGCAATATGTTGTTCATAGTAGGCCAGACATAGCACATGCAGTAGGTATTATTGCAAGATTTTTTGCAGATCCTAAGGAAACACACATGACAGCAATCAAAATAATTTTCGGATACTTAAAAGGCACTAAAGATTATGGCTTAGTATATCAGAAAGGAAATGATTTTGATTTAAAAGTTTATACTGATGTTGATTGGGCAAGCAACATTGATGACAGGAAAAGCACAAGTGGAGGAGCTTTCTTCTTAGGAGAAAGACTAGTGAGTTGGCTTAGCAAGAAACAAGGATGTGTTTCTCAGTCAACAGCAGAAGCTGAATATGTTGCTGCAGCCCTAAATTGCACCAACATTGCATGGATCAAACAACTGTTGGAAGGTATAAATGAGAAAGTTACCGAGCTAGTAACTATATTCTGTGACAATACTAGTGCCATTAATATTTCAAAGAATCCTGTTATGCACTCTAAGACAAAGCACATCTCTATCAAAATATCATTATCTTAGAGTAGAAGCTCAAGAGAAGAAAGTGGTGTTGGAATATGTTAGCACAAAGGAGCAAATAGAAGATATCTTCACCAAGCCACTACCAAAGGACACTTTTGAATATCTCATAAGTAAGTTAGGGGTCCTACCCCTATCTTTCATTAACTGATTGAGTTCGGTGAAAGCATCAATTTGATGACTCTATTGAATATCTTTTGGGAGTTGATGCTAGAGTTACACACTTTAGAATGTTTTCTAAAAGTGTACTGGAATTAGTACTGGAATATAACAAAGAATGATATAGGGAATAGGAATTGAAGACAAATGCTCTGATCGAGACTCAGTTGATACACAATAGCAGGAAATAGCTTCATAGAAAGAAATTATGTTTTAGTTCTTTTTTTTTTGGCATTGTTGTCAAAGGGGGAGAAGACCTACCAAAGGGGGAGAAGACTAATATATGGGAGAAGATTGAGAGAAGACTATAGAATGAAATAAAGACTAAAAACAAATAGAAGAGAAGTCTAATGTATGGGGGAGAGCATTTCAGCATTTCAGAATCTCAGCAATCCAAATCTTTTAAAGGTCAAATCAATTGGTTTTGCCATCAATGCCAAAGGGGGAGATTGTTGGCAATATTACAACAGATAATGAAAGACTATTGACATTTCAATAAGGATACTGAGAAGGTTGTTGATGATTATGGACATAACTGATTAAAGATGTTTTACTATCTTGATATTATTATTTTGTCATTGATGTCAAGAAATTGATTTTCTAATTCAGTATGATGTTTCCATATCTTGAGAAGTATGATATGAAGATTATAAAGAAGTCGGTAAAAGACATAGGAAAGAATATGATGAATAAGGGGATAAGTTATTCAATGGGCAATTACTACCGAGTCAGACAATGATGAGATCATGATGTTTTAGATTGTTTTAACAACATACATATGTTGTAAAATGTAAAGGTTAATACTATACAATGTTATCAGGCAAAGAACCTAGTCGGTAAACCCTAAGGTTATCGCTATCGATTAATGAAGGCAGAATGTCTACTAAGTGAAGTTTAGTATTTACCGAGTTACAACCGAGCTATAACAAAATGCATTAAATATTTACATGTGATATTTAATGAAAGAAGTTGATGAGCTGGAGTGGATCAATGATTGGTAAGTCATGGAAGAAGTTTGTTAACGAATCTAAGGCAATGGAAAGTCAACATGAAGATCTACAGCTCAGATTGAACTACAATACCCTAACACAAGTTCCAAGGTGACAATACAAGTTCCAATGTGGGGTAAAACATTTTCAGATCGAAAGGTACATTGAACCTGGACAAGATTGAAGATCTGATGGCTATGATTGATCATGGGAAATGTGATCAATGAGATTGAGCGGTTAGAAGATTATTTATAAATAGGAAACTATTGATAAACAATGTATGGGGGAAAGTGTATGCACAAGGATGCTACATAGTGATTACCGAGCACAAAAGCTTGAAGACCTGTTAGAATAATAGAGTATTGATGCCTAGTAGATAGACAAGATTAGCTCTATGTCTAGATTGTATTGAACAAATAGGAATCTACTTTAGCATTTTAGATGTGAAGTTGCAGATAGATTTTTATTACTGTTATTTTGTGAAAGTGATAGAAAATCTCTTAACCAAGTGGACTTAACAGTCTTATATGTAAATCCTCTAGCAAGGTGACATTCTGATTGAGTGTTTGAAATCCTTTGACAAGGTCACTTCTAACAAAGTGAAGATCCTAATAGATCTAAGGGAAATCCCTTAACCGGGTCACATCTAGCAATGTGTTTGTAATCTTTAACATGATTTGCTTTTAACCGAGCATACTCTAGAAGAGTATATTTCTTAGTGGGTCCGAAATCCCATGGTGGTTTTTCCCTATTTGGGTTTCCACGTTAAATCTGGTGTTGTGAGGTTTATATTGTTCATATGCTTTTGAGTTTGCATGTTTGACAGTTTTTGGTTACATGATTGATATATGTGTTACCGAGGTTGAATCTGATTTTTTATGGATGACTAAGTTTGTATGATTCACCCCCCCTCTCATCTTGTTGGCTATTGGATCTGTACTTATATTAAGTATCAGAACTATCAGTATCTGATAGAGCTTAAATCGGTACTGAATCTAGCATTGTAGATGCTATTTTGAGTAGTACATTGTCATTGGATTTAACCATCCAATTGTAGTCAGTGGGACTCCACTTTTGTATTGAGCAGTGAGCTCTAGGCTATTGGCTTTCCTGCATGTGCAGGCCCCTATTGTATAAGTAATATTTATTCATATTGGCTAGCCAGTAAATATTGTGGGTCACAAATCCCACCAAGGTTTTTCCCCTTCTGGGTTTCCTCACCAAAATATCTATGTTATGGTGTGCATTGATGCTTATTCTTTTGTTTCTCTTTAATACACTATTATTTGCTTACTGGTATATTAATTTGGGTTATAAAGTTACAAACAAGTTTAAATCTGTTATTTACCGATTAGACACTGATTCACCCCCCCCCCCCCCCCCCGGCCTCTTAGTGTCTTTGGGACTGATCAAGTATCTAACACTTGTTAGCTAAATTATTGCTTCCAAAAGGTACACTAGGGCTAATAAGAAAAAATGGATAGTTGATAAAGATTTTGAATTTTTAGAATCTATCAACTTTTTGGATTTCCTACCTATTCAGAGAATTAAAACTATGAATAAACCTCTTTCTCCTCCTAAGCCTAATAAGCCTACCCCTTCTAGTCCATGTTCTCTTAGCCAAGCCCTTGTGTTTTAGGGTACTATATTACCTCTCCAAATTTGTTTCCCAATCCCTCCTATCTAAATCATGGCTCAACTTGTACCATGGGGCTTAGCAATAGGTCCTATTGCATTTGTAGTTGGGGCCCAACTCCATGAGATACAAAAAGGCTCTGGGAAAATTATCCCTAATTTTAATGGAGATGGAAAGGTTTCTCTTGAGGAATATTTGAAAGCTTTCTTTGTTGTGTCCTCTATCTTGGCAGTGCAACATGAAGATGTTGCAATGAGGTTGTTTGTAGAATCTTTAACAAGTCTTTCTACCAAATGGTTTTATTATCTTATTGATGGTTGCATTAATGATTGGAACACATTGAGAACCAAGTTTGAAAGTAGATTCAAGACAGTTGTGGATGATTCAATTTTGGTTGCTCAATTAGGTTCTATGAAGAAAGAAGTACACGAAACTATGAGAGATTTTGCGGCAAAGTTTAACAAACTCTATAATAGAATTTCTACTAATATGAGACCTAGCGAACATTTAATCAAGGCTATGTTTATCAACACCCTACTACCTGATATAAGTTTTACTATAAAAAGGGAGGGTGTTGGTAATATAGAAGTTGCTCAAACATTGGCTATAGCAATAGTAGATGATCTTATTATAGTGGGAAAATGGAAAAAAGAACTACAAACTAGGAAACCATTACCAGTAAATTCTATGGGATGGAAAATTCATCTTTTATTAACAAAGTAATCAATTACAAACAAGGGAAATCACGAATCCCTATCCTAATCAGAATTTAACAAACAATACAATGGAATAATGCAATTAAGAAATATTAATTATAGATGAAATCAATAAAAACTCCCTATTTTGTGACTACATAAAACTTCCATTGCTCTTCTCCTCTTCGTGGTATGATGGCTCTTAGATGTTGCGTTGGTAACCTACAAGTGACACAAAGATTCAAAGTTCATGATTCAGAATGTAATTGTTCAAGATTGAGGAGGATTGAAAATGGAGATTGGATGCTCAATTTATAGAAAATTGGATGAGATTGATTGAAAGGTGGAACAGATTGATCAATAGGTGTGAACTCAGGTGAGCTCAAATGAAAATTGATAGTTGAACTACTAATTGTAGGAGTGAAACTCAATAGATTGAATAGATTAATTGAGTTAATTGATTGAGAAAAAGCTAATTGAGGGAAGAAAAAGAATGATTGAAGGAAATAAAGAGGATGACAAAGAAAGCTTAATTTAGAAAAAGCTAACTGAAAGATAGAAATAAAGATTGGAGAGATAAATGATTTAATTAATTAATTGATTGAATTAATTAATTTTAGGATGTTCTTGATTTAGATTAGATATTTAATTTAATCTTTGCATGAGATTTTAATTCAAATATTGAATTTATTAATTCAATTTAGTATTTGAATATATTTAGAACTTGACTTTGATTTTCAATTTGGTTTTTGAAATGAATTTGGAAGAAGTTAGAAGAATATGAAATTAAATGAAATTAGAATTTGGAAATGGAAGAATTAATTAGTTAATTAAATAATTTAAAGAAACTATTTAATTATTTAGAAATTGAATCTAATTAAATAATAAAGATTATTTAAACTGGGGAATTAATCAGAATTAATTAAATAATAAATATTTAATTAATATTTAGAAAATGATTAAAATGATTAAATGATGATAGAATAAGTAAGATTATGAGGAAATATGAAATTAGAAGAAATAGATTAATTAAATTAATTAAATAATAAAGACTATTTAATCAATTAGAGAAATAATTAGTACGTGATCAATGAGACATTTTTAGGTGTCTAGATTTGCCCCTCTTTGAGACAATGTCGAAATGATGTTATTTCAAAGAAAATAAATTTTTTTGCCCCAGTATTCCCCGGTGATACTTAGGGTGTAATGCCCCCTAGAGAGATTGTTTGTGCACTAAAGACATGAATGATCTCTTGAAAAAAGAAGAATGTGAGATGAAAGATAGAAGAATGGTTAGTTGATTAGAGATAGAGATAGGTGATGTGAAGATGACATTGAGACAAAATATGAGAGAATGAATTGATGAAAGAAATAGAATAATGAATTAGAAGCAATTGAAGATGATTTAGAAAGAGATGATGAGAAAAGAATCAGCAAACTAGCAATAAACATATGAGATGAGAATGAAATTGAATGAATCATGAACCTGTGTCACATATTTTATTGTGTCAATATATATTCATCACTAAACCTTATTATTGAACAATGAAGCTTAGCAAATTAGGGTATAAGGAACCAAGATATAAAGATATCTTATTGTAGAAACAAACACATAGTAGACAAGCAACAAACAAAGAAAAAAAGATAATGCCCATCATGGCTCCTCTAGTCACTTGTGGACATCCTTGAGTAGAATAGGAACAATATCTGTCACCAAATGATAAAAGTTAAAGACTGACCTAGACAAAATTCAGCAGCTATACTAACCTTGTGCCTTCGTTCTCAGTTGTTTGATGTGATGGTTGATAATGTCTAATCTAAGAAAGTTGCAGACCTTGTTTAAGACCAACCTGTCTAATTTCGAGTGTATCCTCTTTTGTTTAAGACAAGATAATGATCATGTTGATATGGATATGATACGATTGATAAGATAGTTTGATCAGTTAATTGCAGATGTTTGACTGGATAGTCGTATCCTTTGTTAACTTTGTACGAAGTGTTTGTTGGATATCTGCTACGGTATTTGTTTCTCACAAGACATTTTATTGCAAGTTTTTATGATTGATTGATTTTTTATTTTTAGTTCTTTTCCAAGAGCTTTTTTGATGTTTTTGGATTATGTAGATCGATATTTGAATGTTTTTGGTTGATTTTTTTAAGGACATTTTTAAGATGTTTTTGGTATTTTTTAGATTTTTCAATGTTTTTGGATTTTGTGGTTTTTAATTGTTTTTTGGTTTTTTGAGTTTTTCAATGTTTTTGGATTTTTGAAGGACGTTATACAATTTTTAGGATTTTTTTAGAACTTTATACAATTTTTTGGATTTTTTCAGGACTTTATATTATTTTTTGGATTTTTTCAGTTATGCCCCCAGTGTGCAGACTATATATGACATAATGATCTGCAAAATGTATGGGGAGACAAATGAATTTTTAACATGACCTATGTGAATGCAATATACAAGATGAAGATGCATTTTCTATTCGAACAAGGTTGACCGTGTTTGTTTTTGCATTTGTAATACACCAATTGAAATGGAGGTGCCAAACCTTTCATAGATAAGCGATCAATCAATCTCTAAGGTCCTTGGGATCATTCAACTCAACACACTTAGTGACTAGGATTTACAAATAGAGACGGAAAAAAATTCCCCATTGGTTCTTGAAACTTTGATCTTCTTTTGCCCATGTGTGTGCAAATAAGTTAATTCCTGCTCTTGTATTCACTAAAGATCCTTAGCATCCTATATGACTAGCTACATGGTTTATCCTAACTTCAAAAGCATCTTGAATAGAGCCTCGATGCTAGAAAGCTTTGAGAGCTCCGACGAGGTTATAGACTGTAACTTCTCAAATATTGCTCCATTGCCAGTAGGCATTCATAGCCCTAATCAAGTTGCTTGCATGTTCGCATAGTCAATATTTTTATTGTATTTGTATGCATGATATTTTAGTTATATATCATTGCTATATTTGCCTTTAGATGGATATTTGGCATATCTCTTTTTCTCTTTTTTTGTTTTCTTGCCTTGACTTGTAAGTAATGAAACCTACTTGGGTGTGACAATTATAGCAGCATTGAAGTAGAATTTTAGATTTTTCAATAGTCATATGATCAACTAGGTGTCTAAAATGAATTAGAGATCTTATTAATATGTGAGATATAGCAATTGATAGATTGTGGGCTAACAAGTCTCAAATAGTGAAATCACTACCCAACCATAAGTAAAGCATCATCACAGGGTAATATTGAGAATGAATGACTTTATAACCTCAAAGACTTCATGTTCAAATATCTAAGAAAGGAGACGACCCTTGTTTTCCTTAGATGCAAACGAATTATAAACTCGAATAGTTGCCTTGTTTTATTGATGCTTCTATATGAAAATCTAGAAATTTTAAGAATGCGATGCATTTAAAAAAGAAACTATAGGTGATGCAGTGTTTTAAATGATATGATATGCAATGCAGAAAGTAAAACCTAAACTACACAACCCTCTAGTTATAATATTTGTGTAGGTAGTTCATTGGTCTTTGTTTGAAGAGTCAGATAAAGATGTATTTTTCAATACGATATAAGGACTCAGCTGGGTGTATATGTTCAAAATCTCCAATGTTGATTTTATTAGTTTTTCGATTTTGTGGATCATCGTAATGAAATCCAACTCTAGAACCCATGAATTCAGGTATAGCATTATCATTTTCAAAGAAATCCAATTGTGATAGGTTCTATTACCCCTAGTCTTTCAAGTGTGGGTGTCTAAGGCAAATTGATTCTAGTTCTGAAGTTGTGACATGAGCAGGTGTTATGCCTATTTTTATTGATGCACTTGAAGAGGATGATGAAACCAACCAAGTGTTGATCTTATTACTTGGTGTTATTCTTGTGCATGAAGAATATGATGAAACAATTGTTGACAAGTGTTAGGTCCCAGAGACAACTGAGGGGGGGGGGGGTGAATCAGTTGTCTAATAAGTTCAAACCAAAAACCAATTAACCAACTTGATGCTTAATACTGGTAAACCAGTTAAGTATGTCGGTAGACAGTGTTAACAGTAAATTGCTATACCGATAAGAATTAATGCATGAAACATAAACATAAAGTCATCCACAACACATAACACCAATATTTTGTATGTGGAAACCCTGTAAGGGGAAAAACCACGGTGGGAAACCTTACCCATAATTAGATGATACTACTGCAGATAGTAAGTGTACATAAATGGGGTCTGCACATGTAGAAAGGCCAATAGCCTAGAGCTCACTGCTCAATCACAAAATGGGAGCCACACTGACTATAGTTGGATGGTTAAATCCAATAAGAATGTACTACACAAAATAGCATCTTCATATGTTGGGTTCAGTACTAGTGTAATGCTGATATGCTTATACAAAAACCTAACTTCACCTTCAAATGATGTCTTCATGTATACCTCTGCTTAATCTCACATATACCTTCACTCAATTCTTTTTCGCATTCCACACTTGATCTTACAAATAAGATCTTACATTTATACCATAACCTAAGACCAATTTTAGTAGGTTAGCTCTACAATATATTACAATAAAAATTTTACATACAAGATAATATCTGATGCAATAATTGATTAAACATGTCAGCTTAATGCATTTAAATCAATAATAAATCATCTCCATAGCATGCCATGCTGATCTGGAAAAGATAAACCTACCAGTGTAACCCTAGATAACTTGGACCTATTTGCTGGTAAAAGCAAATATGCAAATATGAATATACCAATGATAAATTCTTCAAAACAAAGTGTCCACATGATGTCTTCAACATTACCAAGTGTCTTCCATATCATTCCAGGTACTGGTGAACATTATATCCTGCCAGTGAACCATATACTAGTAACTGTGCAATAGTTACTTGCTTGCCAGTGAATGTTGCTGCATCTCCAAAATGCTTGTTTTCAGTAGGTGTTGACATCAATGACAAAACCATACCAAAATACCAACAATCTCCCCCTTTGGCATTGATGGCAACATAAGATGGAAAAACCATCAAAGTGCCAAAACAGAAATACCAAAAACCAAAAACCAACAATCTCAATTTCTCCCCCTCGGAGCAACATGAGTTTATCCAAAGATTTATTTTCAATACCAATCTCTCCTCAAAAGATAATGTGTTTTTCCATAGATATCTCTCCCCCTTTGACATCAAATGCCAAAGTTACAAAAATCAAGTTCATACAAAATACCAACTACTCCCCCTAAGAAGTAGCTTCCTCATCAAAGACCGGAATAAAAGATTTGTCTTTTAATTCTATCAGTTGATGACAATCATCAACTATCTAAGTCTCTACTGATGGTGGTATGACTTCAAGCTGATCTCTAAGATATTCAAAAGTCTCCTTAGGAAAAGGTTTTGTGAAAATATCTACAAGTTGTTCTTTAGTATTCACATAAACCAGTCTTATCTCTTTTTCTTCAACTTTTTCCCTTAGAAAATTTAGTTTGATAGAAACATGTTTTGTTTTAGAATGTAATACTAGATTTTTAGATATATAAATTACTGAAGTGTTATCATAATAAATAGTAATGGGTTCCTTGCATTTTACCTTTATGTCTTTCAACATTTGCTTAAGCCATAGTACCTGTGTACAGTTAGTTGCTGCTACAACATATTCTAATTCTACTGTTGATAAAGATGTACAACTTTGTTTCTTACTCAACCAAGAAACTAATCTCTTTCCAAGAAAGAATGCTCCTCTAGTGGTGTTTTTTCTATCATCCACATCTCCTACCCAATTTGCATCTGTGTATGCACATAGATCAAATTTTCATCTCTAGGATACCATAATCCAAGATTTGTTGTGCCTTGTAAGTACCGAAAAATCCTTTTTACTGTTGATTCATGATTTCCCCTAGGACTACTTTGAAATATAGAAACAATACATACCACATTCATAATATCACACCTGGTTTGTGTTAAATATAGTAAACCTCCTATCATAGATTTGTATCTAGTTGGATTAATAGGTGTAGATTCATCCCTTTGAGATAATTTGTCATTTGTAGTCATAGGTGTGCTTACCAGTTTAGAGTTCTCCATCCCAAATTTCTTTAGTAATTCTTTCAAGTACTTGGATTGACTAAAAAATATAGCTTTATCAATCTGTTAAATCTGCAATCCTAAAAAGAATTTTATTTCTCCAATCATAGACATTTCAAATTCTTGCTGCATTTTAATAGAAAATTTCTTACATAATCCATCTTCTCCTCCAAAGATTATATCATCAACAAATACTTCAATAATCAAGATGTCATCATTAGTTATTTTGTAATATAAATTGCTATCTCCATTTCCTTTAGTAAAACCAATCTTTAAAAGATACTTATCCAACCTTGCATACCAAGCTCTTGGGGCTTGTTTTAATCCATACAGAGCTTTTCTTAACCTACAAACCATATCATTGTCATTTGTCAAGGAAAATCCATCAGGTTGTTCAATATATACTTCTTCTTCAAGATCTCCATTCAAAAATGCACATTTAATATCCATTTGATAAACTTTGTAACTGTCCTTGTGAGCTGCAAAAGCCAAGAATAATCTGATTGCCTCAATTCTGGCTACCAGTGCAAAGGTTTCATTGTAATCAAATCCTTCTTTCTGAGAATATCCCTTACACACTAGTCTTGCTTTATTTTTGACAACCTTACCATCTTCATTAAGTTTGTTTCTAAATACCCATTTGGTTCCAGTTACATTTTTATCTTTAGGTTGGGGAACTAATGTCCAAGTATTATTTTTCTCAATTTGTCCTAATTCTTCTTCCATAGCTTTAATCCAAAATTTATCTTCACATGCCTCATTGATAGATAATGGTTCAATTTGAGAAATAAGACATACCTCTTCATTTGCCAATCTTCCTCTTGTCATAACTCCTTTAAATTTGTTTCCAATTATCTGATCTTCAGAATGATTCAATCTTACATACTAGGGTGTCTTAGTTTGTTGTTGTTCTTTAATTACTGTGGAATCCTCTGATGATACCGGGGTAACTAGATCTTCATTCTGTATCGATGGATTCAGTGTAGGCTCATTTGTCCCAATTTCTGTTGCCGGTTCAGAGTCTATATACCTTGAAGTTCCTCTAAATTGTTCATCAATCTTTACATTTGTACTCTCAACAATTTTCTACAATCTCTTATTAAAACATCTATATGCCTTGCTCTTAGATGAATAACCAAGAAATATTCCTTCATCACTTCTAGGATCAAATTTGCCAATATACTCATCTCTTCTAATATAACATTTACTTCCAAAAATTCTGAAATACTTAAGAGTAGGAGTATTACCAAACCATAGTTCATGAGGGGTCTTATCGATTTCACCTTTGATGTGAACTTTGTTGAATGTATAGATAGCAGTGCTAACTACCTCTCTCCAATACACATGTGGTAGATTTTCTTTTGATAACATACTTCTTGTTGCATCCAAGATAGTTCTATTTTTCCTTTCAACAACTCCATTCTATTGTGGCATCCGAGGTGCCGATAACTGTCTTTTGATTCCATTCACTTCATAGAATGTATTAAAGTCCTTAGATGTGAATTCTCCTCCTTGATCTAATCTTAAACATTTGATTTTCTTACCGGTTTCATTCTCAACCATTGCTTTGAACAGTTTGAACTTCCCAAGTGCTTCTAATTTTTCTCTGAGAAAAGTAACCCAACACATTCTAGAATAATCATCAATAATTAGCATGAAATATCTATCACCTTGTAAGATTTTAGTTCTAGCTGGACCACATAAATCAATGTAAATTAAATCAAGAGCATTATTGGATTTTTCTTGAATACTTTTGAAACTAGCTCTAACTTGTTTTCCAAATTGACATTCCTTACAAATTGTATTCTGAGGTTTCATAATTTTAGGTAGATCTCTAACTACCTTAGAAGTACTGATTTTTACCATGCAATCAAAGTTTACATGACATAGTCTCTTATGCCATAACCAAATTTCATCTATATGTGCAATTAAGCATGCCTTTTCACTGTTATTCAAATGAAAGATATTACCTCTAGTCTGATTACCGGTTGTAATTTCCAAACCAGTTCTATTCATGATTTTGTATTTTCCATTTTTAAATTGTAACTGAAATCCTTTCTCAACTAATTGACCAACACTTAAAAGATTATGCTTTAATCCTTCAACATAGTAGACATTGTCAGTGTTATGCTTACCATCAAGAGATATTGAACCCTTACCTTTGATTAAATAGGCTTTGTCATCTCCAAATCTTACTAAACCTCCATTGTATTCTTGAAAGTTCAAGAATTTACCTTTGTCTCCAGTCATGTGATGTGAGCATCCTGAGTCAATGATCCATTCATCCTTTGCTTCAACTTTAGCTACTAGGGCTTGTTTTACTGGTTGAACAGTAGTTGTTGGTTGATCCTCTGTTATAGCAACAAAAACCCATCCATTGTCTACTTGATCCTCATCAGAATCATCAGTCACACCTTCATCAACAATGTAACAAGATTTGTCTTTGTTCTTCTTAAATCTGTATCTCTGATATTCAGGATTAGGCTTGTATGTTCTTCTAGCTTCTTCTCTTAGTCTAGCATTTCTATCAAGGCATCTTGAAGCCATCTGACCAATCTTTTATAGTTAAAACATTTAAAGGGTGCTTTACCTTCATACTTACTTCCAACTAGACCTTATGGCATTTTTCTTGCAAATAGTGCTTCAAGTTCTTCAAGCTCTTCATTCTCCTTCCTAGTTTCTTCAAGTTCTCTTGCATAAAAGGCTTTCTAGTCTAATTTGTCAAATGATGGAGCAGATGATGTTGATGCTTTAAAGGCCAAATCAGTTTTAATAGTAGCAACAAGACCAAATTCCTCAATTTCAAAGGCTGAAAGTTTTCCAATCAATGTATCCCTAGTTACTGATGTATTAGGCATTGTTCTCAACTAATTTATAGCAGTAACCTTCATTTTATATGCTGATGGCAATCCTCTTAAGATTTTTGAAACAATATCATCCTCACTCAGGGTTCCTCCACAACATTTAATACCCAAAATAATTTCATTTAGTCTTTCCATAAAAATAGAAATCCTTTCATCTTCTTCCATTTTCAGATGTTCATACCTAACTCGGAAGCTTTCAAGTTTTGCAATCTTGACTATGGAATCTCCTTCATTTAGTGTTTCCAAATGATCCCAAATAGCTTTAGTAGTAGACCTATCTGATAATCCCATGATTTGTTGATCTGATAATGTGCTCAAAAGTGTTTCTCTTGCTTTGCAACCATTCTCTTCATCTTTAGCTAAGGTAGTTGGAGCAGTGTGACCAGCTATAGTAGTAGTATAACCATTCTTTTTAACTTCTTAGACGTCTTTACCGATGCAATTCAGATGTGTCTCCATCCTGATCTTCCATATCCCATAGTTGGTTCCATCAAGTTTTGGACTGTCCTTCCTGAAGTAATTAGTAGACATTGGATCTCCTCAAGTTGTTAAACTTCTACAAAAGAGGACTAGGCTTTGATACCAATTGTTAGGTCCTGGAGACAACTGAGAGGGGGGGGTGAATCAGTTGTCTAATAAGTTCAAACCAAAAACCAATTAACCAACTTGATGCTTAATACCTATAAACCAGTTAAGTATGCCGGTAGACAGTGTTAATAGTAAATTTCTATACTGGTAAGAATTAATGCATGAAACATAAATATAAAGTCATCCACAACACATAACACCAATATTTTGTACGTCGAAACCCTGTAAGGGGAAAAACCATGGTGGGAAACCTTACCCACAATCAGATGATACTACTATAGATAGTAAGTGTACATAAATGGGGTCTACACATGCAGAAAGGCCAACAACCTAGAGCTCACTGCTCAATCACAAAATGGGAGTCACACTGACTACAGTTGGATGGTTAAATCCAATAAGATTGTACTTCACAAAATAGCATCTTCATATGTTGGATTCAATACTGGTGTAATACTGATATGCTTATACAAAAACCTAACTTCACCTTCAAATGATGTCTTCATGTATACCTCTATTTAATCTCACATATACCTTCACTCAATTCTTTTTGGCATTCTCCACTTGATCTTACAAATAAGATCTTACATTATACCATAACCTAAGACCAATTTTAGTAGGTCGGCTCTACAAGATATTACAATAAAAATTTTACATACAATATAATATCTGATGCAATAACCGATTAAACATGTCTGCTTAATGCATTTACATCAATAATAAATCATCTCCATAGCATGCCATGCTGATTTGGAAAAGATAAACCTGTCGATGTAACCCTAGATAACCTAGACCTATTTGCTGGTAAAGGCAAATATGCAAATATGAATATACCAATGATCAATTCTTCAAAACAAAGTGTCCACATGATATCTTCAACATTACCAAGTGTCTTCCATATCATTCTAGGTACCGGTGAACATTATATCCTACTAGTGAACCATATACTAGTAACTATGCAATAGTTACTTGCTTGCCGATGAATGTTGCTAGATCTCCAAAGTGCTTGTTTTCAGTAGGTGTCGATATCAATGACAAAACCATACCAAAATACCAACAACAAGTTCTTCTATGTATTATGATCTAGATTGGTGATTTCATTAATAAGGGGTTCATGAACAACTTATGTAGAGGTATTGGGATCACTAGGAGAAATGGCAATCTCATTTGAGAGGGAATCTTATGAGGAACATGGAGGACTATGACATGGAGATGAAGGGATGGAGGGACCTTGATCAAGATTTGGAGAAATAATGGGATCTTTTTTAGGACATGAAGGTAAAGGTATGCTTTGATCTTGTCTTCGAAAAGGATTATTATGAAGGATGGAAGAGATGTCCTGATCTTGTTTAGGAGGTGGATGTTTGATGGGACTTGAAATGACACTTTGTTCTTGAGATGGAAGGGTGTAATTATGAATGGAATAGAAAAGAGCGAGGGGATCATCATAAGATTCTTGGTCAGTGGGATCTTGATCAAAAATTGGGTAGGATGGAAGTGGTTGTTCTTGATCTTTATTTATTTTAGGACTCATTTCTTTTGATTTTGAATCATCCTCTTGACACGGGGAAGGAGTTTGGAAATGCATGGAGATTGTTGGAATGTTTCAAGATTTTGGCTTGATGAAGAAGGGTTTTGGATGAGACTTTAAATCATGACTTGGATTGCATTGGTTTTGTGCTATGGATACCCCTTGGGAGGTTGTGTTATTAGATAAAGATGGTGTGGATTGGTCTTGCATGACTTGAGGGGATGATGAAATTGTGGATAGATATGGTTTATTTAGGCTTTGGTTGAAAGAGATTTGATTTTGGGTGAAAGATGTTTGATTTTGGGTGAAAGTTGTTTGATTTTGGTTAAATGAATTTTGATTTGGACTTTGGTTGAAATGGGTTTGATTTTTCTTGAAAGAGGTTTGAATGATGGGTTGGTGTGAATTATGATTTGGACTTTGGTTGAAATGGGTTTGATTTTGGTTGAACAAGGTTTGAATGTTGGGTTGATATGAATTTTGATTTGGAATTTGGTTGAATGGGGTTTGATTTTGGTTAAATGAGGTTTGAATGTTGGGTTGATATGAATTTTGATTTGGAATTTGGTTGAAAAGGGTTTGATTGTTGGGTTGATATGATTGGTATGATTGATATTGTGGGTTTAAAGAAAAAGAAGGTTTACATAACTCTATTGTTGGTTGAAATGGGGTAGGAACAATTTTGTTGAAGAATGAAGGTTGGCATGTTTGAATGGTCTCACGAGAAGAAGAAGGTTGGTCTGATACTGATCGCCTCATGGTCATCACTTCTCTCATCATGTTTTCTAACTAGCCCCTATGGTTGTTAGGACTAGCCATGTCTGTCACTTGTTGTTGCAAAGTTTTGATTTGTTGAGCTAATATTTCTATTGATGGTGATGGAATAGGAATGGAAGGGATGAATCATCCACCTTCCCTAGGAAATGTATAATTCCAATCCATGATGTTTGCTTGTTTGGTTTGGACCTAGGATCACAAAATGTAAGATATTTTCTCTATTTCTTTGAATGTGATAGTGTTTTCTTAAACTTGATCAACTTGTTTGAGTTGAGGTTAAGTTTGAAAGATCCTCTGATTGTGATTTGGACACTTGGGCTATGAATTTCTAGGATGATTATGCAACTGACGATGAACTAAGACAGACGTATATGAGGTCTAGACAAGGATGTATATGATGATGATAATGCAGACTCAAAATTAGGACTATGCAACAACTATGGATGATAATGAAGACATGAATGAGGACTATGCAAGGACTTAGGATGATAATGAGGATGTAATTGAGGACTATGCAAGGACTTAGGACAATAATAAGGACATAAGTGAGAACTATGCAAGGACTTAGGATGATAATGAGGACGTAATTGGGACTATGAAAAAGATGTAGGACGATAATGAGGACGTAAGTGAGAACTATGCAAGGACTTAAGATGATAATGAGGATGTGAGTGGGAATATGCGAAAGACATAGGATGATAATGAGGATGTGATTGGGACTATGCAAAAGACTATGTAAGGGACTCCCTATGGTCGCAAGTATGTAAGGACTTTTGAGAATCAGTTTCAAAATAGAATTTGTTTTCGGTAACTTCGTGTGTAAGACATTGTTTTGTAGTTTTCCAAATCTGCGAACAATTGTTGGTAGGTATGTATAGCTGACTGACTCAATTTTCATACAATCTCAGAAAATTTAGAGATATGTGGGATAGGGCTTGAAATAGCCCAAGGGATTGATTCAATACTAGTCTAGCACAATGATACATAGAAAAGCATGAAATACAATCTTAGGCTGGATAGTGGACACCATTCAGTGAGGCCTTTACAAAATGTTGAGACAAAATGAATAGATAGATAGTTTGGCAGCACTGGCTCCACTCCACGGCACACACTTCTTGGGCATGCTAGTTTCTCTTACCCCAGAGATTCGAGGATCTTTTAGCCAAGCGATTCATGTATCATAGTGTAAGGTACATGAAGGGTATCTATGGGGTACGATTCTCACTCCTGGAACCACTGAATGGATTTTTGGCAACTATATTGGTTCTTAGTATTAGGTTTCAAGGGGTCTCGATCCAACGATGGTTTCTCAGAGCAAGCCACTTAAGGCTTTAGTTGAGATTATCAGTGTAGGGAAGGCCCCCACATATGTCGAATTCACTCAACACTCTAGCCGCTTGACCAGTATATTTATATAGCGGCTCAAAAAACCCGCTCGAGAGTACGTTGGGAGAGATGATATCCCCAATGCATCCCAATTCGAAGTACCTCTATGGGGTGATGAAATCCCTAGTCAAAGATACCCCTCACTATGTAGAACAAAAGAAAATTTGGATGTCATTGTCACCTTCCTTCTTTCTCCCTAGAGCGCAATGGCGAGTAGAAAGTTAGTTAGTGCAATAGTAGGTCCACCCGAGACACAATGAAAAGTTCTTTACCTTAAAAAAAGAAAATGATTTAATATAATGCAGCCTGATTCACATTCATTTTATAGCCCAAATTTAGGTGTTAGATCCGCATGCACATGTCAATTTTAAACACCGAATCCAAGTATGAAGGCATACATGTCAATTTTAACCATTTGTTGATTTTTAAGCACCAAAAACCAAGTGTGAGATACATGTATGTCAATTTTAGCCCATGTTCATTTTAAACACCAACAATGAAGTGTGAGATTATCCATGCATGTCCTTTTTAACTGTTGTTGATTTTAAGCAATAAAAAATTCAAGTGTGAGATTATCCATGCATGTCCATTTTAACTGTTGTTGATTTTAAGCATTAAAAAATTGAAGTGTGCATGCAAAATTACTAATCTAGTCCTCTGTGAATCTACCATAGGGTGTAAACAGAAGATTAGTACTAAAATTAAACCAACAAAAAATAGACACTCAAAACTTGATAGAGGCGATTGTGTAATACTACCTGAGCGATTGCGTGATACTTACAGACCGAATGCATAAATCTGACAGACCGAATGCGTAAATCTGATAGACTAAATGCGTGATGGTATATGGTTGATTGCGTAGCACTAATAGGTCAATTGTGTGATAGAATGCAGACAACAAAAAAATTCTAAAAACTAAAAACCAAAAAATAAGAAAAATTAAATCCGATCAGAAACTTGCGAAACCAATTGTGAAGCCCTAGCCAAATTCCTCATCATCCATTCAATATTGATTAGATCATATTTAACTATATAAGAAATAACTAGGCTATTATATCTATCTAAGGCCAGTTGTTCTTCCAAATCCTATATCAATTTTTCTGCTTGGAGAACTTTTTGATATCGTTTGGCTTCTCTCCTTTGTTGTTTCATCCTTCTTGCACCTGAAATCTTGAACTGAACTTTTATTGCCATAAATAGTGTTAATCAAATCATGAAATAAAAAGAAATTTGATCTCGGATTAACCAATTTTAAGACAAAATTAAACTAAACAGATAACAGATAGAAGAAAAAATTAAACAACAAAGCTTCCTGCGAATGCGTGATCCAGAAAGGGCGATTGCGTGATCTGGATAGGACGATTGCATGACCCTGTCTGAATGAATGCATGACCCCGAAGGATCGAATGCATAATTTTATCTATGCGATTGCATGATTATGTAAGATGGATTGCGTGATGGAAATATCTTTTCTCGAAATTCATGCAACTTGCAAAAAAATGAAAAATCCGCTCAATGTAGAAAAATCACACAAAACACAAAAAAAGGTTAAATTGTTATTAGTTCACGTTGGTTTCACCAAAATGTGGGATCAAAATTCATTTTCTATTAACAAAGTAATCAATTAGAAACAAGGGAAATCATGAATCCCTATCCTAATCAGAATTTAACAAACAATACAATGGAATAATACAATTAAGAAATAGGAATTATAAATGAAATCAATAAAAACTCCCTATTCCGTGACTACATAGAACTTCCATTGCTCTTCTCCTCTTTGTGGTATGATGGCTCTCAGATATTGCACTGGTAACCTACAAGTGACACAAAGATTCAAAGTTCATGATTTGGAATGTAATTGTTCAAGATTGAGGAGGATTGAAAATGGAGATTGGATGCTCAATTTATAGAAAATTGGATGAGATTGATTGAAAGGTGGAACAAATTGATCAAGAGGTGTGAACTCAAGTGAGCTCAAATGAAAATTGATAGTTGAAATGCTAATTGTAGGAGTCAAACTCAATAGATTGAATAGATTAATTGAGTTAACTGATTGAGAAAAAGTTGATTGAGGGAAGAAAAAGAATGATTGGAGGAAATAAAGAGGATGACAAAGAAAGCTTAATTTAGAAAAAGCTAACTGAAAGATAGAAATAGAGATTGGAGAGGTAAATGATTTAATTAATTAATTGATTGAATTAATTAATTTTAGCATGTGCTTGCATTTTAATTTAATTTAGTATTTGAATATATTTAGAACTTGACTTTGATTTTCAATTTGGTTTTTGAAATGAATTTGGAAGACATTAGAAGACTATGAAATTAAATGAAATTAGAATTTGGAAATGGAAGAATTAATTAGTTAATTAAATAATTTAAAGAAACTATTTAATTATTTAGAAATTGAATTTAATTAAATAATAAAGATTATTTAATCTAAAGGATTAAATCACAATTAATTAAATAATAAATATTTAATTAATGTTTAGAAGAGGGTTGAATGATTAGATGATCAGAGATAAAAATTGAATAATTAGCAATTTATTTAAATAATAAAGATTGTTTAAATTGGGGAATTAATCAGAATTAATTAAATAATAAATATTTAATTAATATTTAGAAAATGATTAAAATGTTTAAATGATGATAGAATAAGTAAGATTATGAGGAAATATTAAATTAGAAGAAATAGATTAATTAAATTAGTTAAATAATAAAGATTATTTAATCAATTAGAGGAATAATTAGTACATGATCAATGAGACATTTTTGGGTGTCTACAAATTCCATTGATCTAGTGATTTAGAGATTAGCTAATGATATTATTACCTTGAAGAGACAGATGCCTAAAGATCCATCAACTTCCTATCCAGATATTTCAAGAAGAGATTACAATTATCAGGCAACCCATAATAAGTTGCTTACTATAGCTGGTCCAAGCCCAAGGTTAGCAATTGAAGGTCCCCTTCTTCTTCTTCTTCATTCTTGAATATAAGTAATCATTGTGTTTTTCATTTGACATCTAATCATGATGGAAGAACCTATCCAGAAATGATAATATATACATAGTTTCTCTCTACTTGTGAGCATACCACGGAGCCCTATGTAGAGGAACCTAGTTCAACCAGGGATGCCAGTGTCAATTTATTTGAGTACTTGCCTAGTAATGTTGATGAGGAAAATGTACTGGTAGAAGTGAATGACCCTAACTACATCATGTTCACTCAATTGCAACATGCAAAGGGATAACATAGTAGTGCCTCTTCCACCCCAAAGTTTCTCTTAACTAGACAAAAGAAAATAGATCAAGGGACTCCCAAAGAATATCAAGTTGAGGCAACTCCTACTTCTATCCCTATTGCTCTAAATTATGATTCCTTTGATATAAATGAGTCTTGTAAAAATACAAAGATCCAAATTTCCCAAGTCAAATATTTCAGGCTCAATCCTAAGGAATTGGACAGATTGGTTAAATATGTCAAAGAGGGAACCCTATCACCCCAATGCAATGCCCAATTATCTTGTGATAATAAAGTCAGTGTAGAAGAACAAGTTTGTGCTAATTCTAATGATTAATCTCCTTGTTTGCAAGACCCTTTAGCTAAATGAGAGCCCTTCTATGTCTCTTTGTTCATTGCTGGCTTTAGATTAAGCAATTGTATTATTGACTCTTGCGCTTCCGAAAATGTAATGCCTGCTCAAGTAGCCCAAGCTTTAGGTTTATCTATTACCTCTTCCCAATGGAAATTCTACTCTATGGATGGCTCTGCAATTCCAATCATAGGTCAAATTAAAGATGCCCAAGTATCTCTTGTAGCTTTTCCCAAAAAGAGGCTAAAAATAACCATATTAGTGGTTGATATACCTTCTAGCTACATGATTCTACTAGGTAGGAGTTTTTGTAAAGATTTGGGAGGGGGAATTCAAATGGATTGGTCTCATGATTTAATTTCACTTGAAGGGAAAAATATGTGCCTTAATCCTAAACATAAAGATAAATTTAATGTGTTGAAGTCTGTAGACCCTAGAGCTAACATCCTATTTGTTGAAACCAAAATTGACACCTATATGTGTTCATCAAACCCTCATGATGATTCAGATCAAATTACCCCTAGCCTAAAGGATGAGTTATGGACATTGGAGTTTGATGGAATTTGTATCAATGCTAGATCAGGAGTAGGGGTAGTCAGCCTCACCAAATGGTTACAAGTTTCCCGATGTCTTCAAACTAGAATTTGCTAATACCAATAATACTGCAGAATATGAAGCTTTGCTACTTGGTTTAGGGCTAGCCCAAGAAAAAGAGATTAAATAGTTGAAGGTTGTTGGCGACACTGAGTTGGTTGTCAAACAAGTCATAAAGCTTATGCTATGAAGAATAGTAATTTGAAAATTAAAGAAATGGGGTTTGGGATTGCATTGAATTATTTGATGCTTTCTCAATTGAATCTGTCTCAAGAAGTCAAAAAACAAGAGAAGACTCATTAGCCATTTCAGCCTCTCTACTCCTGACTCATCCTGATTTTGTGGATAAGACCTTACAAGTGGAGGTAATCTACAGATCAAGTGTCCCTGATAATGTTGAACATTGGTAGGTGTTTAAGGATGATAGACAGATAATTGAATTCCTTGAGAATTCTAAATCTTTTGCTCATTGTTATTTTGAAGGGGGTGATAATGAGAGTGATGAAGTGCTAGAAGATGAAGTAAAGGAAGTGAAGGTAGTGTAGTTAAAAGGAAATAAGATACCTAAAGGACTACTCTCTCAAAGATATTTTTTAGTCAACATGATCAATACCTGAAGCAAAAGAACAATTATATCCCTGCCTTCTCTAAGTATGATCAAGTTAATATTGGAACTGAGGAAAATCTTAAGCCTGTCTATGTTTGTAAGTGTTGCTCTCCTCAAGAAAGAGAGAAATTAATCACTTTATTTCTTTGTTACCAAGATTTATTTTCCCGGAGTTACGCTGACTTGAAGAAATTCAGAAATGGTATCTTTTAGCATAAAATTCTTTTGAAACCTGGTGTCACACCTTTTAGGTAGAAAAAACATACTTATAACTCAAAGATCATTGATGCAATCTTTACTAAAATTGAGAAGATATGAAATGCAAAAATTATTTTCCCCATTCATCATTCCACATGAGTGGCTAACATTGTTCTTGTTAGGAAAAAGAATAAAGAAATAAGGATATGTGTTGATTTCAGAAATTTGAATCAAGCTTCTTTAAAGGATAATTATCCCTTGCCTATCATGGATTATATTTTGCAAAGATATGTAGGCTCAGAGATGATGTTTATGCTTGATGGCTTCTTAGGTTATAACCAGGTTGAAGTAGCTCCTGAGGATCAATATAAGATCACTTTCACTACTCCTATTGGAGTATTTTCTTATCATAGAATGTCATTTGGTCTTATCAATGTTGGAGCCACCTTCTAGAGGGCCATGGACCTATCTTTTGGAGACTTTAAAAATAAGATCATTGTGATTTATTTGGATGATCTAATAGTTTTCTCTAAGAAGAGAGCCAATTATCTGTATGATTTGGAAGTGGTTTTGCAGCAGTGCAGAGAGGAAGGTATCTCCTTGAATCCTAAGAAGTTTGTCTTTCTCATAACCAAGAGAAAACTCTTGGGTCATATTATCTCAAAGGAAGGAATGAAGATTGACCCTGAAAGAGTAAAGGAAATTATGGAGTTGATCTTACCAATAAACAAAGATGGTGTTAGATCTTTCTTTTCCCAAGTGAGTTTCTTAAGAAGGTTCGTTCCTGATTTTGCTGAGTTGACTAAGCCTATTGCAGAAATGATGAAGAACCATCCCCCTTTTAAATGGAGCCCTGAGGGAAAAAAACCTTTTGAAGATATCAAAGTGGCGATTGCAAATGCATTTACCCTAGTATATCCTGATTTATCTAAAGGTTTCATTCACTAATACATTTGGTCTATAATTCCGATGGAGGTTTCTGATGAAGAAGGTATATTGTGACCAAATTTGATTTTTTTTTGAATAAATGCTTGAATTCGTCTAAATTTTGATGACAATTTCACATTTGGTGTCGATGGAGAAGGAATTAGTAATGAAATTTTTTTTCTTGAAAAAAAGTGCTTGCATTCATAGAAATTCTGATGATAATGGGCATTACTTAAAAAAAAAAATACAATCAATCTTGTGCAAGCTTCATCGACCTTCTGGCAACCCTCAGAAAGATCAAATGACACTTACCATAGAGATAATTTTGCATGTTCTAGATCAAATGACACTCACCATTTGAGGTAGAATCTTCACCTTCTTTTGCAACCCCTTGGAGTTGTTTGTACTCTTTTCCCAAAATCTAAGTCATCCACATATTCTTCTTCATAGGCCTCTATATTAAATGGCTCTAGCTATAGGATTGTAGCTAGACTTGATTTCATCTACACAAAATTATCGAGAGATATATACATGCACCATTAGAGGAAATCAACTACAATAGCTTTGAGCCACTCCGAGGAGAGCTCTTGAAGAGAAATAATGAGTATAAACTAGAATATGCAAGGGTTGCAGAGAATAATCTTGATGTCTTTAATTATTTCTTGGACTTCACCCAAGAACATGAGTGAGTCCGCCTATTTCTAAGCCGCCTACATGATAAATTCCTATACCTAGACAAATGATAGAAGATCATAAAGAAATATAGTCAAGAGATCATTGGGTTGACTACAGGAATTGTTGTTGGCTCTACTCAAACAACAAGAAGCAATCCACAAAGGGAGTTTCAACTATTTTTTATACAATAACATATTAGTACACAAAAACACTCTTCATAATAAAAACCATAAAATTACAACACATGATGAAGATCTTTTATCAGCATCTTTGAAGATATTTTAATCAAGTTACACATGGATGCAACACTATTCATAAACCTTGCATAAAGATTGTTAAGATACCAAACACTACATAAAGATTGGATTTATTTGTATACTTTTTCCCATGGTTTAGCCTATCATCTATTGTAAATCTCCAAGGGCTGCACTGTACTTACCACTATATCCCTGACTATTATTGGCTTCAAAGAAATCAATATTTTGTCACAAATGCATTATCTTAGGTGTAGTTATAATACCTTTAATTAGTTCTTGATACCATGCAATGTGAGTTATGCCTTGCTAACATGATTTCTCTTTGCTTACAAAATCACTATCCAATAGCTACTCTTTTTTAGACCTACACTCTTGACCTTGCACCTACATCTTAATGCCTATACAAACTCTAAACCTGCACATGGATGCTATAATGTCCTTGCTTGGACAGTAAAAATTTGAAAAGACTTCTCCTTATTCTTGATTTCATGATGAATGAAATGATTGTGCTCTTTCAATTTTATGTATGGGTGATCCCAAGCACACAGCCTTATCACATTTTCATATGTAGATGGATGTTCATATACTATACTATAGGTTGTTTAAATTTTACTGTACTGACAGTCACTGTGCCATTTTGTGAATTGTTTCTAATATTCTCTATTGGACTTGGTTTGATCTTGAATGCTCTATCCTTTTTGGCCTTAAATTGATATTTGATGCTTTGACTTTCTTTATATGATTGTCAAAGGGATGTTAACACTGTCTATTTGTTGTTTGAAACTAGTGGTCATTGCATATCATGCTCTCAATTTACTCACTATTATATGCCATGAGGAAAAAAAAAATCACTGTTTTGAATTGCTCTTTACCATGAAGCTTGAAATACCATAGCTTAAAGTGGAAGTGGTGTTGCAATGTAGAAAACATCTCAAGTCTTCATTATCCTCATTATCCATAACTCATCCTTTACCCTCTTAGGAAGCTGCCATACCATTCAAATATTCATTTTCTTGTACATTTGTTTCTCCTTATATTGTCTTAGAGTTATATCTCATGAACATCTATTATAAATCCCCTTAAAAAAATGCTACATAGTTCTATCACCTTATGATTTAATATTTTATTAAATTATGTTTTAATATGTAGAGGTTGTTTTAATATGTGAGTGGTTCCCTCTTAGAATTATTACATTTATATATATGTAAATATCGATTCCCCAACCTAATAATTTTAATATTTATTCTGAAAATCACCATATTGTTTGTGATTATTAGTGTTCTCTTTCAAGTCTTGTAAGTTTTTAGTAATTATTGCATATGCCTAAAACATCTTCCTTCCATATCATACTCAACTTTGTCTATGGTGAAGGAGCACCCTAGGGGCCTAGGTTTGGCCAATAAGGTCAAATTTTGATTTTCTTGTTTATTTTGTGTTCTTTTTTTAAAATAAGGCCATTTGAGGCCATTTTGATGTATTGGGACCTAATTGTGAAAGTTTGAGGTCCACTGGGAAAAAAGTTGTGGCATTGAATTTCATTTTCTTTTAAAGAATATATAATAGTTTTTCCAAAAATAGTCGAAACCCCACCTAGGGTTTATCGAGAGGAGTAAATAATTTATAGTTTGGTCTCCCATGCATATAAATTCACCCAAATGTGTGGGAAGACCTATGTTCATGCTATGTATCATATTATGTTGTGTGCAATGCTCCAAATTAGATTTGGTACATGTTTGGGCATGAGAACAGCCTGATATCTCTATGTATCAGACAGTAAAAGGCAGTAAGAGTGAATAATTTGGTGGGAAGACCAAGAGATTGGTATTTTGAAGTGGTTGATGATAGAGAGAGGGGTGAGGGGACCCTATACAACCTTTGGAAGGGTTTGTGGATCAAAACCAAAGGAAATAGATTAAATTTTTATGACTGTCCTAAGGGTATTAACTATCACAGTCATAAGAATCTAAACAACTAGGACAAATGGCAGAGTGAAAAGGAGCAGGAATCCCAAATTTAAAATTGGAAAATGGTGGATTTTCTGGGGAAGGTGGATTTCCTAGAGATTGCAATTTTTCTAGGACCAAAACTATCAAACAGGCAGGAGGTCAGGCATCTCAAGGGTTAGAAGAGGACAAGGAAAAAGAAAAACTGGGAGAGGATAAAGATTCGAAACCCGGGGACCCACATGATAGAGGTAAAGGTAAAAAATGGTCTTTGCTCTTTAGAGTGAAGCCACTGGCTAAATCTAGGCTTCCAAAAGTTACAAATATCTCAGACCCAGCCTCTAGAGTGGTTGCTATCTCTATTCCAGACAAACTGGTTGACATGACTGTAGCTGGCCTATCCATGACATTAGTGGGATGATTCTCTAGTTTCAAGCCTAACAATGACGATGTTAGGAATTTCATAAGGAGAAAATGGCTCATAAAAGGTCAAGTGGACGTGGCAGCACTGCCTAAAGGGTTTTTTACCTTCAGTTTTAACTTTGAAGAAGACATGAATAAAGTTCTCTGCGAAGGCCCCTAGATGTTTGGTAAGTCATCTCTAGCTCTTCAGAAATGGGCCCTGAACCTTTCCCTTGACGAGCCCTTCTTTGTTTCTGCGCTAGTATGGACATGCCTCCTGGGTCTCCCACTAGAATACTGGAATGAGGAAGTTTTCAAGGGTATTGCGAAATCCTTTGGAGAAATCCTGATGATTGACTTGATGACGGTGGCTAAATCAAGGTTAGCCTTTTCTCGTATATGCATAAATGTTAATCAAATGATGGATATGTCTCAATCCATAGAAATAATATCTAAACTTCGAAAATGGTCACAAGCTATTGAATACAAATCTCTTCTATTTGCTTGTTTCCATTGCAAAAAATCTGGTCATTGGGCAAAATCATGTCTGCTCAAGAAAAGCAAGGAAAGCAAGACTGATAGAAACATCAAGAACAAAAAGATCTGGCAAATGGTAAATATAAAAGGAGACCCACCAATTGAATGTAATCAAATTAAGGATGTAACAGATTTAGCAAATGAAGTTAGGAGGAATGGGAATAGCAGTAATGATAAACAAGATTGTGTCTGCTCCAACAACCAACTAGAGAGCTCTAAAGAAGCAGAGCAAGGTATTGAGTTGAACAATAAAAATAACCTAGAGGACCAGGAGGTTGCATCTGTTAGTTAGGAGAAGGAAGAAATTATCTTGGACTAGGAGGCTGGATCTGTTAGTCAGGAGAAGGAAGAAATCATTCCAACCACATCACTCTCAAAATTGGTCAAGGAAGACTTTAATGAATATCAAGACCCTTCTAACATTGAGCCCTTACTGCTTTTAACCAGTGGAATTCCAAAGCCACTTCTATGAAAAATCCCTCCTCAAAGCATGGATATGTTGGATGGGAATCTCCAGATTCCCGGTTCGAGAGATGGAAAAATGAACAAGGATGAACTCAATGGAGGAATCTCAACTAGAAGCAAGATCAAGAAAAAGGCAGATGTTGGAAGTCAAAACAATAAGTAAGGAAGGCCATCCCTAAAACATAAAAGGGAACAGGAAAGCTGGAAGAATCATGTTGATGGAACACAATGTTCCATTGTGTTAGCCCTATCCCCAGTTAAAGTATGAAGATAATATCCTGGAATATCAGAGGGCTGAATGCCCCTCACAAGTAGGATGTGTTGTGAAACATCGTAAGAGATCACAAACCAGATGTGGTCCTGGTTCATGAAACCAAGATGTCTAAGGAAAAAGTTGAAAATATTAGAATTTTCAAGGAAAATGGGGTCATAGGATCCAACTCAGAGGGAGCTTTTGGAGGAACTGCAATTTTTTGGAATAAAAATACTATTATAGGTAAGGAAATCATCTCTACTTTTAACAGGAACTCTATTCAGCTTGAGCATATTAAGGACAACTTTGTTTGGGTGTTATCTAATGTCTACGTGCCCAACACCAAAACTGGGAGAGTTAAATATTGGAACAACCTGGTAGCTGACAGACTCAAGTTTGTTGATCAAATCTAGATTATTATGGGAGATTTCAATACTTTGCTCAAAGAGGAACAGAAGATGGGAGGTATCCCTTTACAACTTGATGGGAAACAAGACCTTATGGACTTCATTAATGATCAAGCTCTCATTGATGTGGATCTCCAAGGTATCAATTACACTTGGACCAATAGAAGAATCAGAGTTGATTTAATTCAAGTTAAGCTTGATAGATCTTTAATCTCACTTGACTGGTTTTCTAAGTATAGCTGCTCCCTTGCTTCTGTCATCAAAATTGGGTCTGACCATTACCCCATCTCCTTTACTGCCAACTCTTTTTCGACCAAGAGAAACTTCCCTTTCAAATTTGAAAAAGCTTGGCTTTCCCATCCTTCTCTAGAAGCTCGTATTGCTAAATGGTGGAATTTTGAATTGGAGGGTATGACTCTTTTTAGAATTGCCAAAAAGCTCAATATCCTAAAAGCTAAAATTAAAATCTGGAACAAAGAGATTTTTGGTGATATTTTCAAGAGCAAAATTCAAGTCAAAGCAAAAATAAAGGAGGTTCAGGATAGAATCCAAGAGGTTGGACTGTCTGAAAATCTTAGGATGGCCGAAAATGATCTTTTATCCAAATACCACACCATCATTTCCAATGAAGAGACATTCTGGAGACAAAGATCTAGAGCCTTGTTCCTGAAGGAAGGAGATAAAAACACTTGGTTCTTTCTCTTAACTACTCTCAAGCATAGGGCAGCCAATAGAATAGACAACCTATCTTGCAACAAAGGCATCCTTACTGAGGATAGCAATATCAAAAAGGAAGCTCTTGAGCATTTTAGCACCTTGTTGGGAGATGTGGATAACCTGGATTTCAGCAATCAAAACACCCTTTTGCAAGCTATTCATTCAATCCTGATGGAAGCTGACAACAACCTTTTATCCTGTATTCCCTCTAATATGGAAATCAAAAAGGTGGTGTTCTCCTTTTAGGGAGACAAATCCCCTGGTCTAGATGGCTTCCCTATGTTCTTCTTCCAAAATTTTTGGCACATAGTGGAGGCTGACATCTACAATGGTGTCAAAGAATTCTTTGGCTCTAGAAGACTCCCTAAGGAACTGAATGCCACCTTCATTTTCCTTATACCAAAGATCCCTGGTGCTGATTCTTTCAACAAGTTTAGACCTATTAGCTTGTGTAACTTTGTTTACAAGATTTTATCCAAGGTTCTGACTTCCAGGTTGCTGGAAATTCTTCTAAGGATTATCTCTATCCAGTAGAATGGCTTTGTCCCTGGAAGACAAATTTTGGACTCTATCATATCCGTTCATGAAAATATCCACTCTCTGAAAGTGGTGAATAACTAGGGCTTCTTCCTAAAGTTAGACAAGGCTAAAGATTTTGATAGAGTAAACTGGCAATTTCTCCTTAGGATCATGAAAGCGTTTGGGTTTGGTGTCAAAGTTATTCAGCTCTGTTCTCAACTTATGGAAACTTCCTCCTCTACTATTATTATCAATGGTTCCCCGTCCAGTTTCTTCAAAAGCTCCAGAGGTCTTAGATAGGGGAACCCCATATCCCCTATCCTGTTCACTATTCTAGCTAAATGCCTGGGCAGATTTATTCTTAAAAATGTGGAAGATGGCAAGCTTAAGGGTTTGAAACCTTTTTCCTCCAATGTTGTTTTCTCTCATGAACAATTCGTTGATGACTCTATTACCATGGGGGAAGCCACCATTCTAGAAGCTAAGAACATGAAGAATATTCTAAACACTTATGAATCTGCCTCTAGCCAAAAAATCAACTGGGATAAAAGTTCTCTGTTCTTCATCAATACCCCGATCCAAAGGCAACTAAGGATTGGAAGGATTCTTGGCTGCAATATTTCTGAGCATCCCTCTACTTATTTGGGGCTTCCTCTATGTCTCAAGCCTAAGGATTCTTTCTGGAATAAGCTGATAGACAAACTTAACTTGAAACTTGCTGGTTGGAAAGGGGTTGTCCTTAGTCAAGTGGGTAAAATTACTCTGCTCAAAGCCACTCTTCAAAATCTTCCTTTTTATGCTCTCACCCTATTCAAAATTCCCTCAAAGTTTGTGGAAGCCATTGAAAGAATCCAAAAAAAGTTCCTTTGGTCGGGGGTGGAAGTCAAAAATAGAATACCCCTTATTGCCTGGAATAAAATTTGTTCCCCTAAGGCCTCAGGTGGGTTGGACTTAAGGAACATTGGTTCTATGAATAAAGCTTTATTAGCCAAGTAAATTTGGAGACTGAAAGGGGAGGAAAGAGAATGGAACTCAATCTGGAAAAACAAATATCTCTACATGCAACCCTCTGAGGAAGAATTCCTTGATAATTCTTTCATTGTTGAAGGATCGGCTAAATATGGAATGTTGTTCAATCCGCTAAAAGTTGGGCTGCTGGTGGTAGAACCTGGAACCTGGGGATGTGAGGAGAATAAGATTTTGGGAAGATTGATGGATTCTGGATAAACCTCTTAAGGAAATCCCAATCCTTAAAGATTGGAAAGACTGGTTCAAAAGCAGGTTTGGTGAGTTGGTCAGAGATTATTGGAGAAATGGGAACTAGATTGATTTTAGCCAGCAATGCCTGGGGCTTAAGTTCCTTCAGATAGCTCTCTATGCTAAAATCCCTAGAGACAACAAAGATGATAGATTGATATGGAGGGAAACTCTGGATGGGAAATATTTTGTTTCCTCAGCTATGGCAATTCATAATGATCTGGTGGAAGAAATTCCCATCTGGGCTAAAGTTTGGAATAAGAAGTTAGTTCCTAAGGTTAATATCTTCTTTTGGATTTTCATCCAAAATAAGGTTTTAACCCTGGACAACCTTCATAAAAGAGGTTTTATTTTTCCTAATAGGTGTTCTCTTTTTTGCAGGGAAGAAGAGATGGTTTGCCATATTCTCAATCAATGCACTTTTAGTCAAGACATCTGGAAAATCATCTTGAGTAGGTGGAACCTGAGCTAGGTTTTCCCAAACTCCCTTGGGGATTCCTAGTAGTAATGGCAATGCCCTAATTCTAATCCTAAAATTGTGGAGACTTGGAAAATCACTCTGTCGATTATTATTTGGAATATCTGGAAAGAGCGTAACAATAGGATTTTTAGGGATAAAAGGGCTATTCCTGAAGTGGTGGCAGATAAAATTTTTAGGAGTATTTTTGAATGCCTCTATGGCACTGATCATGGACCCGTTGCTAAAGATGACTTCAAAGATAGGTGGAACCTCTCTACTACTACTACCAGCAAGGAAAATGAAAGAGTAGGTCTTGTCTGGTGTTTTCCTCCTCAGGGGTGGATTAAGGCTAACTTTGATGGGGCCTTTAAAGGGAATCCGGGTAAAGCTAGATATGGGGGCATTGTCAGGAATTTTGCTAGAAGTTGTTTAAAGGTGGTGGCTGGTCCCATGGGAAATCAAACTAGCCACTTTGCTGAAGCCTCTACCACCCTGAACACCTTAATTTTCGCTAAAAATCTCAATTATGATAAATTATGGCTTGAGAGAGATTCACTCAATATAATTAAGTTCTTAAAGGGGGATTCAGAGCCTTCTTGGTCAATTGAAAATATCATCATGAAAGCTAGGGAGATCATTGCAAGTTTTAAAGAAATAATTATTCAACATGCCTTTAGAGAGAAAAACAATATAGTGGATTGTTTAGTGAATATAGGAGTTAACTCGGACTCCCAATCAATTTGGCATGAGGAGGATCTAAATTTAAACATTAAAGAGTCCCTTAGAAAGGACCATTATATGGGGAGAGAAGGACAATTTAATCATGACAAGTAAAAAGAATTATTTATGCCTTGTTGGAAAGGTCATCATTACTTGGCAAAGCGACTGATCTCCTACAATCTTTAATTATTTTCCACATGCTTTGTGGGTAACCCACTTCAAAATTTCAAGCAACTTTGGGAAAGAAGGAATTAGTTTGTAGAGAAATAGAGTAGATAGCCTGAATCCGAAGATGGGAGGTGACCTGAGGTGGGAGGAAACAGATAATGCATCGACTTGGAGAGCGATGTCAAAAGTCAAGGCAAAACTGGAAAAGGGTTCTCTTACCAGCTTCATGGAGAAGCTCATGGACTATGACAAAGGTAGAGTCAACCTCATCATTTCCAAGATTTCTAAAAACTGGTCAAATGGCTCTTTTAAAATCTATGGAGTCAAGTTTAAACTAGATGCTGGGCTCATATCTACTATAACTAGAATGCCCCACACTGGGCTTAATTTCTTTCGAGACCTCAAAGTCTCCAACAACGTGGTCAATCTGTTCCTGTAGAAAGAGAAAGAAAGGATTAAAATCGGCAAAGCTACTAGGGGCTACTATGAAGTTGCAAACCTCAAGAAACAATGGGGTTGGGTTCTGAATGCAATTATGGAATACATCACGGTTGAAGGTCGTTTCTCCAGGGCCCACACCTACCATTTCATTCTCTTAAACCATTTCAGACATGACAAAAAGGTATCCCTACCCTACTATCTTTTTTAGATCACTCTCCAAGTCCCTTAATAAACATAGGAATAACCCTTCCAGCTCAATTCTCCACTATGGGCTTTTGCTTCTCATCTATGAGCATTGCAAAAACCTCGCCCTACTAGAAAATAAGAGGATTTTGGCCTCTCCGAGTAAGAGAAAGATGGAAGAAAGAGACTCCAGCAAGGAGAAAGTGTGCTCTAGCAAAAAAAGGAAAAGTGCCTCTAAGTTGGAAATAGAGGAAATTAAAAAGGAAAGTAGTGGTATGGAGATGGATGACTCCATTAGTGAAGACAGCTAGAAAGATGAGGAGTTGGGTAATGAGGACGAAAGTGGTGGCAATGAGCCTGGTCATGAAAGCCCTATCCTCAGTGATTGCCTTGGTAAGGACAATAGCCATCTGATGGAAGAAGTGGATTTCAAGGATAATGAGGAGATGAATGTGAACTTTGAGAGGGTAAAGAACAAATATTCTAAGAAGGACCGGACTAAGGACTGGGTTAGTGAGGATAAGGAAAGTGCGGGTAAAGGGCTAATCTTGGATAACCTCAAGAAACTCTCTGAGGTGAGAATGGACTTCGATAGATGGACCTATGAGCACCTGAAGAACTTGGATAAAAAGGGGAAAAACATGGATGAGAAGAGGGAGGATGAAAACAAAGAGCAGCTAAACTAGAAGCAGAATATGGAGGATAAGGTTAAATTGCTGGAAGATGGGAAGGAAGTGATGAAAAATCTTATGGGCGTTATCCTGATTTTCCTTTCTACTATCATTAAAAACCTGGAAGATATCTCTAAGGTTTGTGACACTCCAAAACTGGTTGTGGATCTTGACTTGGATGAAGAGACCATCCAGACTAGTAGTGGTGATGCTACTCTGGTGGGTGGCACTGCGAAGAGGACCAGGGCCAGTGTTAAGAAAGTTGTGGTTGCTCCTGCAAAGAATCTCCCTAATCTTAGGGATAACATCAAAGAGATACAATAAATTAGGAACACTCTAGAAAAAGCTCTAGAAAAAATCAACTAGTATCTTCTGGACTCTAGATGGCCTGCTGGCTTTGTGGGGCTTTTTCTGGTTTTCTCTAGTTTTTTGTTGTTTTTTCATAAGCATGTCCTCTTTTGTTTCTTGTCATTTTGCTATTTAAGTTCTACTTGTAAAGGGTTTCGGGGCCCCTTCAAAACTTGCTTTTACCTTCATCAAAAACTGTCACAGTCATAGTTTTACTAGTGATATTGTTTTTATTTTGACAGAGTTGTGTTTGTAAACCCAAGTGTGGATATGTAATGGAGTCATGAGATGTCTTAAGACTACATCAATACTTAACAACAACTTGAGAAGTTGATTCAAAAGGGTCATATTGACTAACTACTTTTGCTTTATGGAAGCCCATTTTGTACTTTTCAAGAAGAAGATGAGGACATGGTTATTCAAATTGACTATTGGGTCCTAATCAAGACCACTATCAAGAACAAGTTTTTTGATCCCTCAAATTTCTCACCTCTTGAACCAGCTCTGAGGAGATAAATTTTTCAACAAGATTGACTTGAAATCAGGGAACCATCAATTCCTTGTTGAGCTAATTAACATTTGGAAGATTTTATTTGAGTCCAAGAAGGGCTTGTTTGAGTGGTTATTGATGCCCTTTTGACATAATCACTACACCAACAACATTCATTTGGATGATGAATGATGTACCTAGATACTTCATAGGTTGTTTGTGGTTGTCTACTTGGATGATAGGTTGTTTACACCAATATAGAGAAATTCTCTTTTAGCATGGAGAGGATCTAGTACTTCAAGTACATTCTTGATGAAGATGGTGTACATGTTGACCTAGAGAAGATCTTGATCTATAAATAATAAATTGTTCATAGGATTCTCATAAAGCTCTAAATCACCACAAATCCATTAGATATGTTTTGAGATGAAAAAGAAGACTTAAATAGTTTTGGTTCAACTTGCATTATTTCTATGTCCAAGTAATTTAATTTGGTATATTATATTGAAACGTGATTTCATAACTGACTTTTCAACTTCTATATAACTAGTTTAATAACATGATGTCTTTTCCTGCGAAGAAAGACCATGTCAGACAATATCAGTGAACAACAAAATAAGGAGACAATTGCTAGATTGTGGTCTAACTTGAAAAGAAAAGGTGATGGAAAATGTTATTGTCCCTACAAAATTTGTAAGGGGTTAAAGACTAGAATACTTATAATCAAAACATCTAAGAAACATTGTAGGATGCATGGTCACATTGAAGGGGGACATGATTATCATTCATTGGTAAGTTTTTCATTATATCATTTTAACAATTTACATACATAAGAAATCACTTGATGATGAGATCATGATCATGGTTTATTTATGTTTATCATTTTTATATAGATTGAGCACACCAGAGCACATGATATAGATCAAAACAACTTGAAGAATATGGTTTTTGAAGTGGAGAAACATGGAGGTGTGAATATCGAAGCTGAAGATAATGATCCCATGGAAGATGATGATCATGAGCCACAAAACACAATTGAAGATGATGGTACAAATACATTGATCCATGACATATTTAGTACTCGCACAGCTGATCATGATGACGAAGATGACCTTGATGTTGTTCATGATTTACCTCTACTTGAGAAGGCATATGAGGCCCTTTACAAAGGCTCCCAACCAACTCTTCTCTTTGTTGTATTGTTGTTGGTGAACTTGAAGGTTATGAATGGTTTATCCAACATAACAATCTCACGTATGTTAAGGTATGTCATATATGTCATTATAGTTAATAAATGGTGAATCATGTACCATGAATATTCTTTATATTAACAAATTATATTTTTTTGTTGTAGACTGATAGGTGAGTTTTTGTTACCACCATCAAATATTCTACCTCGCTCATACCGAGAATTATCTGCCATTATGAAAGATATTGGAATAGAGTATCAAGCAATAGATGCTTGTCCCAATGATCATATTATATATCACAAACAACATGAATTTTGAACTGAACACCCTAAATGTCATATTAATAGATATCAAACAGATAAAAAAACAAAAAAGGTGCCTCACAAGGTTATTCATTATATTCCCATTATTCTACATATGCAATGATTATTCAAGTGCACTAACTTGGCACAATTTATGGCTTACCATGCACGCAATAGAAGTCAAGATGACATTATTCGAATGCCTACGAATGGTTCAACATTTATGGACATAGACAAAACGTGGCCACACTTTAAAGAAGAACCTTGTAATCTCAGGCTTTCATTGGTAGCAAATGGTGTCAATACATTTGGAGAGCTAAGATTTATTTACTCAGTGCGGCCTATTTTTGTTATCAACAATAAAATTCCTCCATGGATGTCGATAAAGAGGGAGCACATAATGTTGGCAATGATTGTTCCAGGTATTTTATCATTTAATAATCATCTAAATTTAATTATAAATATTGCAGTAAAATGGCCATAATAATTATGTAATGTTTTTGTTCATTCGATTAGGTAAGTACCAAGTTAAAGATATGAATGTATATATTGAGCCTCTTATCGACGAGTTGCTGGAGTTATGGAATGGTGTCACTATGTATGACATCTCTAGACCAATAGGACAAAGACAATTTCAATTCCATGTGATGCTTTTATGGACAATACACAATACCCCAGGGCTAACAGATTTTTGTGGTATGTTATAGTGTTCAAGTTTCGCATGATAATTATAATTAAAAAAATTAACATATTTAATCCAATTATACATTATCTTGTAGGTCTTCAAACAAAGGGAAAATTTGCATGTCCATTTTGTGGTCCAAGATGAAATCTCGTCATTCAAAAAGTTTAGGAAAGCAATTGTTTGATGAGTATAGGCACTTTCTCCACAAAAAACATATGTATCAAAATATTGAAAAACATCTTTTCAATGGGAAAGAAAAGAATACATCAAAGCCATGAAGAATGACACCTCACCTGTGGAAGTTGGAATATAATAGAATTAATCATCAAGGTAATGTCATTCCATCTAATGGTTTATGCCATAAAACATCTTTTTTATCATGTTTTGTTTACTGATGATGTGGTTGATGATTGTGAAGGTCATCAAGGCATTAATGACCACCTTCCTAAGGGACTAAAAAGTTATCCCCAACAATTTAGTAGGTTTCCCTACTATGAGAAGTTACAAATTGTGCATTTGTTTGATATTATGCATATTGGAAAGAATATAACAGAGATGTTATGGAAAATATTGGATGGAAGGCATGACAAAGAAAAAATTGTCAAAATTTGTAGTGACATTTAGGAATTCAATCATGCAATGAAAAATGTCATTCAATCAAATAGCCATGGAGACCAGATTAATATAAGTGACCTTCCTTGGTTATTAATGGACCAACAAAGCAATGCTATAAAAGAAGTCATATGAAAAATTTGCTTTCCAATAGGATTTGTTGGGAATATAAACAATCTCATATCAAAGAAAAGTGAATTTGGGTCAGGGATGAAAATGCATGATTGACATACCTTCATTAAGGTAATTCATGTTCTTGTGTATTTACTATATATTTGTATACTATGCATGTAATTTTCATTGTATTATGCAAGAAAAAAATGAAAAGATAATTTTATAATTGTTGCAGTATGTTCTACCTCTATCTCTCCCAAACCACTTTGACAATAATGTCAAGAAAGTCATATATGATCTTGGAAAATACATGAGGTAAGTAGTGAAATTTGTTCAATTCGTTGTATGGATATTAGATTTGCAATTTGTTTTAATTGTTATGTAATATATATTTTTGCATCTTAAATATCTTGTAGGTGGTTGTCATGTAAAGAAATCCATAAAGAATATATTAAATATTGGAAGAGAAAAATTCCTCCTCTAATGTGTGAAATGCAAAAGTGTCCACCTTCATCTTTTTTCAATTCACAATAACACTACCTCATACACCAAGTTGAGGAGATTGAATTGTGTGGACCTGTACACACTAGGTCAATGTGGATGGTTGAGATGCACTTGAAATTTTGAAGGCTTTGGTTCGATAAAGAGAACATCCTGAGGGTTCTATGGTGGAGGGATATATGGGATACCAGACTATGGTGTACATTTATGAATATCTTCCTAAGTTTGCAGCAAAGATCCATGTGGATTGCATTCGGGATCCCAACCCCATTAATAAATTTGAAGGGGAGTACTTGACGGGGAAAGGTAGATTGAGGAAAGTGAGAGGTAATTATAAGATGTTATTGTAGTTAATTAATTCTTAATTTTTAAAATAAATCGGTTGTAAGACATCTATTTATTTTATGTACAGTTAGTCGAGAGTGGGATGCACTACATTTGTATATTTCAAATAATCTTGATTGGATGACGGTATGGATTGAACATTGTCAACATTCTGGTCACACATTAACATGGGAAGGTGTGGCTTCATTAGTTAAACAAGCTCATCGTAATGGAGATTCCAATGTTATGCAAAGGGAAATTGATTTAGCATATGGTTTAAGAGATAAACAAGTACATATAAATTTATTAAACACCCATATGTTTGTCAACTCATGATGCAATAAGTTTTACATGTTTAACATATTGCAGGTCAAACACCACAACACTATGTGCTGCAATGTCATAGATTTTACATCAAAAAGTTGCATGACACAAAGAAAACCTGTGATTCTAGGATAACTGCGGTCTTTGAGGTGACAAATATTTAATTGAGAAACAACATACATCCTCAAGAGTCTCAAAATTGATACTATGGCATTTTGGATGATATACTTGACTGTGACTTTATTTCCTTCAAATTAGTTTTGTTCGTCATCAAATGGTATAGGCTACGACTGAATAAAAATGATCCTGATAGAACTATTATTGAACATGATAATGGTTTTACAATGGTTAATACAAGGTCATTTGAACCGGTTGGGGATGAGCCCTATGTTATTCCAAGCCAATGTGAGTAGGTGTTTTACTCAGAGGTTCCACATAAACTGGGTTGGTCATTTTTTGTTAGACATGATCCAAGAGGAAGACCAATAAAGTATAATGTGATGGAAGAAGAAGATACCGAAGAAGTAGAAGATGATGTAGATGATGATCACGATCGATAGTTGCTCAATGATGATGAAGAAGAAGAACATGATGATGATGATGATGATGATGATGATGGTGGTGGTGGTGGTGGTGGTGGTGGTGGTGGTGGTGATGGTGATGGTGATGGTGATGGTGATGGTGATGGTGATGATGAAGATGATGATGGTGGTGGTGATGGTGATGATGATGATGATGATGATGATGATGATGATGATGATGATGATGATGGTGGTGGTGGTGGTGGTGGTCATGATGATGAGTTAGATGAAGAAGAAGATCAATGACATGAATTAAATGTATGAGGTATGCGATTAGTATATTATCTATTTAATATTGATTTATTGATAGAAATTTATTTCACTTATATGGTTACATAATTAATTCATGATGCACTTTTTAATGTTTTTAATTCATGTCCCACCTCTAGCAGGTCCTAATAGTAGAACCAAGCCACCTCGAGGAGATGGAGATAGGGAGAGTGACTATTTATGTGACATTTTTTAAACTTTGTGTTTATTTATGGAATTTGAACTGTTTATTAGCTATGTGATGGATGTTTATTTAAAATACATATGTGATGGATTACATGTTTATGATGATACATGTGACATTTTTTGAACTTTGTGTTTATATATAGAATGTGGATTGTTTATTACCTATGTGATGGATGGTGATTTATGATACATATGTGATGGATTACATGTTTATAATGACACATATGTGATGCTTATGATGCTCAATTACATATATGATGATACATATGTGATGCTTATGATGCTTATGATAATATGTATTTATTGTTTATCAACTTACAAATGTAATGCTTATGATACTTAATTGATGGTGCTAATTTCATGTATATATTTTGTGTGATGCTATCACCCTTGGTGGAAATAGGTAATTAACTACAGACATCGTCAACCCTTTAGTTGAGGATCCTGCATAGTCTACATAAAGTAAAGGTAAGGAATTAAAAAATTAACAATGATTATGATGACAACATTTTTTTTTAATACTCTTCTTGTCTACAAAGTTCATGTTGTTCATGTTGTGTACTATGTAATTTTTAGTATATGTATCATGTAATTTTTAGCTAACATAAGATTATTGAATTACATGTGCAGGAACCTGAACCCCTTTGACGAGGATCCTGCACAGTCTCATGAATCGACAAGTACAAGTCAATACACCCTATAGAAACAATTTTTTTTTTAAATTACTTGGAAAACAAACTTCCTCAGTATTTAAAACCTTGACATTAGGAACAAATATAATACAATTATCAACACTTGAGGCCCAAGTTGGACTTATTCAAATTTTAATCTCAACATAAACTTTAGGACCGACTTCTTCATCAACATTACCCTCATTTGCAAAATATCTTTGTCATTACCAACTAACTCTCTCATTTGATGGAGTGTAGGTACCACCAAATAGGTATTTGTCATATGTGTCTTCCTCAAGTGAGGGAAATGCAGGAATAGAAAATGAAAGTGAGACATGTAGTAGATCTACAATAGGGAGATCAAATAGAGGTCAAAAGATTAGAAGAAAATTTCAATAAATGCATGGGATTTTTCCTTGCTCAAGGGGGGTCATGTTCTTATGATGATGAGACCAAATGAGACATTGAGGTGCCCTTGAGGTACAAACATCTATAGAAACAATGGGTACCCAAGGAACTTTCTCCAATAAACACCAATTTTTGTGTTAATGATAGGATATATCGCATAGAACCTTTGTCGTTACATGGTTTGGGCCTATTTTCCATGGACCACATAAAGGTCTGTTACAACAAATTTGTTTAATTGATGGAGTTTGTTGGAACTTGTTACAATTACAATAATTGTATGCAAATTGTTTGATATAAAAAAAGTATGTGTAGGTATGCACTGTCACTGAATTATATACAATAGAAAGATAATGATCAAAGTAAATGAGTGGCTGTATACATTGATGGAAGGACAAAAGAAATAGGGAATATTGCAGGTTTTATAAATAGTACGTGACTTGGGTCAACTAGTAAGAAAACCAATTGCATATTTGAGGCACGCGAGGGAAATCATGTATTCGTATGTGCAATAAAATAAATAAGTGTAGGGGAAGAGCTACTAATTGATTACAATTTGAATTGTATAGATACAAAAAAAGTTACTATCATGGGGGTGGAACATACTATATACCATTTAAATCAACCAACCTCCAATTAATGACTCCAATATACCATTTTATTATTAAGTTTTTTTACTAAGTCTATTGGTTTCATTTCGCTTACGTTTCTTATATTTTTTCTTTGTCACAAGGTGACATGGATCCATCACATAGCACAGAAAGGTATGTAGATTGTGATACTTCTACCGAGCAGGTAAACCTCATTGTTATTGTACAAATTAGATAGAAGCAAACTGTTACATTATTATGTTCTTTTCTTGAGTGTTTTGGAGTAATTTTGATAGTATTAATAATATTCTTGTCACAAATAGATGTTCAAGGAAAGGGAAAGGGACCTGTAGTACCTCAGCACCTCTATAGGGATATGGACTCAACAGTACTATGCGATGATGACATCACATTAACCAAAAACCCTATAGAAATGATGAAAAAGTGTTAAAAAAATTAATAGAGAGATTCTTGCTTTGGCGTCCATGAGCCATCAAACCAATGAAATAAAAGAGAAGGTGCAACATTTGATGCAGACAACACAAAACTTGCAAGTAAGCAATAATGAAAGCTTTAATTATAACAAAAGTTCAATAATGGTTTATATTTTATTCTCTTTTATGTCATTAACTAAAATATGTACGTGTTGGTTTTATAGGATTTTATGCATCCTCATCAACTTGGTGGCCATGATCAGGCTATTGCAAGTAGTTCAGGTGATGATAATTTTCTTGGCTTATCACTTGCTTGGCTTATCACATTGAGTACCCAAAACACATCATACTTGATACTGTTAATGTTCATAATAAAGGTTCATCCTTGTTTACAGTTCTTGCAGTTTTCATATATTTAATGTATTATTCTTCAGGTGTTGTCAATGTTCCTATGCAAATGCCGCCTCCTCAAAGGTTAGCCCCACCTATATTGCCAACTGCAATGTTGGCAACATGCAACATGTAGACATCCTCTACTGCATGTCATGTTGGCCCACCCACTGTTGGTAGATCCCACTTTTTCTCTATCTTTTGTTATGTGTTTATTTCCCTTCAAGTGTTCTTTCTTGGGGGAATTTCATAGTGGATTCATTTTCTGTAGTAGGAGATGCACATGAGGATGCACCATAGGTGACTACTGTTGATTACATACCATAATTTCCTAGATCTTCTCATATTGCTAGTACGGGAATATTGTAGGCCACATTGGTGGTGAGTGATGAAGAATTGATTCCCTTAAAGATACAGAAGGTTCCAGGTACTTTAAAATTATTATTATATAGTCTAATTGTAATTTAATTACTGACCACTCATTTGGGACTAATGATCCCATGAATTTTTTGCAAGAAATGATATTTTTCATAAAAATCTTAATGACATTGCATTACATATATTTGGGCCCACCATATGTAAACGGTGGAACATCATATGTGAACTAACCCTAATCCACTATTTTGATTTCATATCACTGCCAGAATAGTTTTCCTTTGATCCATTTCTTGAACTATAATAAATGTAGCTTCAGTTCATTTTTGAATCTAATGGGTTTTTTTTTTCTTTAAAAGGTGGAATGACCAAGAAAAAAGGTTAAATGTTGAATTGACAAACCGTATGGTTGAGTTGTTTGGAAATGACACATTCGACAAAACCAAGCTCTTTAAAACAATTGGCACATATCTAAAGTATGTGAGGGACCAATATAGGACCCATTTAGAGAAGAATGAAAAGTACGAGTGTCCCGCCATGTTTTAGAGAGGGAGTGGCAGGACCTGATTTTGGATGCCAAGGAGAGAATTGAAAGGAAAAAAGGAAATACACCGGCAAATGCCAAAAGAAGGTATGGGATACTATTAAGAATGTAATTATGTACTAATTAATTACTGTTTATATTTATATAATCTAACATATTTCAAACTTTTCATAGACTAAGTGACACATCAAAGGCAACCCAGGCAAGACAAGAAAAGCACAGAAACACAAACTTGACTCTAGTGGTTATTTGAAACTTGTTGCATGAATTTTAAGTATCAGCAAATGAAATATCGCATCAAAATATTTATAAATTACAAACAATTTTTCTTTTTTATCAAATAATGCAAGCAAAATTCATGATACCATGAAAAAATGCAGGGCTCTGAATTCAATAGAGTGCCCACAGAAGATGATAAGAGAATTTCCTACCAGCAAGGCTATATAGCCATGGCTAAATGACTACGAGAATTGAGTGGGCAAACACAAGATTCTGGTGCATCCGTAACATAGGTAAATAAGATAAAAGAAAATTGTTTCAAATTGAATACTTTACCAATAATCTAATTGATGTTGAGTTCCAACATAAAGTGACTATATCTGTTTTAAATAAGCAAGCAATGATAACAATGCACATGACATTGGAATGCAACCTACTGATTGTGAAACATGACCTACACATGAAGGTCTGGATGTGCATCCCACTAGTGGAGGTATTCATTTTCTATTCAAATTTATTTATGTAGTTATTAATACAATTAAACATCTTAAATTGTAATTAGTGTAGTAATTAATGTAACCTTTTTTGTTAATATTTTAGAGCATGTAGTCGGTGGTGACGAAGTGGAGCATGATCCAGGTACACAACATCAGGAACGTGATGTTCCCCAATCAAGTAAAGAGGACCATTGTTATTCCTTTAAACAAATTTAATTGCAGTTAGTGTTCAACATTAATGTAACCTTTAGTATTTCAACTCCAGAGGATCTAGAGGGTGTTCATCATGTTGAGGTTGAGGCTAGACAAAATTATGTGGCCCCATTAGGTAAAGAGCGCAATGGTTATGTTCTTTAATTTAATGAAATACTTGTAACAATATTAAAAAATATTTTGAATTTAACCCATTTATTTATTATTGAAGAGGACCCCCCTTTGCTTTAGTCTCCTCGGCCTCAGTATAGGACTAGGCATACATCGAGATCACAAGAAGAGGGCAGAACAACTGAAGAGGGGGGAAATGATGAATAAAATGATGCTCCACTTATTCTTTACATAGCTTAAAAGAAAAAATAAAAAATAAATGATTGTAATCTACCTTATTTGATAATGACTGATTTTTATGTGTTAATGAATGTAATTATGTGCTAATGAATGGTTATGAATGGTATGTGTTAATTAATATTGATGAATGTTACGTGTTAATTAATGTTAATCAATGTTATTTGTTAATCAATGTTATGTGATATTAATGAATGAATGTTATATTTTATTAATGGTAGAAAGAATGAATGAATTTTAGATGTTAACAGGGAATTTAGAGAAATGTTAGGGGGGGGTGGGGCCAAATGAGCTTCCACCTTCACATGGTTGGCCCTATTAAGTAGAGAATATTAAAATATTCTCGAAACCAAGTGAAGCTCAATAAGATAACACACTTTTCAATATTTCATTATGTTGCACAGTTAATCTTATTGAATAATGTATATTGAATCTTAATTGCAGGGTCCAACAGAGCCAACATGAACAATAACACCACAAGTTGTTGGGTATAATGAGCTCCCATATTGTCTTGTATGTACACTAATAGTATGAGTTGCTTCTAGTGTTGATATACATGGCGAGACTGCAAAAGTTATGAATATGCCTCATCCTTGTAAGTTTTTTTATTAGTTGACATTATCTTTAACATTTTTAAATTTTTCTTATCATTTTAAGTCTAACCACTTTTATATGGAATTTATTATTCTAGTTTTTTACTATCTATCAGAAATTATGAATACAAGGACTTGCATTGCATCCATTTTTTCAATTAGGTATTATAAAGGGTAGGTTGTATTTGTAAATGTCTCTTTGAGTTCATCCAAATTTTATAACTATTACCTCACATCTTGTTATTGCTGCAATAGGGAGTATGGCCATCATAGGCTACAATTGCAACCTCACAATGTCATAGAATCTCTTTGTTCTTAAAATTGTAGCAGACTATCAGGTACATTCCCTTTTTTGCGTTCCAAATTGTAGTGGTCAATGCGCATGACCAAATTTCATTTGACATCTAGAGAATAGTATTATCTTTTAAGTAATAGGGGGAGGAACCAAGTATTCAAATTGGTACCAAGTGATATAATATTACTACTACTTCTATCTTTATTTTTTTCTTCATGGTTTAAACTGTTCATTTGTTCTTTTTTGCTTCATGTTTTAAACTATTCATTCAAGAACTTATTATATTTTTATTTAGTTCTATATACTTTTTTAATGCATTTTAGATTTTTAGGTGCATCATAACTCATATCCTCTAACGAATTTTGCTACTACTTGCATCCTTGAAAGTGCAAGCAACTTTGCAAATGAATCACTATTTTTCCACCACCAAAATAGTATAACACACAACCTTTTTGCACAGAGATCTAGAATAGCAATAATCAATTATAGACAATTATAACAGAGAACGAATTTTCAAAATGAAATAATCCATAACACCATTTGCAAATAAAGGAACTAGCTTTGTATTAATCTAAAAATAATGTATTGTTCTTTAGTACAGAAAGAAAAAATGCTCTTCGCTTTCTTTAATCTATTTTCTCCTACCAAAAAACTCCCCTATCAAATGATTACATCAAATATTATATAACATATCAAAAGGTCGTGCCTTTTGATCCAAGTCTTTTGAAAACAAAAGAGAGCTAACAACTAATCACTTAGTTAAACACAAATCCAAACTAGTTAGATGTGCTAGATACTTCTCATTATATCTAGTATCACAATCATGGATGGTATCTCGAGCTTCTACTTCCATCAAAACCATGCTCTCTACAAAGTTTGCCACCTTTTCAACATCCTGGTCTTCTACTGCTTTCAGTGCACTCCAGAGTATATGCTAGCAGTTATAGGTCTAACCCACCTTTTCCTTTTGTTATCCATTATTGTTGAGAAATGAAGGAATACTGTTTGTTTTTTCATCGAGGAATGTTGCTCCTTCTTCTCTCAACTCCTCTAGATATTCTTTGTGAGCCTTTATCAAATATTCATAGTTTTGTATATCACTAGGCTATCTCTCTGATAGTTCTAATACTTAATATAAGTACAGATCCAATAGCCAACAAGATGAGAGGGGGGGGGGTGAATCATACAAACTTAATCTTCTATAAAAACATCAGATTCAACCTTGGTAACATATACTTTAGTAATATAACCAAAACTGTTAAACATGCAAACTCAAAAGCATATAACATCATAAACCTCATAACACTAGATTTAACATGGAAACCCAAATAGGGAAAAACCACTGTGGGATTTTGGACCCACTAAGAAATATACTCTTCTAGAGTATGCTTGGTTAAAAGAAAATCCTATTAAAGATTACAAACACACTACTAGATGTGACCCGGTTAAGGGATTTCCCTCAGATCTGTTACGATCTTCACCTTGTTAGAAGTGACCTTGTTAAAGGATTTCAAACACTCAATCAGAATGTCACCTTGCTAGAGGGTTTTACAAATAAGACTGTTAAGTCCACTCGGTTAAGAGATTTTCTGTCACTTCACAAAATAACAGTAATAAAAATCTATCTGCAACTTCACATCTAAAATGCTAAAGAAGATTCTTATTTGTTCAATACAATCTAGACATAGAACTAATCTTGTCCATCTATTGGGTTTCTATACTCTGTTATTCAAACAAGTCTTCAAGCTTTTGTGCTTGGTAATCACTATGTAGCATCCCTGTGCATACACTTGCTCGCATACATTGTTTATCAATAGTTTCCTCTTTATAAACAATTAGCTAACCACTTAATCTCCTTGATCACATTTCCCATGATCAATCATAGCCATCAGATCTTCATTCTTGTCCATGTTCAATGCATCTTTCAATCTGAAAACATTTTACCCCGCCTAGGAACTTGCATACATTTCTTGGAACTTGTGCCAGGGTATTGTGGTTCAATCTAGACTGTAGATCTTCATGTCGACTTTCCTTTGCCATAGATTCATTAACAAACTATATTTACAGCATACCAATCATTTAATCAGTTCCAGCTCATCAGCTTCTTACATTAAATAACACATGTAACCATTTAATGCATTCTATTATAGCTCGGTTACAACTCGGTTATAACTCAGTAAATACTAAACTTCACTCGATAGAGATTGCACCTTCATTAACCGATAGCGATAACCTTAGGGTTTACCAACTAGGTTCCTTAGGGTTTACTGACTAGGTTCCTTAGGGTTTACCAACTAGGTTCTTTGCTTGATAACATAGTATAGTATTAACCTTACAATTTACAACATATGTATGATGTTAAAACAATCTAAACATCATGATCTCATCATTGTTTGACTCAATAATAGTTGCCCATTGAATACCTTATTCATCCTATTATTCATCATAATCCTTCATGTGTCTTTTACCGACATCTTTATATTCTTCAAATCATACTTCTCAAGATATGGCAACATCATATTGAATTAGAAAATCAATTTCTTGACATCAATGAGAAAATAATAATATCAAGATAGTAAACATCCTTAATCAGTTATATCCATAATCATCAACAACCTTCTCAATATCCTTATTGAAATGTCAACAATCTCCCATTTTTTGTTATAATGCTATATTGCCAACAATCTCCCCATTGATGGAAAAACCAATTGATTTGACCTTAAAAGATTTGGATTGCTATGATTCTGAAATGTTGAAATGCTTTCCCCCATACATTAGACTTCTCCTATTTTCTCAGTCTTCTTTCCAAACTTCAATCTTCTCCCCTTTCTCAGTTTTCTCCCCCTTTGACAACAATGCCAAAAAGTAAAGAACTAAAACATAATTCCTACCTGTATGAAGTGATTTCCTACTGTAATGTGTCAATTTAGTCTTGGTCAGAGCATTTTGTCTTCAATTCTTGTTCCCTGTATTGGTTTCCTGTAATATTTCATGTACACCTTTAGAAAACATCCTAAAGTGTGAAATGTAGCATCAACTCCTAAAAGATATTTGATAGAGTCATCGAATTGATGCTTTCACCGAACTCGGTCAGTGAGTAGAGGATAGGGGTAGGACCCCTAACTTACTTCTGAGATATTCAAAAGTGTCCCTTGGTAGTGGCTTGGTGAAGATATCTACTATTTGTTGCTTTGTGCTTACATACTCCAACACCACTTTCTTCTCTTGAGCTTCTTCTCTAAGATAATGATATTTGATAGAGATGTGCTTTGTCTTAGAGTGCATAACAGGATTCTTTGAAATGTTAATGGCACTAGTATTGTCACAGAATATAGTTACTAGCTCAGTAACTTTCTCATTTATACCTTCCAATAGTTGTTTGATCCATGCAATGTTGGTACAATTCAATGTTACAACAACGTATTCAGCTCCTGTTGTTGACTGTGAAACACATCCTTGTTTCTTGCTAAGCCAACTCACTAGTCTTTTCCTAAAAAGAAAGCTCCTCCACTTGTGCTTTTTCTGTCATCAATGCTGCCTACCCAATCAGCATCAATATAAACTTTTAAATCAAAATCATTTCCTTTCTGATATACTAAGCCATAATCCTCTGTGCCTTTCAAGTATCTAAAAATTCTTTTGATTGTTGTCATGTGTGTGTCCTTAGGATCTACAAAGAATCTTGCAATTATACCTACTACATGTGCTATGTTTGGTCTATTGTGAAAAACATATTGTAGCTTTCCAATCAAGGATTGGTAAAGTGTCTCATCAACAGATGCAGATTCATCATTCTTTGATAATTTATAGTTGGTAGTCATAGGAGTACTTACTAGTTTTGAATCCTCCATTCCAAATTTCTTCAAGATTTCCTTTATGTACTTAGATTGAGTAATGAAAATCTCATTTTTCATTTGCAGTATCTGTAAACCTATAAAATACTTTATCTCCCCAATTAATGACATCTCAAATTCTTTGCTCATTTCATTTCCAAAGTTCTTGTATAAAGAGTCATTTCCACAAAATATAATATCATCAACAAATATGGCTGAGATCAGTATTCCATTTTCATCATTCTTCATGTACATATTGATGTTCTCACTTGTTTTTATAAAACCAATCTTAATCAAATAAGAGTGCAATCTTTCATACCATGCTCTAGGTGCTTGTTTCAAACCATATAAAGCTTTGTTCAATTTACATACCTGATCTTTTTCCTTGTCTTCAACAAATCCTTCAGGTTGTTCAATAAAAACTTCTTCTTCTAATATTCCATTCAAAAGTGTAGATTTTACATCCATTTGATATACCTTGAAGTTTTTGAAAGAATCATATGCCAACAATGTTCTTACTCCTTCAAGTCTAGCAACAGGTGCAAAAGTTTCACCATAATCAATTCCTTCTTCTTGAGCATAACCTTTGCAAACTAGTCTTGCTTTGTTTTGAATGACCTATCCTTTTTCATTTAGCTTGTTTCTGAAGATCCACTTAGTACCGATTATATTTTTGTCCTTTGGTCTTGGGATTAGTGTCCATGTGTCATTCTTCTTGATTTGATCAATCTCTTCTGTCATAGCATTTATCCAATCTTCACTGTTAAATGCCTCTTTCACTATTCTCAGTTCAAATTCAGATATCAAACATGTGTTCTGTCTTAGTTTGTTCCTTGTCATCACTGGATCATCCTTATCTCCTCTAATCTGACTTGGTGCATGATGTCTTCTGACATACTTGGCTAATATAGGCTCGATAGGCTCTATATGATCTTCTTCATCACTCGGTAACTGGATATTCTCTTCATTTTCTTCAACAGTCTTCTCAGTAAGACTTCTCAGTTGAACATAGACAAATTCATCATAGTCTTCTGATTCCTTGTAATTTCCTTCATCATTTCTTTCTACAAATTCTTCAATTTTCACATTTGTACTTTCTACTATTTTGTTAGATGATTTGATCAGACATTTAAATGCTTTGCTTCTAGAAGAATAACCTATAAATGTTCCTTCTTCACTCTTCTGATCAAGCTTTCCATTTCTATCATCTTTGTGAACATAGCATCTACTTCCAAAGAGTTTAAAATAACTTACATTAGGTTTCTTATCATACCAGATTTCATATGGTGTCTTCAAATTACCTTTCTTCAATTGTACTTGGTTCAGGATGTAAACTGTAGTGCTTATTGCTTCTCTCTAAAATGTTTGTGGCACTTTCTTTTCAATCATTAGTGTTCTAGCACAATCCACAATAGATCTATTTCTTCTCTTAGCTATTCCATTCTATTGTGGAGTTCTCAGTGTAGAGACTTGTCTTTTAATACCATGATCATTGTAGAATAAGTTGAATTCATCAGATGTGAACTCTCCTCCTCTATCTGATCTAAGACATTTTAGTTGTCTTCCTTTTTCATTTTCAACTCTTTCCTTGTACCATTTAAACATTTGAAAAGCTTCTGATTTTTCTTTTAAAAACATTATTGACATCATCCTTGAATAGTCATCCACAAATAATATGAAATATTTATCACCATAATAACTTTGAACTTTCATAGGACCACAAAGATTAGTGTGCCCTAGATCTAAAATTACCTTAGAAGTGTAAGACTTACTTGTAAAGCTTGATCTTGTCATCTTACCCATCTGGCATCCTTAGCACATAGCATTCTCAGGTTTTTCAAGACTTGGTAAACCTCTTACTTGGTGCTTCTTGCTTATTTTGATCAGATTATCAAAATTTACATGACAAAACCTTTTATGCCATAACCAGGTATCATCTATCTTTGCATACAAACACTTGTTATGAGTTGAGTCAAGGTGAAATGTGTTACCTATTGTTTGTGTCCTAGTAGTAGCTAACTTTCCATTCTTGTCATGAACTTTGACAATTCCTTTCTGAAATTCTATTTGGTAACCTATGTTGTTTAGCTGTGCTACACTCAACAAATTGTATTTCAAACCTTCAACCCAATAAAAATCATTGCATCTTGCATTGTAAGGAAGTGTTATAGATCCTTTACCTTTCATCGAACATGGTGCATCATTACCAAATCTAACATAACCTCCATCATAATCTTCTAATATAACAAACTTGTGTTTATCTCTTGCCATATAATGTGAGTATCCACTATCTATGATCCAAGAATCATTAGTGTTTATGTGAGATATTAGGGCTTTTTCTTCATACCTTTCTTCATCTGATCCATCTTTGATAGCCACATAAACTACTTCCTCTATATTAGTTTCATCTGATTTATCATCATTGGATTCCTCATCAGCTAGTAAGCATGTCTTTCTGTCTCTTCTTCTGAAGTCTCGGTGTCCTCTGTAATGATTATCTTTCTGTCTGTCATCTCAGTAATCTCTCTTTTTATTACAATCTTTGTCAGGATAGTTAGAAACTATATGTCCTATCTTATCACAATTGAAACATTTCAAAGGTAGTTTTCCTTTATACTTACCTTCGCCTCTTGGTAACCTTTTGGCTAATAGTGCTTCAAACTCTTCTTGCTTTCTGATTTCCTCATACAGTTTGTGTACTTCTTCCATGATCTTTCAAAATCTTTCACTTGCTCCACTGTGATCTCCTTCAGATTACTTATACTTTCTTTCATTGAAATCATTAGATTCATCAAGATGAAAAGAACTAAATGCAGATTCAACTTTATTTACTGAAGATCCACTGTTATCAAAGTTACTTAACTCAAATGCATGTAGCTTACCAATAGTATCATCTAAAGAACTTGGCATATTAGGTATAGACCTGAATTCATTGATTGTAGAGACTCAGATTGCATAAGCCAGTAGAAGGGTTCTTAACAACTTACTTGTTATATCCTTTTCTTCAATAGTTCCACCTGCTCCTTTGATTTGATTGACAATCTCCTTTAGTCTTGTACTATATTGAGTTATGTTTTCACCTTCATTCATCCTCATGGATTCAATTTGTCCTCTTAGACTATCTACTTTTGCTCTTTGAACATGTCCATGTCCTCCATATACTGATATGAGCTTATCCCACATTGCCTTTGCATCATTCCAGCCTTCTAGATCATTAAACTCTGAATCAGTCAATGCAGATGTTATTTCAATCATTGCTTGGATATGTTCTTTCTTTGCCTTTATCTCTTCCATAGTCAATGGATAGGTGCTCAGTGTAACAAAATCATTCTCTAGATAGTATACAGCATATTCTCCAACTCTTGATAGATGCAGCTTCATCCTTTTCTGCCATGTAGAGAAACTTGACTTGTTCAACTTCAGTGCATCCCTCTTATACATCTTTGGATCTTTAACTCAAGTGCCTTTAAACTTTTCTTCTAGAGTCCAAAGCTCTGATACCAATTGATAGTTCTAATACTTAATATAAGTACAGATCCAATAGCCAACAAGATGAGAGGGGGGGGGGGGGGGGGTGAATCATACAAACTTAATCTTCTATAAAAACATCAGATTCAACCTCGGTAACATATACATGCAAACTCAAAAGAATATAAACATCATAAACCTCATAACACTAGATTTAACATGGAAACCCAAATAGGGAAAAACCACTGTGGGATTTTGGACCCACTAAGAAATATACTCTTTTAGTGTATGCTTGGTTAAAAGCAAATCCTGTTAAAGATTAGAAACACACTACTAGATATTTCTCTCAGATCTATTAGGATCTTCACCTTGCTAGAAGTGACCTTGTTAAAGGATTTCAAACACTCGATCAGAATGTCACCTTGCGAGAGGTTTTTACAAATAAGACTATTAAGTCCACTCAGTTAAGAGATTTTCTATCACTTTCACAAAATAACAGTAATAAAAATATATCTGCAACTTCACATCTAAAATGCTAAAGCAGATTCTTATTTGTTCAATACAATCTAGACATAGAACTAATCTTGTACATCTGTTGGGTTTCTATACTCTGTTATTCAAACATGTCTTCAAGCTTTTGTGCTTGGTAATCACTATGTAGCATCGCTGTGCATACACTTGCCTGCATACATTGTTTATCAACATTTTCCTATTTATAAACAATTAGCTAACCGCTTAATCTCCTTGATCACATTTCCCATGATCAATCATAGCCATCCGATCTTCATTCTTGTCTAGGTTCAATGCATCTTTCGATCTGAAAACATTTTACCCCACCTAGGAACTTGCATACATTTCTTGGAACTTGTGCTAGGGTATTGCGGTTCAATCTGAACTGTAGATCTTCATGCCGACTTTCCTTTGCCATAGATTCATTAACAAACTATATTTATGACATACCAATCATTTAATTAGTTCTGGATCATTAGATTCCTTCATTAAATAATGCATGTAACCATTTAATGCATTCTGTTATAGCTCGGTTACAACTCGGTTATAACTCGGTAAATACTAAACTTCACTCGGTAGACATTCTGCCTTCATTAACCAATAGCGATAACCTTAGGGTTTTTCGACTAGGTTCCTTAGGGTTTACTGACTAGGTTCTTTGCTTGATAACATAGTATAGTATTAACCTTACAATTTACAACATATGTATGATGTTAAAACAATCTAAACATCATGATCTCATCATTGTCTTACTCAGTAATAGTTTCCCATTGAATACCTTATTCATCTTCTTATTCATCATAATCCTTCCTGTGTCTTTTACCAACATCTTTATATTCTTCAAATCATACTTCTCAAGATATGGCAACATCATACTAAATTAGAAAATCAATTTCTTGACATCAGTGACAAAATAATAATATTAGGATAGTAAACATCCTTAATCAGTTATATCCATAATCATAAACAACCTTCTCAATATCCTTATTGAAATGTCAACAATCTCCCATTGTCTGTTATAATGCTATATTGCCAACAATCTCATAGTTTTGTATATCACTAGGTTGTTTCTCATCCCTATTTTGTAGTTCCAGGATTTTCTCATGTAGCTTCTTATCCAACCGCTCATGTTCTTCTATGACAATGTGGTTCTTGTTGTATGTATCCCAATATTTATCCATCCATGCCATCATATTAGTGAGTCTTTTATGAATCAGGGCTACCATTGATAGTTTTGTTCCTTAAATTGATCAATCTTGGTTTGGGGTTGGGAAGATTCACCATGTATTAAAAATCTTTGTGGCTCCCCTTGTTTTGTCATTTCTATAAGTCGATCGAACTGTGTTCTCGGTTTTACAATTTCAAGCTTATTTTATTGGTTTTCTTTCACCCAAAATTTAATTTGTGCTTTGTTCAATTTGGCTATGTTTACCCCTAAACCTCCTGTCATCATGGGGTCTACCTCTCTAACCTATAAGGTCATAATGTTCCCGAAGGCCTTCTGAGTATCAATAACCATAGGCTTTTTGCTTGGAAGATATAGTGACCATATTTGCATGGCATTCTTGTTAGGGTTATATAGTGGTCCCATATACACTTGGGTCACACCCTCAAGAGATAATTTGTGCTTGGCACCAACATCATGGAGAAAACTGTCAAAGATCAAGGATGAATTCATATCTGACCCAAGAAAAATCAAAACACCTGCATCCTTTAGAAGCTTCCTCCCCTTTTCAAGAGTCACTAGAGCTATTTCTTGTGCTACTTTATTTTCTAAGGTGACCGATAATTGCCTTTCATTGGAGTTATTGACCTCATTGACATTTTCTCTAATTGCTTTCCCTTTTATCCTATATAAAAATGACATGAATTTAGGAGATGCTATGATATCATCATCAAATATCAGAGTTGTTGGTATTATGGATGTGTTGCATTGGTTTTGTCATTGGTGTCAACACTTATCAACACTTATCCTTCTGGAGATCTTTGGTTATGTTCACCGACAAGTTCAGTGACTTATGCACAGTCACCAATATTTGGTTCACCGATAGGTTATATTGTTCATCAGCACTGAGGATGACTTGTTATCATGTAGAGATCACTTGGTTATGTTGAAGACATGGTTTGGACACTTGGTTTTGGTATTTTGGCTATTGGTCTAATCGGGATGACATATTTTTTGTTACCAGCAAATTGGTCTAGGTTATGGACCGACATGCATTATCCATTCTAGATTAGTACAACACGTTATGGAGATGATTTAATCAATTAGTATTGTTGTAATTGCATTGAGCCGACATGATGCATCACATCTTGACTTATTTGTAATTGATTTTATTGTAATATTCTGTATTAGTCAACCTACACATTTGGTCTTAGGTTTTGGTATATATGTAAGATCTCAATTTTGAGATGTAAGGTGTGATGTGTAAGGTTATGGTATTGTAACATGGTATGTGCGAATATAGAAGATCATATGAGCAGACCATAGAGAAGGTGATTGTAGTCACATAAATCTATCCAGTTTAATTAAATCAATATTCGCTATTTATTTGATTAAAAATCCACTAGCCATCAGTTAATTAAATTAATATTTAATTAGTTCATCTTCAAACATTCTCCTACTAATTAAATAAATTATTCAATTTATTTTAATTAATTCATTAAACTAAATTCACAATCAATTAAATGAATAAATCCTATTTATTTCATTTAATCCCCTTTCTTCTTTTAAATAAATTAAATAAAACATTTATTTAAATCATTAAAATCCCCCCCACTTGCATTCTCCTAAAAATGCAAGTTGCACCTATTTGTTGAAATAAATGATTTTTATTTTATTAAAAATCTTATTTTCCCTCACCCACCAAACCCACTTGCAATCCTAATCCCCTTCTAGATTCTTCTAAACCCGTTCCTAATTAGCCTAATCCATCCCCTAATTATTGTCACATTCCTAAGCAACTTCTCAAAGACTCCAAATTCTTTGAAAAGTATTTAATGTTTTATGTGTCCAACAAGATAACCCCTAAAGTCTTCCAAACCACTAATGGCTCTTACATGACCATTTATGGTTAAATCCAATTGCACCTATGGTTAGGGACTTTGACCCCTAACTCAACCCTCATGTGACCCATGTGTCTTCTCAAGCATTTAATTCTTTGACCATGGTTATCCTCACTAACTCTTGCACAAGAGTTTATCCATTGGATAAAAGCATTATTCTTTGAATAATGAATTTATTCACTCAACTCAACATTAGCCTTATCTCCCAAGTTAACCCTCAGGTCATGTCAAGCATTTAATGCTTCTTCCCTCTCCTCTCAACCCATCTCATGTTGACACTTGTCATCATGGGATTGGGTTGAGAGCCCTCTCATGGATTGAATATCATTCAATCCTGACCCTTGTTGAGATTACTCAATCTCAACCCTCCATTGCTCCATTTTTTCTATAAATAGAGCCCATTTCTTCATAATCTAGATCCTGAAAACTTGTTTGCATTTACATTATAGTCATTTTTAGAGAGTATTTAGCATAAATCATTAATATATTGTTATTTTGGATTAAAATAAACCATTTCCATTCTATATCATCTAATATTAGCTTTTTGTTTACACTTGCATTGCATAAGTAAATCATTTTTCATCTTGAAGCTCCATAAGGAATCCATAGTGCAAAAAGCTGCTGAGAGCTACACTTATTTGGAGCTTGGAGAGGAGAGGAACAAGGGAGGAAGAGCTACAAGAATGGTAGACGACATTTGGAGATGTCTTCTTGCATTCATTTTCATAGTTAAATGTTTTACTCTGTTTTTAGTGTCTCTCTTGGTATGCCTATTTAGACTAGTTTTTGGTTGATTAACACTAACATTTCTCTTGGTTTCTTGTGTTTTCTTGTGTTATACGACCATAGATTCTTGTCCAAACATCTCCCATTTTGTAGAGCATCAGTGATTATTAGATATTAACTAGTACTGAATCCAGCATTGGAGATGCTACTTTGAGGAGTACATTATCATTGGATTTAATCATCTAATTGTAGTCAGTGTGACTCTTATTTTGTGATTGAGCAGTGAGCTCTAGGCGGTTGGCCTTTCTACATGTGCAGACCCCATTTGTACACACATACTATCTGTAGTAGTATCATCTGATTGTAGGTAAGGTTTCCCACCGTGTTTTTCCCCTTACAGGGTTTCCCCATACAAATCTCTATGCTATGTGTTGTGGATGTTGTTTCTCTTTCTGTTTCATGCATTAAGTTTCACCGGTATTGATATTTATTGTTAATCTATTAATCGACATTAAGTTTGGTTTACCAGTATTATGTATCAAGTTTGATTAAGTTATATCTATATTGAAATTAATAGACATCTGATTCATGCCCCCCCCCTCTTAGTTGCATCCGGGTCCTAACAATTGGTATCAGAGATTAGTCCTCTTTTTGCAGAAGTTTAACAACTTGAGGAGATTCTATGGCAACTAACTTTTTCAGGAAGAATAGTTTGAAACTTGATGGAACTAACTATGGTATATGGAAGATTAGAATGGAGACACATCTGAATTGCATTAGAAAAGACATATGGGATGTTACAAAGAATGGCTATGTTGGTCCTACACCGAATCAACCTAATCCACCAACTTTGGGTAAGGATCAAGAGAATGATTATAAAGAAAGGGAAGCACTCTTGAGCACCTTATCTGATTAGCAAATCATGGGATTATCAGATCGATCTAGAACTAAAGCTATTTGGGATAATTTGGAGACATTGAACGAAGGAGATACCACTGTCAAAACTGTAAAACTAGAATGCTTCTGGGTCAGGTATGAAAATTTTAAAATGGAAGAAGATGAAAGAATTTTTGCTTTTATGGAAAGGGTTAATGAAATTGTTTTGGGAATACAATGTTGTGGAGGTTCCTTAAGTGAAGATGAAATTGTTTCTAAATTTTTGAGATCATTGCCACCAGCATACAAAATGACAGTAACTTCTATTAATGAGTTGAGAACAATGCCTAATACATCAGTATCTAGGGATACCTTGGTTGGAAAACTTTCAGCATTTGAGCTTGAGGATTTTGGTCCAGTTGCTATAATTAAGATAGATTTAGCCTTCAAAGCATCATCATCTACATCATCATCATCATCATCATCATTTGATAAATCTGATTGGAAAGCACTTTATGCAAGAGAACTGGAAGATATCAGGAAGGAAAATGAAGAACTAGAAGAACTTGAAGCACTATTTGCAAAGAAAATACCTAAAGGTCCTATTGGAAGTAAGTATGAAGGTAAAGCACCATTTAAATGTTTTAACTACAGTAAAGTTGGTCATATGGCATCTAGATGTCTTGACAAACATGCAAAATTGAGAGAAAAAGCTAAAAGAACATACAAGCCTAACCCTAAATATCAGAGATACAAATTTAAGAAGAATAGAGACAAATCATGTTACTATGTTGATGAAGGAGTTACTGATGATTCTGATGAAGAACCGATAGAAAATGGATGGGATTTTGTTGCAATAACAGAAGATCAAACGACACCTACTGTTCCAGCTGTAGAGCAGGCCCTAGTAGCTAAAATCAAAGAAAAGGATGAATGGATTATAGATTCCAGATGTTCACATCATATGACTAGTGATAAAAGTAAATTCTTATCTTTTCAAGAATACAATGGATTTCTAGTGAGATTTGGGGATTACAAAGCTTGTTTGATCAGAGGAAAAGGCACTATATCTTTTGATGGTAAGCACAATACTGACAACGTTTATTATGTTGAAGGTTTGAAGCATAATATTTTGAGTGTTGGTCAATTAGTTGAAAAAGGATTTCAGTTACAATTCAAGAATGACAAATGCAAAATCATGAATAGAACTAGTTTGGAGATTGCAACCAGTAATCAGACTAGAGGTAATATCTTTCATTTGAATAAAAATGAAAAGACATGCTTGATTGAACATATTGATGAAAGTTGGTTATGGCATAATAGACTCTGTCATGTGAATTTTGATTGCATTATAATGATTAGTTCATCTAAGGCAGTAAGGGATTTACCTAAGATTGTAAAACCTCTTAATCCAGTATGTAAGGAATGTCAAATGGGAAAGCAAGTTAGAACAACTTTTAAGAGTATTTCTGAGAAAACCAATGATGTTCTTGATTTAATTCATGCTGACTTGTGTGGTCTGGCAAGAATAAGAAGTCTACAGGGAGATAGATACTTTATGCTAATCATTGATGATTATTCTAGAATGTGTCGGGTTACTTTTCTTAGGGAGAAATCAGAAGCTTTTGGGAAATTTAAATTATTCAAGGCACTAGTAGAGAATGAAACTAGTAAGAAAATCAAATGTTTAAGATCAGATCAAAGAGGTGAATTTACATCTAAGGAGTTCAATACATTTTGTGAAGTGAATGGAATCAGAAGACAACTATTAGCACCCTGAACACCTCAGAAAAATGGAGTTGTGGAAAGAAAGAATGGAACTATTTTGGATGCATCTAGAAGCATGATATCAGAAGTAAATCTACCTCATGTGTATTGGAGAGAAGTAGTGAGTACATCGGTTTACACTTTCAGCAAAGTTCACATCAAAGGTGAAACCGATAAGACACCCTATGAATTATGGTTTGATAATATTCCTACTCTTAAATACTTCAGAATATTTGGAAGCAAATGTTACATTAGGAGAGATGAGTATATTGGTAAATTTGATCCTAGAAGTAATGAAGGTATATTTCTTGGTTATTCATCTAAGAGAAAAGCATATATATGTTTTAATAAAAGATTGCAGAAAATCATTGGGAGTGCAAATGTGAAGATAGATGAACACTTTAGAGAAAATTCAAGGTCTATAGATTCTGAACCAGTAGTTGAGATGATCACAAATGAACCTATATAGAGTGCACTAGTACAAAATGTTGATCCAGTCATACTGGCATCATCAGAGAAATCCATAGTGATTGAAGAACAGTAGTAAGTGAACACACCCAGGTATGTAAGACTAAATCACTCTAAAAGTCAGATAATTGGGAATAAGTATCAAGGATTTATGACAAGAGGAAGACTAGAAAATGAAGAGGTATGTTTAATTTCTCAAATTGAACCAGCATCTGTTATTGAGGCATGTGAAGATAAACATTAGATTAAAGCTATGGAAGATGAATTAGAACAAATTGAAAAGAACAATACATGGACATTGGTTCCCTGACCTAAAGACAAAAATGTAATTGAAACTAAATGTGTATTTAGAAATAAAATTAATGAAGATGGTAAGGTAATCAGAAACAAAGCAAGATTAGTGTGTAAAGAATATTCATAGAAAGAGGGAATTGACTACCATGAAACCTTTGCACCGGTAGCTAGAATTGAGGCAGTCAAATTATTTCTTGCATTTGCAGCACACAAGAACTATAAAGTATATCAAATGGATGTAAAATGTGCATTTTTGAATGGTCATCTTGAAGAGGAAGTTTACATTGAACAACCTGATGGATTTTCATTGACAAATGATAAAGATATGGTTTGCAGATTAAGGAAAGTTTTATATGGATTGAAGCAAGCTCCTAGAGCTTGGTATGATAGATTGGACAAATATCTTTTGAAGCTTGGTTACACTAAAGGTAATGCTGACATCAACTTATATTTCAAAGTGACTAGTGAAGACATATTGGTTATTGAATTTTTTGTTGATGACATTATTTTTGGAGGAGAAGATGGATTGTGTAAAGACTTTTCTAATAAGATGCAGGAAGAATTTGAAATGTCTATGATTGGGGAGATAAAATTATTTTTAGGATTATAGATTTCACATACTAATAAATGTATATTCATATATCAAACAAAGTACTTAAAGGAAGTACTAAAGAAATTTGGTATGGAAAACTCTAAATTGGTAGCTACTCCTATGACTACAACTGATAAATTGACATTGAAGGATGATTCAGCTCCTATTAATCTGATAAGATACAAATCTATAATTTGAGGTTTACTATATTTGACACAAACAAGACCTGATATAATGAATGCAGTGTGTATTGTTTCAAGATTTTAGAGTAATCCTAGAGAAAATCATGAATCAGCAGTGAAAAGGTTTTTCTAGTATCTACAAGGCACAACAAATCTTGGTTTATGGTATCCTAAAGATGAAAATTTTGATTTATGTGCATACATTGATGCTAATTGGGTAGGAGATGTAGATGATAGAAAGAGCACCACCAGTGGGGCATTCTTTCTTGGTAGTAGATTGATTTCATGGTTGAGCAAGAAACAGAGTTGTACATAATTATCAACAACAAGAATCATAATATGTTGCAGCAACAACTAATTGTACTTAGGTATTATGGATTAAGAAAATGTTGAAGGACATAAAGGTAAAATGCAAAGAACCTATAGTCATTTATTGTGATAATTCAGTAGCAATTGATATATATAAGAATATGGTATTTCAGTCTAAAACTAAACATGTTTCTATCAAATATAATTTTCAAAAAGAGAATGTTGAAGCAAAAGAAGTGAGATTGGTTTATGTGAATACTAAAGAGAAGATTGAAGATATCTTTACTAAGCCTTTGCCTAAGGAAACTTTTGAATATCTCAGAGAGAATCTTGGGGTTATACCCTCACCAGTAGAGACATAGAGAGCTGATGATTGGCATCCAACAGACATAATTTATAGAGAAACCTTTTTCCGGCTTTGATAGAGGAGAGATACTTCTCAGGGGGAGTAGTTGGTTATAACAGTTGGTATTTGTAATTGGTTCTATGAACTGGTTGTATATGGTATATGTATTGCCATGGCATTTGATGTCAAAGGGGGAGAGATATTTATGGAAAAACAACATTATCCTTTGGGGAGAGATTACTCATTGGGGGAGAGATATATACTCTCTGCATTAGTATTTTGATTTCTAGCATTGATCTATTATGGAGATTGGTGGTTTTTGATGAATAATAAGAGGGGGGGTGAATTAGTATGCCAAAAATCACTGCACTAAAACACTTAAACAGTCTAAAGATAAACTGATAAAACAGTTTAACAGACAGACTAGTTATCACACATGCAAACCGAAATGCAAATAAAGCATTCACCCACAAAAGCAATACAACCATAACACAACATATTGATGTGGAAACCCAAATGGGAAAAACCACGGTGAGATGGAACTCACAAGTCACTATCTGTAGAATAGAAATCAGACCGGTTAAGGTCAGACCAGTTAAGGTCTTACAATGTTCCTCACCAGAATAGATCCTGTTAGGAATCTCAATCTCTGTTAGGAGACAAGTCTGATTAAAGACTACCTTGCTAGAGGATTTTAGATTCATAGAGGTGAACCACCTTGTTAGAGGATTTAACAAAAGGCTTTTGGGCCTACCCGGTTAAGGGCTATAGACTTGTCAAAGATGTGAGTAATCAACAAGTGTTTGATCTATCTAATAGCACAGACTACTTGGTTAGATCCAGTATAGCTCACAGTTAATGCATTCCAGCATTACTTCAGTCTTCTATGTCTCTCACTCAGTTACAACTTGATCTTCTTAGATAAGATTGCTCTTACAACAACTCATCAACCACCTTAAACCCTAGCACAACATAAACCCTTTCAGCAACAACCTAAAAACCCTAGATATGATGTCCTTTTAAAGGAATTTGATTTCATGTTGGTCCAATAGGATTACATTACAATTTCCTAGGTTCAATGAATCTAGACATACTCAGTAACATGACACAAGAAGCACCGTTAGTGTGTCAGCACCGTCAAACAATCGGTGGATTGGTAACTCATCACAAAATGCCAGTTGGTAACTCATCATAGAGTATTACTGGTTCATACAAAATACCGGTTGCCAATTTGACAAAAATGAAGACTGGTAAGAATGTGTTATGTTTCTTTGCTCCCTCATACTGCTTGAGATCTACAAACCACTTGGGGTCAACATGCCACTTCAGAGCGGGAAACACATTTTGCAAAATCACAAATAGTCTAGAGACTAGAATACAACATACCGGTTGGAACAGATACCAGTTGAGCCCTAGCTCATACATATAAAGGGGATCTTAATGCAAGTGTGTGTCCATCAATGATAATCAAAACATAAACATCAAAAATGCCAACAATCTCCCCCTTTGGCATTGATGGCAACACTTAGGAAAATAAAATTTTGACATCTAAGTGTTTTACAACAAAAACATGCTATTAACAAAATTGCTCCCCCTAAGCATATACGCTATCCCTTAATCAATACAATGTATAGCAATTTTCCATATAGAGCATAAATATTGAGATATCAGAGCATAAAGCATATATCAAAATTTTAGAGCCAGATACTTCTCCATATTCTTCTCCAAAATAGATAGAGTAGTTCTCCCCCTTTTCCAACAATGACAAAGTACCGCTGAACAACCCTATTTCCATTTGATATTAAAATAATAAAATTTTATGACAACAAGGAATAATACTTGTCAAAAACTGATTTATAGTCCTGCAAAAATTGTTTCATTGATAGAGACTAGGACTCAAGTAGGGAGGTGGCCACTTCTTTCTCTGTTTGCATCTGGGAGACCTATTCTTCCATGGCATCAACTATGCTCATCTCCTACGTAACTGTCAAGGTATCTAGGTTCAGATAACACTTCTAAAGAATTTGAAGACATGGAAGTAAAACCAGTTGTAGCTCCTACAAATCTCTAGACTGTGTACTGATCTCTTGCTCCATTTTGGCTGACTGGATCTGAAACCGATGAACGGTTTACTCATATGTTGCAAAGGAATCATAAGGTGTCTTAAATGTGCTTAAGTAAGACTATAGGTCCCTTTGAAGCTTTTTCTTCTGGGCTACCACATCATCATAGAATAGATGAGGTTGATAGATTTTGCTTAGTAGCAGATTTCCCTCATCCAAAGCGTCCCTTATATCCTTTTGGCCTTTTAGTAGTTCAGACTAGAGTTCATTCAACTTCTTCACCAGAGCAATGTTAAGAGACTTTTGATGCTCTTTCTTGACATTTGCCTCAGTTGCTTCTTCTAGGCTCTGCACCTAATCATCCACTACAGTACATAGTAGCTTAAGCTGTGCTAGTGGTGATTTAGTGTTGGGAAGATTGGTACCAGGGATCAAACCGGTAAGGGTGTCTACAACCGCTTGAATTATATCTTGCTCCTTTTTCCTTTGAATGATTTCAAGGTGCTCTTGAGAAACCTTGATGCTCTACATCAGCTCCAATTCACTTGCAGATTGGAGATCGATAGGGCTGGTGATATCAGCCATTTTTGGCTTGACTCCTAGTTGCCTTCGGAGTCTCCATCTATGTGCTCTTCACCGCTTCTGTTGCATTGTCCACTTTGCTTTTCTCCGCTGCCTTGTCTGCTTTTCTTTTCTTCGCTACCTTGTCTTCTTCTTCCTTCTTCTTTTTCTCTGCTTCCTTCTTCTTTTCTTGTTCCTTGTCTTCTTCTTCTTTCTTTTTCCTCTCAGCTTCCTTCCTCTTCTCTTCTTCTTTCTCTTCCTCTTCCTTCTTCTTCTTTTCTTCTTCCTTTCGCTTTTCCTTTTCTTTATCTTCCTCTTCCTTCTTCTTCTTTTCTTCTTCCTTCTTCTTTTTTGCCTGTTCCTCAGCTGCTTCCTGTCTGTCCTCAGCTTGCTCACTGCCCTGTTCTTCCTATTGCACATGTTTTGTTCCCTCAGAAGGTATGTCCTGAGTGACATCTTCTATGTCCAAGGCATCAACATCAATAGTGTCGATTGGTTCTTCAACTGGGTTTCCTTCTTCATCAAAAACTTCATCCAGTTTGGATATAACCAGTTCTTTTTCCGCTTGCAGGTTGCCCATATGTGCTTTGTGAGCATGGATAGCATGATCCATATGCTGATGAGTGTCTTTTTCAAAATCATCAATTCTTCCCTCTAACAGCCAGAGTCTTCTTCTCCTTGTGAAGAAGAGTCCCTTATTTTGGTCCAAAACATCAAATAATTCTGAGTTTCAGAGGCTGGGAAAGTACTGTGCAAAGACTTTCTCCCTAATCTCCTGTTCTTTTTCTATGGCAATGCACCATTTATTATCTAATTCCTTATATAAGGAATCTAGTGTCTGAGATTTAATCTCTGATGGTGATCGGCCATTCTTACACAAATAAATAATAATTTCCTGTAGTACTTCTTCTTTCTCCTCATCACTAAAATCATCATAATAATCTACTAAATCATGAAGTAATTTTCTCCTAATATTCTTTACTATTCTTTGACAATGTGTCAAAGGTTTATATGAGGAGATATCGATATTTACCAGTGCAGACGTTGCCGGTTCATTCTTCTTCATCTTCTTCATCTGTCTAGCCTTCTTTGGCATCTCCTCAGACTCAGTCTCTTCAGAGTCTAGTTCATTTGACTTAGTCTTCCTTTTTATTTCAAAGACTTTTTCCGATGCCACTTCTGGTTTCTTCTTTGCAAGTGACCGCTTGGTCACACTTGGAGTTGCAATAGTAGCCAGTGCCAATGTTGTAGGCACTGCCTTTGCCTTCTTTGCTCTCGGTTCTTTTCCTTTCTTAACAGAGGGTTCCTCAATCGATGCAATCCTTTCCAGATAGGTTTCGGTCCTCTTTGCCTTAGGATCAAGAGGTGAGGCAATAAGGGTTGAGGCATACCCTTCCAACATATCATACATCACCTCATAGCCCATTGGCTCCACTTCTTCCATTCTAGGCTCAACAACCTCCATTAAGCATTTGTCCACCTGAATGGTGAAATAGATGTCATCTTCATATTTCTTGACGATATCACCTGAGATCCTCATCCTTTGGCTCAACTTTTGTATGAACTCATCAAAATACTTGTTCAGCATATCAGGGTAACCAGTTTTGATTGCTTGAATGCTTTCCTTGATCTGCTTGGTTACCTATTGGTTAGGAGACCACTGGACATCTCCTACTCTAGGAAAGTAGCCTTGGAAATAGAAGAACAACCCAACCAATAGTTGTCCGAACTTGAATCTCAGTGCATTATCTTGTTTGATCGACTTCAGATTAGACAGGAGTTGCCTCTGCATACCAGTGCACAAGTCAAATGATGCATCCTCTTTAATCATCTGGTAAAGTTAATTTTGCTAGTAGAGAATGTCCTGTAGCCTATCACCATGCAGGCATACTTAACAAGATCATCCTTGATGGAGTTGACTGTCATGCCTCATGAATCGCTCACTGAACTGGTGAGCTTTGACATTTCCATTTTGCTTATTGTCCTTAGGGCTGGCACTTCATCTGTGTTGCAAAAACTAGTTACTGCATGAATTGCCTATGGCATAATATCATGTGTCCTCTCCAGGTACATCTTATCACCATGGACTCTGCTCAAAATGATCCTAATATGATCCTCTATAAAGTCTTCTAGAAAGTATACAACATTATGGAGTTTCTTCTTCTCTAAGATACTATATTCTGGTTTGATTTTCTTGTCCTTTCCACAAAATAGACCTAGTTGGGAGTGGATGGCTAGAGACCCTAGGTCTTCTATCTTGCAATCAATATAGTCAGAAATTCCCTCTTCTACTATCACTCCAGCCAGAACTTGTGATAGGGCATTATACTCTAACTTCCTTTGAATGAAACTTTCAAACTCAATGGATGTACTAGAACTAGTATGAGATGCAGAAGCCATTGTAGAATATTTTAAGAACTTGAGGAATACATTTAAAATGTGAATTTAGGGCTTTCTAATTCACTCCACACTTTGTCAGTTTTTGAATCACCACTTTGTGTTCTCCACTTGACCGTTTCAAATTGAATTTGAATCTCCTTCACGATTTGTCAATCTCTTGAAATCTCACCTCAAATCACCTTTTCTTCACTCTGCTCTTTGAAAAGCTTTTCTTCACTTGAAAACAGATAGTGAGAAATGATTTGAAAAATGCTTTTATATATGTCTCTCACCTACCACCATTAATGCTCCTCTATTAGGACGTAAACCCTAATTTGCCTTTTTACCATTTCTGGTCTTCTGCCATGTGACAGGTATCACATACCGGTTAAGGTCTTTTACCAGTGTAAATCGGGGGTTTGAAAACATTTTGCCATTTTATTCCCCCTAAGCCTTTTGAAGCTTAGTTTGTCAGTTCCAATATTTCCACACTAGGTGCAGAAACCGGTTCCTCTTCCAACATTGTTGGTTTCTTCCTCCAGGTTTTGTTCATGTCTGCTTGAACTGTTTCAACATCAATTTCTCCTTCTGTAGTGACCAGTATATCATTAGATATACTATTTCTGCTTCTGCAGAATCTTACAATGTGACCCGGCTTGTTGCAGTGGTAGCAAACCAATCCAAGTGCTCTCCACGGTCCATTGTTCATGTTTCCATTCTTCCTTTTGCATGTTGCAGTAGTGCGACCATGACCATGACAGATCATCCAATTTTCTCTCCATCTGGTTGCCACTTGATGGCCACCACTTCTTGACTGATGATTGAAGATATTAAACTGGTTGTGGTTCCAGTTCACAAAAGGTTCAGGACTAATTCCTTGGGTCCTTTGAGGATATCTTCCAGTGTTATTCATCACAAGCCTACATTCAAATGTTCTATGCCTAGACTTGTTGCATGCATATCAATGACCATTGAACTGATTGGATCTAGGTACATTGTTAATAAAGTAAGGAAAATTATTGTAAGCTTTGCTCCTACATACATTGGTAGTGTGTCCTTCTTTAAGATAGTTAAAGCAAACAGGTTTGAATTTTTGCTTACCTTTTCCTTTGAATGTCAGTTTCTTCTTTGATGCTTCAGCATTTGTTCCTGAGGATCCTCCTTCCTCATGTCTAGAGAAACAAAGTCCATTAGTATTGTTTACTGGTCTAGATGACTCAAGCTTTTGCTCTAGCTTGACAATACTTTTGCTGAACTTAGTAAGTATTTCCTTTGACTCAGAGAGTTCTTTGGAAATAGTAGTATTTGTCTTCATTAGGCTTGCATTTTCAGAGATGGCTATGTTCAGTTCATCTTGTACTCCTTCTTTTTCCATTCTACTCTCATGAAGGCAAGTAGTTAGTGCACTAATCTCTTGTTTCAACTTGGAGATCTCATGATCTCTATCCTTCACTAGATCTTCAACTTTCCTCCTGTTCTCAAACTCTTGACTAAACTAGATAGTCAATCCTTCCAACGCCTTTCTCAGTGTGGAGTTTGATTCATTCAACTTATTTACTTCGACTATCATGGCTTCCATATCTACTTCATCTGTAGAACTATTTTCAGATAGCTCCATTAGCTTTTCTACATGTTCTCTCCTTTTTGCTTGAGATGCCTTGTATTTGACCATAAGATCATCATAGGCTTGCTCAGACTAAGTGAGCCATTGAGTAAGCTCCCTCAGAGTGTATTCCCCCATATCTCTTTCCATGTGGTTAAACTTATAGAAAGGTAGGCTCTGATACCAATTGATGAATACTAAGAGGGGGGGTGAATTAGTATGCTAAAAATCACTGCACTAAAACACTTAAATAGTCTGAAGATAAACCAGTAAAATAGTTTAACAGATAGACTGGTTATCACACATGCAAACCAAAATTCAAATAAAGCATTCACCCACAAAAGCAATACAACCATAACACAAGATATTTGATATGGAAACCCAAATGGAAAAAACCATGGTGAGATGGAACTCACAAGTCACTATCTGTAGAATAGAAACCAGATCGATTAAGGTCAGACCGATTAAGGTCTTACAATATTCTTCACTAGAACAGATCCTATTAGGAATCTCAATCTTTGTTAGGAGATAAGTCTGATTAAAGACTACCTTGCTAGAGGATTTTACATTCACAGAGGTGAACCACCTTATTAGAGGATTTAACAAAAGGCTTTTGGGCCTACCCGGTTAAGGGCTACAGACTTGTCAAAGATGTGAGAAATCAACAAGTGTTTGATCTATCTAATAGCACAGACTGCTTGGTTAGATCTAATATAGCTCACAGTTAATGCAGTCTAGCATTACTTCAGTCTTCTATGTCTCTCACTCAGTTACAACTTGATCTTCTCAGATAAGATTGCTCTTACAACAACTCATCAACAACCTTAAACCCTAGCACAACATAAACCCTTTCAACAACAACCTAAAAACCCTAGATATGATGTCCTTTTAAAGGAATCTGATTTCAAGTCCGTCCAATAGGATTACATTACAATTTCCAAGGTTCAATGAATCTAGACATACTCAGTAACACAACACAAGAAGCACCGTCAATGTGTTGGCATCGTCAAACAATCGGTGGATTGGTAACTCATCAGAAAATGTCGGTTGGTAACTCATCATAGAGTATTACCGATTCATACAAAATATCGGTTGCCAGTTTGACAAAAATGAAGATTGGTAAGAATGTGTTATGCCGCTTTGCTCCCTCATACCGCTTGAGATCTATGAACCGCTTGGGGTCAACATGCCGCTTCAGAGCGGGAAACACATTCTTCAAAATCACCAATAGTCTAGAGACTAGAATAAAACATACTGGTTGAGCTCTAGCTCATACATATAAAGGGGATCTTAGTGCAAGTGTATGTCCATCAATGACAATCACAACATAAACATAAAAAATGCCAACAGTTTTTGGTTTTTAACATTTTGTTTTGGCACTTAGATGTTTTTCCATCTTTGTGTTTCCATCAATGCCAAAGGGGGAGATTGTTGGTATTATGGATGTGTTGCATTGGTTTTGTCATTGATGTCAACACTTATCAACACTTATCCTTCTGGAGATCTTTGATTATGTTCATCGGCAAGTTCAGTGACTTATGCACAGTCACCGGTATTTAGTTCACTGGCAGATTATATTGTTCACCGGCACTGAGGATGACTTGTTATCATCTAGAGATCACTTGGTTATGTTGAAGACATGGTTTGGACACTTGGTTTTGGTATTTTGGTTATTGGTCTAATCGAGATGACATATTTGTTGTTACCGATAAATTGGTCTAGGTTATGGACTGGCATGCATTATCTATTCCAGATCAACATGAAATGTTATGGAGATGATTTAATCAATTGGTATTGTTGTAATTACATTGAGCTGACATGATGCATCGCATCTTGACTTATTTGTAATTGATTTTATTGTAATATTCTTTATTTGCTGACCTACACATTTGGTCTTAGGTTTTGGTATATATGTAAGATCTCAATTTTGAGATGTAAGGTGTGGTGTGTAAGGTTATGGTATTGTAACATGGTATGTGCAAACATAGAAGATTGTATGAGCAAACCATAGAGAAGGTGATTATCAGAGCTTAACCAGTACTAAATCCAACACTGGAGATGCTACTTTAATTAGTACATTATCATTGGATTTAATCATCCAATTGTAGTCAAAGTGACTCTAGTTTTGTGATTGAGGAATGAGATCTAGGCAGTTGGCCTTTTTGCATGTGCAGACGCTATTTGTACACACATACTATCTGCAATAGTATCATCTAATTGTGGGTAAGGTTTCCCACTATGGTTTTTCCCCTTACAGGGTTTCCACGTACAAATCTCTATGTTATGTGTTGTGGATGTCGTTTCTCTTTCTATTTCATGCATTAAGTTTCACCAATATTGATATTTACTGTTAATTTGTTAACCGGAATTAAGTTTGGTTTATTGATATTATGTATCAAGTTTTATTAAGTTATATCTAGGTTGAAATTAATAGACAACTGATTCATGCCCCCCCTCTCATTTGCCTTTGGGTCCTAACAAGATTTTCACATGCCAATTGCCTTGGATCATCTTCCACCAGGGCTCATTCATTAGGATCTCTTACTAGCGGCATGTGTTCCTCAATCACTATTTTAGAGATTTGTTCAAATGAGAGCTCATCCTCCTTTGATGATTCCTTATCCTCTAAAGATGATATGTTTAAAATCTTCTTCTCCTTATCCTTTTGTTCAACATCTCTATTGTGATCATATATAGCCACTTCAACATCATTTTGATCTAGATTTATTATCAAGTCATCTCTTAGATATGGGTTGTGTTCATAGGCACCTAGTTTCTGCCTTTTTCTCACCAAATGAATGTACCCCTCTAGGTCAAAGCCTTTTCTTGGTGCTCCCAATTTCATGTTATAATGGAACAATTTTTTCCATGAGAGCTCTTTCCCTTCTCTTCCATTTACAACAAATTCTCCTATGCATAGAGTCCTAGGTAGAAATGACTGCTTATCATGTGAAGCTAGATGCATAGAATTTGATTCCCCCAATTTTCTTATGATCTCTAGATAAGCTATCCTATTGGGAAATATTTTAGGCAACAATAGTGGGTCATCTTCACAACCATAAACCCTTATCATGGTTACATCAGAGAAATAGTACCAATCTCCCCAATTGTGTTTGATAGTTTCTGGTCCCCTAAAGTCTACAGGCCTCAAGAATCTCTTTACATCTTCTGAAAGTGAAGAGTGGTAAGGATAACTATAAAGCTTGTAAAGTGTTTTAACAAAATATTCTTCAAAATGAATGTAATTAGATCTAACAAATTTGTAATCCCATATTGAAGTCCATAATTGGACTGGTAGAGAATAGTTGTTATCATCATGTCTTCTTATCTTCATCTCTTCAGGCCATAGACCCATCTCATTCCCATAGAATAGCACCATATGATTAAGTAGGGAATAGTGCGAGAAGTGAATTTTTGCAAAGTCCCTCTGGATGGTTATGAGTCCAAGGACAAGTTGTTACGCCACAAATGTTCTATAGTCAAATTCTCTAGCTTTCTGCGATTGAATGTCTACTACAATGACCACAGATTCAATTCTCATGAAATCTGGAGTATTTAGCCCAAGTACTTGTCCTACTAAATAATATGTGTATTTGTAGTCATTGAATATATTTACATGAAATGTCAGACTTTACTCTATTTCCAATAGGATCTAAGGATTCAACAAATGAAATGGTAATCTCCACCTAGCATAAGTGGTATCCAAACTTTTGTATTCCTCTAACAAATTTTCAAGAATGATGTGATGGTCATAAACTCCAAGAAAATCGAAAACCTTGGAAATTGCTTCTCCTGACATGAAGAAACAAGAATTTCCATCTTAGTCACATATTGATCTTTTTTTTAGATTAAAATTTAGTGCTAACAATTATAGGAGATCAATATTAATGAAGACATTTGGGACTACAAGTTTTCCCAAACCTAACTGCCATGGATTGTAGATGGGTTCTGGTTTCTCTCATCTGTGATATTGAAACAAAAACAATTCATATCCCCTGATGGTTTTGTACACGTCTCCCACATCAGTATAATTATGCTCTAATTTCCACTCTGCAAATCTCTTAGGCTTTGGGGTGGAACCTAGAAGTTGATCTAGCAAGTCCTGATTTAGTTTTCTATCTTCATCCTTAGTTTTAGGACTTGTCTCACCTATTTTTTATTTATTTCCCTTACCCTTGCTTGTTTCCCCTCTCTATCTCTTTGCAGCAGCACTAGGGTTTTCCATTTCACAAGCAATTTAATAGACTATTCAAAACAATAATAGGGGAATCAATCAGAGTACTTACTCACCGCTGTCCAATGTGCCTTCAACCTACCTCAATATCATCTCAAAGTCTTTGTAATTTTGAATGCAACGTTCTCCTGAATACACTTCTTAGAAAGCATCTTTCGTACAACAATAAATGTGCCTTAACTCTATGAATCAATGTGCCATCTTTTTAAAATTTGAATTTTCTAATGATGTAGGACATTAGCTTAACTCCTTCCATCAATGCTCCAAATTTGGTGCTTTTCTGACAAACTAGTTGCGATAGATAAATATGGTTATATTAGTAACCATCTACCTCTTGTGTCTTTTCGGCTTGAGATATCCCATCAAGTATTCTTCAATTTCTTTTATTTTTTATCTGTCTAGATCTATAATGTCTCGATCGGTGTCCATCGACATTGTTTTAACTACTGGCATACCCAAAGTTCATTTTCTTGATACTACAAGTTATTTCGTTAAGGGTTTATCCTTCTCCCATCTACTATCTATGTGTGTGAAAAAGTGGAATAAGTATCTGCAAGCTATAAGACACAACACTTCAATTAAATCATTACATGTATGGTTAGACAGATATAAGCACAGTTAATAAAAACCATAACAAATCGACCAATTGCCTTCTAAAAGATGCGAGTATAAGATTGCTCTCAGATTTGTATAAGCAATACTAGTGACTAGACTATACCAAGACAAAGGATTTAATATATATGAGCATGATATTAAGCTAAATGGATGCAAGATTGATGAAGGATTCAAGCAATAAGGATTTAAGCAACATGGATGAACTAAATATGGAAAAAACTAAACTAAGATGCAAATAATCTCAAAATGCAAGCACAATATATTCAATGACTCCAGAGGAAAAAGTGTATAATAACAAATCTCTAGGGTGTTTTGTGGTGTAGGGGAACCTCATCAAACCCTTCAAGATGACATGATAGACTCTGATAAGGGAGGATAAGGTATTAACAATGTCATTAGGATATTTTATATAGGTTTTTAATCATGCATTATATGTTTGTAATAATGAATCCCATCTTGTGAGCCAAACTCCTATTTTCGCTTTTCTATGAGCCAATTAGGAATTTTGGACAATAGGGATCCAATTTTTTGGTTTTGAATGTTTTAAGATATTTTAGGAGGGGTTGAACTTGACCCAAGGCATTAGGAAGCGAAAGATGACATTTTGACAACTTTTGCAAAAGTTGTCATGAGCAACTTTTATGCACTTTTTGTATTTTGTAATTTGAAACTTCTCCAATGTCTCTAACCTCTTGATTTTTTGTTGAGAGTAGTTGAGAAATGGTTTATACACCTTGAGGATCCAATTTCCAAGGGGGTGATTGTACGAAGAAGAGCTTTGATGTAAACAAACCAATAAAATTCTAAGTTCTCCTGCAATTCTAGAGTTTTGGTCCGTGGTACAGTTCTGTATGAATTGGGATCTATTCCCAATGATGTGATTTGAATTTAGAGGAGAGTTGAATCTATTTTTATTTGGAGTCTTGATTATGTGTGCTGCTCCTAATATTGAAGTTTTGCTGTAGGTACCCAGAAAACTAGGTTTTACCTTGGGTTTTTTCCTCATTCATGGCCATATCTTGCACTTTACCAATCTGAGACTCATGGGATTTGGTGAAAGGAAAGTATGGTCAATTTATTTTATAGTTCTTAGATTGTTTTCCAGGAGGAGAAAGGGAGAGAAGTGTTTGAAGTGACCCTAGGTAGACATCTCTATGTGGCTACTTAGATCTTGAACAAACAAAATCACCTTGTGTGCAAATGGCAATGCTTCTAGGAATGTAACCCTAGAATTCCTGTTGATTTATGTTTCCCAACATTCCCATGGAATTTCAACCCACTGGTTCATTCATCTAAGTATAGTTGTTTCACAAAAGAGACCTAATTAGCCCTTTTAGGACAGTCAAATTCCTACTGGCAAAGACCTTTATTTTCTAGACCTTGACCCTTCCTTTTTGGGACTTGTATAACTTCCAAAAGGGTATTTTAATCCATAATTTTTTTACCAAGGTGTTTGGGAAAATCTGAACTCAAGGTCCCTTTACCCGCTAAATAGGGCTACAAGCGACTAGGCCTAATTGAGGAAGTTTCTTAAGGAATGGGTATGAACTCTTGTCACCGGTGCTTTGTTTGAACTTGGGGAGTTTTGTATGACCAAAAACTGGTGTAGAAATGATTTCTAACCCTTGGGGGTACCATGGAGTGTGTTGTAGCAAGATACCCCTTATTGAGTAAGAGAGGGTCTTAGAGATGTTGAGAAGATTGTACTAAAGTTGTAGAGCCTTGCCATGATAGTATCCCATCCATGTGTTAAGGGGTCAGTGTCATACATTTGGAGGTGATTGGAAGGTAACAAGGAGGGCTCTACATCATTTTGAATGAGAGATGAAGGCTGAATTTATAGGAATTCACAAGAGAGACCAAGAAAAAGCACAATTTAGGATTAGTTGAAATAATTGAGAAATCAGAATCAGTTAACCTTGAGATAGATTCCAATTATAGTTTAATTGAAATGCATTCAGAAAAGAAGTTTGATTTAGCATTAGAGATATAAATCAATTAATTCCATGCACTTGAGATAAAAATAGGTAATTCTTTGGTTTATTCAAGAAAAGAGTCTTTTCAATGCAACTGAACTTCTTTTCTCAAAAGATTTGAGTTCCAATTTTAGAGAATGATTAATAATTCATTTTAATTGTTTTTCTGATTTCAAGTTCTCAATTTAGAAGAATATCTCAAGTTTGATTTCTCTCAATTCAATTCTTTTATTTTATTTTCAATTTAACTCTTGCTTTCTGATTAATTCCTCTTTTGTAATAAATTAATTCATTTTTTATGATTAAATGGAAAATTTATTAATTAATTAAATATGCTAGGATATTTAATAAATTAAATAGGATAATTGATTAAAATAATTTTCCTGGAATGATTCAATTAATTAAATAAATATTTAATTAATATAGAATAATTAACTTGCCATGTGACATTTGATAATTAAAGAATTAATTAATTGTGTGCTCAAGATTGATTTATTTGCCTTTGGTTAGGACCTTGGTGATGTTGTTGAAATTAGGGGCCCATTGTTTAGGTGAGCATTTTTAGGGTATTACATCTGCCCCTCTTTGAATTTGTGTGCGAGCAGCACATTGGTTCAAAGAATAGTTGATGTGTCTAGGAGATACCAGTTCTAAACTTGATTGATCACAAACTAGATGAAGAGCGAGGTGTTTAGATTATTTTGAAGTGATGAAGGTGAATAGAATTGATTAAAGTGAAACTGATCCTGAACTTGATTGAACTAGGATCGATAGAGAGAAAAGATACTGAACTTGAACTTGATTGATCAAGAAGCGGATCTTATTGATCTAGAGCCTAATTGAACTAGACACAGTGAGCGAAGATAAAATCGGTCTTGAACTTGATGGATCAAGACACGATAAGCAAAGATAAACTGTCCAGCTTGATTTGAAACTAAACACTTGCTTATATTGAGTGTGTGATCAAAGATACTCTTTAAACTTTTGATCTTGTTTAAACAAATAATCATCTTGATGAAAAGCGATAAAACTGATTAACGTTAAGAGATTAATTCAGATGAAGCCAAATGTTAGCTTGATTTGAAGTGTTGAAACTGATATGCCCCTAGCAATTGATTTGATTCAGATGATCGAGAGATCTCAACTTGATATGAAGCGATGAAGTTGAGATGTCCCTTAGCGATTGATTTGATTTAGATGAATGAGAAATATCAACTTGATATGAAGCGATAAAGTTGAGATGCCCCTTAGCAATATGAATTTGATTTTCTTTAGTTGAAAAAGATTTTTGCTTGACTTTTGATGAAGATTTGAAAAATTTCTCAACATTGAAGATGTGAGGTCATAAGGTCATGAGTATGCCCTCTTGGGAGAGAAATCAAAAGATACCGAGGGTACATGATGATTATAGGCAATTTTTGGTGATGATAATGATTTAAGCACAAATGATTCAAAGGAATTTTTGAAAATTTGGCATTGATTGATGAGATATTGAGCGCAAATTGGTTTGTAGAATAAATTGAGATTCATTGTTGATTCATTAGAAATTGAGCACAATTTGAAGAAAGATTGAGCTTTTGATGAAAGTGCTAAGTGGTCCAAATTGTACGAAATTGACTAGAAAAATGATCTCTAATTTAGATTTCGATCTTAAAAATGGAATCAGGACGGGAAAATTAGATAAGGGTACAATTTTCATGTCCATCGGAGCAAGTTGAAAAATTAGGGTTTTGGCTATATAAGGGGTGGAAGTGCCATTTTCAATTCATTTTAACCCTCCAAGTTTGAAAATTCAAAAAGCCTTCTGTGAAGAAAAATGGTGGTTCCCACATAGGAGCATCGATTCAAGTGCCAGAGATGACATAATCAACCTCAGAACTATGAGCTAATGGTAAGTGATCGATCTTAAGCCTTTTATTTCATGAATTTTGAATTTTTTTGTTGTTTTTTTTTAATTTTTAGCTTTGTAAGTCGGGATTTGTCATTTTGTCGTGCAAGACGACATCCTGTGTCATACGATAAACTTCTTGAAATTGTTTTATCATTTAAACCCACTAGTTTTGTCATTTCACACCTACCCTTGTATCGTACGAGCTTGTTCAAAAGAGACCATTTTGTTGTTTGAGGGCTTGTTTTGTGTCGTATCAAAGTCTTTTCTTGTCCTATACCCATTCCTGACTCATATGAGTTTCTGCCTCTACTGTGTTATGTTGTTTGAAAATCAGTGAGCATTTTTAAGGTTGCAAACTTGAAATTTTGATTTTGCAATTGACTGTTTTGGATTTACGTGATGTTTTACTTGTCTTGTAGCATAATTTGAAATGTTTTTTGATGATCTTTTGTTTGATTCTTGCAGGTTAGACTACCTCATGTTCTTTTCAAATGTGTCTATCCACCGACTATGACATTAGTTCATAAGTTATATAATATTGATAGAGCACATATTGACTTGTGCGGATTCACCCACCTTTTACAGATGTGAAATAATTGTGTGAATCACGAGATTCTCACTACACTTGTAGAGAGATTCCATTATGAGAATAACATGTTTCATTTGTCAGTTGGGGAGATGACTATTACTCCCAAGGATGTATATAGGATTCTGTAGATTCCATTCACTGGGGATAAGGTGGATTATGATTCAGCACAGCATCCTGGCCTACTAGCTCTGAGGTAGGTATTTCATGATGTAGACATTTTGACATGGTCTATTAGTTGGGATGACATGATGACCAGGTATAGTGAGAAGTTTCCACTGACATGCATCCTAGCAGGATTCATTGATTGTTTTCTTATGCTAGACTGGGGACAATAGGCTTTCTTATGCAGTTGGGGTAGGATGCTAGAGAGGCTTATGGAGCACCCTCAGAGATTAGGTTGGGGTATCATGAGATGCATGGGGTGGTTTACTGGGAGGGGAAGAGTATGGCTATAAGGGTTTTGATATTATAGGTATGGGCCTGGGAGCACCTCCCAGTTTGCAGACCAATTGTGGATGACTCCAGAGATCCATAGCAGCCTATCATTTATAGATATTGTGGATACATTACTCAACCCCATCTGGGCAAGATAGAGTATTGGAGACAATAGCTAGATGATTTCATAGTTGTTGTATGGAGACCATACAGGGGTCTGGAGCCATGGGATGAATGGAGAGCTATGCACAGAGACCTATTTATGACTCAGCCTCTCATTGCCAGATCAATGACAGTGGTCAAGTGGTTTATGGTTACTTGAGTGATGAGGCAGTATGGTAGACCTCAGGGGATCTCGTAAGAGTTTACTACATATGCACGTTATGTAGAGGAGGAGAGATGGGGATGGGGACCTAGGTTATAATACGACCTAGGCATATAGGAGTTGACTGGGTTGCAGCGGCTCATGTGGGACTATTTAGAGGATATTGCAGATGTGGGGGTATTGTCCCAGTAGAGTGATTGATTCCAGTAGCATCCATTCCCTAGATTCATAGATATGGTGGAGCAAGCACCTCTGATAGAGGAAGTTGAGGATGATGCCCCTATGCAGGTACAAGGATAGGGACAGAGGTAGGGACAGAGAGTCGAGGCTCCAAGATGGGCAGGTGGTGATCCTAGTACTATCAGTAGCAGGGTACCAGCTAGTGGTAGGAAACAACAAAGAGGAGAGGGTGGATCCCTAGGGGCTATTGGTGTCAGATTGAGTGGAGTTAGGGTACCAGAGGGTGGAGGAGAGGAGGAGCGAGTAACTCCCAGGCAGGTGAGATAGAGGAGAGATGAGCAGGGGAAGCCGAAGGTGGAGATGGAGGTGGTAATGGAGGTGGAGAGCCTATGAGGGAGTAGGGGGTAGATACAATGTGGTCAATGAGAGCACATTTGGCAGGTCTACAATCACTATTGATAGTGGCACTAACATAGCTAGCGAAGCGAAACCGACAGCTAGTGGACCTCAGAGTAGAGAGAGATTGTGAATTGGCTGAGGTCAGAGATGAGTGTAATCATCAGGTCACAAAGATGAGGGCAGAGCAAGACACTTTTCAGAAGGAGGTTCTTCATCAGACTAGTTGGGCAGCCTATTACATTGCGGCTTATAGCATAGCTATTCTTGTAGCGCAATAGGTTGTTCCATATTCCCAGTATATGGCTTGATTTGAGGGAGCTCAGGCACTGAGACAGGATGTCGGTTAGTAGGCTCCACCTCCTCCACTACCTGGATATGAGGGAGAGGTAGAGAGCTAGATTTGTTTTGTGTAGCTCTTAGGTTTTTTTGTAGACATACAAATTTTTTGTAGCCCATACAATTCTTGCTCTGATGGGAGATTTTATATGATAGCTATATCACTTGTACCCTGAGATATTGATGATTATATATACCAGATCTGGATTTGATTTTGTTGTACTTGTGTTGATCAATTTATGAGATATTTTATTCTATATTATTTATTCTATATGTATGCATATCTTTTCAGTATTGATGTATGTAATACAAATGAATATGAATGTTCATTTTTGTTTCTTTTCATATGCAAATAAATGATGAAAATGAGTATCTAGGAATGCACTTATTTTATTTTTCTATGCAAGAAGATGAATAAAAATGAGTGATAATGAAATGTATGAATCTATATAAGATTCTTATGTATGTAGCTAACATCTCAATACACAAGTACTCAATCACAGAAATGATGAAATGGTGACCACTTAGCTGAGAAATGATGATACTTCCAACTCTCATTCAGAAGATAAAGAGATCATTATTATCATACCGAAATCACTCTAAATTCACAAAATGCAGAATGAAATGCAAAATGAGATGCAAAATGAAATGCAACCTAAACCTAGTCACTAGATTTGAAATGCTTAAGTTTCATCACTAAGCATTAACAAACATAGCAGACATATTAGAGTTCCTTTCTTTTCATGTGCAATATTAATTATCTTGTCCACAATGACCCTTTTTTCATTCATATCCTTGGACAAATTTCTTAGGGACCCGGATTGCATGACAAAGAAATTCCCTCAAAATAGACAAAGAAATGATGTGAACCTCCTTGTAGCATACAAATAAGCAGAGTCTAGGTATGTGTGGTGATTTCACCTTGATGTGAAGGCTCTTATCACAGACACCTAGTTGATTAGATGTTTCCAGATCATTAGAATCATTCCTACAAGAAGAAAACAAAGAAAATATTATGCCCCCAATCCTTGCTCCTCTTAGTCAAGATAGACTTCCTCAAGTTACTCAGAGGGATAAAAATCAAAAACTAATATAAAAGACAACACACAAAGAAAATTTCATGCATAACTCAAACTATTTAGTGATTGTTTTTTAGTAATGTTGGTTTGCCTGTGTACTCAGTGATAAAACTCTTTAGTAGTCAGGAGACAGGTGACTGACTAGGAATGGACAACCAGGTATCACTAACATAAATTTGACTTGGTTGATACTGCTTAGGACATGTAATGTGCTCTATTGATTAACCTAAGACTAGGACATTAATCAGTTTCAAGCCATGAGGGTTCCAATGAACCAGGATGTCACAAAAGCGACTGAAATATGTACAAGCAAAAATGAAAATGCATGAAAGTGGGAAATGCCAACATTGCATTGATAGATGGAGCGCTTGAGTACAAGAGGCACCTATTTGCCAGGTTTTCACTTGCTTGGCAAAGATCTTTTTTTTTCTCTTTTTTTTTTTTCCTTTTTTTTTCCTTTTTTTTTCTTTTCTTTTTTTTCTTTTTTTTTTCTTTTTTTTTCTTTTTTTCAGGACTTTTTATGATTATTAGATTTTTTCAGGACTTGTTTCAGTTGTACAGGTAGCTAGAGTAGAGAATACTAGGTGAAAAACTTTTTCAAATGGATGGTGTTAATCGGTTCACGGAGCTGTTCTCCTTCCGATGTTGAGAGTTGATAGGCACCAGAGCCAAAGACTGTAGTAATGATATAGGGACCCAGCCAATTGGGTTCAAACTTCCCTTTGTTGTCTCGAAACTGTTTATTTTTAGGATTTTCTCTGAAAACAAGGTCACCAACTTGAAACTATCATTGTTGAACCTTCTTGTTATATCCTCTAGATATTCTCTTTTGATACACTCTGAGATGATCAAATTCCACTTGCTGACGTTCATTCGATAATTTGAGTTCTTGGAATCTAGATATGTTATAGTCTTCATCAGTAACAAGACCTTGCAAAGAAACTCTTAAAGATGGTATTTCCACTTCAATAGGCAATACTGCTTCAGACCCATACACCAAAGAAAAAGGTGTAGCCCTAGTAGGTGCTCTAATACTTGTTTTATAAGCCCATAATGTAGGATTGAGCTACAGATGCCAATCCTTCCCAGATTTATTCACTATTCTGTGTACGATAGTCAGCAGGTTTTTTCTAGATGCCTCAATTTGTCCATTACCTTGAGGGTAATATATGGATGACCAGTGTTGTTTGATTTTGAATTTCTCCTAGAGCTCGTCTAGATCTTTATTCTTGAATTGTCCTCCATTGTTAGTCACGATGGATGAAGGTATACCATATCTATAGATGATATAGTTAAGGATGAACAGAGCTACTTATTTACTGGTTGCTTTGATGAGTAGAACTACTTCTACCCACTTGGTAAAATACTCAGTGGTAGTTATGATAAACTTATGTCTGTTGGATGATGCAGGATATATTTGACCAATGAGATCAAATGCCCATTGCTGAAAAGGCCAATGTATAATGAAGGGTATGAGATGCCTTGTTGGAGCATGCATGAGATTCCCATGTAGCTGACACTTCTCACAAGTTTTAGAAAACTTTATAACGTCCTTCTCCATGTATGGCTAGTAGTAGCCAGCCCATAGTAGTTTCTGAGCTAAAGTAAGACCATTCGAATGAGATCCACAAATACCTTCATGGACTTCCGATAATGCACGTTGGGACTCTTCAGTTTCTAGAAACCTAAGAAAAGTACTATCCAACCCTCGCCTAAATAGGTCATTAGCGATGATGACATACCATGAAACATTTCGAATTAGGTTCCTTTTCTCATTACAGGTAAGATTTTTAGGGATAATCTGGTCACGTAGATAAGAGTAAATGTGGCTGTAGCGAGATGAGTCATGTCCAATAATAGAACAGACCATCTAGGACTCAGGAGATCATAAGAAGGGTAATGTAACTCTTCCACCAGGAATTCAAAATGAAAATTAGACTCTTGTAACTCTGGTATGGATGCCAAGGTGGCCATAACATCTGCTACTCTATTTGTGGATCTGGGAATCTGCTGGAATGATACAAAAGTAAAATATTTCTTGAGATCATCCATCATTCTCTTATAAAGCATCAGTTTCTCATCTTGAGTCTGATATGTATCATTGATTTGATTGATGATTAGCTAAGAATCTCCATAGATGTGTAATTCTAGAACCTTATGTTCGATAGCTAAATTGATCCCGTTTACCAAAGCTTCATACTCTGCAATGTTGTTTGTACAAGGGAAAATAATCTTGTAAGCCTTTGAGATTGAATACTTTTGATTAATAAAAAGTATTCCAGCACCGAAACCATTTTGAGTGAAAGATCCAACAAAGAACATCTTCCATGATTGTTGAGTAAGGTGCATTATTGATTCATCTGGAAATTCTATATGCAGTGGTTGAGTGTCTTCAAGTGGAGCATCAGCAAGTTGATCTGCAATCACCTGTCCTTTGATAGCTTTGTGGTCCACATATTCAATATCAAACTCTATAAGAACCATGACCCATTTAGCCAATCTTCCTGTAAGTGTTGCTTTGCTAAGGAGATATTTCAGTGGATCAATCTTAGCTACTAGCTTGATGGAATGTGCTAACATGTAGTGTCTCAATTTTTGTGATGCAAAGATCAATGCCAAGCATGCTTTTTCTATTATAGTGTAGTTCATTTCATAATAGACCTATGTTCTATTGATGTAATATATAGCTCTTTCTTTTTTATTTTCATCATGTTGTGCTAGAAGTGTCTGCAATGATGAATTGGTAGTCGATATGTATAAGATCAATGGTTTACCCTGAATTGGTGGCATTAGTATTGGTGGATTGGATAGGTATTATTTGATTTTCTAAAGGTGTTATTCACATTCCTGATCCCAGTTGTATATTACTCCTTTCCTCAATACTTTTGTGAAAGTTTGAGCTTTGTCTGCTAGCTGAGAAATAAAGCATATGATTGATTGGAGATGTCCCTATAAACTTCTCATTTGACTGATGTTCTTTGGAGGTGGCATTTCCATTATAGCTTGGACCTCCTCAGGATCAACCTTGATTCCCTTCTTTGAAATGATGTAGCCAAGTAGTTTACCTGATGTTACCCTGAATGCACATTTTTTGGATTTAGCCGGAGTTTGAATTTTTTCATTTTATCTAGTATAGGCCTAGCTCTTGAATATATGTGGATCTCTTCATAGTCTTTACTAAAGTGTCATCAACATAGTCTTTCATATTCCTATGCATCATATCATGAAAGATAGTAGTTACCACTCTTTGGTAAGTTGCTCCTATATTCTTTAGCCCAAATGGCATGACATTCCAACAAAAGGTTCCCCATGCACATGTGAAAGTTGTCTTTTCTTGATCCCCAGGAGCTATTTTGATCTTATTATATCCAGAGAATCCATCCATTAGTGAGTACATCTCATGCCTAGTAGTCATATCGACTATCATATCAATGTTTGGAAATGGAAAGTCATCCTTCGGACAAGCTTTGTTGATATCTCTAAAGTCTATGCAAACCCTAATAGATTTGTCTACCTTTGACACATGTAATATGTTTGAAATCCATTCCACATAGTCTATATCTCTGATAAATCTAGATTTTAGTAGTTTTTCAAGCTTAGCCTTGACTAGCAGTGCCATGTGAGGGTGCATCTTATAGATTTTTCGCTTGACAGTTTAACTCCTAGTGTGATAGAAAGATGGTGCATGATAAAATCAAGATCCAGGCCTAACATATCAGAGTACGTCCATGAAAAATTGATCTTCTTTTCTGAAAAGAGATGAGTGTAATCTTTCAATTCTTCTGTTGATAGTGATTAAGCTATGTGAATGATGTGTGGTGTCTCTTGACTCCCAATGTTCACTGGCTCAGTTGGCTCAATCAATATAGAAGACCTTTGCTGAAAATGACTTTGTAGTATATCAAGTATCTCACCTTTAGGCACCTCACAGAGGTTTTCACTCTTTGGTACATCCTTTATTTTCTCTTTTTTAGATTCTGACACCACCACAATATGGTTTTCGCCATCAGATCTTTTATTTTTATTTTTCTGATTTTTGCGACTAAGATACTTGATATCTGTTTTAGTCATGTTTGCACTATGTTCGCTGGTGGAAGAGCCCACGGGTTCAACTACATTGAGGTAATAGGCTAGCATATAGTCATTGGCAAAAGTAGGTACATTCATGGGTTGGTCTTGTAGACTACAGTCAATTAATTCGGGATGTACCAAGGATAGAGTGTGGATAGGTTCGAGGGAGTTCACGGTATTGTCATCACAACTGCAAATCAAAAAATTGAGTTCTAGAAGACTACCTTGCGTAAATGTCTTGAGACCAGGAAGAGTCAGAACATGATTATTAAAGTGCACATTAATATTTAATTAACCTTATCCAATAGACCTACTTGTAGCACCATTCTCTACACCAGACTGGACTTCATATCGTGGTTCGACAATAACAAGATCAGTAGACAGATTCTCATCATTTACATTAGATGATTCAGAGTTTGTGCTTAGTAGATATTTTCCTAAATAGGACTGTTGTTAGAGTCATCAAAGTCATCGAATCAAGTTTCTGAGTCTCCTTCAAGTTATTGAGTGAATGTATGTATGGTATCAACACCTACATCTTTAATTTTGCAAGTTCCTTCAAGATTTGGCTCATTTATCATTTGTATCTGACATACTTGTTGACATAACCTTGATGGTTCTGTGAGTCCCTATCATCTACTCCATTCTACTTCTTTTGGTCTAATGACTAGTTTTGCTTCTATAGCTTCCAATTCTTCTTATGTGGTCCCATACCTGATTTGTTCTATCTTATTAGAGGGGTATATAATAGATGAAAAATTTTCTGGTAGCCTTCCTTCTTTCAGCCCTTATTCATAGTCTTCTTGTCTTTTTAGTCTAATTTTGTGTATCTCATTTTCTAGCTTTAAGTGCATTAGCTCTTGAGTGTCATTTGTGATATCACTGGACTCTTTTAGATTTTTTATAATCAATGTATCGGATAGGTGGTCTAGACCCCATTCATATTTGTTTGAGTCAGTTTTTGAATCATCTACTTGTTGCCTACCAGTGTATGTGACTAGAACTTTCAGGGGTGCAAACAATTCTCTAATTCTTTCTACTTCATCTCTCATATCTTCTGGAACTTCAACTCCTTGTATTGTTGTAGCTGACACCATCAGAACTTGAGTACTGACTGTTTCTTCTCTCTTGATTGCTATTTCTGATAGGGAGCTTGGTAGGAAAGTGCTCACAAGGCTCACTTGCTAAAAAAGGATCAATTTGTTACCAAATACTTATAGGTTCTATTGTGTATGTTTGCTCAGCCTGTTTGATTATCATGATGCCAAGTACTCAAGGTTTTCTTACTTAGCAAGCTCCCTTACTGGCAATGGCTTACTCCCATGCTCTAGAGCTACTCAAAAGCTTGTGCCTCCCAACTCCAAATGCTTGTGCTTGGCTCTTGGGGTTTCCTTAGGTTTCAATGTGTACTAGGGTATTTCACCATGTTCATGTAGGGGCAGTGAGGTTCTACTCACCTTTTGGCGCTCAAGTTCTCATTTTGAGATCAAATGCTCTTAACTTACTCAAGCCCTTAACAAGTCTCAATTACCACAAATGAGATTGCACAACATCCAGGGGTCCCAAAACACATTTGGTGGATTTTTGGGAGTATTTCTATCTCATTTCATGAGTCACCAAGTTGTGTTTTCTACCGGGTACATGAAAATTGCAAAACTACCAAAATTGTGTGTTATGCAGGAGGGCTAGTACCCCGTGGAGGCCTAATTGGCCCTATTTTGCTCACATAGCCCAACAATGGGAATTTGCACCATGGATCTTGTTTGTAATGCTATTAGGAAGGTCTATACTCAAGGATTTTAGAGGTTTAGTGTTGGCATATGGACACTCCAATGAGACATTGTATGTGATTGAAGGTTTTGTCATTGATGGCAACCTTGCAATCCTATGGCATCGGCAAGACAATGCACCGACATCAACAGATCACTCTAAACTGGCATCGGCATAGAGGCCAATAGGATTTTTGTTATCTAATTTTTTTTTTATTATTGTAAGCCGACTTGGCAAATTGTAACATGACTCTTGTGTATAAAGGATATCATTGTAGACATTTGTAGAAGTGATGTAAGGGAATAAAAGAAAATTAATAGGTAGACCTAATGTGTGAAATATAGGTCAAGGTATATGTAAAGAACAGAGAAGGAACCGGTACTGAATTTGGCATTGAAGATGCTATTGTAAAGTAGTACAAGTCATTGGATTAGTATAATCCTTATTGTAAGTCAGTGTGACTTCCCATTGAGCAGTGAGCTCTAGGTAGTTGGCCTTCCTGCATGTGCAGGAACCTATTGTAAGTAATACTCTCTTATTGGCTAGTGAGTGAATATTGTGGGTCACAAATCCCATCGATTTTTTTCCCACACCGGGTTTGCTCATTAAACATCTTGTGTTATGGTGTACTTTTCATGTGGATATTCTTGATTCTATTTATTGCATTATTTCTTGCATACCGGTACACTGTTATATTGTGTGCTGCATGTTTTAACTTAAGAAATTATTACTACCAGTTAGATATTGATTCACCCCCCCTCTCAGTATCTGTGGGACCCCTAACAATTGGTACCAGAGCCTGGTCCTCTATTTTCAAAAGCCTAACAGCTTGAGGAAGATCTTGACACCGGTAAACATGGAAAATCTGATGAAGCAATTTGAAGGAGCTCTTATAGACTTTGATGCAGAGAAATTGAAAAATATCAAATTAGAAGATGATTTAAGAGTAGCTCAGGATATCATTCAGGCACTTCAAGAAAATTTTAGTGTTGCAAGAAATAAGAGAAGAGAACTTTGTGAAAAACTGCAAAATGAGAATGATGAAAAAGAATCACTTAATGATATGATAAGCAAGTTGAAACAAGAGATCATGACAACAAAAAATGAAATGTAGGATATGACTATGAGATTTTGCAAAGAGATTGAGGACAGGAAGAAGAATGAAGAAGAATTAACCAGAAGACTAAGTGATGTAGCAAATGAGAACACAAGACTTAGCTATGAAAATGACATGTTGAAGATAGATCTGATGCATACTCAAAATGACTCAAATGAACTAATGAGACAAAAAGAAATCTTAGAAAGAGAACTGGAAACTGCAAATCAACACAAAGAAAAATTCAAGAAAAGCTCAGAGGAACTTGGTACCTTGATGAAGAATCAAAAACCTAAAGGTGACACTTCTGGAATTGGCTTTGAAGTTGGTGAAAGCTTCGGTACTGCAAATACTCAGGATCATAGCAAACTGGTAAGACAACCTAATGCTTATAAATTCAATGGAAAATGCCTTAACTGTAATAAGTGTAGACACCCAAAATTGTCCAGTCTAATTAAATAAATATTATTTATTTAATTACTTTAGCCTAATTCTTCTATTAATTAAATAAATCTTTATTTATTTAATTAATTCATTTATCCTCTTCTAGCCTTATTTCTCATTTAAATAAATACATTTATTTATTTAAATTATCCTTTTCCTAAATTAAATAAATAATTTTATTTATTTAATTATCCCACTTCTTCTATTAATTAAATAAATCTTTATTTATTTAATTAATTCATTAGCTTTTTCTACCCATGACACATGTCATTCATCTCTTAATTCATACACTACCTACCCCTTTCATTATTTTATTATTTCTTTTACCTACCCTCTAATCATAGCCAACCTCCTTTTACAACTCTCAATCTTATCCCTCCATTTCATATAGTGTCTTCTATATAAGGAGATGCTTCCTTCATTATCAAACCCTAATGAATGATTCATTCCAATCAATTTATGTAATTTGACTACACTACAATCCTACTAGCAACCACATTTCATTCTTTGTTGAGCTCTTGTGCACATAAAATCTGAGAGCAAATATACCAAGAAAGATCAATGGAGATAGGAAGAATGGAGATGAAAACCCTATTGGACATGTGATGGTATAATCTTTGTGATTTCGTTTGATTTGCATTGTCTTAGGTAATCTTCATATGTTATGGTGGATCTTTGTTATTGTTAGGCTAGGGTTTTGTGGTTGAATTCATTTAGCCTTTCAATATTGTTATTATTGTTATCCATTTTCACCATATACATTTTGGCACGCCCGGTGGGACTCTTGTCCCTTTTGCATTTAACATCCTTGTTGCAGATTGTGTATTTTGAAGTTGCAGATCTGATGTTTTCAGCAGCATTTTGATATTTTCACGTCTGCACACTTTCGGATCGTAGTTTTGATTTTCTGGTGCGTTTGCGACATCTGGAGTCGCGTCTATGTTATTGGCAATATTCTATTTTGTAGGTTCTAAGAAAGCACATTTGTGTTATAAAATCATGTCTGTGATGTTTTTAGCCACGTCTGTGTCAAGAAGATGTGTCTGCATTCTGTAGTCACATCTGTGTCTCACAGAACCATGTCTGTGTTGAGGGTAATCGCATCTGTGTTCACCAGTTTCAAATTTTGGGTTTTTATTGATTTAGTTTTCAGATTTTAAATTTAGGGTTTCAGATCTGGTTTATTTTGAGCTAACATTTTCAGATCTAGCTAACGAAATTGGTGCAGCTTGTCTTGAAAGTTAAATCGTTTGGTTGAAGGCCCCTATTTTCACAAAGTCTTTTGGGTTTAAAATTTACCTAACTTGTGTGCTTGCAAGAAGGGGTAATCATTTGAAATAATCCAAACTACTTACAACTCTTTGTTGCACATCCTTGGCAAGGGTTTTTGGATTTTTATTGTGTGCCTTGTTTTTATAGACTAGCAAACACTTCAATTGGTGCACTAAAATTGAATCATTGTCTTTTGTGTCTTGAACAATAGGCTCTTTTTGTTTAATCTTTAGAGGGCCTGTCTTCCCATGTGGTCATTAGGACTACTAGTGAGAAGAGAATGACCCAAGTGGTAGCGAGGAAAACCCACCTCTTCTGAACCACTATAAACAAATGTATTCATGGTGAAAACTATGGATAACGTGTGCTGATTAGTTCATACCGACACTATGTCTCCCCATAAACCCATTTGATCAAATTTATTTGATCATTTGTAAGGCGTAACCCCTACCGAATGGGAGCCTTCTATATTTACAGAGCTGAAAGTGCCATATGTATGGCCACACGAGTGAATGCCCTTACTAGCACCTTTTTGTTTTAGAAGCCCAAATCCTTCTAGTTGTTGGGGCAGGAGGTCGGACCTCTGGTAGCAGCCCACACACATACGGTTCTTAGTAGAGATACAAAGTTCACCACGGGCAGTTTTCGTGAGGACTGATGCTTGGCTAACCTGAGAAGTGCGTGCCGAGGGTGGAGCCAGTGAGGTCAAGCATCTAAGTATCTGCTCTGAATAACATAGCCTCGGGGGTAAAACCCCATGTGGGATCAACAACTATTGTCTTGGCCAGCCATAAGAATTGTGTTTGACTTATTTTAAACATTCAAAATATTCAAGACCAAACAACAAAACATTTGTGTCTTTTGTGTCTTCAAGTGTATGCAAAACATTTTTACATCAAACAAAACACTTTTTTTGGAGTCATTTTTGAGTCTAGACACTTGCAAACATTGAGTCCTCATCAACACTATGTCCTCTTGTCACGAAAATCAATCAAACAGTCAGATTTGGTCACAACAAAATGACTTCACAGATTGGAAAAAATTGCACAAATTTTATAGAAACGTGTCTGTGTCGGACATAATAGCATCTGTGTTGTATAACCATGTCTATGAAGGGCAGAAATGCATCTGTGTTTATAGAATCAACATTACACTTTGCAAAAAATCTCAGAAACACGTCTGTGTTAAACAGAGCTATGTCTGCGTCAGGAAATTGCGTCTATGAAGTATACAGGTGCGTTTGTGTTCAGAATTGAAAAATTGTTATAGTCTAGCAAACAAACATAGTCAGTTTCAGAATTCTTGAGCTTCTTAGGTCATTTCTCTAGGACTTCATTTAGCATTCAACCTATCTTTGGGTCTCACAAAGTCTATCATTTCTTCACACCTTACATTACATTCACATTTGTCTAAACTTGAGTCAAAAGGTCACTTGCTTGTCCTCATCACACTTTGTCAACACACTACATACAACAACACTTTGCTAAGTGGTCCCTCATCAAGGTTTCTTACCTTTGGGTCTCATTTGGTCTTACTTAGAGTCAAGGTCAACTTACCTCATCAAGAGAAACTATCCTCTCTTTGGAAGTCACACCTACTCTACTACATACATACTTGGTCTTACACTTTGGACATTGCAAGTGCACTTCAGATTCATTTACATTCCATCCATCTCTTGGTTTTCCATACCTCTTTCCATTTTCATCTAGTCTCAGACATCTTGGTCAATACCTAGTTCATGGTTGAAACCCATCTTCAAAAATATAGGAGAGAAACTAAAGAGGCTCAAGAGTCCGCAAACATGAGTTCTTATGAGTTTGAGAATGATATCTTTTTCAATTCCGATCATACTACATTACCTAACATGGATGCCTATAGAAACATTCCAAATGTTGAGAATATGGACACTACAAACAATAATGCTACACATAATGACAATATGGACAACTTTTCCATACATTCAATAGATGTGGAAGAATCCATTATGAATCCCCATTTCAATTGATTGGTTGAGGAAATAATGAGGAGGGATGGACAATACTTAGTACAAATGATGGCACAAAGTGGAGCCAAGATACCTCATGATTTTGACATGTCTCAAATAATGGAAAATCAAACTTTGCAACAACCTCACTCCAACATGGATCAAAGAAGGCCTAATAGTGGAGGAAATAGAGGACCACATATGGTACTTGAATCACCATCAGCTTTGCTTCAAAAACTAGAGGTCCCACATACACATGGTCAAGCATATGATACTCACCTTCATAGACCATTATGGAAGTCTTATGCAGACAGATATGCTCAATCATATACCAATGCTAAGGATCAACCACCAAAGCAATTGGATATTCAAAGGCATGCTCAAAATTTGGACACAAGGAAACCCCACATCAAATTTGGGGGCAACACATTAGAACATGACATGCCTGTAGAGTATGGTATACATGCACAAAATAGATATGGTGTTCCTCAACATGAATCTATATCAAGTGGTCCATATACACAACATCACTATAGACCTCCTCCATATAAACATGTGTATGATCAATATCATCCATATATGAAACATGCTCCTCCTCCAATTGGTGCCTCAAACATGGGGTATGTTCCAAGAAGTCAATCTCCACCTAAGAGCAATTTGGAGCAACAAATCAGGGACTTACAAAAGAAAATGGAGGACATAAATACACCAAAGCCAACATACACAATGAGAGACATATGTCCTTATCCATTTGACAAGAGCATTCCAATGCCTCCTTTTCCTACACACTTTGTGACACCTAAGTTTGATAAGTATAAAGGAAAAGGGGATCCTAAGGCACACATAAGATAGTTTTTCATAGCTTGCATTGAGGTAGCAGTAGAAGAGACATATTTGATGAGATTATTCCCATAGAGCTTAGGTGATCAAGCTATGGAATGGTTCTCCCAACTCCCACCTGGTATTAAGTCATGGGGTGACTTAGCAAAGGCTTTCATCCAACATTTCTCCTACAACATAGAGACAGACATATCAGTCACTACTTTGTACAACACCAAGCAAAAAGAGGGAGAATCTTTTGCATCATTTTTACAAAGATGGAGAAATCTAGCCAGTAGATGCTTTGTGAAATTCCACAAAAACAAATGGTAGAAATGTTCACACAAAATGTTAACAAAGACATTGGCTATGATCTAAGGAAAGCTTGTTTGTCCACCTTCAAGGACGTTATTGAAAAAGGCTTAGCAATAGAGAAGGTCCTAATTGAACAAGGAGTCATTAAGATATTCAAGGAAAACAAAGATGACTTTAAAGGAAAAGATAAGCCAAGATTTTGGAATAAAAACAAGAACATAGTCAATGATGGTGTTGTTGATGCCAACACAGTGCAACCCAAATTCATTTTTTCGGGATCAAGTTCTACAAACAATCAAGTGAATACTCAAACAACTTCCAGAGCATGAAGGAAGTACACCCCATTGGGAGAACCACTTGAGTCAGTCTTCAAAAAGCTAGTGGCAAACAAGGTAATCACTATTCCAGATTTTCCTCCATATGAACCAAAGGTTAAACCAAATTGGTGGAACGATGATGAGTATTGTGAATTTCATAAGATCAAGGGTCATAAGACAGGAAATTGTCATCGACTGAAGAACATCATACAAGATCTCATTGATAGAGGTGACATTGAGATTGAGGGACATTCATCTAATCAAGAACATGAGATGTTTAAGGAACCATTCCCAAAACATGACAAGGGAAAAGCTAAAGCAAGAGAGGATCAAACCAACTATACCAGAACATACTACAACTATGATTCAACCATCAATCACATCTCGATGGACAATTATGTCTCTACCATTATCATCAAGGACAAAACATCTGAGAATTCTACCCGGAGACCCAGGATTGTCCTAAAAGGTGTTGGATCTTCTTCTGAACCTACCTCTGAATGTCATGTTACAACCCACTAAGGTAAAATCACTTTGCAAGGTGCTCCAACTAAAAAAACCACTTCTTCATCAACCAAACCTGAGTATGACCTTGTAGAACAATTAGGGAAGACACCCACGCTCATCTCCATCCTTGAGCTATTATGCATATCCCCTGCTCATAAAGCCATTCTTGACAAAATCTTGAGTGATACTGTCGTTCCTACTGATCTAAACATGGACCAGTTTCAAGCCATGGTGGGATACCTTTCCGTTCCACATTCACTTACATTCATAGAAGCCGTTGACGCCTACATAAGTCAGCCACATAATGCATCACTACATGTTGAAGCCTTCATACACAAACATACAATAAAAAAAGTCCTGATAGATGGAGGAGCAGGTCTAAATATTTGTACATTGAGCACTATTAAATAATTGGGATATTCTGACAAAGCTGTGAATTCTACAAACAAAATTACTATCAAAGCATATGATGATGAAGAGCGTTCATCCAAGGGTACAATCACCTTACCTCTTAGAGTTGGGCCAATTATGAAGGATGTGGTTTGCCAAGTCCTTGATCTAGATCTCACATACAACATACTCCTGGGATGTCCTTAGATTCATGAGATGAGCGTAGTACCATCTACATATCATCGATGTATCAAGTTTCCACATAATGGAGTTGAAGTGACCGTCAAAGCAGATCCAAATCCATTCATATATTGCAACAATATGTGACATAGATCAGAAATAACAATATCAGTCAATCAAGAAGCTATTCCTTCATTGGCATATGTGGATCCAGAATCATTAAAAGCTTCTACATCCAAACAATCAGAGCTCAAAGAAAAGTTCAAGATTAAAGACCTAGGATGTGGTGAGTATATATTTCATGTTAACCAACTCCCATTATCTCCTAAGGTATTCAGTCAATAGGAATAGTCTACAAACAAGTTGCAATGCCAAGGAATTGGGTATAAACCACCTAGTGTTTTGGCTACTAAGTCTGAATGCAAATCTCCTCTAGTGGTGCAAGCATCTCTTGATATCAATAGTCCTAAGAGTGGTTACAACAAAGAATCTATTGAGCGTATTTCTAGCCCTCTTGAGAACTCACATAGCCTTACCATTTCATCCACTCAAACCATTTCCACTCCACTTCCAGACTTGGATCAACAAGAATTACAAAAGCCCTTACCAATTAGGGATCAAAAATCAAGCTACGAAAAGAAAAATCTAAAAGTCAAAAATAAAGAAAATTCCTTCAGTCCAAATCAAAATCAGAAGCTATTGGACTCTGCAAAACTCAAAGTCCAGGATAAAAATCCTATGAAAGAAAAAGAACAAGAGTTGATCTCCCCTAATATCAAAATAACTGGGGGCAAAAGTTCTAAAATTTCAAGTAAAAAAGCATACTTGTTGATCTTAAGTCTCCATCATGCTATCCTACTTTCACTTCTTTTCAAAATCATAAGCCTTCATCACTCATCCACTTGTTCCTCACATCCTTTCCCTTCTAGTGATACATCATGGACCTTTAATGGAGCTTCCTCGAGGGACTTTGTTATCAAGGATGCCCAAACTTCTTTAGGTGACACGCATACGAGCTTGTGTAGTCCACACACTAGTAATTCTATCTTAGTTCCTTCATCAAGGAAGACAATCACTCAAGCTACACATCATTTAGTCAAGGAACAATGCATCTACAATCATAAAGTCATGCCTCACACATTTGAGGTAGGTGACTTGGTTCTTAGAGAAAATCCTATAAATCAGCAAGACAAAGAGAAGAAGGGCAAGTTTGAACCAAACTGGCTTGGTCCTTACATCATTACAACAACATATGGATCTGGGGCATATCAGCTCTTAACTACAAAAGGTGAACCATTGGAGGATCCTATCAATAGCATGCACCTTCGCAGGTTTTACACATAGCTTTTCAAAGTATCTTAATTCAAAAAATACAAAAAAAATTCAAAAATTTCAAAAATACAAAAAAATTAATTATAAAACATAAAAAATCATTACTTGGTGAAAACCTGGCAAACAGGCACCTTGTGACACAAAAAAAGTAAAGAGAAATAATTTCGTCCAATGGTGAAAACCACTTCGGTGGTGCCCTGGGCAAGTACCATGGTGAAAATTGGGTCACCAATGCCATGCGTAGAGACATTGCTCCTCCTTCCTTCAGGATTCACTTTCATCTTTTCACTTTGCACACACTCACGACCAATTCATCCATAATAAACTTACCCATTCCCATCATGGCTTGTTATTGATCTACCCAAGATTAGTTAGCCATTCATAATAAACCTCCTTTTTCACCTCCCTTTCCATCCATAATAAATCAGATCCTATCTATGACTAAGGCAAATCCTACGTCTAGTGATGGGTGTGGAACTGAGAACATCACATGTTTTGAGGAGTATAGTTTCTTCCAGCTTCCTTCAATCTATCCGCGCACAATCTGCAATAAAGCAAAATTTGCATCGTCAATCCACAATAAAGTTTCATCTTCTCCACAATAAAGTATCAGTTTTATGGATTCAGTCAGTTTCAGATGAGACACAATAGCAACAATGGGCTTCAACAAATCAAATCTTTCAATAGACTCAGACAACATATGGTTCAGTGCTATCTATCATTTCTATGAAAGTAAACATTGTGACCACAATCAAATAAGACTTATACAAGTGACAAGAGACACTAAACTTGAGGACTATAGTGGATGTTGGTGTTGAGTCTTGGTTTTCTTTTGATTTTATTTTTTGGTGACATGTCTTTTAGCTTTTCTGGGATGTCTCTGACTAGAGATTCTATCTCCAGGATGTCTTTGACTAGAAAGGCGAGGATGGGGTATCATCACCTATTTGTATTTGCTATCTATGGATTGTCTCTTAGTAATGCTATGACTTGTCCAAGGATATGAGGACATTGAGAGTCTAGTATGAACTAGGGCATTCTTTGTTTGTGACTGTCTTATCTCCATGCAAATAGGTACAATGACTTTCTGGGTTGAACATATGCCTCGATTGTCATAACCTATTTTGCCATAATCAAGCTCAATGATGATAATGCACAAGAAGCTCTTTCACTTTCATATCTTCTGTCTTTTATCCCCCTTTCTTGATTGACTTCCATCATCCTTCTTAAGTCCGCGTAGCCTGCTATCACATGACTGAGTATAATGACACACCAAAAATATTTGCATTTCATGTAGTCGCACCTGCATTACCACATATAAGTATTTCATACATACATATAGATATCACAACTGTATCACATCCTACACACAACACATGTTAGAAAATTTTATATTCTCATCATGTAAATAGTTATTTACATTGTCATATCCATCCACATTACATACATTTACATTTGCATCATGCATACACATATAAAACATAAAAGAACAAAAAATATTGTATTTCATCATATACATATTTGCATTCATATCATAAGCATACATCATAAGAACATCTCATCACATAGGTACATGTGCATATAGCTGCCACAAAGATGAATCATCTCATATATATATAATCATAAAGTGTCATGATACAATGATGTCAAAATCATATGGCTACAAAAGCACCCGCAGGTGTCTACATCATCATACAAAAATGGTACAATACTAATACATAGGGAGCCCTCTACGGCTATGATGAACTCCCTCCCTCGGAGCCGCCTGGCCTCGACAAAATCTGAGCCCCTGAAGGACCTGCCCCAAGATCATCCCTCCTGTCTCCTCTATCTGGTGGTGGTGGAGGACCCATAACCCCACCACTTGATGCTTGTCTCCTCTGGCTCCCTCCCGTAGCTGTTGTTGTACGCGATGGTCTATGGAAGCTCCTCGCCCACTGATCCGCTGGAACTGCACCATAATAGAGATCCCACTAGTAGGCAATCTCCTCCCCTACCCACATGACATAAGCATATCCTACCCCTATGTCCTCCACTGCCTATCTCCCCACCCTCAGTGCTGTCTCAGCCTCTGTATAACACTGAATAGCCTGATCTTGCTCCTGCTCAGTATCTCTGAGCCTCCTCCTGAGCTGATCCCTCTCCCTCTCCAACTCCTGGATCTCATCTGCCTGTCCCTAGCAGATCTTCCTCAGCTCATCCTCCTCTGCATCAGCCCCCTCCACCTCTGCCTGTACCTATACTAGTACTTGTACTTGTACTAGTACCTATCCCTATACCTGTACCTGTCTGGGACCCTGTGCTGCTGGCACCTGTAGTGGAAATCCACCGCGACCCCTCACCACAAGAGCCTGTCTCTCCTCTCCACCCTCCCTCTGAGGTGCAACCCTCCTCTCTCCAACTGCTCCCCTCCTCCTCCGTCGGCCTCTGCCCCCATCACCTCCACCATCATCATCATCCCCACCCCTATCTCCATCCAATGGCTCTCCCGGATCCGTCAAGCGTGGGAAGGGATGCTCCACCTAGTATGTTGTATACTCAGCATCCATGTCGACATCCTCAATCTCTGGCCACATGTCCCAGGGTAGGGGCATCATCTCTACCAGTTGTGTAACTACCTGATCATATGATAATAAGGGCCCAAACTGTGCCTGATCTCTGACAGTCCGTGCATACATGCCTGAGCCCCATGGCATCCTCTGAATCCTACCAAACTACCGGCCAACCCTGTCCACTAGCTGCCTCTCCAGCACATAGGGCATCTGTCCAATCAGATACCTTCTCTAGAAGGTGTAAGGAAGCTCAACTGCATCATCCTCCCATTGCTCGCATCCCAGATATGGCCTCCATATGACCACATCAATATCATCTATCACTCGTCGCCAGTGCTCCAACCTGCCAATCCGTGGCTGCGAGGTGATCATAGAACAAAACTACATCCATGACCCCTACCTCTGAAGTGTATCAACCTCATCACTTGCAGATGCTCATAAGCCCATACCTGCAACAATGTCACCCCGCAGCCCAATCCCACTGATCCATGATATATGAACTGATGCAGCTCATAGTAGAGGTGTGCCAGCACACACGGTCCCTAAGCATATCTGGTGTACTGCATCACCAATGTCTCCAGTGCTCCTCCCCAACCCACAACCAACCCTCATGTCACCCTATCTGGACATAGGAACCCACTGATCGCTCCTACCACTACTGGCAGCGCTAGCCCTGTGGCTATCATAGTGTCCCACGTCACTTGTCCTGCCCTCATCTCTAGTCCTGGGTCCTAGAATACTTGTCTCAGGGCCTCCCTGTCTCCATCTCGATTGTATGAGATCAGCTCCCCATCGATCGATATCCTTAGTATCCTATATACATCCTCAAGGGTGACTGTCATTTCACCCATCGACAAATGAAAAGTACAGGTCTTGGAGTGCCATCTCTCTGCCAGCACAATTAACAGTTCCATGTTTGCCCGAAACTCAGGCACATGTAGAACATGTCTCAATCCCATCTCCTCAATAGTAGCTCACTCCTTGGGTGTCAGCTCAGGTCACAACCTCTGAGTAGATAGGAATCTCTCCCATGACTCCAGCATCGGCAAATACTTCTGCAGTCAAGAAAATCACTCATGTCAGTCATAGTGGCATTCCCTATTTATCACAAAATGCTACTTTTTATCTAAATGCATATTGCTATCTACCCTAGTGACACTCACTGTTCATCACAAAGTGTTGCTTCTATCCTAGTGGTACTCCTTGTTCATCACAAAGTACTATGTGTGTGACACTCACTATTCATCACAAAGTGTTACTCACATTGGCACTCCCTGTTCATCACAAAGTGCTGCTCACATTTGCACTCACTATTCATCACAAAGTGCTGCTCATATTCTAGTACTCCCTATTCATCACAAAGTACTCTATCTTGGTACTCACTATTCATCACAAAGTGCCTTGATCTATTCTAGTCTTCCCTAGAGGACCTGCTTGAGTGTATCCTCTTAGCAGCTTATCCAATCGACAGCGTATGTTCATCACAGAACTGCCGATTTGACCTAGAAGATGCAATTTCACACTTTTTAAAACACAAACATGCTTACCTGACATAAATGCGCTTAAAGACTGCACAAACATGCCTGAAAAACACAGACGTGCCTGACAAACACAGACGTGCCTATGCTCTGCACAGACGTGCCTGGGTGACACAGACGTGCCTTCTTGGCACATATGCGATTGACCATCACAAATGTGGCCGCATTTGGCACAGATGCAGTTTCAAATGTAAACATGCCTGGCATAAACATAGATGTGCCTCACGAGCACAGACGCACTTGGCACCAACGCAAACGCGCCTGGACATTTTTGGACATTTTTTTGGACCCTACTCTAAGCACATTTATTGCTCTACCTACCATGCATTAATAACAAAATTAAATGCATCAAAGTACGAGGAGGTTTGGTGGTACTTACTGGCTCTCCTGCCTCTGCTGGCCTCTGAAATTGGCGAACGCGGTTGAATCTATGAATGAAGGCCATCGCTGCTGACTGTTGCTGTTCTTTTTTCACTCTACAATCTACTCTCGTGGATGTGTAGATGACAATGAGGATGTACTTTCCCCCCATGGTCTATCTTATAGCCTACCCTAGCCCTCGCCCTCGTTTCCCGAGTCAGTCTTCTTTATCCCATGACTCTGTCACTTTATCCGATCATTCCATTCTATCCTGTCTTTCTTATCGAGAGATTGTCTACAATCTTTTCAGACATTTTCATCCAATCTCTCAAGGGGGCATATCATTCCTATCTTGGGGCAACTCTATATCAGTTCATATTATCTTCTTTGAAACAACGCGACAAGCCGCATTGCCTCAAAGAGGGGCAAAATGTAGACACCCAAAATTGTCCAGTCTAATTAAATAAATATTATTTATTTAATTACTTTAGCCTAATTCTTCTATTAATTAAATAAATATTTATTTAATTAATTCATTTATCCTCTTCTAGCCTTATTTCTCATTTAAATAAATACATTTATTTATTTAAATTATCCTTTTCCTAAATTAAATAAATATTTTTATTTATTTAATTATCCCACTTCTTCTATTAATTAAATAAATCTTTATTTATTTAATTAATTCATTATCTTTTTCTACCCATGACACATGTCATTCATCTCTTAATTCATACACTACCTACCCCTTTCATTATTTTATTATTTCTTTTACTACCCTCTAATCATAGCCAACCTCCTTTTACACCTCTCAATCTTATCCCTCCATTTCATATAGTGTCTTCTATATAAGGAGATGCTTCCTTCATTATCAAACCCTAATGAATGATTCTTTCTAATCAATTTATGTAATTTGACTACACTATAATCCTACTAGCAACCACATTCCATTCTTTGTTGAGCTCTTGTGCACATAAAATCTGAGAGCAAATATACCAAGCAAGATCAATGGAGATAGGAAGAATGGAGATGAAAACCCTATTGGACATGTGATGGTATAATCTTTGTGATTTCGTTTGATTTGCATTGTCTTAGGTAATCTTCATATGTTATGGTGGATCTTTGTTGTTGTTAGGCTAGGTTTTTGTGGTTGAATTCATTTAGCCTTTCAATATCATTATTATTGTTATCCATTTTCACCATATACAATAAGTATGGTCATAGAGAAAATGAATGTAGATCTAGGAATTATCAATATATCAATACACCCACCGGTCAATGTTCAAAATGCAACAAAGTTGGTCATAACTCTGAGAACTACATAATGAATGTGAGAATTTATGTTTGTGGAAGATTTGGACATTTATCAAATCAATGCAGAACACAAACCGGCATAGGTTATGGGAAAGCTATTCAGAAAAATAATGTAACTTATTATGCATGTAACAAGATTGAGCATATTGCTAAATTTTGTAGAAGTAAAGGATCACCAGTAGACAAAAAAAGTGCTAGCTTGAAAGGTAAGGAAAAAGTTGAAGAGGTTAAGCAAGAATTCTCAAAGCAATGGATTAGAAAAGCTGATCTAAATATTGGGAATACTTCTCCACCGATAGAACCAACCAATGCTTCACCGGTAGGATAGAATGATGCTTCATCAGCAGGACAGAGCAGTGCTCCATAGACAGGAAGTTCTTCATCTAATTGAAGAAAATTTCCTTAAGGGTTTGGCAATCAAATGACACATGCTAATTATTCCCTCGGTTAGAGATAAGAAGTTGAAAATTACTTATTACTGGCAAACAATGTTAAGTGAATACTTAACTAGCATGCAATTAATGTGGTAGATGGAGAAAAGACATTATAAAAATAAGGTTTTGGCTCCATTTCATTTCACCATGATTTCAAATTTTTAGAGAGCACGAAGATTCTGAGCTAAGGCATTCTGAGCAAGAAGCAAGCACACTCCAAGCAATCATCTATCCAAGGTAAAAAAAGGTATTTAATCATGACATCCACCTCTGAAATTGAATACATAGAAAACCCTACTATTGTTGAAGTAATCAAAAGACCTAGGCCCGTATTTCAGTTAGTCCCTGAGATAGCAAAGAAGGATGATACCTTAGGTGCTTTTTCTCAAATCCCTAAAGGTGTTTTATATGGTGAAGACCCTAGAATGTACATCCACTACAACATTGAAGAGTTAGGAGATGAGGAAATCAAAACAATGTATAAAACCGTGATATGTGATGATACTAGCAATGTTAAAGCTAAACACAAGATTATTGAAACCCTAGGATTCACAGAAATCCTTAGCATTCTTGAATTCCCTAAGGATGTGATTAGGATAGTTTTAAGCAGAGTTCATGGAGAATTTTTCTGGCTAGATGCAATCCATAAGATCACCAAGGAAGCTGTGAAAGCTGTCACAGGGTTATCGACCATCAGTAAGAGACCAGATAAAACCAAGAAGGTTCCAAATGACCTAGTTACAAAACTAATTGGTGCAACATTCGATAAGAGATTTCTAAGGGTTAATGATGTAAAAGATATCAATGTGAGATTCATCAGTATGATATTAGGATACAAGGCCACTCATGCTAATAGACTTAACTCGGTTTCAAGTTTATGCATTAAGAGTGCTTATGATATGGTAATAGACAATGCAAAAATTGACATCTGTGAATGGTTAAAGGATGAACTAATGAGACAACCTTGGAAAAATCAAAAAGGACAAGGAACTTTCAGATTTGGAAATTTGTTAGTATGCCTAATGCTACACATAACAAAATAGGTTCTTGGTATAGGTTATAAAGAACTTGGATATGACATACCGATCAGAAAGCAATTGACAGAACTGTTCAATACCATGGGTGAGAACAAGGAGAACAATATTCATGACTTTTTTCAAGCATTGAAGACCAAAATGAAGCAAAGAATAAGGTTATCCCAGAAAATAGTAGACAAATACAAAGATGATATATGCTTTGTTATTAAGAAAGATGAAATCTGGATGAAAGCGGTCATCCTAAGGAGAATTTGGGTAACTGAGATGGGCTATGAGACAAATGATCACATAGTTGAAACTTATGCTAAAGCACTTCTGGAAGCCCCCAATGAACCTAAGGAAGAAGTATTTGGTAGTGCTGAGACCATAGAAAGCCAAATACAATCAAAGAAAAGAGTAAAGAAGGTTGAGGCATTTGTGAGGAAAGGATCTAGGAAAGCAAAGGCCATTAAGGAAGATGTACTAAAGAAAACTGGCATAACAGAAGATGAGTTGGTAGCTCCACAACCTGAAACTCACCTATCACCGGTAGGTACTTCTTTGCAAGGTGACATGCCAGCAACTTTTAAAAGAGTTGTTAGAAAAAGAGATCCCTCACCGGCAACCACTCCATCACCTAGAAGTACAAGGCAAACGCAACAAGTAGTGAGATCTCTGGTTATAAAGGCCACACCCAAGAAAAAGCTGACACCAAAGAAAAAGAAAAGAACAAACAGTGACTTGGCACCTCTTGATATATTGTTAAATGAAATCATAGAGGAAGGAAAACTGAAAAACATAGAGAAAATTTATGACACTCTATCTGTTGATGAGAGAGAATAAGTTGAGAACAGTGTTATACTGCATATGGACATGTATAAGAAATTTTTTATGGAAGTAGCAAATGAAATTCCTGATGATTTGTTCAAAAGGTTAGAAGCTAGAAGGCAAGCAGTGATTGAATTAGATAAGAAAATAAAAATAGAGAAACTACTTGTTGTATATCCTGTAAACTCTCCCAAGGAAATTGATGATTTGATTTCTCAAGCAAATTGGTCAGTATTCTCTACTGCACACTGGCACATTTCACTAATGGCGGGAAGAGTCAATGAAGTCACAAAAGAAATAGAAGATGGTTGGGACATATTCCTGGTTGACAAATAAAAACAAGAAGAGTACAGGAACCCTAAACCTATAAAGGTATATCAGAAGGATAGAGACAAGAATAAAGGCAAAGTGGGTACACCACCAAGCATAAAAGTTAAAGACAACCTACCCCCACTGGTGAAAATTACAACTACTGAAAATTAACTGGTAGCAGAAAGTATGGATGTAGAGGACAAAAATCCTAATTCTAAAGTTCTATATACTGTAAATGTTGATACCCAAAAGATCAACATAATAGTAGATAAAGATACAACTGACAAGTCAAATATGGCTAATGAGCCTCCGGTAGCAGGGGAAATAGAGAAACCGGCACAAGATATAGAGAAAAAGGTAGAATCTGAGGCACAGACAGAGACAACACAACATTCAGAGAAACCATCAGAGCTAAAGGTTCCGGAATAGGTACACAAGGAAACAATGCCACTGGTAAGTAGTGAAGTAGGAAAACCAGTGCTAAAAGAAATGTAGACACAAACTGACCTACCAGAGGTCAACACAAGCATGGTTACTTCCACTTATACTCAAATTGTTGGGTCATCATTAACATTCAAGTCAACAAATGTGACTGAGGTATTATTAGATTCTATAAAGAAAATAACTATCTGTAGTTCACAGACTTATAAGGCAATTAATGATTCTATACCAATTTTGAAGGCAATAGCTCCAAACTGTAATATAGATAATAAAGATTCTTTAGGATAATTGGATACATTGTGTAAATATATTTCTGAAAACATTGAGAAAATAAAGGAAGAATCAGTAAAGGATAAGGTAGAAAAAGAAAAATAGAAATTCTTTGATGAGGAAATAAAGAAGTGTAACAGAGATTTTGACACACTTCTACCGGAACTATGTAGTTTATTGAAAGAATACAAAAGTCTGTATAAAGATACATGTAAAACAAACTTTTTGACTGTAGATATTGACAAGAAAATAAGCAAGGCATAGGATGAGATAAATAAGCTTGCAGACAATTTTGTAAACTCATCAGATTCACTATCAGTTTTTGAAGAGAAGATAGCAAATTTTGAGGAAGAATTGCTCAAACTAGAAAGAGAAAAAGAAAGAATAATAAATAAGGCAAAACATCTGAGGTCTAAACTAAGTCCAAGATTGGACTATTTAGCATCTCTGTGGAAGGAAATTTTAGAGGCACTAATACAGGGAAGCAAAACACCGGTAGAGCATTTGCAACATCTCACCAGTACAGTGAAGAGAACTGAGACAACAATAAAAGATAATAAGAAGTTTATGGATAGTATAAACTTAATTTTGGGAGATCTGTTTTAGATAATAACTACCCAACTACAAGGTTGAGGATATGGATAGATGAACCTACAAACTCTACTGACATCTTGACAACCTTTGTCATTGATGCCAAAGGGGGAGTAGTGGGATGAGAAATTTCAAAACACATGAATCATATGCTCAGGGGGAGCTCTCATATTTTTGGTAAACATTTTTGGTAACATTTTTTTTGGACTACACATTTTGTATACTTTTTGAAATTTCTCATGAGTGTTTCCATAAATGCCAAAGGGGGAGATTGCTGGCATATGGACACTCCAATGAGACATTGTATGTGATTGAAGGTTTTGTCATTGATGGAAACCTTGCAATCCTATGGCACTGGAAAGACATCATACCAGCAAAGCATTACACAGGCAAGATAGTGCACTAGCATCAACAGATCACTCTACACTAGCACTGGCATAGAAGAAAACATGTATACCAACATAGAGGCCAACAGGATTTTTGTTATGTAATATTTTGTTTATTATTGTAAGCCGACTTGGGAAATTGTAAAATGACTCTTGTATATAAAGGAGATCATTGTAGACATTTGTAGAAGTGATGTAAGGGCATAAAAGAAAATTAATAGGCAGACCTAATGTGCGAAATATAGGTCAAGGGTATATGTAAAGAATAGAGCAGGAACCAGTACTGAATCTAGCATTGAAGATGCTATTGTAAAGCAGTACAAGTCATTGGATTAGTATAATCCTAATTGTAAGTCAGTGTGACTTCCCATTGAGCAGTGAGCTCTATGCAGTTGGCCTTCCTACATGTGCAGGAACCTATTGTAAGTAATATTCTCTTATTGGCCAGTGAGTGAATATTGTGGGTCACAAATCCCACCGATGTTTTTCCCACACTGGGTTTCCTCATTAAACATCTTGTGTTATGGTGTACTTTTCATGTTGATATTCTTGATTATGTTTATTGCATTATCTCTTGCATACCGGTACACTGTTATATTATGTTTTGCATGTTTTAACTTAAGAAATTCTTACTACCAGTTAGATACTAATTCACCCCCCCCCTCTCAGTATCTGTGGGACCCCTAACATTTAGTTCACTATCTTTGCACTTTTAGGACTATCCACATTTGTGGCATGAATGGAGGGTTTGAAGGGTTTTGAGCTTGCAATGTTTGGAAATCTCTCCCACACCACTCTTCAAGCCTCCTCCAAAGTTTGGGACCTTTGCCACATACTTAATAACCTTCCCCTTCCTTCTCCCTACAAGAAATATGTCAAACACTTGGCACACTAACTGAAAATCAGAAAAACTACCCCTGTGACAGTCAATACACTGTTCTTTTACCAGTCAGCAACAATGCACCTTTGGACCTGCAAACATGAAGAGTTTGGAATTGTGGAAACACCTCATGGAGGTCTTAAAACATATAAAAAACCTCCTATTACATTTCTTTTGAAGTTCAAGGCTTGGATTATGCTCTTAAGCATTCCATTAAGCAAAATGACAGCAACTTTCCCAAAAATAGTGAACTCACTATTTTGTCTACAAATGGGAATGATTACAAGGTGTAAACTTATTCAAATACATCAATATGGTGCTTCAATTCTTGGTCACATGTCTAGACCATTGTTACAATCATTTTCCCACTCAATTACCTTTGAGTGCAAACTTTGAGTCTTTATCAAGTTACTAGCCAAATGACAAACACTTGCCTAGTAATTACTCAATAGCATCTTCAAACTATTCTTTTGGCACAAAAGGAAAGATATATACACTATATACACATGGATCAACTTGGAAGAATCCATTGGAGGGATCCCAGACCTGGATCAACCAAGTTGACACATTTTGCAACCCCAAACCCTTGGCAGGGCATCAAGTACCTAGTTTCCAATTATTTTTGTTAAAACACTTTGAAAAAGAGAAAATGATAAAATAATTACATGGGAAGCTTGGTTACATCCATATTACAACTTCCAAGAAGGTACAGTATGGATTGTATAGCTACAGTATGGACTGCCCCTCAAAAAGGAAGAAAAATAGTCATAAAAGCCAAAAAACACTTGTTCTCTATTGAGTTACTCTTGCAAATACAGTCACTGACCTTTCCCAAGACAAGGAGAGGCCTTATATAGTTTCTCAAGTTGTTTTCCATGCCCATGTATAGACAAGAGACTTTTAAAATACATTTTTCAAGAAAATGACCTTTTTGACAACTTTTCTTGCTCACAAAGGCATTTTTGACATCTTAGCCTTATCAACTTGCCTAAACCATTTAGATATTCTTAAAAACACTAAAAAAACATGTTTCAATGCTCTTGAAACCATTAGGATACCTTTTTGGCACTTTTCCACATTTTTGCCAAAAATTGTCAACTCAAGGCCTAAAATGCAAGATTTGATCTCTCAAGCCCAAAATGAGATCAAACCCACTACAAATGACTCAAAACAACCTAAAACAACAAAAAAAACCTACAACAAGACTTTACAAATATAAAAGCATGAAAAACCCAAAAATGGGAGTTTTACCCAACTAGGTGCTCCTGCACTAGTTCCTCTTTTTCTTTTCCACACTCTGCTTAAGTTTGTTGAGCGTCGACTTCCTGTGATGTTGAAGGCGATATCCTTTTGTTCCCCTTATACTTAGAAGCATGTTTTTGTTCTGATGTCTTTTCTAGATTGTATCCCAGTCCAGCCTTATCAATTGTAGATTTTGTTTGCAGCTGAATCCGTTCAATAATACCCTCTCGATGTTTGCCCAAGGGACTGATACCTGAATATCCCATGCATTGGATCATTTTGTAGATGAGACCATATTGGGTTGGGGAAATCTCATAATGCCATACTTCCTCATTTTGAATATCTTCCTTGAAAATCCACTTAAGAACATGATCCTCTTTTATTTCATCTGCTAGGGAAGTAGAAGACTGTGCAAAAAGACCATCATATATGATATTTGGAATTAAAGTCTGTGTTCTCATACCCTCTGATGGTTTGCCCAACTATTTCAGTGATGGAGGGAGAGAGACTAATAAAAGTAATGGTTCTATCTCATAGCCATCCATGCCAGTATTTGTAATCTTCAATTTCTTTTCTGAGTCCTTCATCAAAGCTTCTAGACTTTCATTTGTAGAGGTTGCTTTAATATGAGGCACAAAGGTATCAGCACCTTTTTTCAATGCATTACAGGGGAGATTTATATCAGCAGGGATACTGGCTTCAACTCTATTATAAGGAAATTTCAAGCATTGATGGTATGCAAATGGAACTACCTTCATTTCATGAATCCATGACCTGCCCAGTAAGATATTGTATGACAGAGGAAGATCAAGTACCTGGAAAATGACATCTCTTTCTATAGGTCCTACCCTAATTGGTAATAATACCGGACCTTTAGAGGTCCTTTACTCTTCATCATAGGCTTTAATTGTTAATTTCTTGGCCGGATCAATGAAATTTTCAGAAAATTGTAGTTGTGTAAGCAGACTGTAAGTACAAATATTCAACCTTGTGCCTCCATCTATCAAAACACATTTAACTTTGTGTTTATGGATCATGGCTTCAATGTGCAATGGATGGTTATGTGGATGATTTAGTGAGTTTTCATCTTCTTCAAAGAAGGTTAGATAGTGAGGTGAAGTCAGATGACCCACCATAGATTGAAACCAATCAATATCTAAATCTTTTGGAACATTAGTGTTGAGAAACACTTTGTCCAGGATCTCTTTGTGAGTAGAAGAGATTTTTAGTAATTCAAAGATGGAGATTTGAGCATTTGTTCTTTTTAGTTGTTCAACAATGCTATATCTAGAGGATGATGATGAAGTTAGCTGTTTAAATTTATCAAATGTTGATTCTTTTTGTTTGTTTGACAAGGTTGGTAGGTTTGATGGTGTTTGAGATGAAGTTAAAGAACTATCTCCTTGGAGAGTCACCTTCTTTTGAGAATGAGTCATAGCATTTGCATGTTGTGATTCATGTTGTTTGTCTTTGATTATAATCACATTGCAATATTCAGGTTGGGAAGACTCAATCATGTTGATGATGTTGTCATTACTGGTATAAGTGTAATTTACTTTGGCACCTCCTTTTGTCTTTGATGAATCACCGTGTTCATAAATAGGTAAAGGGTCCTTAAAATCTTTGTGATCAGCATTTGTCAGGTGATTCCCAGCAACAATTTTAGCAGCGTCTATGAGATCTTGAATATCATGCTTGAGCTTCAATCACTTGTTTGTGTTATGACCTTTGTTCTAATGGTAGTCGCAGTATTCATTTTCTCTCCACCATTTTGGTTTGACTTCCGGATCATATGGCCTAGAATTATCTGATAACATTATCAGATTCTTTGCCAATAAAATTTTGAAAACAAATTCGTATGATTCTTCTAGAGGAGTGAATTCGCATCTAGGTTTTGAAAGCCAAGGTTTCTCTATGAACCACTCTTTTACTTTCTTTAGAGGATTTTCTGTCGTGGTTTCAGCTGCTTTGAGTGCTTGCGTGCAACTAGCCAAGTTAAATATCATGGGCTTCGAGTTGGTTTTAACAATGTCTACCACTCCATCATTAACAACATTCTTGTTGTCTTTGCCATATTTCCACTACTTTTTATTTTCTTTAGAGTTAGATCCTGGTTGTGTTTCTTTCCAAGGTGAGATATCTTCCTTTCTTTATAAGCACATCTTCCATTCAAATAGCATTATCTACCATTTTGTTAAATGATGGGTGCACTTACATTTGGATACTATATTTCAATTCAAGGATCAGATTGTTGACGAATATATCCATTTTCTCAGAATCTGGAATAGGCCATGTTTATCTAGAGAACATCTTTCTCCAATGTTGGAGGAAAGTGAGAAAAGGCTCCCCTATTTTTTGTTTAGTATTGCAAAGCTTGATCATAGTAACGGGGTGTTGAATGTTATAGGAGTATTGTTATAGAAATAGTTGGATTAATTCTTCAAAAGTTTTTATTCCCTTAGGTAGACTTGAGAACCATTCCATAGCTTGCCCTCCCAAACTTCTCGGGAAAAGGCGCATGGGATACATTTGGTCATGCATGAACTCCATACATAAAGCACAAAATTCTCTGATATGGTCTTGAGGATCTGAGTTACCATCATATTTGTCAAATTTTGGGATCTCAACTCATGAAGGAAATGGAGGCATGTATAGGTTTTTGTCAAATGGAAATGGGCATATTGTCTCTAGAGAATATTGTTTTGTGGATTCATCCTTGTTTTCCAGTTCTGTGATCTCAGTCCATAAGGCTTGTAATTGTCTATGTACCATTATTATGGGTGATTCTTCCTTTTTAGTGACGAGAGTCTAAATGCCATAACCAGTAGGAAGTTTAGTGCCTTGTTTTTCTAGTTCGAGAAAATAGTCTTCTTTTTCTCTAGCCATGATAACCTTCATCATTTTTTGGAAATATTTATCCTTTTGGCATTTATGAATATCAATTTCTTGAGGTTCAAAGGCTTCAAATTAACTTGATGAAGAATCATTGTCGGTACTGAGGTTGTCTTCATCATTTTGTTTTGTTCCAGGTATAGTGGGAGATAAAGGCCAATCAAAAAATGGTATATCTGATGATGAAGGTTTATCGATAAGCAGGTCCTTTACGTAAAATGGGTTATCTTGACATGAAAAGGATTGTCCTTTTCCTTTAGCATTTTTCTTATGAGAACTTTTGGTTTGAATAGGCATTTTTATTGACTGATGTGACCTAAATTTGTTTGTGATGTAGAAGTCAAGATCAAATTCAGAGCTAGTTGTTCGATTAATGTATTGATTGAGAGAAGCAACTAATATTTAGTCTGGTTTCAAGAATGATCTATCCTCTGTAAGACATTTATCTAAGTTGATTTGAGAGAAGTGACTAAGACTTAGTCTAGTTTTAGGAAAGATCTATCTTGAGTAAGACATTTATCTAAGTGACTTAAGTTTGATAAGTAGTTGATTGAACTAGCTTAAAGATGATTGACAAAATCACGCAACACAAATGGCAGAGGTACACTATTTTGATTTGTTTATGCTCAAGATGATGATAACCAATTTAGTGCTCATTGTAGACTGTTTTAGGAAAGTTTGATTGTTCTGGACTGACAAAATCAGAGATTCATACGATAGGTTTTACAAGACCATATGACAGTTTAATAGCTTCAGGATGATGACAATAGTGTTTCATACGAGTTGCTGCCTAGTATCGTATGACATATGGGTATGTCTAAAATGACAAACTGATCAATGCAATGGTTTATCATATGACACAAGATGTAGGCTCAAATGACAGTTCCCTAAACATGACAACATATAATAAGATCTCATATGACACAGAATGCAGGCTTAAATGACAAACTGTTAGGATTGGTGGAATCTCGTACGAAAAAATGTGTGTAGCAGGATGATAAATCAGAAGATTCATACAACTATTTACTAGACAGAGGCAAAACTTTGAGTTTTCAATAACTGAGTATGACCAGTTTTGAGATGGACTGAGTTTTCACTGACTGACGATGACTAGTTTAGAGGTAGACTAAGATTTTGACTAGGATAGACTAGTTTTGACATGGACAAAGTTTCAACTAGGATAGACTAGTTTTGAGATGGATAGAGTTTCGACTAAGATGGACTAGTTTTGACATGGACAAAGTTTCAACTAGGATAGACTAGTTTTGACATAGAAAAAGTTTTGATTACTAAGTTTGTTTCTTGTTTTCTTCAGTTTTGGTATTCCAATTTTAGTTTTGAGGGATGAAAACATAGAAAACACATAATAGGAATAATAACTCCAATCATAGCATGCAAACCCTATGGAAATTGGTGAGAGAAGAAAACCTTTGCTTGTAGACGCAGGTACACACCCAATAGCTAATCAGAATATGACAATTGAGTCTCACGCAATGGATTCTCAATGCCATATTAGCCGACTCCAAAAGCTAATGGGGGCACGAAATGACAAGTATCTTGGGAGAGTTACTATCTCTCTTGCATAAAGATTATCCCCCCTTTTGGAGGTGAACTGGGTAGCTTCTAATTTTAATTAGAACTAGTAAGGGATCCATTTGGCGCGTCAAAGTATAAACTCAATTAAGAGGTCTCCTAGCCTTGAAAACCAAGGTTTAATATACCTGAAGGTATAGAGGAGAGTTATTCACGAGCACTACCATTGACATGATTTTCATCAAATCACGTTTGTTTTATAGTGGGTTGTAGTACTTGGCATTTAGTTGTTCCCACTTAGGTCATTCCCCTCTCACCGACCATAATGGCTATAGAGTTATTCTCTCCTCAGGAGGACAGGCCTGCTAAAGATATACAAATCTCAAACTTAAAGAAAATGCTTCAAGAGTCTAGATTTCAGATTGTCTATAAAGACAAGAGCATACTCTCCTACCTCTTAGAATTTTCTTAAAACACAAAATATAGATTTTTTCTTTAACCAGATAGCAAGTTAGGTGCCTAAAAAATGAATTTAATGAATACACAATATTTGGTCGATTCTCCTCAAGCAACCTGCAAAGATAATGAATTAGTAGTCATATTATCTTTATGCGACAAGCATATTCTTCGACAGGCATTCTACAAAAAACTAGTTAGGGTGTAAAAATTTCTTAGATAGACAGATAACAAGCCAGCGTTAGCATCAGTATAATCAAAATTGAATAGAGAAGCTGAAGAATGAAATCTGTGTTTTAACCAAAAATACAGAGTATCGTACAACAATTCTCACCCTCATATGATAATTCGTACGAGATCATACAATATTTGCAGTTTGTCGTCTGACACTGTGGGAAAACTCGTACAATAATTCACAGCAACTCTACAGACGAAAAAATCCGAAAAAATAAAAATCTGAAAAATAAAAAAAGTTAGTCTCTGAGGCTGAAAAATGTAGTCTTCTGCCCCACGGTGGGTGCCAGAAATGTGTGTGTGAAAAAGTGGAATAAGTATCTGCAAGCTATAAGACACAACACTTCAATTAAGTCATTACATGTATGGTTAGACAAATATAAGAATGAATAATAAAAACCATAACAAATCGACCAATTTCCTTCTAAAAGATGCGAGTATAAGATTGCTCTCAGATTTGTATAAGCAATACTAGTGACTAGACTACACCAAGACGAAGGATTTAATCTATATGAGCATGATATTAAGCTAAATGGATGCAAGATTGATGAAAGATTCAAGCAATATGGATTCAAGCAATATGGCTTCAAGTAATAAGGATTCAAGCAATATGGATGAACTAAATATGGAAAAAGATAAAAGAAGATGCAAATAATCTCAAAAAGCAAGCACAATATATTCAATGACTCCAGAGAAAAACGTGTATAATAACAAATCTCTAGGGTGTTTTGAATGAGAGTTGAAGGCTGAATTTATAGAAATTCACAAGAGAGACCAAGAAAAAGCACAATTTCGAATTAATTGAAATAATTGAGAAATCAGATTCAGTTAACCTTGAGATAGATTCCAATTATAGTTTAATTCAATTGCATTCAGAAAAGAAGTTTGAGTTTGCATTAGAGATATAATTCAATTAATTCCATGCACTTGAGATAAAAATAAGTAATTGTGTAGGGGAAAAAGCGAGACTAGGTTAACATGCCCTAATCCTACCTTTTGACACACATTACGGAATACGAAAGAGCCTAGAGATATCGCACAATTGGCTACTTCTTTTTGTGAAAGAGAGAGCCACAGGATATCTATTAGGATTTCTATTCCCTTGTTGAAATTGAAAGATAAAATGATGCAAGTTCAATCCCTAACCTCAAAATGCAAGTAGGAACTAATGACAAGATTGCAGAATTGAACTTAAATGATGGAAAGCTGTAAACACAAGGATAAGAAAAGAATGAAAATGCATACCCGGAGTTAAAATCTGACTGAAAATGTTCGGGACAGGGGCGCGGGCACCACTGTCCTAATTCTGCCCCTGAAACTGCTCCAGAAACTGCTGTTTTTGCACTTTGGAAAAAGCTGTCAAAAATACTGAAAATGTTGTCGGACCAGGGTGCCCAGCACCCCTGTCCCAGGGACCAGGGCACCCAGTAGGGACCAGGGCGCCCAGAAGGGACCAGGGCGCCTAGCGCCCCTATCCTGGCAGGACCAGGGCGCCCCACGCCCCTGTCCTAGTCTTTTGTTCTGAAATTTGGTGGGAAGGCCGGTCTCAGTCTGCTTCTTCCGGATCTGCAACCTGCGGCGTCGTCTGAGTCCCGAAACCTGCAATAATATCTGAAAAGGGGAAGGGGCGGCTATATAGGGTTTTGCCTTAGTCAAACCCCCACTTCGGTGATTTCCACCTCCACGAATAGCCAAGTTGTTTTGTAAAATGTATTGTGTGTGCAGACCTAGTGTGTGTGCAAGGTCCAAAATGCAAGAAAGCAAACTAGAGCAACCTAGAAAGTAAACCCTAATTGCTTGTAAATGATGATGCAAATGCTCTAAATCAAGATGCAATGTGATCTAAAGCATGAATAAATGATATATCAAAGCTTATGTAAGGACATGAAAACAATATGAAATCATACCCAACCCTCAAGGGAGGAGTACAAGCCAATCTTCAGTCGGTAATCTCCTATTGTTCTTCAATGTCTTCCAAGCCCTAAATGGATGAATGAATGAATTTGATAGATGCTTGATAGAGTGATGTTGAATGTTGTTGAAGTCTTCAAAGATCTGCTCTTTCACTGCATATGAGGCCCTGAAAATCAAAAATCGGATCCTTTCCAATGAGGAAAGAGAGCTTTTATGTATAAAACCCTAGGTTGTAAATTCATATTTTGGCCGACCTAGAGATTGAATGTCCCACCAATTTCTTGGGGTTAAGCTTTATTTTATGATTGGATCGCGCTCCTAAAATTTCGGGAAAAATGTCCGGGACCATGTTGCACGGGCGCCATGGTCCCGACAACTTTTCACCAAATTTTCAGGGCCATCAGATATGATGATTTTAGAGAGAATCCCGAAGTTACAGGTGATTTCGAGATGTTTTGACCCCCGAAATCAAGCCCCCAAGTTCAAAATAGGACCTAATTAGGGTTTTTGATTAAATGATGTATAGAAGGAATAAAATGAAAGGGGCACACTTTAATGAAAGGGCCCAACTTTATGATATGGGAGATGATAAAATAGGACCTTAGACCTAATTAATTTAATTAATTAAGTGCTAAAGGGGAAATGCAATGCAAAATGCAAAATGCGCCAAGGCGGGTGCTAAACTAGGTGTGAAATTGTACCACCCTAGCAAGTGCGTATAATTTATGACGCTACATTTAGCCCCCACTTTAGCGGTCATATGAACACTACGTGCATATGCAAGCTAAAGTACAGAAAAGTAAACATTATTTGAAAAAGGATATATCCATAAGTCTGTCGAATGAAGCCCCCAGCGGTATCTGCAGTAGACAGTTAGGAACCGCACCCTACAAAACACACGTTAGATCACAAAATCACCTAATGCTTACTAAGGAAGGTGATGAAAATTCGAGGGTAGCTATATGCCCCCCCCTGTTTCGGCTTGCTAATTTTAGTGAGTTGAAACAGGGTATCATGTTTACCACTTCGAATTGTTAAAGAATATTGATGACAAATGCTCACAAGAAGATTTGATATGAGATCAAAAACTAATGGAGAATCATTTGGTAAGAAAGAGGACTAAATCTCAATTCCAACACAACAAAGAGTGTGAGGATTTGAGAGTTCTCTAACACAAGATGAAGGATGTAAATGGAAACAAAATGAAAAGAGAAAGAAAGGAAAAAAAAAAGCATGAATACACACATTGGTGATCCATGAGAAGAATAGTGAGAGAGAAAACATGGACTTCTCGCCCCTAGATCTTGTCTAGGTGATCCATGTAAGGGAGGAGAGTGAGAAAGTCTAGCCTTATGCCGCTAGTTCCACTCAACCTCGTGCATGTGTGTGTAAGGGAGGTTAGAAGCACCTCATAGGAGTCTATGCCCGAGTATGCTACAACCTATATATGTATAGTACAAAAAGGTGACATCTCGCTCTAAGAGTCTGTGCTCTGGTTTCGAGAATGACCCATTGCTCAAAAAGTGTAATGTTTATGTCATAAGCAAAGTAGAACAAGGATACCTACCTTCATCACAAAAGAAGATACCCCAAAAATGCAACAATGTCATAGATCCAAGCAAGAGAGTTTTGTACTCTTTAAGCAAGAATAAGATAGTTGAAAAGGGATATCTTGTAGTATGTGTAAAGGAGATCCTTAGAGGAGAAGAGATCTTTGTACAAAAGACACCTATCCCCAAGAGGAATTGTCTTAGACAAATATAACATCTTCTAGAAGAAGAAGAGAATAAGAATGCAATACTTTCTTCTTTTGCGAGTTGAAAGTGATTCTTAATGAAGGATGACGCTCTTTTTAACCCAATTAGGAGAGTGAATTCGTTATAGATGTATTTTACCAAGTGCAAAAGAGGTTGTAGTCAAGGACTTAGTCCTCTTGTAAGAGAGAATCCTTGAACAAACAACAACAAATGCGTACAAGGCATAACATCAAGTAATAAAGTTCACACCATCCACAAAATAGGAAAAAGTGGATCCTTAGATAAAAATAAGGAAAGATCATTGCCTCAATGAGAAGGACTTACACAATCTTCTAGGGAGAGATTTGGACATAAGCAAAAGAAGAGATGTATGAAATCACTCTTGTCCCCATAGGAACAAGAAAATTAGGCTATCATGTTGCTTCAAAAAATATGATTGCACTTGAAATTGTACCATCACGAATGACAATGAGCCCCCAGTAAATGAGCTACCAATGTCACATAATGATGAGCAACATAATAGCCATTACTGTTATTTAAAGACATGATAGATTGAATGAGGTATTTGAATATGACATGCTAAATGCTCAACTATAAGTGAGATCAAAGACATGTATAAAATTGAAGAATAAAAGTCACAAGAACTCTTAGAAGAGGGATGAGTGTAATTTATTAGAGCCTTATCCCTGGAGGAAAGGACTTTATGATGAATAGGAGATAAAGATTCATAAGTGGATTTAGAAATTTGAGGGGATTCATAAAGAGATTTGTTCATTGCCAATATTTCCTTATGAGGGGAATGAGAGTTGATAGAAGTAGAAGATGATTTAGTTGAAGTGAGATCATCATTACTACTAAATATAGCATTCACATTGAGAGATGGTCTTTTAGATGCTTTAGTGCATTTGCAGGGATTATAGCCGAGTCCAAAGGCATAATTGTGAAAATTAGTCTCTAGAGGAACTTTTATCCCTTGTTCATGAGCACCACAACCTTTTCCATGATACCCATGCTTAGCAAAAATGCGAAAACCACGACCATAACGATCAGCCATTTCAGGAAGAGAAGGTGGTTTTTCATAAGACAAAGAATCAAACTCTTCATAATTAGAGGTGTGAGGAGAAGAAGTTTGAGAAGCAGCCACAAAATTATTGCTCATAGGTTCAAGTAAGAGTGATTGATCTCTAGTTTCTTCCTTCTTTTTACCTTTAAGATCTCTAGGAGGAACCCTATATTCACCTACAAAGGTGGGATTAAAATCAAGAGATCCCCAATCGTCTTCCGTGAGAACCTTCTCAGGATCAAAAGCCTTTTCATGTGTAGACTCAAGTCCAGAAGGATCTTCTTCAGGAGCTTTAGGCTCATCCAAAGAATTTTGATTATCAGAGGGTGATGATTCATCCATAGGTATCTTGTTCAAAGAGTCATTACTAGAAGAGGAAGGCTTAGAAGAACTCCCTTTGGAAGTAGATGTTTGCAAACAAGCCTGAAGATTAGTATCGCCTATCAAGGTATATGTCTTATTGTTATAAATGAATTTAACTTGTCTATGCAATGTAGAGGGGACAGCTTGCATACTATGAATCCAAGGTCTCCCTAATAACAAGTTGTATGTTAGATTTCCAGACATAACATGGATAGGAGTAGGCAAAGTAAAAGGTCCCACTGTGATGGGTAAGGTGATAATACCTAATGAAGACTTAGCCACATTATCAAAGCCTCGAATGGGATGAGAGTCAGGCTCAATAAGGGATGTATCCACATTCATCTTATGCAATAGATTAATGCTACACACATTAAGGCCAGAGCCATTATCTACCAGTGTTCGTCTTATAGCAGTGTCATTTATGATAACCACAATCATCAAGGGATCATATTGTTGTTGAATTTCACTAGTAGGCAACTCATCTTGGGTAAACACAATTTGAGCTTTAGGATTCATCATAGAGTTAACCAAAGACACTATATTACTAGATATATTAGGTGGAGGAACATTCAAATCTTTCAAGGCATCTTGTAACATTCCATGATGAACAGAAGAAGTTTGTATCAAATCCCAAAGAGATATCTTTGCAGGGGTAGCTTTAAGTTGTTCTATGAGATCATAGTCCTTACTAAGCATTTGTGAAATATGAGGCGCTTGAGGAAGAATAGGTTGAGAAGGAGGAAGTGAAGTGGGGATAACTGAAGGAGGATTAGGTTGCGTATTGTTTCTTGTGTTATAGGTATGAGCAACCGCATGATAACTCTCTCTAGTTAGTTGCTTAGCATACTCATAAGGACTCTTAGAAGAATAACCTCCTTGCACAGTAATAATGGGTTTCTTAGGAGTGCAAAAAGAATCATTAGCATAACCACCTTGAACCACTAAGATAGGCTTATTTAAAGGTTGAGAATTTTGAGAAGGACAAGCACCTTAGACAGTGAAGAGAGGTTTGTTAGGTGTCTCATTCACATGTATCAAATTGATTGAGGATGGTTTAGAGGAATGAACAAAAGTGTTGGAAGAATTATTGATAGTCTTCTCTTGCACTAAAATCTTATCATGGATTAAATCAATTTTAGGAGAGAGACAAGGGGTAAGCATTGATGTTCTAGTAGGAAGAGGAAAGGTCATATCATCCTCTATCATCAAAGGATCTACATGGGGAATAAACTCTCTAGGAGAAGGATCAACACTACTCTCTAAAGTCTCACTTTTGAGAGGGAGATCTTTGAAATAAATGTTAACCATCTTGCTTTGAACTAGGGTTTCCTTATGAGTAGAACCAAGTTGAGGAGAGGGAGATGCTTTATTTTTAGAGGGAGAATAATTGAGATTCAAGGGAGGGGAGAAACTATCAAGGGAGTTTCCAATCTTGATTTCATCCCCTTTGGCTAGGGGTAGAGAATAATCTATACCTTCTTCTAATGGTTCATCCCAAATAGTGAGGTTGTTGAAAGGAATGTTTAAAGTATTGTCAATTTCAGGAGAGGAGATAACATTGCTTATTAATTCTTCATCCTTAGGAGGGAAAGCATCAATAAATGTGTTAAACTCATCCTCTTTCCTCAAAATATGTTCAATATGATCTTTAGGGGAGAGAGAATTAAGGAAATTGCTTATTATTTCATCTTCTTTCTCTAAGGGATGCTTATGGGTAAGACAAACTTAAGGAGAAGGGTAAGCATTTATCATTAATTCATCATCTCTAGTGGGAATTTTGTTGGAAAAGGAAAGGCCATCTCTAGGAAATGTAGGGATAATGTCATCTTCTTGCACACAAGGATCCTCATGAAGGGAGCATTTTTTAAGAGCCACACAGTCATCAAGGGCATCATCCCACAAAGCATGATCATATCTATTAAAAGGTTTATCTTTTGATTCAAAAGGAGATATTTCCTCATAGAGGGGATTATTGAACACAACCATGTTACTAGATTCAGTGGAAGAGTTGATAGGAATGTACCCTTGAGAGGAACCATTTGACTTATCTTTCTCATCACATCTAAATGGCATAGTAAAAAGGTTTATGAGTTTTTGGTAAAATGAAGGTTTGGTATATTTAGGTTTCAAAAATTCATCTAAAGCTTCATCTAACTCATAATCATCACAAATATGATCATCTTGCAAATAAAAATCTAACATTTTGAAATTGCATAAAATTTAAACACACAATGCAAAGAAACACACTTTTTTTTTTTTCTTTTTAATGAAAATGAAATGAAAACACACTAAATCTAGATCTAGATCTAACAAATGCAATGCAAGAGGAAGCAATGATAGATTCACGTCGGGTTCACCAAAATGTGTAGGGGAAAAAGCGAGACTAGGTTAACATGCCCTAATCCTACCTTTTGACACACATTACGGAATACGAAAGAGCCTAGAGATATCGCACAATTGGCTACTTCTTTTTGTGAAAGAGAGAGCCACGGGATATCTATTAGGATTTCTATTCCCTTGTTGAAATTGAAAGATAAAATGATGCAAGTTCAATCCCTAACCTCAAAATGCAAGTAGGAACTAATGACAAGATTGCAGAATTGAACTTAAATGATGGAAAGCTGTAAACACAAGGATAAGACAAGAATGAAAATGCGTACCCGGAGTTAAAATCTGACTGAAAATGTTCGGGATGGGGGCGCGGGCACCACTGTCCTGATTCTGCCCTTGAAACTGCTCTGGAAACTGCTATTTTTGCACTTTGGAAAAAGCTGTCAAAAATGCTGAAAATGCTGTCGGACCAGGGCGCCCAGCGCCCCTGTCCCAGGGACCAGGGCGCCCAGTAGGGACCAGGGCACCCAGAAGGGACCAGGGCGCCCAGCACCCCTGTCCTGGTAGGACCAGGGCGCCCCACGCCCCTGTCCTGGTCTTTTGTTCTGAAATTTGGTGGGAAGGCCGGTCTCAGTCTGCTTCTTCCGGATCTGCAACCTGCGGCGTCGTCCGAGTCCCAAAACCTGCAATAATATCTGAAAAGGGGAAGGGGCAGCTATATAGGGTTTTGCCTTAGTCAAACCCTCGCTTCGGTGATTTCCACCTCCACGAATAGCCAAGTTGTTTTGTAAAATGTATTGTGTGTGCAGACCTAGTGTGTGTGCAAGGTCCAAAATGCAAGAAAGCAAACTAGAGCAACCTAGAAAGTAAACCCTAATTGCTTGTAAATGATGATGCAAATGCTCTAAATCAAGATGCAATGTGATCTAAAGCATGAATAAATGATATCAAAGCTTATGTAAGGACATGAAAACAATATGAAATCATACCCAACCCTCAAGGGAGGAGTACAAGCCAATCTTCAGTCGGTAATCTCCTATTGTTCTTCAATGTCTTCCAAGCCCTAAATGGATGAATGAATGAATTTGATAGATGCTTGATAGAGTGATGTTGAATGTTGTTGAAGTCTTCAAAGATCTGCTCTTTCGCTGCATATGAGGCCCTGAAAATCAAAAATCGGATCCTTTCCAATGAGGAAAGAGAGCTTTTATGTATGAAACCCTAGGTTGTAAATTCATATTTTGGCCGACCTAGAGATTGAATGTCCCGCCAATTTCTTGGGGTTAAGCTTTATTTTATGATTGGATCGCGCTCCTAAAATTTCGGGAAAAATGTCCGGGACCATGTTGCACGGGCGCCATGGTCCCGACAACTTTTCACCAAATTTTCAGGGCCGTCAGATATGATGATTTTAGAGAGAATCCCGAAGTTACAGGTGATTTCGAGATGTTTTGACCCCCGAAATCAAGCCCCCAAGTTCAAAATAGGACCTAATTAGGGTTTTTGATTAAATGATGTATAGGAGGAATAAAATGAAAGGGGCACACTTTAATGAAAGGGCCCAACTTTATGATATGGGAGATGATAAAATAGGACCTTAGACCTAATTAATTTAATTAATTAAGTGCTAAAGGGGAAATGCAATGCAAAATGCAAAATGCGCCAAGGCGGGTGCTAAACTAGGTGTGAAATTGTACCACCCTAGCAAGTGCGTACAATTTACGACGCTACAGTAATTCATTGGTTTATTCAAGAAAAGAGTCTTTTCAATGCAACTGAACTTCTTTTCTCAAAAGCTTTGAGTTCCAGGTTTAGAGAATGATTAATAATTCATTTTAATTGTTTTTTTGATTTCAAGTTCTCAATTTAGAAGAATATCTCAAGTTTGATTTCTCTCAATTCAATTCTTTTATTTTATTTTCAACTTAACTCTTGCTTTGTGATTAATTCCTCTTTTGTAATAAATTAATTCCTTTTTTTATGATTAAATGGTAAATTTATTAATTAATTAAATATGCTAGGATATTTAATAAATTAAATAGGATAATTGATAAAAATTATTTTCTTGGAATGATTCAATTAATTAAATAAATATTTAATTAATATAGAATAATTGACTTGCTATGTGACATTTGATAATTAAAAAATTAATTAATTATGTGCTCAAGATTGATTTAATTGCCTTTGGTTAGGACCTTGGTGATGTTGTCAAAATTAGGGGTCCATGGTTTAGGTGACCATTTTTAGGGTATTACACTATCAGGTTGTTTATTTTGTGAATGTCAGATCATGATAAATTTCCCGATGTTGTTTAATTTGTAAAGCATCAGGATAACTTCACTGATTGGAGCGACTTTTATGTGTTATTCAGCTTATGTAAGTTATCCCGAATACCTCTTAAGCATTGCTTTATTGGAATTACCTTTACCATTGGGGAAGCAGAAAGATGTTGTCCCGTCTTTATAAGCTATACCAATATAGGTTCTTAGAAGAGGATGCATTATCAGAGTGTCTTATTCCAATGTTATTAGATATATTCATTATCGAGAGAGGTTGTTCTATCGGCCTTTTGATGATCTTATTACTCCAATTTTTATCAGCTTTTTCGATAAGGGTATCTTTCTCTGTATCACCATAAATTCCACCAATATCCATCTTCCAACCGTAGGTGTATAGTTGGGATAGTTTCCCCGATATCGCCTTGTTTACATGTCATCGGGATACTTCTCACTGGTCGGAATGTCTCTAATATATTTTTCTGACTTCATAGGTTATCTCGATAAGCTCAAATGACACTTACACTTATACTTTCTTTGTCGGGACAACTTCACCTCATCGCTATTGTGAAATGTTACTATTCCACCCTTGTTAGTTATTCTAACAAGCTTCTGAATATCGGCGTTCAGTATAGCTATTCTGATTACCTCCTTCAATATTGGCATTACTAGATAGGGTTAGCTATCCCAATATACATGTGTTGTGCTTGTGTAGTGCATACCTATTATGCGTGCAGTTGCAACACAAAACACTCAATAAATCATTACAAGCAATGGTTAGAAAATTAATTTACGAAAGATAAAACCATAGCTAATCGATCTATTGCCTCCTAGTAAAGGCGAGTGAATTTTGCTCTCAGATCTGGTTATGCAAATTCTAGTGACTTGACTACACTTAAATGGAGGATTTAAATAATGAAGATGGATGATCTAGATGAGATAATGATTTAAGCTATATGATTCTATGATATTGATATGAAATAAGCTAAGATTTAAGCTAAAATTGAACATGATAACATTGCTAAAATGATAAACTAGAAGGTAGATGCCTATAGTAACAATGCATAAGATGAATAATGAGATGGGATTTAGGATCCTTTGAACTCCAAAATGGGGTCTATTTATAGGATTTGAGGTGGCAGGAATCAACAGTCAAGATTAAGTCTGAAGATATCAATGGTTAAATTGGAGGTGATTGGAGAATAGGTTGGAAAAAAGGGGACATTTGGAGGTTGGTAGGAGAAGGGGTTGGATGAAAGTGAACAATGTCATATCCATGGTGACAAGTGTCAGGAAGCTTCTAGAAGAAGCGGGATGAAAGGGAACACTTAGTGACAAGTGTCACAAAGCTTTTCTCATGAGAGGGCAAAGTGTCCAAGGAAAGGGGACATGGTGGTTAGGATGTGCAAGCTAGGATGGTTAATTAAACCTAGGGTTAGATGGAATGAGTTAGGTTTAGGAATGGTTAGATTAGGTGGTTAAAAGTTAGGAGAATTTGAATTTAAAAATTTAAATAATAGGAAAAGGCTAATTAATTTCAACAACTCATAAATTGATTTGTTTTAATTAATTATGGGATTTAGAAGAAATGAATTTGATGATGAATTTGATGGGGGGAATGAATTAATTAAAGGGGATTATGAAATGAACCTATTAAATAAATCCTTAGATTAATTAATAAGTAGATGAAAGGGAGAATTTAATCAAATTGTTGATAAATTCAATTAAATTGGGAAGAATGATTAATTAAATAATTGCTTATTCAATTAATTATCTTCAGACCATTTTTAGGTGTACACATTTTACCCCTCTTTGAAGCGAGGTGTGATGATGCGTTGATTCAAAGAATAATTTCCTTTTGATGTTGATATTGGTTCGATAGAATGCCCCAATCCTTGATTGATAGATTGTGGTATGATGATGCCCCCTCGGGAGATTAATTAAGATTTGCGAGATTGATGTCCCAATTAGAATTGATTTGATTTCTGCAATGTTAATTGATGAAAATGCGAGTTCTTTGATCTCGATGATACAATTCTGATTGAATGATAAAGCTTGATTTGATATGATAAGATTAATTGAGATTTAGTCTAGTTTTAGCAAGGATACATCCTGTATAAGACAAATCTGATCAGAGCATTTGGTTTCAGGAAGCATACATCCTGTATAAGACTAGATCAGAATGTCTGGTTTTAGGAAAGATACATCCTGTATAAGACTAGATCCGAATGTCTGGTTTCAGGAAGGATACATCCTGTATAAGACATAATTAGATAGATCAGATGTAATCGATTGACATAATTGATAAGATTTATTAGATTAAGAACTGACAAATTCATTGATATCAGGTGTAGGACCAATTAGATATGCTAATGGTAGTTTTGTTGAGGGGAATCATAAGATTTGGGCTGGGTCGACAATATTTGGAGAGATATCAGTCATTATACTGATTGTGCATACACCTTTGATGATGCTTTGCTAATTCCTGTGATATATTTAGCCTTGGATAAGATGAGCTTGTAGGATCTCATGCAAGAATGAAATTCAAGCTAAATGGAAATGCAAATGCAATGAAATGCAAACTATGACTGCACGAGTCACTAGATTATTGCTTTTTGTCATCATTGAGCTTTTTGAAATGTGGGAAGTGAGTGCAAACATCGATGGTATAATTAAACCATGATGACCTAAGCATTACTTTCCTAGATTTTCATATAGAAAGTTAACACAAGAATCAAGGTATAATTGAACCAAGATGACCTAAGTGTTATTTGCGTAAAATAGACAGTATTAATCATTTCTATACACAAATCAGAAAAGTCTTCAATGATATTCCATTGATTTGCACATATTAATGATTAATTTTCAGATAGCAGACAAGAAAAATGTCATGTTCCTTCCTTGTTCCTCTAGTCAAAGACATCCTAGAGTCACTCAGAAATCATGATAGCGAAAATCAATATAGAAAAGTTAAACAATCATGTTAAAATCATTATCCAAAAGATATCATTCATGCATTTAGACTAACTTTGTGATAGTTTGATTGTTGATAATTTGATCTCATGTTCAATGTTGGATATGTCTTTGTTTTTGCTTGATAAGAGTTGTCTAACCATTTGTTCTACCTATTTGATTAAGCTCAAAATTGATCCAAAGTTTTGCTCGCAGCTAAGTGCAGGATTTTGCCCCAAGCCTAGAAACAAATTTGTTATGATATACCCTGTATACACCTAAAAATGGTCTGAAGATAATTAATTAAATAAGCAATTATTTAATTAATCCTCCTTCCCAATTTAATTAAATTCCCTAAGCAATTTGATTAAATCTCTCATTCATCTACTTATTAATAAATCTAAGGATTTATTTAATAGGTTCATTTCATCCCCTGTAATTAATTAATTCCCTCCATCCAAATTCATTTCTTCTAAATTCTCTTAATTAATTAAAACAAATCAATCATGAGTTGTTGAGATTAATTATCCTTTACATATTATTTGAATTTTTAAATTCAAATTCTCCTAACTTCTACCACTCCTAACCCTTACCATTCCTAAACCTAACCCATTCTACCTACCACCATGTTCCCTTTCATCCAACATCTTCTAGAACCTTTGTGACACTTGTCACTAAGTGTTCCCTTTCATCTAACCTCTTCTAGAAGCCCCTTGACGCTTGTTGCTATAGAGATGACAGATGTTCCCTTTAATCCAACCCCCTTTGCCATCTTCCTCCAATTTAACCATTGATATCTTTAGATCAATCTTGACCGTTGATTCTTGCCACATTACCCCTAGCCTTGGAAAATCTTATAAATAGACCTCATTTTGAGCAGTATGCATCCCATCTCATTTTCATCTTATGCATTGTTACTATAGGCATCTAGCTTCTAGTTTATCATTTATTAGCAATGTTATCATGCTTAATTTTAGCTCAATTGCATCTTCATTCTAGCTTATTTTCTAGATCAATCATGAAATCCTATAGCTCAATCATGCTATTCTTGCTAGATATTGCATTTTCATCATTCAAATCCTCCATCTAAGTGTAGTCAAGTCATTGGAGTATGCATAATTAGATTTGAGAGCATTTTTTATATCGCATTTACTAGGAGGCAATAAGTCGATTAGCTATGGTTTTGTCTTTCTTTGATTTAAATCTTCTAACCATGCTTGTAATGATTTATTGAGTTTATTGTGGTTGCAGGTATAGGTGCACTTCACAGAGCATGACATTTTGGCACCCATCGTGGGGCAGAAATCATCATTTTCGGCCTCTTAATCTTCAACAAACTTCATCTCTGTCTGGCTCTGGTTTAGATATTCATATGAGTTGCCTTTTTAGCTTGTATGAACTCCCTTTTATCCCAGGACAAAACTTCATCCTGACTCGTATGAGCCCATTTTCTTTGTCGTATGAGGTATAAATTCATGTTGTACGAGTTCATTTGAAAGTAAATCATGTGTCGGACGAGTTGATTTTCACTATCATACTAGAGCTAATTTTATTTCATACAAATTTCTGGCTTCAAAATCTAATGTCATACGAGTCTAATTTTATTCCTTTGTAAAATCTAAATCTGTGTCATACTAACTGGTAAATCATGTCGTATGAGTTTCTGCATCTCATATTTTTTTGATAAACTGCAAGTTAGAATTTTTAAGTTTGTCTATACATTGGTAATTTGCATTTTTGAAGGCCTTCTAGTCATTTTTAGCCCTTGAAAGTGGCTTGCTCTTTCAAATTCTCATCTACAACTCTTGGAGACCTTTCCAACGAGTTAAATGATTCATCATTTTGAGTCTCGAGCAGAAAGTTGTGCCTATTTGAAGTTAGGCTAAAATTTCATATAGTTTTTTTTGAAAACTTCATAGTTCGGATCACTAATGCTAATCTTGTTATGTCTATGAGATGTTTGCAACCTAACTCTTTTCTACAAGATTCTTGTCAAAGATACACTTGTCAAAGACAAACTCAAAACACAATCATGACTACTAATGGTTCTATTTTGCAGGTTACCTAAGGATTCAGCAAAAACTTTATGTATTCTTTAAGATTTTTAGGCACACTTCAATTTGGGGCTTAAAAAAATGAACTATCATGTCTTATGTGCTTGTGATGATAGGTGAGTATTCTCTCACCTTTCATAGGTGATCAGAAAGCCAAACTCATCTTTTTCTTTCATTAGTGCATCTCTTTAGCATCCCTTCCCTCCCGAGGAGTTATTAACTCTTAGCCCTTAAGGTCGGTGAGAGGGGAATGACCTAAGTGGGAACAGCTAACACCAAGTAATCCAACCCACTATAAAATAAATGTGTTTTTAATGAAAATCAAAGAAATGATAGTGCTTGAGAATAGCTCTCCTCCATACCTTCGGGTATATCAAACCTTGGTTTTCAATGCTGGGAGACCTCGTAATTAAGTTTATACCCTAGCGTTTCGAACAGATCCCTTACTAGTGCTGGTTAAAATAGAAGCTACCCGATTCACCTCCGAAAGGGTGATAATATTTGTGCAAGAGAGATAGTAACTCTCCCAAGACACTTGCCATATCGTGTCCCCATTAGCGTTTGGAGTCGAATAATACGACGTTGAGAATCCATTGCATGAGACTCAGCGGTCGTATTCTGATTAGCTATTGGGTGTGTACCTAAGTCAACAAGCAAAGGTTTTCATTCTCAACCAACTTCCTTAGGGTTTAGCTTTATTGAGAGTCATGTATTACATCATGTGTTTATTGTGTATTCATCCCTAAATTGAAAAATCAGACACTTAAAACTGGAAAACCAAAGTAAAACATCAAAATTTAGTGATCAAAACTCAAACAAACAAACACTTTTTACACCTGTTAAAATACATGTCGTACGAGTCAAGATACTATGTCATACTGCTTGATCTTCTGTCATACAAGGTAAGGTTCTATGTCATATGAAACACTGCTTTACACATGAAGTCACTAGTTTGTCATTTTGTTTTGTATCTCTTGTCATTCTATGTTGCATAATCTATCGTACGAAACTCTGCAACTGTCAGTCCAGAACTGTGTCTTACATGCCTATTTCAGATTTATCATTTCTACCTGATCAATTTGCAATAAGCATAAACACCTGTTATCTATCAATCTATGCTTAGATTGTCTGCTTGGTTTTCTTGGTCAAGTTATCATTCATCAAAATCAGACTCTAGAAGATAAACACCCCAATATTTTCAAAGTGCTCACCCCCAACAAGTTTAAGATCTAAACATCTCAAAGTGCATTATCACCCCCTTTGGTAAATTGATCAATCAAACATAGTTTCTCATCAGGATCAATCATCTTTTATCATGAAACTAAAATGTTTTGTCAGGATAACCTTGTCCCACATCGTAGGATAGATAGTTCCTACTAGACTTGGTTCTTATCAAATCATCACCATTGCACTCTTAAACCGAAGATTGAAAAACTTGAAAACTTTTAAACACTTGAATTCTCTTTTAGTGTCATATCACTCTATTGCCTTGAAATTGACCATTGATTGCTTACCCAAAACAACCTTTTGGACAATCGAATCCTAAGCAAAATAAAACACGTGTATGTCTATTCTAACTACAGCTCAGAGATGAAGGATCACAGAGACTAAAATTGAAACATTGAAACCATTTGAAGAGCATATAACCATGGAACATTAAGATGAAATACAAGTTGAAGGAGAAATAACAGAACAAAACATCAGAGACATCAAGAAAGATCCCTAATTCGACAAATTTATGCAGAGATTATTGGAGGAAGAAAAAGAAAAATACTTTCTAATGTTAGCCAAATCTAGTGCTACACTTCCCCAAGATTTTGATGTGAATAAATTGACAAAAAAGAAAAGTGACCCTCCTCTAAATAATGAACAATATGAGGACATCTTTGGTCTCCACATGACTAACACATCAATTCCCAATACCACAAGGACCAATGAAGAAACCAGCATACCTAGAAGACATGAAGTAGAAATCCTAAATAATATTCAATTCAATGAGGATACAAGAAGAGCTAGAGATGAAACAAGAAGAGATCCCAATCCTCCTAGAATGCAAAATCATGGTCATGCAAGAACAAATCATGTTGATAATCCTATCATGACTCTCACCCAACAACTGCAAGCAATACAAACACAAATCCAAGAGATGCAAAGAGGAAATATTAGATAATACTCACTTCAAGATATTTGTCCTTATTGATGAATACTAAGAGGGGGGGGGGGATGAATTAGTATGCCAAAAAATATTTGCACTTAAACACTTTACAAGACTAATAGTAAACTGGTAAAATAGTTTAACAGACAAACTGGTTAACAAACATGAAAACCAAATAGCTAATAATGCATTCACCCACAGAAGCACAAACACCATAGCACGATACATTTTGATGTGGAAACCCAAATGGGAAAAACCACGGTGAGATGGAACTCACAAGTAACTATCTGTAGAATAGGAACCAGGCCGATTAAGGTCTTACAATGTTCTTTACCAGAATAGATCCTATTAGGAATCTCAATCTTTGTTAGGAGATAAGTCCAATTAAAGACTACCTTGCTAGAGGATTTTAGATCCACAAATGTGAACCACCTTGTTAGAGGATTTACAAAAAGGCTTTTGGGCCTACCTGGTTAAGGGCTACAGACTTGTCATAGATGTGAGTAATCAACAAGTGTTTGATCTATCTAATAGCATAGACTACTCAGTTAGATCCTTCATAGCTCATTCTTAATGCACTCCCACATTACTTCAGTCTTCTACACATTCATATTCTTTCCAACTCCTCAACCACCTTAAAACCTAGCAACAATATAAACTTTTGTTGTGACCTGATCAACAACCTAAAACCCTAGACATGATGTCCTTATAAAGGAATCTGATTTCATGTCAGTCCAATAGGATTACATTACAATTTTCTAGGTTCAATGAACCTAGACATACTTGGTACCATGACATAAAAAGTACCGTTAATGTGTTGGCACCATCAAACAATCGATGGATGGTAACTCATCACAAAATGTCGGTTGGTAACTCATCACAGAGTATTACCGGTTCATACAAAATGTCGATTGCCGGTTTGACAACAATGAAGATTGGTAAAAACGTGTTATGCTGCTTTGGTCCTTCGTACCACTTGGGATCCACGAACTACTTGGGGTCAACATGCCTGCTTCAAAATGGGAAACACATTCTGCAAAACATCAATAGTCTAAAAAATATAATTCAACATACTGGTTGGAACAAATGTCGGTTGTGCTCTAAATTATACCTATAAAGAGGATCTCAATGCAAGTGTGTGTCCATCAATGACAATCACAACATAAACATCAAAAATGCCAACAATCTCCCCCTTTGGCATTGATGGCAACACTTGGAAAATAAAATTTTGACATCTAAGTGTTTTACAACAAAATCATGCCATTAGCAAAATTGCTCCCCCTATGCATATACACTATCCCTTTAACAATACAATGTATAGCATTTTTGCATATAGAGCATAAACATTGAGATATTCAGAGCATATAATCAAAATTTTGATTACCAGATACTTCTCCAAATAGAATTCTTCTCCCCCTTTGCCAACAATGACAAAGTATAGCTGAAGAACCCTGTTTTCATTTGATATTAAAAATAATAAAAGTTCATGATAACAAGGAATGATACTTGTCAAAAACATATTTAAAGTTCTGCAAGAATTGTTTCATCAATAAAGACCAGGACTCAAGTAGGGAGGTGGCTACTTCTTCCTCTGTCTGCATCTGGGAGACCTATTCTTCCATGGCATCAGTTGTGCTCATCTCCTATGTAACTGTTAAGGAATCTAGGTTGAGATAGCACTTCTGAAGAATTTGCAATTGTGGGAGTAGAACCAATTGTAGCTCCTGCAAATCTCTAGACCAAGTGCTGATCTCTTGCTCCATTTTTGCTGAATGGATCTGAAACTGGTGAACAGTTTGCCCATAAGTTGTAAAGGAATCATAAGGTGGCTTGAATGTGCTCAAGTAGGACTGCAAGTCCATTTCAAGATTTTGCTTTTGAGCTAGCACATCATCATAGAATAAATGGGGTTGGCAGATCTTGCTGAGTAGCAGATTCCCCTCATCTAGAGTGTCCCTTATATCCTTTTGTTCTATCTTCAGTTCAGTCCAGAGCTCATTCAACTTCTTCACCAGAGCTATATTAAGAGCTTTTTGATGCTCCTTCTTGACATTAGCCTCTGCTACCTCTTCAAGGCTCTACACCTGATCATCCACTACTGTGCATAGGAGCTTGAGTTTAGCTAGTGATGAATTAGTGTTGGGAATATTTATATCGGGTAGCAAACCGGTAAGCGTATCCATAGCCGCTTGAATTAAATCCTACTCCTTCTTCCATTGAATTATTTCAAGGCACTCTTGAGCTACATTGATGCTCTGCATTAGCTCTATTTCACTTGCAGACTGGAGATTTATAGGACTGGAGAGATCAGCTAGTTTGGTTTGACTCCTGGTTGCCTTTAGAGTCTCCATCTGGGTGCTCTTCTCTACTTCCCTTACCTTGTCCTCTTCCTCTTTCTCCTTCTCCACTTCTCTCCTCTTCTTTGCTTCCTTATCCTCCTCTTCCTTCTTCCTTTTCTCTGCTTCTCTTCTCTTTTCCTCTTCTTTTTCTTCCTCTTCCTTCTTCTTCTTCTCTGCTTCCTTCTTCTTCTCTTGTTCCTTATCTTCTTCTTCCTTTTTCTTTTCATCTTCTCACTTCTTTTTCTCTTCTTCATCCTTCTTATTCTTCTCCTCTTCATCTTTCTTCTTCTTCTCTTCTTCATCCCTTTTCTGCTTCTCTTCTTCATCCTTTGTCTTCTTCTCTTCTTCATCTTTTGTCTTCTTCTCTTCTTCATCCCTTTTCTGCTTCTCTTCTTCATCCTTTTTCATTTGCTCTGCCTCTTCCTTTGTTGCTTCCTATCTATCCTTGGCTTGCTTATCAACCTATTTATCCTGTTGCTCCTGCTCTATTGCCTCAGATGGTGTTTCCTGAGTAACATCCTCAACATCCAAAGCATCGACATCAATATTGTCGATCAGTTCAACAACTGAGTTTCCTTCATCATCAAATACGTCATATGGTTTGGATATAACCGGTTCTTCTTCAGCTTGTCGGTTGGCTAGACGCACTTTGTGAGACTGGACAACGGTTCTCATATATAGATGAGTGTCTTTTTTGACATCATCAACTCTACCTTCTAACAGCTAGAGTCTTCTTCTTCTAGTGAAGAAGAGTCCTTTATTTTGGTCAATAACATCAAACAATTCTGAATTTGATAGGTCGGGAAAGTACTGTGCAAAAACTTTCTCCCTGATTTCCTATTCCTTTTCTATGGCAATGCACCATCTATTGTCTAATGACATATATAAAGAATCTGGTGTCTAAGACTTAATCTCTGAGGGCGACCAGTCATTAGCACATTAATACTGAATTATTTCCTTTTCAACCACTTCCTTTTCATCATCATTAAAGTCATCAAAACACTCAATTAAGTCATTTAGCTCTTTCCTCCCAATATTCTTTATTGTTCTTTGACAATGTGTCAAAGGTTTGTAGGAAGAGATATCTATATTTAGCGGTGCAAAAGATGTTAGTTCATTCTTTGTCTTCCTCTTTGCTTGATGTGTTTTCTTTGGCTTTTCCTCAGACACAATTTCTTCTAAGTCTAGAGAGGTATTCCTTGTCTTCCTCTTTCTCTTGAACACTTTATCTGATGCTACTTCTGATTTCTTCTTGGGTGGTGACCTCTTGGTCACTTTTGGAGTTGTAGTAGTAACCAGTGCTGATGTTGGAGGCATTGCTTTTGCCTTCTTTATTGCCAATTCTTTTTCTTTCATTGCTAGTGGTTCCTCAACCGGTGCTATCCTCTCTAGGTAGGTGTTGGTTCTCTTTGCCTTAGGATCAAGTGATGAGGCAATAAGGGTAGAGGCATACCCTTCCAACATATCATACATCACCTCATAGCCCATTGGCTCCACTTCTTCCTATCTAGGCTCAACAACCTCCATTATGCACTTATCTACTTGGATGGTGAAGCAGATATCATCTTCATATTTCTTGATGATGTCACCTTATATCCTCACTCTTTGGCTCATTTTCCTTCTGAACTCATCAAAGTACTTATTTAGAACATCAAGGTAGCTGGTTCCAATTGCTTCAATGTTTTCCTTGATTTGCTTGGTCACCGGTTGGTCACCAGACCATTGGACATCTTCTACTCCTGGAAAGTAGCCTTGGAAATAGAAGAACAACCCAACGAGTAGTTGTCCAAACTTGAACCTAAGTGCATTATCCTGTTTGATCGACTTTAGATTTAATAGGAGTTATCTTTGCATACCGGTGCACAGATCAAATGATGCATCCTCCTTTATCATCCGGTATGTGGCATTTATCGATGTAGCAGATACAGAGTTAATTCTGCTAGCTGAGAATATCCACTATCTAATCACCATGCATGCATACTTAACCAGATCATCCTTGATAGAATTTACTATCATGCCTCATGAGTTTCTCACTAAACTGGTGAGCTTGGACATTTCAGTTTTGCTTACTAACCTTAGGGCTGGCACTTCCCTTGTGTTGTAGAATCTGGTGACTACATGAATTGCCTGCGGCATGATATCATGTGTTCTCTCCAAGTACATCTTATCACCATGGACTCTGCTCAGAATGATCCTTATATGATCCTCTATGAAATCCTCCAGGAAGTAAACAACATTGTAGAGCTTTTTCTTCTCCAAAATATTAAACTTTGGTTTGATCTTCTTATCTTTTCCACAAAATAAACCTAATTGGGTGTGGATAGCTAGAGACCCTAGGTCTTCTATCTTGCAATCTATGTAGTCAAAAATTCCCTCTTCTACTATCACACCAGCCAAAACTTGTGATAGGGCATTATACTTGGACTTTCATTGAATAAAACTTGTAGACTCGACAGATGCACTAGAACTAGTATGAGATGAGAAAGCCATGATAGAAATCTTAAGAACTCGAGAAATACCTTTTGAAACATGTGAAATTAGGGCTTGCCGATTCTCCTTCACTTCACACTCCGTCGGTTGCTGAATCACCACTTTGTGTTCTCCACTTGACCATTTCCAGTTTGAATTTGAATGTCCTTCGCAGTTTCTCAATTTCTCAAAATCTTTGCTCAAATCACCTTTTCATCACTTTGCTCTTTGAAAAAAATTTCTTCGCTCGAAAACTGATAGTGAGAAATGATTTGAAAAATGCTTTTAAACATATTCCTTACCTACCGTCATTAATGCTCCTCCATTAGGGCATAAATCCTAATTTGCCTTTTTACCATTTCCAGTCTTCTGCCAAATGACAGGTATCACATACTGGTTAAGGAATTTTACTAGTGTAAATCAGGGGTTCGAAACATTTTGTCGTTTGCTCCCCCTAAGTTTTTTGCAGCTTAGTTTGTCGATTCCATGATTTCCACACTAGGTGCAGAAACCGGTTCCTCTTGTAACACTGCTGGTTTCTCCTTCCATATTTTGTTCATGTCTGCTTGAACAGTGTCAACATCAATGTTTCCTTCTAGAGTGACTGGTATATCATTAAATATGTTCCTTCTTGATCTACAAAATCTAGAAATGTGACCCGGTTTGTTGTAGTGATAGCAGACCAATCTAGGTGCTCTCTAAGGTCCATTGTTCATGTTTCCATTCTTCCTTCTGCATGTTGTAGCAGTGTGACCATGACCATGACAGATCATACAATTTTCTCTCCATCCAATTGCCACTTGATCTCCACCGCTTCTTGACTGATGATTGAAGGCATTAAACCGGTTGTGATTTCGGTTCACAAAAGGTTCAGGACCAACTCCTTGGGTCCTTTAAGGATATCTTCCTATTTTATTCATAATAGACCTACATTCAGATGCTCTATGCCCATACTTGTTGCATACATAGTAGTTACCATCAAATCTATAGGATCTAGGCTTATCATTTAGGAAATAAGGAAAATTGTTGTAAGACTTACTCCTACACACATTTGCAGTATGTCCTTCTTTAAGACAGTTGAAACAAATAGGTTTAAACTTTTGCTTACCTTTATCCTTTGATGCTAGTTGTTTCTTTGATGTTCTAGCATTTGTACCAAAGGTCTCACCTTCCTCATGACCAGAATAACCAAGTCCATTGGTATTCCTGATCGGTTTGGCAGATTCAAGCTTTTTCTCTAGCTTGACAATACTCTTGTTGAACTTAGCAAGTATTTCCTTTGACTCAGAGAGTTCTTTGGAAATAGCAGCATTTGTTTCCAACTAGTTTTCATTCTTAGAGATGGCAGTTTTCAGTTCTCCTTGCATATCTTCCTTTTCCACTTTGCTTGCATGGAGTTGAGCACTTAGGGAACTCATCTCTTGTTTCAGCTTGGAGATCTCATGATCTCTTTCTTTCACTAGATCTTTAGCTTTCCTTCGGTTCTCAAGCTCTTGACACATCCGGATAGTCAGTCCTTCCAACTCCTTTCTCAGGTTGGAGTTTTTTTCATTCAACTTATTTACTTCATCAATTAGGGCTATTTCTAGATAGCTCCATCAACTTTTCTGCATGTTCTCTCCTTTTTGCTTGAGATGCCTTGTATTTGACCATAAGATCATCATAGGCTTGCTCAGACTGAGTGAGCCAGTGGGTAAGTTCCCTCAAAGTGTATTCCCCCATATCTCTTTCCAAGTGGTTAAACTTATAGAAAGGTTAGCTTTGATACCAATTGATGAATACTAAGAGGGGGGGGGGGTGAATTAGTATGCCAAAAAATATTTGCACTTAAATACTTTGCAAGACTAACAGTAAACTAGTAAAACAGTTTAATAGACAAACTGGTTAACAAACATGCAAACCAAATAGCTAATAATACATTCACCCATAGAAGCACAAACACCATAACACAATAGATTTTGACATGGAAACCCAAATGGGAATAACCATGGTGAGATGGAACTCACAAGTAACTATTTGCAGAATAGGAACCAAACCGGTTAAGGTCTTACAATGTTCTTTACCAAAACAGATCCTATTAGGAATCTCAATCTTTGTTAGAAGATAAGTCCAATTAAAGACTACCTTGCTAGAGGATTTTAGATCCATAGATGTGAACCACCTTGTTCGATGATTTACAAAAAGGCTTTTGGGCCTACCCAGTTAAGGGCTATAGACTTGTCAAAGATGTGAGTAATCAACAAGTGTTTGATCTATCTAATATCACAAACTATTGGGTTAGATCCTTGATAGCTCATTCTTAATGCACTTCTGCATTACTTCAGTCTTCTACACATTCATATTCTTTCCAACTTCTCAACCACCTTCAACCCTAGCAACAATATAAACTTTTGTTGGGACTTGATCAACAACCTATAACCCTAGACATGATGTCCTTATAAAGGAATCTGATTTCATGTCAGTCCAATAGGATTACATTACAATTTCCTAGGTTCAATGAACCTAGACATACTTTGTACCATGACACAAAAAGCACCATTAATGTGTCAGCACTATCAAACAATCAGTGGATGTAACTCATCACAAAATGTCAGTTGGTAACTCATCATAGAGTATTACCAGTTCATACAAAATGCTGGTTGCCAGTTTGAAAAAAATGAAGACTAGTAAAATGTGTTATGCCGCTTTGGTCCTTCGTACCGCTTGGGATCCATGAATCGCTTGGGGTCAACATGCCACTTCAGACCAGGAAACACATTCTAGAAAACATCAATAGTCTAAAGACTATAATTCAACATACTAGTTGGAACAAATACTGGTTGTGCTCTAACTTATACATATAAAGAGGATATCAATGCAAGTGTGTGTCCATCAATGACAATCACAACATAAACATAAAAAATGCCAACACTTATCCTTTCAATAGAAATCTAAACATCATACCATTTCCTATAGGTTTTGAAGCCTCGAGATAAAAAAAATATGATGGAAGCACTGACCCTCAAGATCATATACAAGAATTTTGCACAATGAGTTCGCACATGAGGATACCTACTTAATGAGACTATTTCCAAAGAGCTTAACTGGATTATCTATGGAATGGTTCTCCACATTTACACCTAGAATCAGATCATTTTCAGATTTGGTGGATAAGACTATTTCATAATACTCTTATAACATACAACATGAAGTAACCATGCTAGACCTATGTAACACTATACAAAATATTGGAGAACCCTTCATGACATTCTTACAATGATGGAGATGCCTAGCATCATGATATCCTTGTACATTGCTAGAGCATGAAAAAATGGACATATTCATTGACAACTTAAATGATCAAATGAGTTATTACTTAAAAATGCAAGGAAATCAAAACTTTGGAAAAATGGTTGATAATGGAGTCAGAATGGAGGAAGCAATGATAAAGAAAGGTGAGTTGAAAATATACAAAGAAGGAGTCCATCCACCTAACAAAAATAATAACAACAATCAAAATGATAAAACAAAGTTTTGGAATAGAAATCGAAATGTCAAATAGTAGATAACAACAATGTGAAACCAAAGCAACCGATTTTCAATTTATCTACTCACTCAGCAGCAACACAACAAAACAACAATCAACAAAGACCAACTATCAAAACTTTCTTTCAAAGACAATTCACAAACTTTGGTGAACCCCTTGGATCAGCACTAAAGACACTTCTCACAAACAAATTGATCACTTTACCAAAAGAAAGGAACTACGAACCTCAAATCAAACCACCTTGGTGGAACGATAAACATTATTGCAATTTCTATCAAAACAAAGGACATCTCACAGATAATTGTCAAAAGTTGAAACATGTCATACAAGACTTAATTGATAATGGTGTAATAACTGTGGATGGACATACAACAAATGAATCTCATACCACCTTTAAAACTTCGCTTCCAAACTATGAGAAAGGTGAGTCATCAACAACAAACAATGGTAAGGGTAAAGCAAAGGTAAACTACGCGCATACATATGACAATGTGGTGAATATGATTGTAGCTAAAGAAAAACAAAATCAAGAACATGCTCAGGCTATCACAAGAAGCAAAGCCAAATTTTTTTTGCTAGGTCCTACAAAAAACACATCATCCACTACAACAAAACAATACAATCTAGTGGAACAATTGTAGAAAACACCCGCACAAATATCAATCTTGGAACTTTTAAAACTTTCACCTGCACATAAGGACATTCTTGAATGAGCATTAATAGATATAACCATATCCAAAGATCTTGATATTGATCAATTCCAAACCATGGTGGGACACCTCACAACCCCTCATTGCTTATCATTCACTGATGAAGATGACATGTCCTTGCAACATCCTCACAACACTCCCTTTCATATTGAAGTCCTTATTCACAAAACATGAGTCAAGCATGTTCTAATAGACAGTGGAGCTAGCCTAAATATTTGCTCATTAAGTCTTGTTCATGCCTTAGGATATTCAGAAGATGCAGTTGATGTATAGAAAAGGATCACTATAAAAGCTTATGATGAAGAAGAACCTTCCTCTAAGGGAATTGTAATACTACCAATCAAAGTGGGGCCTCTACAAAAAGACACAGCATGCCAAGTTCTAGACTTGGACCTATCATATAATGTGCTCCTAGGGAGACCATGGATACATGACTTGAAAGTTGTCCCATCAACTTATCATCAATGTGAAAATTTCCCTACGATGGACAAGAAGTCACAATATTTGTAGATGCAAATCCATTCCAATATTGTAGCAATCTAAAAATGGGTCAAGAAGTAATTGTTCCACATAATAGGGAGGTAACATCTTCGAGCACACAATCCAAGGAAAAGTCATTTGCCTCTATTCTATCAAGTATGGAAAAACAAATGCAGCTAAGAGATCGAGGGACGAAGAATACTCAATATCACAATGACCACTTTCTCCTAGATCCTTGGGAAAGCTATCAAGCTCTAAAGAACAACCAATTGTGAAACATCTTCCGATATTTGATGGAGAATTTATTAGTGTTGGAACCTTATCAAAGGAAATAGAAGACAAAGATGTATTGCAATGGCTATACAAAGATGAAGAAGTTCAACAAAAGGTCAACAATGCCAGAATACCTATGGAAAAATATGGAAAAGGATTCAACATTCTTTGAAGGATGGGATACACTAGGATAGGCCCTATAGGAAAAAGAAAGGAACCTATCTCAGAACCTATTCAGCCTCATACTCAGCAGACTACAGACAAAGTAGGTTTAGGGTATGGACAAGTCACTATACCGGAAGACACATCTTTTAGTCAACAACAAAAGGAATATGAAAACAGACAAGAACAACTGGCAATTAAAAGGGAAGAAAAATCAGTTAAGCAACAAGCACAAACAAACACAAAATGGCAAAAGAAGCAAGCTTCAAATCAACAAGAGAAACAAACTAAAAACATCTCTCAAGAAGCATTAAATATCAATCAAAATAAGAAAGAAGCTAATATAAGTTCTAGAGAACTCATAGAAAAGTTGACAAAACTCAATCTCAGTCCTGAAGAAGTTGAATATGAAAGAAGGAAAAGTATAGCCAGAAAAGCAAAAGAAATGCTATATGACCAAATCTGTAGACTACAAGCTACAAGTGATATAGATTCTAATGAATGGGAATGGAATTCCTATCACTCTGAAGAATTAGCTGAAGAAAAATGCTCTAAAGGAGATATAGAAGTCGATATAGTTCACACATATGCAGGACAAATGTTAGGAACTAGTTCACTTGAATTAGAATCACACTTGGCTAACTTGGACTTAACCGAGGATAATCAAGAACTTCTTACGCAAGATCATTCTAGTGAGAGAAACATTCTAGACATCAACACACATATTGAAAACTTTGATACATCCATCATGACCCTTGAAACCCTTGAAACATACCAACCTGAAGATCCCTTACCTCTAATCCACCCCAAGCTTATTGATTGGGAAAATGAAGGACATACCACCATTGATACCTTTCCAAATGACCATTCCATATCTATATATCTTAATACAATCGAACTTGTAACAACTCTCACCAGGAATCTCAGCAACGCATCTTCCAGTCAACTAGGTGCCAAATCTCCTAGTCGTGAAAGTGAAAATAAAGAAAACAATATCAGGTCTAATGTTGAAAACCATTTATTCACAACATTAGACTAGGAAAAAGTAAAAACAAAGGATGCATCTAATGGTGAAAACCTCCTCAAGGCACCAGAAGATGGGAGATTTGACACTTTACCTGACCACTATCAAGAAAGATCATCCATTTTGATCGAACCAACAGAGGCAGTTAACATTGACAAAATAGAGAAACCAAAGATTCTTCATCTGGCAACATCTCTATCAGAGGTAGAAATGCAACAATATGTGGAATTCTTCAAATGATGGCAAATCAATTTTGCCTAGTCATATGCAAACATGCCAGGGTTAGATCCAGAGCTTATTATGCATCACTTAAATGTTTATCCTAGAGATAAACCAGTCAAACAGAAATTAAGAAAAATGCATCCTCATAGTTCTCTTCTAGTCAAAGTAGAACTAAAAAAAATACTAGATGTCAGATTCATCAGACCTATAGCATATCCTTAATGGGTATCTAACATTGTTCCTATTTCAAAACCAGATAAAAGCATCAGAATATGCACAGACTTCAGAGATCTTAATAACACATGTCCAAATGATGACTTTCCTTTGCCTAACATCGACATCATTGTAGATTTAACTACAGGACACTCCATGTTTTCTCTAATGGATGGTTTTTCTGGATACAATCAGATCAAAATAGCACCTGAAGATCAAGAAAAGACAACTTTTACATGCCCATGGGGTACTTTCTACTAGAACATCATGCCTTTTGGATTGAAGAACGCAGGTGCTACATATCAAAGATCTATGACAACTATATTTCATGACATGATGCATACATTCATGGAAGACTATGTGGATGACATATTAGCTAAATCATACAATAGAGAAGAACATATAGAGATACTAGAAAAGATCTTTGATGGGTTAGAACAATACAAGCTAAGGCTAAATCCTAACAAATGTGCCTTTGGTGTTACTTCAGGAAAGCTATCGGGATACATTGTTTCAGCAAGAGGTATCAAAGTAGATCCAGCTAAAGTAAAAGCAATCATGGAAATGGCATCTCCCAAGAATACTAGTCAACTGAGATCACTACAAGGAAGACTCTAGTCCATCAGGAGATTTGTGGCTCAATTAGCAAATAAATGTCAACCATTTACTCACCTATTACACAAACATGTTAATTTTAAATGGGACCATCAATGTGAAGAAGCATTCAACAAGATCAAGGCATATCTCATGCAACCACTTATTCTAATGTCACCAATTCCAAGAAAACCATTATTACTCTATGTATCAACTACCGAAGCATCATGATGAAAAGGAAACCCAGGAAATTGACTTGGATGCAGAAGGAACTAGGGAAGCCCAAGGTCCTAGAACTCGTACCCATGGAAAGAGGAAGGAAAAGAAAGTGAATAAGGACGTGGAGGAGCTAAAAGTAGTTGGGGTGACCTATGATGAGCTAGTGACTAAGGCAGAGGATCTGCTGAAGAAAATTACTATGTAGTGTCTCCTTGGGTTCTTTGCTGTTTTTTGTTGTTTAGCTATTTTTTTTGTTCGTTGGTTTGTTGGACCAGTTACTTTGTATGAGGACTCTATTTTGTTAGCTTTTTATTTTAACTATGTTGTAATGGTTTCAGGTCCTTAAAACCTATTTTTCATTCAATTAGAACTACCGAAGCATCATTGGGAGTTTTGCTCGCACAGGAGGATAAGGAAGGAAAAGAATGAGCCATCTACTACATCAGCAAAACACTAGTGGGATATGAGGTTACTATTCATCAACAGAAAAGGAATGCTTGGCAATAGTTTTTGCTTCTCAAAAACTACGACACTATCTACTATCTCACTCCATCAAGTTGATAGCTAAAATCGATCCTCTGAAGTATTTTCTCAACAAAGCCACATTGACAGGATGACTAGAAAAATGGATCATGATTCCAAGTGAGTTTGATATCAAATATGTTGACAGAAAATCTATCAAGGGTCAAGTCATCGCAGATCAACTAGCAGAGACACCACTTCAAGATAATCATCCTCTACAAATTGAATTTCTTGATGCTGATATCTTAATAGTTACAACAAAAGCATGGCAACTATACTTTGATGGTTCATATACATAACATGGATCAGGAGCAAGAATTCTTTTCATCACACCACAAGGGCATACAATCTCAAAAGTATACAAATTAAGCTTTCCATGTACAAAAAATATAGCTGAGTATGAAGCATTGGTAACAGGTATCAAAATGGTTGTAGAATGGAACATAACACAACTTGAGGTCTTTGGAGACTCTCAGCTTATCATTAATCAAATCAATGATGACTACCAAACAAAAGATGACAAACTCATGCCTTATAAAAAGATGGTGCATGATATCAAGAAGTACTTTGTAGAAATAACTTTTGAACAGATTCCAAGAAATGACAACAAAGTAGTAGACGCCATTGCTACACTTGCTTCTCTATTGTAGACACAGGAAAATCAAGAGAATTATGAATTCCTTGTTGAAGAGTTGTTTCATCCCGCCTATAATTGTCCTGATTGCCAAACCATCTATCAAATTATTGGATTTGATTCCTCCTGCTATGGCCAAACTTACACATACTTGAAAGATAATATCCTACCTCCTAACTTATCGAAGAACCAAAAGAGAAACTTTATTCACCAATCATCTCATTTTACTCTCGTCGCGGATACCCTATATAAACAAGGTCTAGACGATACTCTTTTATGATGTCTCGAAGAAGAATAATCTGAGAAGGGCTTACATGAAGTCCATAACAGCATTTGTGGCACTCATTCAAGTGGTCTTACCCTTTCGAAAAAACTCATACGCTTGGGCTATTATTGGCTGAGTATGGAATGAGATTCTTTTAAAATAGCAGGAACATACAAACAATGTCAAATCCATGGGAATTTGATCCATGCACCAACACAAGAACTACATGCTTTAGCAACATCTTGGCCTTTTTGTCAATGGGAAATTCATCTAGTAGGAAAGATAACTCCTTCTTCATCTTAATGGACACAAATTCATCCTAGTAGCTACAGAATATTTTACAAAATGGATTGAAGTAGTACCTCTCATAAACATCACATGAAAACAAATTGTTGCATTTATCTTGAATTACATCATCTGTCACTATCGAATACCAATGACCATTATCACTGATAATGGGCGACCATTCAAAAATCAAGATGTATAAGAGCTATGTGAGAAGTTCAAAATCCAACACAGATTCTCTAGACCATATTATCCATAGAGAAATGGGCAGGCATAAGCATCTAACAAAACTATCTTGAAAATTCTTAAAAAGACAGTGAACGATGTCAAGAAAGATTGTCATATCTAACTAAACCCTACTCTATAGGCCTATTGGACCAATATCCGCACACCGATAGGTGCCACACCTTTCTCTCTTGTATATGGATCAAAAGCCATATTTCCAATCGAAGTAGAGATACCTTCTCTACGTATATCACTAAAAGGTCTCATCCTAGATGAAGAACAACGAGTATCTAGACTGCAAGAGTTAGAACTGATCCAGGAATGAAGACAAAATTCCTTTGATCATCTAAAGGTATATCAACAAAGAATGTGCAAGAGCTATAATCATAAGGTTAAACCAATAATCTTTCAAGTGGGAGAACTAGTGCTAAAGGAAAATCCATGCAACTAGGCAGATCGAGAAAAGAAAGGAAAAATTAAACCAAACTGGTTAGGTCTACTTGTGGTCACAACAATATTTGGGTCAGGAGCATATCGGCTATCAACATAGGATGGGGATCAGCTCGAGGAACCTATCAATAGCACGCACCTGAAAAACTTCTATGTCTGAAAAAATCAAAAAAATCGAAAAGAGTGAAAAATCAAAAAAATCAAAAACAGTGAAAAATCAGAAAAAATCAAAAATAGTGAAAAATCAAAAAAATCAAAAACAGTGAAAAATCAGAAAAAAAACAAAAAAAAGTGAAAAAGCAAAAAAAAAATATATATATATATATAAGAAAAAGTGCAATAATAACAGATGGTGAAAACCTGGCAAACAGGTGCTATCTGTCAGCTAGCTCTTCCATCTATTAGTTCATGCATTTATTCTTCCATCAGTGTTATACATGACCATCATAAGCATTTGTACATACACAAACATCTCAGGTGGCTTCTTACCATGGTTTGGATCATTGAATGTAACATAACTTTGTTTCTAGTCTTGGGGCAAAATCCTACACCAAGCTAGGGGCAAAAACTCTTGATCATTTTGAGCTTAATCAAACAGGTAGAATAAATAGTTAGACAACTCTCATCAAGCGAAAACTGAGAAACATCCAACGTTGAACACAAGATCAAACTATCAACTATCAAGATATCACAAAATCAATCTAAGCATATCACAGACTTTTTAGTGTATAATATCTTTTTGAATAATGATTGTAACATGATTGTTCAAATTTTCTATATTGCTTTTCACTATCATGATTTGTGAGTGACTCTAGGATGTCATTGACTAGAGGAACAAGGAAGAAACATGATATTTTTCTTGTCTGCTATCTGAAAATTAATCATTAATATGTGCAAATTTGTCTCAGGACATGATCATTAGAATATCATTGAAGACATTTCTGATTTGTGTATTGGAATGATTAATACTGCCTGTTTTACGCAAACAACACTCAGGTCATCGCAGTTCAATTATACCTTGATGCTTATGTTAACTTGCTATATCAAAATCCAGGAAGGTAATGCTCAGGTCATCATGGTTTAATTATACCATCAATGTTTGCACTCACTTCCCACATTTCAAAAGCTCAATGATGATAAAAAAAGCAAAATAATCTAGTGACTGGTCCGGTCATTGTTTGCATTCCATTGCATTTCATTTGCATTTTAGATTTCATTTCATTCTTGCATGGGATCCTAAAGGCTCCTTTTATCCAAGGTTAAATCTATCACAGGAATCATCAAATATCATCACAAGTGTATACGCAATCAAAATAATGACTCATATTTCTCTCATGATATTATCAACCCAGCCAAAAATCTTAGGCTATCTCTCTCAACAGAATCGACAATCAGCATATCCAAAAATTTCAGCAACTTGATATCAACAAACTGTTAGTTCTTTATTTATCAACCTTATCAAATCAAACAAATCAATCAATCAAACCTAATCAATTCTATCACGTCTTATACAGGATGCATCCTTCCTGAAACCATACGTTCTGATCATATCTTATATAGGATGAATCCTTCCTGAAACCAGACGCTTTGATCATCATTGTCTTATACCTAATGAATCCTTCCTGAAACCAGACTGAATCTAATCAATCAAGATTTTTCAATCTTACCCATCTAAGCAATCAAGCTAATCGAAGAACTTGCATTGTCATCAAACCACAATTGCAAAAATCAAATCAAATCTATCAGGATATCAATCTCGCAAAAACTCTAAAGATCAATTATCTCAATTGATCTCCCGAGGGGGCATCATCACACCGTGATTTAGCAATCAAGAGTTGGGGCATCCTATCAAATCAATATCATCATCAAAATGAGATTATTCTTTGAATCAACGCATCATCACACCTTGCTTCAAAGAGGGGAAAAATGTATACACCTAAAAATGGTCTGAAGATAATTAATTAAATAAGCAATTATTTAATTAATCCTCCTTCCCAATTTAATTAAATTCACTAAGCAATTTGATTAAATCTCTCATTCATCTACTTATTAATAAATCTAAGGATTTATTTAATAGGTTAATTTCATCCCCTTTAGTTAATTAATTCAAATTAATTAATTCCCTCCATCCAAATTCATTTCTTCTAAAATCCCTTAATTAATTAAAACAAATCAATCATGAGTTGTTGAGATTAATTATCCTTTTCATATTATTTGAATTTTTAAATTCAAATTCTCCTAACTTCTACCATTCCTAAACCTAACCCATTCTACCTACCACCATGTCCCCTTTCATCCAACATCTTCTAGAACCTTTGTGACACTTGTCACTAAGTGTTCCCTTTTGTCTAACCTCTTTTAGAAGCCTCTTGACACTTGTCACTATAGAGATGACAGATGTTCCCCTTAATCCAACCCCCTTTGCAATCCTCCAATTTAACCATTGATATCTTTAGATCAATCTTGACTGTTGATTCTTGCCACATCACCCCTAGCCTTCAAAAATTCTATAAATAGACCTCATTTTGAGAAATATGCATCCCATCTCATTTTAATCTTATGCATTGTTACTATAGGCATCTAGCTTCTAGTTTATCATTTCTTAGCAATGTTATCATGCTTAATTTTAGCTTAATTGCATCTTCATTCTAGCTTATTTCCTAGATCAATCATGAAATCATATAGCTTAATCATGCTATTCTTGCTAGATCATGCATTTTCATCACTCAAATCCTCCATCTAAGTGTAGTCAAGTCATTGGAGTATGCATAATCAGATCTGAGAGCATTTTTCATAATGCATTTACTAGAAGGCAATATGTCGATTAGCTATGGTTTTGTCTTTTTTTAATTTAAATCTTCTAACCATGCTTGTAATGATTTATTGAGTGCATTGTGGTTGCAGGTATAGGTACACTTCACAGAGCGCGACATACCCAATGATTGAAACCATGATGGGAGAGTAGCTGAGATGCTTGTATATGTACAAAGGCTTTATGATGCATATGAACAACACTGATGGAAAATGAATGAATGCAAGAGGAAAGATGCATGAACTAATAGATGGAAGAGATAGCTGATAGATAGTGCCTATTTACCAAGTTTTCACCATCTGTTTTTATTGCACTTTTTCTCATATTTGATTTTTTTTGTTGTTGTTGGATTTTCTACTTTTTCAGACATACAACTTCTTCAGATGCATGCTATTGATGGGTTCCTCAAGCTGATCTCCATCCTGTGTTGATAACTGATATGCTCCTAATCCAAATACTGCTATGATCACAAATGGATCTAACCAGTTTGGTTCAAGTTTTCCTTTCTTTTCTCAATTTGCCTAGTTGCATGGATTTTCTTTTAGTACTAGTTCCCCCACTTGAAATATTTGTGGTTTGACCCTGTGATTATAGCTCTGGAATATTCTTTGCTGATATACCTTTAAATGATCAAAGGCATTTTGTCTTCATTCATGGACCAGTTCTAACTCTTGTAATCTTGTTGGTGTGTGGATATTAGTATGATAGGCCCATAGAGTAGGGTTTAATTAGATATGCCAATCTTTGCCAGCATCATTCACTGTCTTTTTGAGGATTTTCAGAATAGTTTTGTTTGATGTTTTTGCTTGCCCATTCCCCTGTGGATAGTAGGGTGTGGAGAACCTGTGTTGGATCTTGAATTTCTCACATAGCTCTTATACATCTTGATTCTTGAATGGTCTCCCATTATCATTAATAATGGTCATTGGTATTCCGTAGTGACATATGATATAGTTCAAGATAAATGCAACAATTTGTTTTCCTGTGATATTTATGAGAGGTATTGTCTCAATCCATTTTGTGAAATATTTTGTACCTACAAGGATGAATTTGTGACCATTATATGAAGAAGGATTTATCTTTCCTACTAGATCAAGACCCCATTGACAGAAAGGCCAAGATATTGCTAAAGAATGAAGTTCTTGTGTTGGTGTATGAATCAAATTCCCATGGATCTGACATTGTTTGCATGTTCTAGCTATCTAAAAAGAATCTTGTTCCATGGTCGGCCAATAATAGTCCAAGTGTATGAGTTTTTTTGAAAGGGTAAGACCACTTGAATGAGTGCCACAAATGCCATTATGGACTTCATGTAAGGCCTTCTCAGATTCTTCCTGTTTGAGACATCTTAAAAGAGTACCGTCTAGACCTCGTTTAAATAGGGTATCTTCTACGAGAGTAAAATGGGAGGATTGGCAAATAAATTTTCTCTTTTGATTTTTTGATAAGTCGAGAGGTAAGGTGTTATCTTTCAAGTATGTGTAAGTTTGGCCATAGTGTGAGGAATCATGCCCAACAAGGTGATAGATAGTTTGGGAATCAAGACAATTATGAGTAGGGAAAAACAACTCTTCCACCAGGAATTCATAATGTTGTTGATTTTCCTGTGTCTGAAGTAGAAAAGCAAGTGTAGCCATGGCGTCTGCTACTTTGTTGTCATTTCTTGGGATCTGCTGGAAAGTTATTTCTACAAAGTATTTCTTGATATCATCAACCATCATTTTATAAGGCATTCATTTTTAGTCCTTTGTTTGATAATCATCATTAATTTGATTGATGACAAGCTAAGAGTCTCCAAAGACTTGAAGTTGTGTAATGTTCCATTCTATAGCCATTTTGATACCTGTAACCAAAGCTTCATACTCTATTGTGTTATTGGTGCATGGAAAACTTAATTTGTATGCTTTTGGGATTTTATGACCTTGTGGTGTGATGAATAGAATGCCTGCTCCTGATCCATGTTGTGTTCTATTATTGATGTCTGCTCCTGGATTGATATTTGGGTGATGTATTATAAGATATGGATCGAACCCTGGAATGTCTATATACGACCAGGTAAAATTGATTTTCCATCCTTTGAAGGATTCCAAATATTAATGTACATCATGTTTTGATAGAGAAGTTGTTGGATGTAGATCAGTTGTGCCGATGATAACTGCCTCTATTGGTTCTATTAGGATAGATAACTTCTCTTGATAACATTTAGGTAAGGTGTCACATCTCCCATCTTCCGACGTCTCAAGGAGGTTTTCACCATTAGATGTGTCCTTTCTTTTTATTTTTTCCGGATCTAATGTTTCCAAGAAATGGTTTTCAGCATTAGACTTGGTATTGTTTTCTTTATGTTCACTTTTTGCGACTAGGAGATTTGACATCCATTTGAATTGAAGATATGTTGCTATAATTCCTAGTGAGAGTTGTTGTGGGTTCAATTTCATTAAGATATAAAGATATGGCATGGTCATTAAAAAGGTATCAATGGCAATATGTCCTTCACTTTCCTAGTCCATAGGTTCAGGATGAATCAAGGATAAAGGATCCTCGTGTTGAATTATGTCAAAGATATTAGGGGTCATGATAGAGATGTCAAGGCTTTCAATATGTATTTCAATGTCTAGAACAGTACTCTCATCAGAATGACCTTGCGCAAGTAGCTCTTGATCATCCTTGGTTAAGTCCATGTCATCTGAATGTGATTTTGATCCAAGTAGACTAGTTCCTAATGTTTGTCTTGAATATGCATGAACTACATTGACATCTACATCTTCTTCTTCCCTTTCAATTTCAAGTTGCTCTTGTTTATTTTTCCATGATAGCAAATATTCTCTATTCCCTTGATCTTTTAGCTACATTTGTTTTTCCATGTTTGACAAAATTGATGCCAATGATTGTTCTTTGGATTGTGTGCTTGAATATGCTGCCTCTTTGTTATGTGAAACAATGACCTCTTGAACTGATTTCATATTATTACAACACTGCATTGGATTTGAGTCTGCTGATATTGTGATTTCTTGCCCATTATATGGAAATTTCAGGTACTAATGACATTTTGATGTAATAGCTTGTATGTCTTGTATCCATGGTCTTCCCAAGAGTATGTTGTATGGTAGGTCCAAGTATAGAACTTGGCATGTTGTATCTTTTTGCAAAGGTCCCACTCTGATGGGTAATACCACAATTCCTTTACAGTAATGTTCTTCTTCACCATATGATTCAATTTTTATCCTTTTCTGGGGATCAACTGTATCTTCTCAATAACCCAAAGCACGTACAAGACTCAAAGAGAAAATGTTCAAGCCAACTCCCCCATATATTAGGACATGTTTAACAAGAGTTATATAAATGAGGACTTCAATTTGTAAGGAAGCATTATGGGGATGTTGCAATGAATTAATGCTTGGATATAAAAGAGATGAGATTTGAATAGGATCCTCTAAAATAGGTTTGATGGCAATTATGGATATCCCTTGGAGAACTTCATCTTTGGATGTATTCTTTGGTGATGATACTATGGAAGGTTCTTGCAAATTTTCAAGTAGTGTAGGAATAGATGCCTTTGGAGAGTCAATTTTCTTATGGAGGGTTGAGCCATTGCTAGACATAGGTGCACAATTTTGACCTTTCTTAGCCAAATACTTAAGGGATATCTTTAAGAGTTGCATAAAAGAGCCACCTTTCTTTTGAGATGTATTTGAATCCTTGTGAGGTTTTAACATAGTTGGATTTTGATTTTGAAATTGTTTGATTGCTCTAATATGTTGGTTTGTTATGTTTTGTTCTTGTGTTTTGCTTTGGTATGTCATGTTGATATGATTTTTAGCTATTGCAAATGTTTCTGTTTCCATCTCAGGGGTTTGATTGTCCTAAAGTTTTTTTGATAAGTGATCAACTGTCAACGTAAATGTGATAGCGCGATATGACAAAAAAAGATGATTCAAGTGTTTAAAGTTTTGCAAGTTTTTCGATCTTCGATTTTGGAATGCAATGATGATGATTTGATAAGAACCAAGTCCAGTAGAAATGATATATCCTACAATGTGGGACAAGATTATCCTGACCAAACATTTTAGTTTCATGATAAAGGATGATAGATCTTGATGAGAAACTATGTTTGAGTGATCAGTTTACCAAAGAGGGTGAAAATGCAGTTTGAGATGTTTAGATCTTGAACTTGTTGAGGGTGAGCACCTGAAAATCTTGAGGTGTTTATGTTCTAAAGTCTGATTTTGACAGATGATAACTTGACCAAGTGAATCAAGAAGACAAATTAAGCATAGAATTACAGATAAAAGGTGTTTATGATTACTGCAAATTGATCAAGCAAAATGACAGACCTGAAAAAGTCATGCAGGACACATCTCTAGACTAGTAAAAATAGAGACTCATACGATAGATTACACAGCTTCAAATGACAAAAGATACAAGGCCATACAACAAACTGAGATTTTTATGTGCAAAAGAATAGGCTCGTATGACAAACTTTTTTGAACCATACAACAAGATAAAACACTCGTATAATAGAGGATAGAACAGAGAAAAGTGTGTTTGTTTGGTCGAATTTTGATCACTAAATTCTAATGTTTTGCTTATGTTTTCCAATTTTAGATATCTGATTTTTCAATTTAGGGATGAATACATAGCAAACACATGATGCGATAAGTGACTCCAAGTATGCTAAACCCTAAGGAAGTTGGCTGAGGAGAGAAAACCTTTTCTTGCAAACTTAGGTACACACCCAATAGTTAATCAAAATACGGCCACTGAGTCTCATGCAATGGATTCTCAATGCCGTATTATCTAACTCCAAACACTAATGGGGGCACGATATGGCAAATATCTTGGGAGAGTTACTATCTCTCTTGCATAATGATTATTACCCTTTTAGAGGTGAATCAGGTAGCTTCTATTTTAATCAGAACTAGTAATGGATCTATTCGGCGTGTCGGAGTATAATACTCAATTAAGAGGTCTCCTAGCCTTGAAAACCAAGGTTTGATATACCCAAAGGTACAAAGGAGAGCTATTCCCCAGCACTATCGTTGAATTGATTTTAATCAAATCACATTTATTTTATAGTGGGTTGGATTACTTGGCGTTAGTCATTCCCACTTAGGTCGCTCCCCTCTCATCGATCGTAATGGCTTTAAGAGTTATTAACTCCTCAGGAGGGCAGGCGTGCTAAAGAAATTCACTAATAAAAGCAAAAGATGAGTCTGACTTTCTGATCACCTAAGAAAGGTGAGAGCATATTCGTCTATCATGAAAGACACAAAATACATGATTGTTCATTCCTTTAGCAAAATTGAGTGTGCCTAAAAAAACTTTAAGGAATACACAAAGTTTTGTTGAATTCTTTTAGGCAACCTACAAAATAGATCCATTAGTAGTCATTGATGCGTTTTGAATTTGGTCTTTGACAAGCATATCTTCGTCAATCATTTTGCAGAAAAGAGTTAGACTGCCAAAAATCTCATAAACAGAACAAAGTTAGCATTAGTCATAATGAAACTGAAGTATGAAACCTGAAATGGAATCTGCTCTTAGAACATAGAAGAAGAATTTTGTATGACGAACTTTACCTGATCGTACGAGCCACTTTCTAATACCGTACAAGTCAGGATGAGAGCTCGTATGACACTATAATTTTCCTAAAGGCTCGTATGACACAAGATCTCTTGTCATTTCATCTCATAAAGCATGTCATACTAGGCTAGAAATGAGTTTGTACGACATTTTGATTCAGACCCAGCAGAGATGAATGTTGATGAAGCTTGAGAGGCCAAAAATGATAATTTCAGCCCCACAGTGGGCACCAAAATGGCATGCCTATGTAGTGTATACCTATTATACCTGTAGCTGCAACACAAAACACTCAATAAATCATTACAAGCAATGGTTAGAAAATTAATCAACGAAATATAAAACCATAGCTAATTGATTTATTGCCTCCTAGTAAATGTGAGTATGAATTTTGCTCTCAGACCTGGTTATGAAAATTCTAGTGACTTGACTACACTTAAATGGAGGATTTAAATGATGAAGATGGATTATCTAGATGAGATAATGATTTAAGATATATGATATAATTCAATTAATTCCATGCACTTGAGATAAAAATAGGTAATTATTTGGTTTATTCAAGAAAAAAGAGTCTTTTCAATGCAATTGAACTTCTTTTCTCAAAAGCTTTGAGTTCCAATTTTAGAGAATGATTAATAATTCATTTTAATTGTTTTTCTGATTTCAAGTTCTCAATTTAGAAGAATATCTCAAGTTTGATTTCTCTCAATTCAATTCTTTTATTTTATTTTCAATTTAATTCTTGCTTTGTGATTAATTCCTCTTTTGTAATAAATTAATTTGTTTTTTATGATTAAATGATAAATTTATTAATTAATTAAATATGCTAGGATATTTAATAAATTAAATAGGATAATTGATCAAAATGATTTTCTTGGAATGATTCAATTAATTTAATAAATATTTAATTAATATAGAATAATTGAATTGCTATGTGACATTTGATAATTAAAGAATTAATTAATTGTGTGCTCAAGATTGATTTAATTGCCTTTGGCTAGGACCTTGGTGATGTTGTCGAAATTAGGGGCCCATGGTTTAGGTGACCATTTTTAGGGTACTAAACTATTGGGTTGTTTATTTTGTGAATGTTAGATGGTGATAAATTTCCCGACGTTGTTTAATTTGTAAAGCATATGGATAACTTCATTGATCGGAGTGACTTTTTTTGTGTTATTCCGCTTATGTAAGTTATCCTGAATACCTCTTAAGCAGTGCTTTATCGGAATTACCTTTACCATTAGCGAAGCAGAAAGATGTTGTCCCATGTTTATAAGCTAAACTGATATAGGTACTTAGAAGAGGATGCATTATTGTAGTGTCTTGTTTCGATGTTATTAGATATATTCATTATTGGGATAGGATGTTCTATTGGCCTTTTGATGATCTTATTACTCCGATATTTATCAGCTTCATAGATAAGTGTATCTTTCTTTGTATCACCATAGATTCCACCGATATCCATCTTCCAACCATAGGTATATAGTCGGGATAGTTTCCCCGATACTACCTTGTTTACATATCATCGAGATACTTCTCATTGGTCAAAATGTCTCTAATATATTATTCTGACTTCTTAGGTTATCCCGATAAGCTCAAATAACACTTACGCTTATACTTTCTTTGTCATGACAACTTCACCTTATCGCTATTGCAAAATGTTACTATTCCACCCCTTGTTAGTTATTCTGACAAGCTTCTAAATATCGGCATTTAGTATAGCTAATCTGATTACCTCCTTCAATACTGGCATTACTAGATCGGGTTAGCTATCTTGATATACATGTGTTGTGCCTGTGTAGTGTATAACTATTATACCTGCAGCTGCAACACAAAACACTCAATAAATAATTACAAGCAATGGTTAGAAAATTAATAAACGAAAGATAAAACCATAGCTAATCAATCTATTGCATCCTAGTAAATGCGAGTATGAATTTACTCTCAAATCTGGTTATGCAAATTCTAGTGACTTGACTACACTTAAATGGAGGATTTAAATGATGAAGATGGATGATCTAGACAAGATAATGATTTAAGCTATATGATTCTATGATATTGCTATGAAATAAGCTAAGATTTAAGCTAAAATTGAACATGATAACATTGCTAAAATGATAAACTAGAAGGTAGATGCCTATAGTAACAATGCATAAGATGAATAATGAGATGGGATTCAGGATCCTTTGAACTCCAAATTGGGGTCTATTTATAGGATTTTCCAAGGCTAGGGGTGAGGTGGTAGGAATTAATGGTCAAGATTAAGTCTGAAGATATCAATGGTTAAACTGGAGGTGATTGGAGAAGACGATGGATTAAAGGGGACATTTGGAGGTTGGTAAAAGAAGGGGTTGGATGAAAGGGAACAATGTCATCTCCATGGTGATAAGTGTCGAGAAGCTTTTAGAAGAAGCTGGATGAAAGGGAACACTTAGTGACAAGTGTCAGAAAGCTTTTCTCATGAGAGGGAAATGTGTCCAAGGAAAGGGGACATGGTGCTTAGAATGTGCAAGCTAGGATGGTTAATTAAACCTGGGGTTAGATGGAATGAGTTAGGTTTAGGAATGGTTAGGTTAGGTGGTTAAAAGTTAGGAGAATTTGAATTTAAAAATTCAAATAATAGGAAAAGGCTAATTAATTTCAACAACTTATAAATTGATTTGTTTTAATTAATAATGGGATTTAGAAGAAATGAATTTGATGGGGGAATTAATTAATTTGAATTAATTAATTAAAGGGGATTATGAAATGAATCTATTAAATAAATCCTTATATTTATTAATAAGTAGATGAAAGGGAGAATTTAATCAAATTGTTGATGAATTCAATTAAATTGGGAAGGAGGATTAATTAAATAATTGCTTATTCAATTAATTATCTTCAGACCAATTTTAGGTGTGTACAACATGAAATAGTAATTGGTGAAGGATATTTTACTGGTCCCTTTCTAGTTTCATTAGGGATGATCCTAGGAGACTGTGGTTGCATTATGTGAGATTTTATACTGAATAAGAGGAAGTATTTTTAACCTCTTCTTATGTCAAAATCTTGGCGATGATAGATATATTAGGATAATTAGCAGCTACTATAGAGATTTTTTAGCGTATCAACAGTGTCTCTATCTGAGGATGAGGTGTTCAATAGAAGACCTACAAGAATCTAGACATATCTCTGGGAGAGTAGACAAATTCATATGCTATATGTATTTATTTGAGGATGGGGGTGAGTATATACAGACGAGGAACGAGATGAGTCCTAACCTATTGTGCATGGATAAGATCTTCCCTTTCTAGGAAAAGAAGTGTTTCAAGAATTGTCCATGCACTGACAATTCTTGTTGTTCTCTTGATGTGTTTTGTAAGAAGTATGAGTTTTCACCTCCCTTGCCTATGAAAATGTATGGTCCCACCCACAATGCTTCAAATTTCCCATGCTTTCCTTTATCTTGCTACCTAGAATTCCACATAAGAACCCATTCCTTTTCATGGAATTTCCTATCCTTTGCTCTTTTATCATGTAAAAACTTCATTTGTGCTTGTGTTTTAAGGTTTTGCTCTTGTGCTTCTCTCCTTACCTTGTCTTATTCTGCCAACTGTACAAACCTCTCTTCCATTGGATCCAAAATATCTTCTTCATTTACAAATTTGTAGACAGCTAGTAAGTTTTCCAATGGAAGTACAACAGGTTTCCCGTATACTATTTTAAACGGGGATTTTCCTATGGACATTTTGGTCATAACTCTGTCTACCCAAAGGGATAGGTTTACTTTGGAATTCCAAGCCCTTTTGTTATTGTCAAGCATCCTCCTTATGATTTTCAAAATGTTCTTGTTACTTGATTCAGCTTGACCATTTCCTTGGGGGTGGTATGGTGAAACATAAGAGACTTCAATACCATAATTCCTATAGAATTTGTTCAACTCAGCAGATCTGAAACACATGCCATTATCTGTTATGATCTTGGTAGGGACACCAAATCTTGTGAGTATGTTTTTAATCAAGAACTTGATTACTACCTTGTTGGTTTCTTTTTTAGTAGGGATGGCCTCTACCCATCTAGTAAAATAATCAGTGGATACTAAGATCCATCTGTGACCTCCACTTGACTTATCAACAATCTCTCGTATGAAGTCAAGACCCCATTGATGAAAGAGTTCTTCAACATGTACAGGTCTTATTGGAAAGGCTCCTTGGTATTTTAATTTCCCTGAGAACTTCTGCAGGCTTCACACTTCCTTACATACACATATGTGTCCTTAAAAATACTAGGTCAATAATAACTAGCCTTCAAGATCTTATGGACGGTAACTTTTGCTAAAAAATGCCCTCTGCACACTCCATCTTGCATCTCTTTTAGTACCACCTGTGATTGATGCTGATCTAGACAAAGTAACATGACACCATCTATACTTTTCCAATACAAGTTCTCATTCCTCAAAACATACTTGATCGCTTGCAATTTAAGTGATCTTTTCTAATTTTCATTTAGAACCTCAGGACATTGCATGTGCTTCAAGTAATAGACAATGTTTGAGTACCAAGGGATCTATTCTATTCTCATAACTGCATCTTCTATATTAACATTATTAACTTGGGTAGCTTCTAGATTTGATTCAGCCATTAATTTGGCCAGCCCTTGTCCTCTTACCAAATTAGTTATTTGGATGCTTATATTGAACTCTTGTACATAATTTATCCATCTACATCTCCTGTCAGTCATCTCTTATTGTCTTTATGTCTTTTACTACTACATTAGGGACATATGCTAATACTTCTTCCCCTACTAAATATGATCTAAAAGTCTTTACTGCTTTAACCAATGCATAAGCTTGTTTTCATTGATATCATATTTTAATTCAGCATCTTGCAGGGCTTTCCTGTAGAACGCAATAGGTTGCTCATGACCCTCATCATTCTTTTGTAACATCATTGCAGCAATGGTGTGATAAGAGGCAAAAGAGAATATTTGGAAGGACTTATTTCAGAATGAGATACCACTGAAGCCTAGAGCAAAACCCTTTAGACAAAAACAAAGACCTATCAATCCTACCTTGTTGCCCAAAATGCATGAAGAAATATTAAAGATAAAGGAAGCAAGGATAATCAAGATAGTAAGATACTCAACATGGGTGTCAAATCTCATTCCAGTACACAAAAACAATGGCGAAATAAGGCTATGTGTTGATTTTAGAAATTTAAACATAGCCTTCTTGAAAGATAATTACCCATTACCGAACATGGATGAACTGTTGCAAAAGGTAATAGGGTGTGAGCTATTATCAATGATGGATGGATTTTCTGGTTACAATCAGGTAAAGGTAAAGGAATCAGAGCAATTTAAAACTGCATTTACCACCCCGTGGGGCACATATGTATACACTAGAATTCCTTTTGGTTTGACAAATGCAGGGGCTACTTTCCAAAGAGCTATGGATGTAGAATTTGCAAAATTAATGAATATGATTATGATGGTATATCAAGATGATTAAACTGCATACTCAAAGAAAGTTGAAGATCATTGTGGACACCTTGAGAAGATATTCATGAAAGCTTTAGAATATGGTATTTCTCTAAACCCCAAAAAGTGTCATTTTGGTGTAATAGAAGGAAAACTATTGGGGCATATAGTCTCAAAAGATGGAGTTAAGATTGATCCACAAAGAGTTGCTGCCATTGATAGAATCCCTATTCCTAGAACAGTCAAGGCTATTCAATCATTCTTTGGGCAGATAAACTTTGTAAGAAGATTTACTCCTAATTGACAAAACATCTGACGAGGATGTTGTATGTCAAAGTATGAAAGCATAGTAAATCTCATGAGTTTGTGTAAGAAATTAGAGTGACAAAGTTAACCTTCCCAAAATGACTCCCTTCTCAATTTTACTTCTCTCTCTATCCCATCAAGGTATTTAACCTTCCCCTACCACACCTCCCAACCATTACTTTCTTCCAGTCATATCTTCAATGGAACTTTAGAATTGTACATGCCATCATCGATCCCTTTTTCCAACCCCTACCTTCAAACTGCATTCTTGTCATTTTTTTATTACCCCCCTCCACCTACCACCCTTGGCATTATGAATACCACTAATGGATAAAATATAAATGTGGCTTCATGTGGGATTCCAAATAGCATTTAAATGCATCCCAGTATACTTGAAATTAAACTCCTTGGGTCCATCTAGTAGTACATGCTAAAAGGGAACCAACAAGCACCATTATAATTGGTATGCGTATTATTTAAAAAAATATATAAAAAAATCACCATCAGAATTTTGACATCCTCTGAAATTTACACCGATGATCAAACCGATGGACAAACAACATCCTCTTTGGTGCATAGTTCCTGGTGGGTATCATAATTCTGACGCCAATCGATGAAACATTCGACGAGGATGTTGTATGTCTGACGACACTCTATTGTCGGACACTCCTCATAATCCTCATTGGTGAAAGTTTTTGGTAGGCATCAGAATTTCGACGTCCATCTGATGAGGATGATCTATGCCCGATACATTCTCTCACTGGATTAGTGGTCATGGCCACCGTCAAAAGAGTTTAGGGTGTCATCAGAATTCCAATGTTACCTGGCACCGTCATAGAATGTTTGACGATGAGTTTTCAATGGCTTCGTTTGTCAGCAGTCTGACGAAAAATAGTCAAAATTCTGATGATAGGCCATAAAAAATGAGCCCCAAATGTACTAGTTATTATATACTCATACACCTCGAAAAATACCTTGCTTCTATATTGTTGCAAAAGAATGAACAAGGTATTGAAGCCCCAATATCTTTTATGAGCATCTATCTGAAGAAGTATGAGTTGAATTATTCCCCTCTTGAGAAACATGCTTATGTTGTAGACAAAAGTCTTAAAGAGCTTCAGATATTATATTTTACATTCTCATATTGTCATTTTTGTGCCGGAGGCAGATGTGAAAAGTATTCTTACTTAGCAAGAGATTGGGTGCAATAAAATGGGCTCTTGGATAGCTAAAGTGCAGGAGTATGATGTGGATATCAAACCTACTAACTTGGTCAGAGGAAAAGGTTTGGCTAGGTTAATTGAAAAAAGACAACCTATTAGGACTCATAAATTTGAGTCAATTTGAGAGGCCCATTTCAAAAAAATTCTCTGCACTTTCAAAGGACCACCTAATCAGTCAACTTGAGAGGCCTACTTTGGGGCATGTAAAATGGAGCCAGTTGATTATCAAGGGGTAAGGCTTGGAAAATTTGTCTTACACTTTTAATTTATCCTATGCAGTGTTCTACAACTTTTAGATTTCAGTTTAGATCAATTTATCAAGTACCCAATTAAAGGGGTAGACTGAAAGTTGTTCTATGCACAAATTCAGATTTTACCAAGTAGCCTACTTTGAGCGCCTATAACTTTTGCCCAGTTGATCATCATGTTGAAATTAAAAGTGCATTAAATTATATGCATATAAGTGTGACTCCATGTAAAATTTCAAGTCTGTATGAATCCATTTGCTCAGTTTGGTAAGCTCAATTTGTTTGTAGTTTGTATTGTTTGCATAAGTCCCTATTTCAACAGCTTGTCAGAGCACCACTTTGCATAATTGTAAATGATGCCCAGGTGAATGTCATGCTAGAATATTTCTTCCAGGGTATTTCTAGTATGAAAGACAAGTTGTGTTTCCAGTTTGAAGCTCCTGCCAGTCCGTTTGATCAGTTTTCCAAGATGGTTTCTTGAGCCATTTTATTGAGCTTTCTGCACTTTCATTGTTGCACCTGTTAATTGGCTATTTTCATGAGCTCACCATTTGCACCCAGTTAGCCTTTTGGTTGAAATAAAAATTCCATGGTATTCCTTGTACTTCAAAGTATCTATGCCCTAGATTTGGGGATCCACGAAGACCATTTGATATTTTTAATGTGTGCATTTTGTGGTCCCTGCACATTGATTTTATCAGGTTCAAGTGTTGACAGAGCCATTTAATCAACTTCAACAATTAATATCTCATTACTGAGGATTTTTCTTGAGAAATGGTTTGGAAGAGTTAATATCAGTATATCAAACAATATGCCCATTAGTTTGCAAAGTCCAGAAAGGTGTTATGACCAGTTTTAAAATTGCATCTTTGGGTTTAAATGCGAAAATGTGGCGCAAGTGCCTGAAAGTTGCAAAACTCAGTTCAGTGATCAAAAAATTGTGTCTATCAACTCTAGAGGTATGTTCGAGGTTCCTGAGGCATTTCAAAGGTCAGTTGTATGAAAATGAATTTTGTTTTAGCCGGACCCACTTTGGGGCCCGACTTGGCTCGTGCTCGTGCATTAAGTTTATGGTAAAGTGTTCTTCATGCATGCTAATGCATATCACCATCAGCTCGGTCCTCATTGTGATCCTTTATGTCTAGTTACAATGGTGAAGGAAGCAAGGTACTATGATATTCTAGGAGTGGAAACCTTTAGGCTTAATAAACTCCAGGCAAATGCTACTAGCAGGCATAGTGCTCAATCCTCTTGGCATATGGCATGGAATGGATAAGAGTTTAGAAGTTTCAGCAAATTGATTACCAGTCCACCTTAGCATTTGATGTTAATTATGGATATAATTAACATGTGCAACTTTTATTGACATTGGTGTAAGCCAAATTCCACAACCTTTGCCCATCTTTCCTGTGTGGAAAGACGTTGAAGGCCATAAGAAAGTTCCAACAAATGCAATTGGCAGGTGTAAACCAACCATATTCCCTCCTCCCTATGTGTGGTTTTGAAAAAAACTTAGAAACTTTCAATGCAAATGCCTTGGCAGGTGTAAAACAATCTTTTCTTCCCTCTATGCAGAATGTGGCTAGGTAAAGAGGCGTTAAAGAATTTTTAACAAATGCAAGTGGCAATAAAGTGATGGCATTAGATTCTCAAGCAAATGCATTTTGGCAGGTGTAAAACCAACCAAACCTCTCCTCTATGTGGCATTGTAAAGGATAAAACTTTAAAGAAAATGCCATTGGCAGGTGTAAACCAGCCAAACCCATCCTATGTGGTTTTTGAAAGGAGGGGCATTTAATAAACTTTCAAACTAATGCAATTCGTAGGTGTAAAACCAATCAAAATCCTCTTGCGTGGAATGGTGAAGGATTTTGAAACCCAAGTAAATTACATTGGCAATAGGAAAGCCATTAAAACTTGCATGCGAATGAATAGAACATGGGAATAGGCACAGGCATATATCCCACATTGGTTGTGCATAGGAAATATTTGATATTTAAATGCAAAAGCACACATATCTATAATGTCTAAAGCATAAAGGCTTTTGATAGAAAGTGGAGCTAGCTGGTGACTAGGTGGACCCCATGCGTGTATGATTCTTGAGGAACCTAGGTTTCTAGGAGAAGGGCGAATTAAAGATCGAGCAGGTTGAGGAAGATCTGACGGTCGTCGCTGATTCGCAATGCGAAGGTGCACGAAAGTTACCCTTCACGGATTAGCAAAAAAGCACGTGCAGAAAAGGGCAAATTATAGAGCAAGAGAGTTTGAGATGATCAAATGGTAGTCTTTGTGTCACTATGCAAAGGTGCTTGATCATTACCCTTTGCGAACCAGCGACTGATGAGCTGGCAGGTTAGCTGGCGGGTCTCGGTGAGGCGGACAAGTGGTAAGGCAAGTGAGATGGTGATGAGGTGGTGCTCTAGTAGTATTCACAGGTGAATCACAGGCTGCCATGTGGCAAGGTGCAGAGGGTAAACCAGGTGAAAATCAAAGTTAAATAATATAGTTCGGACTATAGGTCAAAATCCAAAAAAATATATGATGGGTCTGCATTTAGATTAATTTGCCTGAGGGGTTATTTTTACCCAATTATAGACATATTGTATACCATTGGAAAGCTCTCAGAATGTGGAATTCAATTGTACTATTAGTTTTAATAGATCTAAGATATTTTGAGAGTAGTTTCAATGGGAAGGATGCAAGGAAAATCTTCAGTTGGAAAATGGGGACACTTTGAAATGTGTTATATAGATTTTGATCTTTTCCCTCCTCTTTTTATTCTCAATTATTCTCATTTGTAAGGGTTCTAGAATTTTTGGAAAAAGGCTCCAGAGTTATGAGTTCCTAGGTCTTGGAAAAGGTTCCAGTTTTATGCATTTTGATTTTCTTGGTTGTAATGGTTGATGTTCCTATTTTGTTGTCATAGAGTAGATACATTTTGTAGATAATTTCTTAGTTTCAGGTCACATATATGTAAGGCATATATATAGTGTAGTGGATTGTCTTTAGGCATTCTTTAATTTCAATAAATTTAGTCTTCAAGGAAGTTTGGGTTTATCTTCTCAAAGTAAGAATCTAATGGGTGTTCTTAGGTACTCTTCAAGGAAGGTTTTAAATTCTCTGAACAATCATTTTGGATTTGTGTTAATTTTTGGATATATGATCCTTTGATGAATTTACAATGTGTTAATGCCAGGCATTAATACAAGGAAATCTTTTCAATGAATTCGATATGCAGCTTGGATTCCATTTGTGGTTATTTGTATTGACTCTATGCCCAGGATGAGGCACTGATCTATTATAGCTAGAGGTCATTTGCATCAATTAAAAGCAAATCAGAATATGTTTCTTTACTTACTGTTCTATTGAAATGTCCCACCTATCTCAAGCTCAAATGTAGTTGAGAGTCAATGTGAATGTAGCTAGTTTGCAGTACTTTCCTTATTGTTGAGCTATGTCTGAGATTTCTACTTTAATGGTGATGTTGTGTGTGATTTTTAGACTATATTTGAAGTGAATCACAAGTAAACCCGCCTAGGCCTTGTAGAGCCGGAAGAGAAGAAGGATTAATATCCTTGTTAAGTTGGTCTAGTTAGTCTTTTGAAATCATAGTTGAGGTTAGCTACCTTTCAAAATTTGGTTGCAGATTATATTTGTTGATGATTTTGTTGGTCAGCATAAAAAGGAACCAACAAAATGGTGACTCTGCTGGGGAATGTGTTGTAATAAACCATGTTGAATCGAATCCTGGAGTTGTGCCTGTCCAATTTTGGGGAAAGGGTTTGAAAGTGTTTACATGTAAAATTTATTTTTGATGTTTGTGTCAAGCCTGGGAAGTATGATTCTGTAGCTGATTTAAGGGAAGTGTGATTATGTTGGGGATCCCAAAAATTTATTGACGATATTTTCCTTTGTGAAGGAGGTGGCGACTCTGTATGAAGATCAGTGTACAATGTTAGAAGATCTGAGAAAGATCTTACTAAATATCAGAGAAGCAGCTACAATATCCAAGTGTTTGCCCAAATTGGTATTAAAGATGCTAAGAAATTTGGTTCCTTATTAAGTGAAATTCAGCACTACAAAATAAGGAATGAGTTAGGTTGCATGCTCCTGTCAACTTAAAGGCATGTGTGAAGTATTTTGAATAATAGAGAAGGTAGACTCTAGCTGCAATAATTTTTATTGGTTCAAAATAGTGAATGTATTCAAGCAAGGTTGCAGTTAGTAATGGATTGCTTTATAAATTTATCTATTAAAGGTTATGTTCCATTCTATTTTGATGGCATGCCTGGTTACCCGAATCAGATTCCAAGTGACATTAGGAAGCACTTAACATTGTTTAATGGGGACCAGTTACAATAAGCAAGAATGCATGTGAAAAAATTTGTTGATTTAATGAATGACTATGATATCTGTCATGCAGATATTTGCATGGAGTTGTTTGTGCAGAGCTTGAAAGGGGATGCCAAGATTTGGTTCTCGTTTTTGCAGGAAGCTTCTATTCCCTCATGGGAAGAATTAGTTGCATCTTTTCTTGAGAAATTTGCTAAGAGAATAAACTTTAATTATGTGCTGAGGAAGTTGATGGAGATTACAGTTGAGGAAGGTGAATTAGTGCCAGCTTTCAATGTTATATTTTCCAAAGCACTGGTTGAGATCCCACAAGGGTATAAATTGAATGACGAAGTGTCTTTAGTGATTTATTTGGATGCCTTTGGAAGTAAGATGAGTTACATGTTGAGGGATAAAGAGCCAAAGACATTACATCAGGCATTTGTGACAACCATGGACATAGAGAAAAAATAAAATTATGACATTCCTAAAAGACTTGTATCTATCGGTGTCTGTTGTCATAGTGTTTGTAATGCTACAACTAAGTGTGAAGTGAAAAGTAATGTTCAGAGCTTTGGTGTTCATACTTGTGCTAGCAACATCAATAATTTAATTCCAAATGAAAATCAAAGTTGTTTGGTGTAAACAATGGTTGATCCTCATATAGATATTGATAATGTCAATTGTGTTGAAGATGAAGTAAGAGTATTTTCAGATTTCACTTATTCTAATCATGTGGATGATCTTTCTAATTCGAAAGTTGTGCACAAAATTAATTCAGAAAATTTTAATGGTACACATGATTACAATGAAAATACAACCCACATCGATGAACAAATTTTTTAAGAATGTTATATTGAACAGCAAAGTGCAATGCAGTTGTAGAAGATTGGAAAACTTAGGAAAGCTCTTGAAGTTGTGGACAAGAAAGTTCAAATGTTGGAGAACCTTAGAGTTATGAATGAAGACCTTCTGCAATATGGCGAAGAGGATTTTTCATAAAAGTACTATGAATTGAATGCTCATACACTTGATGAACAACATGTTGATCTAATAGATAGTTTTGTGATAGAAAATTTAAGTGGACATGTTAGAAATTCATCAAATGAAGTAAATGACAGTGATACTTACTTTTATTCTTTGACTAATGATAAGTGTTCTATTGGTAAAGAAGATCAATTGTGGCAAGATAAGTATGACTATCTTGATTCTCAGAATGATGGTCATACAATGAAATTTTGTGGTTGTGAAACATGGAATACTGAGGATAGTTACAGTCCAGTTTCAATTTCTTTGTCTGATGAAGATGATTATGATGATAGGATGGATGGTATCTTTAGTAAATTTTCTAATATTTTATTCAATGTTGATATAGATATAGACCAACCACTTCATTGTCACAATGTTCATAAGGGGATTCTTCATTTGGTTTCTAATCCTTTGTATGAAGAAACAATTGATCAGCCAAATGTTGTAAATGATGAACCAGTTCATGATGTTGATACCGTTCCATGCAGCAGTGACATGTGTTAGGATGAAGATTTTTGTAATGGGTTTCTTACTAGTGTGTTTGAACCCCATCTTGAAGTTTTTCATGTGAAGATAAGTGAATGTTCAAATCTTATTGCAGACTATATGCTTGAGCCAGAGGTATGTTCATTTTTTCAAGAGTGGGATATTAGAGGTGCTGATGTATTGCATTTAGTAGATGATGAGAGAATGGACATGTTTCAGTGGTTGATCATGAAAGTGAGGTTCAAAACTATGCTCATGACGAGTATGCATATAATGCTAATTGGAAAACCATGTTGAAAGATGTTTGTCATAATAGAAACATTTCTCTGATGATTAGTGTTTGTTTCAGATTGTTTACATTATTAAGTGATGAGAATCAGTTTTTTGATAAGGGAAAGAGTTGGTCTCAACTTTGGTGGCTAGGAGCCATATGTAAATAAATTGTATCTTTGACAGTTGCTTTGCTTTCATTGTGTGGTTTTCAATAAGGTACCCTGTTGTTTGGGTAGAATAAGGAGCCCTTGTTTTTGAGAAGATGAGAAGTGATCTATTTTTAAGTGGTCTGCTCTACCAAAGATTCTGAATTATTGTGTTGATCTTGCAATCAACCATCCCCAGTCAAAGCCACTGTTGGGACTCATAAATTTGAGTCAATTTGAGAGGCCCATTTCAAAAAAATTCTTTGCTCTTTCAAAGGACCACCTAATGAGTCAACCTGAGAGGCCTACTTTGGGGCATGTAAAATGGAGCTAGTTGATTATAAAGGGGTAAGGCTTGGAAAATGTGTCTTACACCTTTCATTTGGCCTATGCAGTGTTCTACAACTTTCAGATTTCATTTTAGATCAGTTTATCAAGTACCCATTTAAAGGGGTAGACTGAAAGTTGTTCTATGCACAAATTCAGATTTTACCAAGTAGCCTACTTTGAGCACCTATAACTTTTGCCCAGTTGATTGTAATGTTGAAATTAAAAGTGCATTAAATTGTATGCATATAAGTGTGCCTCCATGCAAAATTTCAAGTGTGTATGAATCCATTTGCTCAGTTTGGTAAGCTCAATCCGTTTGCAGTTTGTATTGTTTGCATAAGTCCCTGTTTCAATAGCTAGTTAGATCACCACTTTGCATAATTGTAAAAGATGCCCAGGTGAATGTCATGCTAGAATATTTCTTCCAAGGTGCTGCTAGTATGAAAGAAAAGTTGTGTTTCCAATTTGAAGCTCCTGCCAATCCGTTTGATCAGTTTTCCAAGATGGTTTCTTGAGCCATTTTATTGAGTTTTCTACACTTTCATTGTTGCACTTATTAAAGTGGCTATTTTCATGATCTCACCATTTGTACATAGTCATCCTTTTGGTTGAAGTAAATATTCCACAGTCTTCCTTGCACTTCAAAGTATCTATGCCCCAGATTTGCGGATCCACGAAGACCATTTGATATTTTTAATGTGTGCACTTTGTGGTCCCTGCACATTGATTTTATCAGGTTCAAGTGCTGACAGAGCCATTTAATCAACTTCAACAATTAATATCTCATTGTCCAGGATTCATCTTGAGAAATGGTTTGGCATAGTGAATGCCAGTATATCATATAGTACGCCCATCAGTTTGTGAAGTCCAAAAAGGTGTTTTGACCAGTTTTATAATTACATCTTTGGGTTTAAATGCGAAAATGTGGCGCAAGCACCTAAAAGTTGTAAAACCCAATTCAGTGATGAGAAAATTGTGTTGATCAACTCCAGAGGTATGTTCGAGGTTCCTGAGGCATTTCAAAGGTCAGTTGCATGAAAACAAAAAAATAATTAGTCGGACCCACTTTGGGGCCTGACCTGGCTCAGGCCCCCATGTATTAAGTTTATGGTAAAGTGTTCTTCATGCAAGCTAATGCATATCACCATCAGCTTAGTCCTCATTATGATCATTTATGTTTGGTTACAATGGTGAAGGAAGCAAGGTACTATGATATTCTAGGAGTCGAAACCTTCAGGCTTAATAAACTCCAGGCAAATGCTATTGGCAGGCATAGTGCTGAATCCTCATAGCACATGGCGTAGAATGGATAAGAATTTAGAAGTTTCAGCAAATTGATTGCCAGTCCACCTTAGCATTTGATGTTAATTATGGATATAATTAACATGTGCAACTTTTATTGACATTGGTGTAAGCCAAATTCCACAACCTTTGCCCATCTTTCCTACTTGGAATGGCGTTGAAGGCCATAAGAAAGTTCCAAGAAATAAAATTGGTAGGTGTAAAACAACCATATTCCCTCCTCCCTTTGCATGGTTTTGAAACAAACTTAGAAACTTTCAATGCAAATGCCTTGGCAGGTATAAAACAATCTTTTCTTCCCTCTGCACAAAATGTGGCTGGGTAAAGAGGCGTTCAAGAATTTTTAACAAATGCAAGTGGCAATAAAGTGATGGCATTAGATTCTCAAGCAAATGCATTTTGGCAGGTGTAAAACCAGCCAAACCCCTCCTCTATGTGGCGTTGAAAAGGATAAAACTTTAAAGAAAATGCCATTGGCAGGTGTAAACCTGCCAAACCCATCCTACGTGGTTTTTGAAAGGAGGGGCATTTAATAAACTTTCAAACTAATGCAATTCGCAGGTGTAAAACCAGTCAAAGTCCTCCTGCGTGGAATCGTGAAGGATTTTGAAACCCAAGTAAATTACATTGGCAATAGGAAATCCATTAGAACTTCCATGGAAATGAACAGAACATGGGAATAGGCACAGACATATATCCCACATTGGTTGTGCATAGGAAATATTTGATATTTAAATGCAAAAGCACATGTATCTATAATGTCTAAAGTATAAAGGCTTTTGACAGAAAGTGGAGCTAGTTGGCGACCAGGTGGACCCCACGTGTGCATGATTCTCAAGGCACCTAGGTTTTCCAACAAAAGGGTGAATTAAAGATCAAGTAGGTTGAGGAAGATCTGACAGTCATCGCTTATTCGCAATGCGAAGGTGCACGAAAGTTACCCTTCCCGGATCAGCGACAAAGCACATGCAAAAAAGGGCAGATTAAAGAGCGAGCAAGTTTGAGATGATCAGACGGTGGTCACTGTGTCACTATGTGAAGGTTCTCAACCATTACCCTTTGCGAACTAGCGACCGATGAGCTGGTAGGTCCAGGTGGGAGGTTAGCTGGCGGGTCTTGGTGAGGTGGACAAGTGGTAAGGCAGGTGAGATGGTGATGAGGTGGCTATCTGATAGGATTCACGGGTGAATCATAGGGTGGCACGTGGCAAGGCACAGAGGGTAAACCAGGCAAAAATCAAAGTTAAATAATATAGTTCAAACTATAGGTCAAAATCCAAAAATTTAAATGATGGGTCTGCATTCAGATTAATTCGCCCGAGGGGTTATTTTTACCCAAATATAGACATATTTTATACCGTTGGAAAGATCTTAGAATGATGAAGTCAGTTTTGTAGTTATTTTTAATAGATATCAGATATTTTGAGAGTAGTTTCCATGGGAAGGATGCAAGGAAAATCATCAGGTTGAAAAAGAGGACACTTGGCAATTTGTTATGCAGATTTTGATGTTTTCCCTCCTCTTTTTATTCTCAATTCTTCTCATTTGTAAGGGTTCCAAAATTTTTGGAAAAAGGCTCCAGAGTTCTGAGTTCTTAGGTCTTGGAAAGGGTTCCAGTTTTATGCATTTTGATTTTCTTGGCTATAATGGTTGATGTTCCTATTTTGTTATCATGGAGTAGATACATTTTGCAGATTGTTTCTTGGTTTCAGGGCACATATATGTAAGGCATATATATAGTGTAGTGCATTGTCTTCAGGCATTCTTCAATTTTAATAAATTTAGTCTTCAAGGAAGTTTGGGTTTATCTTCTCAAAGTGAGAATCTAATGGGTGTTCTTAGGTACTCTTCAAGGAAGGTTTTAAATTCTGTGAACAATCATTTTGGATTTGGGTTAATGTTTGGATATGTATGATCCTTTGATGAATTTAGAATGTGTTAATGTCAGGCATTAATACAGGGAAATCTTTTCAATGAATTTGATATACAACTTGGATTCCATTTGTGGTTATTTGTATTGACTCTATGCCCAGGATGAGGCACTAATCTGTTACAGCTAGAGGTCATTTGCATCAATTTAAAATCAAATCAGAATATGTTTTTTTACTTACTATTCTGTTGAAATGTCCCACCTATCTCAAGCTCAAATGTAGTTGAGAGTCAATGTGAATGTAGCTAGTTTGCAGTACTTTCCTTATTGTTGAGCCTAGGCCTTGCAGAGCCTGAAGAGAAGAAGGTTTAATATCCTTGTTAATTTGGTCTAGTTGGTCTTTTGAAATCATAGTTGAGGTTAGCTACCTTTCAAAATTTGGTTGCAGATTATATTGGTTGCTGATTTTGTTGTTCAGCATAAAGAGGAACCAAGACAACCTTATGAGGAAGAAAGTCTCCCATTGGTTTTGTTTACTAGCACAATAGAAGAATGGTTCTCAGATGTATCATACTTCTTAACATATGGAGACTGTCCTTCTCATTATCCTCAAAGGAAAAAAGGAATTTGAAACTGAAGGCTAGGTTATACGTTCTTTGGGAAGGAAATATGTATAAAAGAGGAGTTGATGGTACTTTCTTGAAATGTGTAGATAAGGAACAACAAAATAAGTTGTTGGAATTCTTTCACAATGAGGCTTGTGGTAGTCGATTCTTTACTTCTGCAACAACTTTAAAAATTCTCTGCCAAAAGTTCTATTGGCCAAGTATGTTCAAAGATACATATGAATAGGTATCTAAGTGTGAAAAGTGTGCCATGTTTACATGTAGGCCCCATCTGGCTGCATTACCCTTGAGACCTATTGTAATTGATGAGCCTTTCCAACAATGGGGCATTGACTTTATAGGCTTAATCAATCAACATTCCTCTACCGGACATACTCATATTTTGATAGCCACTTATTATTTCACCAAATGGGTAGAAGTCATCCTTGTGAAACATACTACCTCTGATGTAGTGTGCAATTTACTAAAAGAAAATACCTTGGTAAGATTTGGAGTTCCCAAGAAAATAGTTGTTGATAATGCTAGTTATTTCTCATCAGCTGAGACTACTCTGTTTTTCTATGAAAATGGCATTAGTTTGGAAAACTCTCAAATTATTATCCATAAGGGAATGGATAGGATGAATGTACTAACAAGAACCTTGCTTCGATCATCAATAAATTAATGGATGAGAATCAGAGGTCCGAATGGCATAAAAAGTTACATGACACTCTGTGGACAGATAGGGTAATGTATAAAAGAGCTATAGGCATGTCTCCTTTTTAGCTTTTTTATGGGGTGGAGAGTGTTTTACCCTTACCACTAGAACTCTCTGCACTTAATTTGTAAAAGTCTATTAAAGATGAACAATTCCAATTTGCAGTGGAGAAGAGGATTATGTACCTGAATAAATTAGAAGAGCAAAGGGATGTGATGATAGACAAAATTGCCCACCACCAACAGATGGTTAAGAAATTTTTTGACTAGAGATCCAAGGAGAGAGATTTTACTGTCAGAGACATGTCCTTTGGGATAAGAGAAGAGAACCGAAGGGCTTACATAAGAAGTTCGATTCATTATGGAAGTGACCTTTTCAGATCAAGCAAATCCTAGGCAATAATACTTTTTTGTTGGCTTATCCGGATGGTAATCCATTACCTCTTGCCTATAATGGGCAAGATTTAAAAATCTTCAATTAAGGTAGTGTCTTTCCCCTTTCTACATAGTTTTACTTTCTTAATTAGTCTTTTATGCTTGTTTTATTTCATCTCCATTTCCTAATGAATAAGGCTTAAGACAAGTTTTCAGGATCCTCTACGTCCTAAAAGTCCTTGCCCCCATTTAGAGCCAATATGTTAACCCTTTTAAAATTTTGAAATCACTCCCCTTTAGTCACAGAGTTGATCATTTTTTCTGAAGTTATGTCATGTGTCGCACACCTTTTCTAAGTTAGTTGCGAAGTTAGAAATTCATATTAAAGTCCTTGATCACCTGATGTCTCCTATCTTGTGTTTGGTCACTCTGTTGCGGGTTGTAGAAATCTCGCAAGTCCCAACCATAGGTTCATTAGTTTGCATTTTCCTCGACCGAGCGACTTATCAAATATTTCCTAGGTTTTGGGGTGCTTCCTTTGTGTCAGGTTTTATATGGACTAACTTTGTTTGCCTTGTTAGCAAGAACAAGCCGAATTAAGGGACCATTAAAGAGGCAAAGTAAATGCAGCATTTAAGGCATGTCACATTAATTAAGTATATGAACGGGGTGGTGAATGATTTTTGAACTAGCCTCCATTTTTTTGAGTTCTCTAAGTCTATCATCTCGCTCAGGATCATGCAGAGTATAATAAAAATTTAGTGGGCAAGTGTGCAAGACATAGTGACAAAGCTGTTGATTTTTGGAACTTTTTACAAGAGCTAGAAGTAGAAAAGAGAACACTGCTATGAGAGAAAATTGTTTAGTGTGGGTTGGCCTCCGTAGTTGGTTATCCATTTGTCATTCCCTATAGATATTTGGTTGTTTCTAGGTCTAAGAGATACAACCCTGAGACTCAGCAAATTCAGGCAGAAGGTGGCAAAGTGGTCGCATGAATTATCCCTGAAAGTGTTTATCACGCTTGTTCCTCCCCAAAAAATAAGCTGCTGAAAATATGTCTATTTCAGTTGGTGAAGAATATTTCGATGCACATGGAGACCTCTGCATGAATTGTATAGCTAGAAACTGGCTAAAGTCAGAAAAGGGAGGTAAGTCTTAACTACCCACTAAGCTTAAAAGAATGCATTTCAAAGATGAAGTTGTGGAAGTCATAGTCCTTTTGCATTGTGTCGGTAGTATTTCCACAGAGTTTTTTGAATTCTGGATGTGTCATTACATTCTTACTATATGTGCTCCTAAAAGTTTCATTAATTGGGCATCTATCATTAGTTTTCATTTCAATGAGCAATTGCAGAACTTCTAACAATCCCTTGCTTTCCATATGTTCTCATATCTTGTTTACATCCTAGGTAGTCAAGTGTCTATTTGGATAGGTTTAGAGATTAATCGCCCTTCCCTTGTTTCTATGCCTATTTACCAACATATTCCTTAGCTAACCTTGCGGAAGAGTACACATGATTTTTCCCTTGTCAATGATGCATTCTCAATTGGTCTAGTTAGAAAATTGGAAGGAAACCCTGGCCTATGGTTTTCTCATGTCTCTACTAAATTTATGATGAAGTTTGGAAGCTTTTACACCCAATTCAACCAGTTCTCATATCTTAGAATTGGAGGTTTTGAGAAAGAGCCAGTGAAATTTCCCCATTTTCCCTCTGATTATATTGTGTTTTTAAAAGTCATTTGCCAAATGTCTCTAGTAAATGTGAAATATTGGAATATGGGAAAGAGGGGATACCCTTTTCCATTGTCCACTAGTGTCTTTGGTTGTAAAAATAATGGTGTTTCCAAGGTAGTGGGGACACTTCTAGAGAAGATTCACTTTTCATCCCTACCACCTAGAAACAACTTTGAGAGTAAAGGGTATGTGAGACACCATCTGTATGGAGCTAAAGGTTATATGCATCATCCCGAGCTTGAAGATTTTTGGGAGGATTGTTTAGATGATGCCGAAGTATTTATAAGGAGCTATATGAGGCTCTCTTTGCAACAGATGCACACCCTTGGTGTTTCTTCCAATATCTCGGATGATGTTACCAAGGATGAGGTCATCATTGATCCAAAATACCATGTTGTTGCTAATGTAGTCTCCTTGGAGGTTGATTGGTCTAAAGAAGAAATTTTAGACCTAATGATTTGTACTGCTTTGGTGTTAAGGAGAACATCTGATTGGTTGAATGGAAAATAGAGACAATAGGCCAGTTCTTCTCATGGTTAGAAGTCTTCATCTCGTAGAGAGAATGGAGAAGTTTCTTCTTCTCATGTTCAAAAACTAGTAGTCAAATCTATAGATAGGTCGTTGAGTAGAAAATCTTAGTCAAGCGATAACGAAGAAAAGTCAAAGGAGACCACTGCTCAGCTAAAAACCACTTGTAAATATGATGGCTGAGCTACACCACTCAAAGGAAAGTTGCCTCTCTGATTTTGAAGGTATTTATCAGTGAATCATTGATGATCAATCTTTTTCTACTACGCTTGAAATCCCCTCCTCTCCTATACAAGGTACCCCTGGTGTTATCAATAGAGAATCAAAATCTGAAATAACCTCGCCAGCTTGGTTGAAGATAGAGGATGAAAAGAAAAGAGAAGTTTCCACTCCCTTCTCCACTAAAATTGGCATAGTTGCATTGTTGCTGCAAAGTTCTCATTAGCCTAAGAAGGTTAAACGAATGTCTGAAATTATCTCTGATGCGGCTTCTAGCCACCAAATCCTAGAAATTGTTGATCTTGTTGGGAATGTTGATGCAAGTAATGTAACCAAGAAGGATTATAAGATCAACCATGTGTTTATGGGACTCTCTACCTTAGAAGGGGATGTCTATCATGCCGAATTCTATTTTCATGCATTGCTCAAGAGAGCACAAGAACAAAAGAAGAAGAATATTGAGCTCCAATCTCAGGTACAATCATTGAAGGATTTCATTTCATCTTTCATAAATCCTACTACTGGGGAGTCTTAAAGTTCATAGGTGTAGGGGATTGATCCAGAAACTATGAGGAAAGACATTTGAAGGTAACTTGGGGTATGCCAAAGTTGTCATTAATTGGATTGATAAAATGTATGGTGTTGGCAATGGGTTATGTCACTAAATTCAGGATGTTGTATGTAAATATATGGAACAAAATAAAGGAGTTGTTAATAGAACTACATCAGGTTAGAAAAGAACATGGGAGTATCTTTATGATCTCAAAGGAAGTCAGAGAACTCATGTCATTGATTCATACCATATTAACCACTGAGAAAATAGTTGAACATCCTAGGGAGGTTAATCCTATTTTGTGTGATGCATTAGATTGGAAGGATAAAATCTATTGTGAATATATGATGATATTGATAATGCCTTGAGACATTACTTGAGTGACTTGCTGAAAATAAAGGAGAATCTATGTGCTTTGGATGTTGATCTTATAGATAGTTTCAAGGAGAATGTGCTAGAAGTTAGTGAAATGGTATACCAATTCAAAGATAATTATCAAAAGGATGTTAGGGACCCTCAAAGCATATCTTTGGAATCCTTTAAAGTGTTAGGTCTCCTACAAATACACGCCTCTACCTTTGAATCTGATATGGATGAAATGCACAAGAACATAGCTGCTACTGATGGGTTGGTTGGAAAGTGGAGGACAAGGTTGCAGATCACCACTGTACCAAAGGACCTAAATATGGATCCAATTGTGAAGAGATACCATGAATATAGACAAAAGATCAAAGCTCAGGATGCGAAACGTGTTGAGAAAGAGGTGGAAATTGTCGAGGATGGTGAAATAGAATCTGAATAGGTGGTGGCGGTTTCTTGTTTAATATTTTAATTATTTTTCTTGATCATTGGTGGGGAGGCCTAAAGGCTTTTTTTAAAATAACAGTTTTCTTCAAGAATTGTTTTCTTTCATGTTTTAAATATCTAGACTTTGTTTCTGATTAGGATCTTTTGGGCAAACTTTATTTTTCTCATAAGAGAAAAACTTTATGCGTGTGGTTATCTATTATTTTAATATAGAAGAACTACTGGTGGCTTTCATATATTCGTAATCTTTGAATTATGGTGTGTGGATTCTTTTTTGTTCTTTGAAATGGATATCAATTGGTGAATTTATATTGAAGTGGTAAATGATTTGAAATTTCAGTTGTTGTGAAATATTATCTACGAATGGTGTTTCATAGTGGCTTTATTCTAAAATCCAAAAATCCTCAACATAGTAGTTAGTATTGTGAATGCCTTTACAAAGATTTTTGGTTAAAATTTATTTCCTTACTTTCTTTCTGGTTGAACGCATATGAGTTGTTTGTTCATTCATTGAAAATCATTACAAGGTAGTTGCCACCTTGTAAAATAAGTAGAGAATCAGCTAGTTAGTAGTTTGTTAGATTGGTTCAACTATGGTTACATTTGTCATCTCCGTGGGCATGATAATATAGAGTTAGGTGATAGTTATCTTCATATTTACCATTGATGCTGAGAGGGCTCATTATTTGATCTCAACGTGTCAAAAACTAAACCTTTGCAACCGCTTTGGTGAATATGTCTACTAGCTAGTCTTGAGTGTTTATGTGCCTCAATTCTACTTCCTTCTACACCAAATCTTGAATGATGTGATACTTCATATCAATTTTTTTGGCATACTATAATGGACAAAATTAATTGCTAACTTGATGGAACTCATGTTGCCACAATAAATCATTGTATGCTGAATTTTTTTATCTCCTATTTTTTCTAAAACTTCTATAAGACAAAGAGCTCATGTATTTGCTAAGGTGATTGCAACATACTCTACTTTTGTAGATGAAAGAGCAATAATTCTTTTCTTTTTTGAGCCCCAAGTAATCTAATCCAAATCAAAAGAGAAACACTTTTTAGATGTAGACTTTTGGTCATCCAAACTACCTCCCCAATTTGAATCACTAAAGCCAACAAGATTGAACCTTTTAGAAGAGAAGTAATGAATACCAAAATTTGGAGTACTTGTCACATACCTCAAAATTCTCTTGGCTACCTTCATGTATATTTCTGATGGATTTGTCATGTACCTTAATTTAAATGAAACTGAATATGCAATATCAGGCTTTGTGCGGGTTAAAAATATCAAATTCCTAACAATACTTCTATAAGCTATCTCATCAACTATTTTGATACCATCATCTCTACACAACACAACTCCATGATCACTTGGAGTATAGGATGGGTTACAATCAATCATATCAAATTTCTTCAATATATCCTTTGCAAACTTTGTTTGACAAATGAAAATTTCATCCTTACTTTAATAAACCTCCACTCTAAGAAAATATTACTTGATATCTAGATCTTTCATCTCAAATTAATTCATAATATCAATTTTGAACTCATCTTCCATCTTAGAACTACTACTCATATACAACAGATCATGAACAAGAAAACTTATAATAAGAATATCATTACCTTTTTGTTGTAGTTAAAGGTAGGTTCACTCTTACTTCTTTTGAAGCCATTGTCCAGAAAAGTAGCAATCAATCCTAATATACCATGCTATTGGTGCTTTCTTGAGGCCATACAAAGCCTTATTCAACTTGTAGACATGGTTCCCTTTTCCTTCCACTTCAAAACCTTGTGGTTGTTCCACATATACTTCCTCTAAAAACTACCCATTTAAGAAGACACTTTTCATGTCCATATGATGTATGTTCCAATTGTTTTGAGAAGCTAATGAAATCAACATTCTAATAGTCTATTGTCTTTCTACTGGTTTAAATATCTCTTTATAATCAATGCTATATTTCAATGTGAAGGCTTTAGCAACAAGTCTTCCCTTATGCCTTTCTACACTCCCATCATTGTTAAACTTAGTCTTGTAGACCCATTTGGTGTCAATCTTATTCTTGTAATATGGAATCTTTGTAAGCTCTCAAGTGTTATTCCTACAAATGGAATCCATCTCTTCTTACATTTCTTGCATCCAAACCTCATTAGTACATTCTTGTTCAAAACATGATCGTTTAGAATCATCTTTCATAAATAAAGAAAAAATAATTGTTTCACCTATTGGATTTTTTTCATGTGCTTGACTTACACTCCTTTGATAAATATCACTCAATCTTCTTACCTTGTAGAACTTGGAGTTGAAGCTAGACTTGCACTTGGAATTCAAGAACTAGATGAGGGTATTCTTGGTGGATTTTTAGCACTTGAAATAGAAACATCAGTGGACTTCTCATGATAAATATCACCAATAATAACTTCATTCAAAATAGAATGTGGCTTCTCAATATGGCCTTTTTAATAACCATAAAATCTCTCTTCATAAAAAAATATATCTATTGATATAATGAGCCAATTAGTGAGATGATTATACAATCTATAGGCCTTACTTTCCTCATTATACCCAACAAAAATGCATGAGTCACTCTTTACAACTAAATTTTGTCTATTTTGAATAGGTACATGAACATAGGCTAAACAACTAAAAACTTTGAAATGATTAACATTAGGCCTTTTTGTTGGCAACAACAATGAAGGAAAACTGAGATGGGGGGTGAATCAGTTTTCACTGGATTAACAAACTTAACCACAGTCACAACTCTGATAAACTATAGTAACAAAAAGGATAAAAAAATAGATAGCGCAACACACAACACCAATATTTTGATGTGGAAAACCTAGTTAAGAGAAAAACCATGGTGGGACCCTACCCATAATGAGATGATACTCTGCACTAGTATGTGAAATAATTGCAATGGAGAATGCACCTACATTTAGGCTCACTGCCTAGAGATCACTACTCAAAATATAATGACCCGAAAGGCTACAACCCTTAGGGAAGGTTCACTGACTTATAACAAGATTCAAATTACAATCTAAAAGGAATGAACTGCAATGATAGCATTTGCTAATTCCTGATGACAGTTCTGGTTAAGCACATATGTTTTCTCTGAAACCCTTCAAAACTTTGCTCAATCACACTATCGAAGGATGAATTCTCTTGTTCACACATACATCATTCTCTAATAATGCAAACACCACCTTGACAACTAAATTACGTGACCATATCACCTATTTATACAATTCGTCAACCTTGACAAGAAGGTCGGCTAAACCCTCAACGCCTAATTAAAAAATTATATTACACGATACAAAGATCGACCATCAAACCAATATAATGATATACATGACATCATGAAACTAAATCAAATCTCCTAATATACAACACCATCAAAAATCTCACCAAGATCAACTGCAACATGCTACACCACCAAGAATACTGTATAGCATGAAGAATATCACCAGATCAACAAAATCACCAATATTGTGTACAATTATCAATGCAGACCACCAAAATAAATAGGATATAATTAGGAAACACCAACAAGCACGTTAGAATCATTAGCAATAGTTGTACCAAAACCACTTATCAAATCTTCATTGATCAACATTTGAAACTCAAGAACACTAACAACTATCACGAAGAAAGATACACCTATGGAGAACCAAATCAAGAACCAACTAAAATAAAGATACACAAGAACATCCCAAGCAATCTCCCAAAATCTCAGCTCAAGATCTGATCACACTGGAATATACTGGAGGAAATAACGAACCGTGCAAAGCACTGATCAGCAAGACCAAACTGCAAACTAGATCATATGATATGATAAATTAAGCTTCCCAGATCACCTCAATCAATACCGCAAGATGTAATTATACTAGAAATACTGCATACACCAAGCCATGATCCCAATAAACTAATCTACAATCATCGGAGCAATGAATCACATGAATATGTTGACATCAATGACAACAACATATCCTAGCAACAATGTCCAACACTTTTCTCATACTAGATTTCATAAGGATTCATCTTGTCAAGTACACTTTTGGTACTTCAATTGAGAATGCACACTATTGTAGCAACTACATCTCTCCAAAAGCTATTTCTTAAACCCTTAGTTTGTAACATGCTCCCACCATTGTATAATTTTTTTTTTCAGATACTCTTTTCTATTGAGCTATGTATGTAGTGGTGAGTTGCCTCCTAATGCCATTCATATCAGAATACCTAATTTGATTTTTTACCCTTTCTCATTTACTGTGCAAGGTCTTTAAACCTCTTGAATATATCAAGGGATTCATCCTTGACCTTAAAAAATGCACCCAATATTTTCGTGAGTAATCATCAATAAAAGTGAAAAAATATGATGGCCTACCCAAACTCTTTGTTTGCATAGGACCACAAATATTTGAATGAACAAGATAAAATGGGTGATGGGCCCTCCATACATTGCCCTTTGAAAATTATACTTTATATGCTTTCGTTTAGCATATTCTTCACAAGTTTCTTTGTGTTCTTCAATCTTAAGTGAACTAGAAAATAATTCTTATGAGGTCGGAAGCTTTAAAACATGAAAATTTAAATGTCCATACCAAAGATGCTACAACCAACTTGATCCTCATATGCCATATTGGTAAGACTATTGTTATGTTCACCAAACCCCAATGAAAATATCATGTTATGCATTGTAGGAACAACAATAACCACCTTATTTCTTTGATTCTTATCATAAATTTTACATTCTCTTGTTTTCAAAGATTATTTTATTGTTCTTCTCACATAATTTCACAATACTTAACAAATTATTCTTCAACTATAGAGTGTAATAGAAAAATTTAACACTCTTCATATCCTCTTTTGTGTGGACTTCCATAGCTCTATTTGCAGCAACCTCCAATGATTTGTCATCACCAAGATGGATCTTGAATTTGAAGCTTTCATCCTTTGTTGAAACCAACTTCTCATTTCCTGACATATGTTTAGAGAATCGAAAATCTAAATACCAAACACCATTACTATAGTTTTCACCTTTGTCATAAGATAAAAAAAATGATCTAGAGGATTCTCATCACCTTCTTGAGCATAATTAACACTTTTAACTTCTTTCAACTTATAGTCTCTTTCAAGTGGTCATACCTATTGCAAAGGTAACATTGAACAATAATCTTATCAATTCTTCCTCTACCTCTTCTTGTAGAACCAACTCTTTCTCCTGAACCATGTCTACCTCTATTTCCTCTTGAATTATTTTGATTCCAACCTTTACCTTGGCCTTGATTATTTTTGGCATTGTTGATGCTAGTATCTTCATTCTTTGTGATTTAAAATTTGGAGGAAAATACTTTCTCATCACTTTCTTCAAATAAATCTCCCAAACTCTCTTCACAAGACATCCGAGATCTAACTAGGTTATCAAATTGAAGGGTTGTTAAATTCTTGCTTTCTTCTATTATTATGGCAACATAGTTCCACCTTCATGTGAGATTTTTTAATACCTTTTTGTTATATGTAAAATTCATCATCAAATCAACTAGAAATAGAAGGGAAATTGTGAATCACTATATAATTAAAGAATTTTAAATAAACCAATGAAATAACACAATAAAACAATAGGAGTATAAAATCTATCAATAAAAACTCCCTATCCCATTATTGCATATTGCTTCCATTTCTCTTCTTCTCTTTGTGGTATGGTGGCTCTTAGATATCGCGCTGACAACATACAAATGACATGAAGGTTCAAAGTTCATGATTGTTGAAAATGGAGATTGAATGCTCAATTTATATATTATTGGAGAGGATTGATGAAGGATTGATGACACCCGATTGACGAAGTTGTTGTATTTTATTCTTAAATACCTTACATTCACATGTGGAATGTCCAAGCACTTGATGGTATGCACAAAAAAAGTATATTTCTTTATCATCTTTAGGAAACTTCTTATGTGTAGGGGGAGGAAGAGTAATTAAGTGGTCTTTAAGAAGCATCAACAAAATATGCTCTTTCTCAGTTAAAGAATGAGGAGCAGGGAGAAACCCTTTCTCTTGTGGAGAAAAGTTTGTTTGGTCACAAGAAGAAGACAAAGAATTTAGACAATGGAGGGGCTATAGATAGAGGACAAAGCCTATAACCTAAACCCATTGTAAAAGTGTATTTTCAGTTACAAAGGGACCTTAACTCCTTGTTCCATGTGCCCAAGGCCATTTCATTTATATCCATGGTTAGAAAGAATATTGAATCCTAGACCATAATATGATTGCAACTCTTCAATAGAGGGAGGATCACCATTAGCGGCATAGCAAATAGTGCTCACATTATCCTGCAATATAGAAGAATGATTACCCTTTATAGAAGGTGTGAATGAAATCTGTTGGATGTCAAGGTGAATAGGGTGGACTTTATATTCTCCAATGGGTGAGCCTGTAAAATCTAAGGAACTTCGATCATCAGAAGAAGAAGATGAGTTAGTACCATAATTTTTATGTCCACTCTAGACAAAAGTTAGTTGCAGTATTAATGATGCATAGGTGAGATAACTAGCATGAATAGCATGGATGACGAGAATCAGATGGCGGTGACATGAGTTGGACCTGCATGAGGCTACTCATTTAGTGGTGACAAAGCTTAGGTGATAATTAATTTATCCCTCTAACACAACACAATACCATTTTTCATATAGGTGGAATTTTGTAACCATACTCTTATTATTTTTCTTATATTTCAATTTCCTAGATAGTCATACAATTGTAAATTTTCACTATTTTAAAAGTGTGCATGTAGCATGTACATCTCTTCTCTATTTTAAAAGTGCCCATGTAGCATGTATGTTAATGATGATGAATACACAAAGATATCTTCTAGGGCCCATGTTAATTTTCATGGGTTGCTAATATTGTTTTTTATATTTGAATATTAATTTTCATATGTATTTTTCAGCACACTTTATATGTCATTTTAGGATACATATGCACATCAAAGTGGAGGTAAAATATAATGGTTAAATTTGTATAGACGTTCCAATTTCCTTTTAGTTTTGGACCTATTTTGATCCTTGATCGTTGATCCTTTCAGGTCATTTATACACATTCTAATGCCTTGACTGTGTATGATATGTTATCACACATATTCCTATACATTTGAAACTTTGTTTCTCTCATCTATGAACATTATATCCCTACATTAAACTTAGATCTCCTTTAAATCTCAAGTCAGTCTTGCACTTGTGAAATAAACACTAAAAAATTAAAAAATCAAATTTTGTTGACTCGGTCTAATTTCGTTATTTCCATTAGTTGAATTAGTACATGCTTCACATTATTATTACTATACAATGGTATTTAAATTCACTCATTTAGACATTAATTCACATCTTAACACCATCTTAGAATTATTTGACTTTTTAGAGAATTCAAAGGTCATTTATTAGAGGAACACCTAAATTTGTACACTAAAGGAACAACATTTGCATGGTTTCTTACTATTTGGAAATATTTAACATAATTATAACTATAGTCTCTATAAGGGTTGAGCTAGGAAAGCTTGTCCCTATTACTTTAACAAACTCAAGGTAATTTTGAATACTACTAGTCCTTAACAACTAGTAATAAGTACAAAATCTAGCTGACTACAAACAATAAATTTGTTTGACATGATCATAATTACAAGCCACAAGAATTATGCCTTAGCATAGAATAAATCTAGATCTATGAACTTTACCTAGGTAAAAGTCACAGTGTTGTTCATAATCTAATGTAGAAGGCATATCTAATTTTTCTTTTTTTGCACCAAAACAAATGATTTAAATGCCACATCAAATTTATCCATTTATATTGGTTTTAGAGCTAAGTACATTCATTCTTTGCATTTATTTTGCTTGAAGTAATATTAATTATTCATTTATCTAGTCCTAATTTATCCACATCAATTGATTTGGACTGTTTACATCAAGAGTCACTCTATAATGACATCAAAGATTGTAATTGTTAAAAAAAAAAATTATACAGAACCAAAATTTATTTAAGAAAAATATAAAATATCTCTTAAATTAACAATCTAAGGTTTTATAGTTAATATGTAGGTGAGATAAGAAATGTTAGAAATATTGAATTTCGAGAGAAATGGCGGTGGTTAACTCTGTTGATTGAAAATTTGAGTCTGTACTTTGCAGAAAACACGGATGATAATAATTGACGCCGTATCAATTCGTACAGTCCAATGTTGAACAACTGGACTGTCAGAGTCGCAATTATCAACCTGCGGAGTGCACTGAAATATAAGCAAACATTTAAAAACGACTGCTCTTTTAAGCTTCTAAGATCTGTCGGAGTTGCAGCCACAGAGTAGACGATTTGACATACAAATGATGAAACGACCATACATTCACATGATGAGATAATTCATTTATCAGAGGGAGGAAACAATTGTAGAGTCTGCAAAGGTTTTTCTTCCTTCCTGCCTGGAGGAGCGGAGGGGAGGACACAACCTTTCACTTCAACACACAAGCTACAAACTTCTTTCATACCCACTGCCACCTGCCAGTATGAGTGACTTTAGCATTAACGTTTGTAGCTCTATCAGATCAAGTAGAAGAAGAAAGAAAGGCATTCACCTCTTGCAGATTAGAAGAAGAAGGAAATGCGTTCACCTGTATCAGATCACGACCACTACCATCAGTGTTCAATTTCAAGCCTCCCCATTTTCCTGTGAGAGCTGTCATCAAAACAAAATGTTTCTTTAACCTTGGAAATTCTTAAAAGATGTAAGCTGAATAGCTATTATCTGTGATCCTGGTGTAAACAATACATTCTAAGTTCTAAATGTTTAAGCTCGTTTATCTTATGGGAGAAGTAGATAAATGACTTAAGCAAGTCAAAGCTTATAGTATGATTTGAAATAAATGATCTAAAAAACTTTAACAAATCAAAATTTAGAATGTTATTTTAAATGAGTGATCTAAACAACTTAAATCTTAAAGCTTAGGGTGTGATTTCATATGAATGACCTAAACAAATCAGAAATTAGAATGTGATTTCATATGAACAAACTTGAAAATCAAAATTTAAAATTTGCTGTTTAAATCTGACCAAATCTGTCTTTAAATGAGAATAATAAAATACCAGAGGCAGGCATGGTGGGCATGCTTCGTTTCTCCCTTGCTTTGCGATTTTTAAACCAGTAGAAGACGTTGATTCCTTGGACAGATCCGTGGCGGCTGAGGAGGTCGGTGATATGGTGAATCTCCATCGTGGTGGGACGGTGGGTGCCCTCCCTGTAAACTCTCTCCAGTATTCTCACCTGCTCACCCGTCGCACTCCATCTCCGCTTCGCCTCACCCTCCCTCATTTCTCCAATCACCATACATCAAACTAAACTATTCCCTCCAATGTCTGGCTATTTGTAGCAACTCTACTACCTAGATGTAACTCTATTGGACGTCCGGGTGAAACGAGACGCTCATTGTCGCTGACACTTTGACACTTGATTTGGCTCTGTCATGATGGGAGAACTTGGTTTTGTTCTGTCGACATGGGAGAAATAATCTGGAGTTTACAAAGTTTATGGTACATGAAAATATAGACGGGCCAAATAAGCAGGACACCAACTCAGAACATGTGTCTGATCACAAACTTTCAAGTTTGGAGACTGCAGTCTGCAGTTGAGTTGTCTTCTTTCATCATACACAAACGCCAAGATCAACGTTGTCTTTATCACTTTATGAAGTGCATGTGTACTTTAGGTGAATCAAATTTGCTCAATTACACCTCTTTACTCAAATTGTACTTCATTTTCAAGGTCTAAATGAATAGAGTAGAATAGTTTTTAAACTTTACGAGATAATTATTATTTTTTTCTTTCTTTCAGTCAGTTTTTTTGTTTATAGTGATAATGAGTTTTCCAACTTTCTTATAAGCCCCTTCAATAAATAAAAGGATATCAACCAAAATACTAGTATGCATGGTCATCATGTCTTTGTAAACATTGCAATAAAAATAAATTGCTCTTTATGGAAAGCAAAAGACATAAACTCTCCCTTCTTAAACTTCTTTTGTCCTTTTCCACCTTTTGATTTCACATTGATGTTGATGCAAGTTAGTTCATAACTAAGCAATAATGTATAGAAGTCCGCAACAAGACAAACAGGAGGCATGTCTTTGACCATAAATTACTAAAATAGATGTGTTATGACACTAGCAATTCTTCAACATGTTGGCAAATAGAACAAAAAGAATTATATAAGAAAAAAATTGCACAAGAAATATGTTCGATATGCATTAATAAAATTATTAAAAGAAAAATGTGTAAAAATATTAATATTTTTACATAATTTCAAAAGGAAAAAATATACTAGCAAGTATTTATGATCCACCATGTAAAATAAAAGACAAACATACCATCAAAATAATACAAGATATGTATTTTTTGATATCTCTATTTTCTTTGTCTAGTCATTAATATTTTTAAAAATATATTTAATTGTACCAGAAAAATAATTATGATTGTATATAATAATGTATTTAAGAAGAGCGCGTTCGCAAAAGCCAAAGTGGACTAATAGGATAATAAGGAGTTGTTGAGAGTATCAAGAACACGAGGGAATATGCAAAAGATATTGGACAAGGGCATCATTGGTATTGGTCATCTTAAGCACCTTTGGTGCTCCCTTGTGTTCTTTATTCTAGAATAATCATCATGTGACTTAGTTGTTGTAGGCCATGGACCCACAAACTTTGGTTTGTGGGATGACTATCATTCTACCCATTTTTTCTATTCAAGATCTCTATTTTTTCATGTAAACATTGAACTTATTAATGGGAAATCTACTATTATATTTGATTCAATTTGAATGGGAAAATTAGAACCTAGCATAACATCGAATGACAATCAATTTTTACCTGAATTTATCATCCATTATCACTTATATATACAAAATACATGGAAGGATAACCCTACATAACTCTAATATTCAATTTATTATTGTTTGTTCACTCTTTCACATTTTCCATGATTTTGGGTATGGGAATCTTTGTAGTCAATTTTTAATTTTATAAAAAAAATTATCTTGTTTTATTTCTCTTTTTTATTTTATTATGGTAACAAGTCAAATTACATAGAAACTCACATGAGGATGGAGAGTTCTGCTAGGGTTTCTGGAGGTGGTGTTGGTGCTTGTGATTTGGAAGACGGTACCAAGGATGAGGCAGATAGAGATAATGATGTAAGGAAGTTAAGTAGCATAACAACTTCCTACATTAATGTTGAGAGGGGAGTGATAAAAAACTTTTACATATCTTTATAATAGTTACAAAAATTTATCAAGAATAAACATAAATATCATTGATATGATAAGACAATGATTTACATGGGTAAAACCCTTTTAGGAGAGAAAACCCACACTCCAAAAGTTTCCCAATATATTATTTAGAAATCAATCAATAGATTACAATATACTTGTAGAGAAAGCTTCTCACAAAGATCTAGATGCAACTCAAGAGCTACCAGACTCTTTGAATACATCACAATACATATCTATAATACAATTCCCTCATAAAATAGGTTTTTCTTCTAGGACAAACAAATCACACAAAATATCCACCGGCCGTTAGATCTATGACCTAATTATAAATGGTCAAGATTTACATTCAATTATACATAAAATGTGGCTTCAGGGATGCTGCCCCAAAAATCTCTCGGCGAGGTTCTCATACCCTAGATCCCCCTCTAGGAGGCCATCCCCCTTAGACACCACAAGGGGGGTACCCCCCATTCTCATTTATCAATAGTAAAATTTTATAATTTCATGGTTGTGACACCATTTTCCCAACAAATGTCCTACTTGTCAAAACACCTTGCAAGAGCAATGGGGGGGAATAATAACATCATGTTCTAATTGTTATAGATTGAGAGCCCCATACACTCCAAAAACAATCTATGCTCATAGCCTTATTTAAATAATATGCAACATTCATAAAAGTATCTACCTTAACCATATTCACCCTACCATCCCCAATCATATCTCTGACAAAAGGATATTGAACATTAATGTGCTTGGTCCTGACATGAAATGTCAAGTTCTTAGCTAGGAAATTGCAGTCTCACTGTCACAATAATCTGTCACTTCACCTTTTTTTATTCCAATATTTGAGCATAATTTCTTAATTCAAATGGCTTCTTTACAAGCATGAGTAGTTGTCATATACTCAGCTTCAATAGTGGATAAGAAACCACAACCTTTCGCTTACTCATCCAACTATTTGCACCACCAAATAAAGTGAACACATAAGCATTGGTGGATCTTCTACTATCAAATTACCATGATAAAGCAAAGAATACTCTACAGTATCGTTCAAATATCTAAAGATTATTTTAACTACATTCCAATGAGCTCTACCATGATTAAACATATGTCGGGAAATAACTCCCACTTCTTGGGCAATGTTTGGTCTAGTATAGACTATAGCTTAAATCAAACTTCCAACTGCACTCTAGTAAGGTACTCTACTCATGTCTTCCATCTTTGATGGGGATGTAGGACAATTTGAAATAGATAAATTTGTTCCAACTATATAAGGAACACATAATCGTCTATAATCATGCATGTTGAACTTCTATAAAACTAAATTCACATACTTAATCTAGCCTAGCCATATATTTTTCCTCACTCTATCTCTTCTAATTTCTATTCCAAGAATGTATTTCATTGCGCCAAGATCTTCAATTTCAAATTTATCATTAATTTGACACTTTAGTTCTAAAATTTTACCCTTTCCTTTACCATTGAATAACATATCATCAACATATAGTTCAATGTATATGAAATAATCACCATTAGGTTAATATGAAATATAGTGATTTGATTTAGAACACTCAAATCCTAGAATTAACACATATGTATGGAATTTCTAGTACCACATTTTAGGACTCTTCTTGAGGCCATAAAAAGATTTCTTCAATTTACAAACTAAAATACTTTTACCTTTTAGTACACAGTGCTCTATTTGTATCATATAAATAGCCTCCTTTAGATCACCATGAAGGATTTAAACAATTTTCACATCCATTTTCTCAACCTCTAAATCATAACTAGCAACAATAGAAAGAAAAAATCTAATGTATGCCATTTTTGCAGTAGAAGAAAATCTCTCACTATAATCAACACCCTTAACCTGAGAGTTGCCCATTGCAGCCAACCTTAGTTTATACCCCTCAATATCTCCATCTAAACCAATACTTTTCTTGAATAGCCATTTACAACCAATAAGGTTACATCCTTTATGCAATGGTACAAGATCCCATGTACCATTCTTTTTCAAAGTTTCTATTTCTTCATCCAGAGCAATCTTCTAGGATTTTGCATCTTTCATACCTAATTCCTCTTATACAAATCTAGGTTCATCCACATTAGTATTCAGAGAAAAAACACTTCTCCAATCATCAAATGACTAACTTTAAGGTAGTTGTCTATGTCTTGTAGACCTTCGAACAAGATGAGTTGGAGGTTCTTCTTCCTCTTCTGATTATTTAGAGCTATATAAACTATTCTCAACCTCTTTTCTATATAAGGGTGTTGATTCAAATCTTTCAAGCGTAGAAGGTAATTAGATCACATCTTCCTACTTTTTCAATTTTGTTTGAAATGTAGTAGAAGGGGATTAGTTTCTCTAAAAAAAATATGTTTTATATGTATTATCTTATGTACATAATAGAGTCACATAGTTTGTATCCTTTCACAACATAGCTATATCCAATGAAAATATGTTTCACAACCTTGTTCTCCAACTTTGTTCACTTTCCTTTGGCACATGTGCATATGCCTCACAACTAAAAACCCTAAGGTGTTTCAATGAAGGTTTATGAATGGACCATGCCTCCATAGGTATTTAATCAATAAGAGCTAATGTAAGAGACCTGTTAGTCAAGTAGAAATAGGTTCAGCCAACAAATTTTATTCTAGACTAGCACCGCTCGGCATACTCCCAACCTTCTCCATCAATGTCTTCTTCATTAATTCAAAAAATCCATTCTCGTGTGGAGAAGACAAAGTTATCTTTTGTCTATTAATGCCACAATCTTTCAGCATCTATCAAAATCATTAGAGAAAAATTCACTACCATTAGTCCTCAAACATTCTTTTTCTTTTGAATCTACAACTCAACCCTTGCTTTAAATTCTTTAAATCAACTAAAAAAATTATTATTTACTGTTTAGAAAATATACACATGTCCTACTAAAATAATCAATAAGTGAAACATAATATGTGAATTTTCCAATGGAAGGAACATATATAGGACCAAACACATCAAAATGAATAAGATCCAACACACTGCAAGATTTATGAGAACTCAAGGAAAACTAAACTTAGTTTTATTTTTCATAAATGCAATGCTCATAGAAATCAAAATCAAGATTAAAATCATTCAAATGTTCAAAAAGGTTTCTATTTTTTAAGGTCCTTAGATCCTTTTGTCTAATGTTGCCATGCTTCTAGTGCCATAACATAGTCTTTTGTATAGGTAACTTTTCTTCAAAAGAAAGAGAACCCTTAGGTACCCAAAATCCTTGTCCATCTATTGAAGGGGAAACCTTCACATCTTCCAATAAAAATTTTCATATATTTTATTTCCACAAAGTGCTATTGCACTCAACATTATATGCTTCTATCTTATACAATGTGCAAAATCTAACACCTCCAGCAACCACCATATCACCTTTAACCATTTTACATCCTAGATATAAAAAATGACTACTTGCACACTAACATGTAATAATTTACTCATTAATACCAAATTTAATTTTAGTCGAGGGATATGAATCGTAAGACTAATCCTTTTTACTCTACCATCAGGAAACCTAATTCTAACTTTACCACACCAAACGATGTCTAAATGAGAATCATCACCCAAGTACACCTTACCTGCATTAAAATATTCATATTAAAAAAATAAATCTCTGTTGGAAGTCATATGAAAAGATGTACTTGAATCAGTTAACCATGCATCATTACTTGAACATTACCGACCAAAGCTACAACAAACACTTCAACATCTTCCTTCTCAAACTTTAAATTAGAATCAAACTTCTTTTTTTTCTTCTTCTTTTCTTCTTTTAAATCCTTATAGAAGTATCTTGATTTATAATTCTGGCAAATGACTTTGGAGTTTCCAAGAGATTAGGATCTCCCTCCAAACATGAATCTATCGTGCTTCTCATTCTTCTTTTCTTTTTTCATAGGCCTTCCATAAATAGTTAGGTATTCCTTAAAATTGATGGATACCTTCCCTCACATCTCTTCACCATGAAAGGCACCCACATATTTATACTTTAAATCAACTAAATTATTGTTAATAGACACAACAAGAGAATCCCATGCATCAAGAAAATAACAATGCAATATTTGATATTTCTCCTCCTGCTACATCTTGACACTAATAGATGCCAATTGAGCTACCACCATATTTAATTCTTCTAAATGGTCTATAATCCGTCCACCCTCTTCCATTCTCAAGGAATATATTTTCTTCCTAAAAAAAATATAATTCAATAAAGATTTGTCTTGATATATCTCACCAAGCTTCTTTGTAGAGGTCTCTTCATCGACATTAATTAGAACAAAGTTTGCTAAGCACAATTTGATTATACCCTTGACTTTATGTTCCATAACATTATATTAGGCAATCATAGTAGGATCTGTAGGTCTTGAGACATTTACATCAACAACATCCAACACATCTTAATCTATTAGTAGATCCTCCATCTTTAGCTTCCATATCTCAAAATTAATTCCAAAAGTTTTCTCCACTTCTATTATCCCTTATGTAATTGCTATTTAAAAATACTTGCAGGTATGTGCAGAATCATGGTGTGCCAAAACAGGCCCTTAAGTGGCAATGAAATTTCAAAAAATCAGAGTTTTGCAACTTGACATGAAAAATTGAATAAGTTATAAACATTATTTTTAAAATATGTAAGAAGAGAATCTATAGAAAATTGAATGTAGTTTCTAAACTACTAGTTATTTTTTGAACAAAAAAAATTCTATTTGATGAAAATTTCAAATTTCAATGTAGTGGTACAAAAATTTTAGGAAAAAGATAAGAAGTAGGTGTATGTCTGACCGCCCTAATCACAACCAAAACATAATATTTTTTAATAAGATTTATAATATAAATATAAGACTCATGTCCGGATGTGACACATATTTTTTTATATATTTTTATAAAGTAAATAATTATTTATGAATTTTTTACTACAGCTTTTCATAAATTCAGAAACTCCTACGTCTGACCACCTTAACTTGGTAAAAACCTTATGAAATTCAATTTTTTTTAATTTTTCCCTATAGTAGATGAAGGATAGGATGTGATGCATGTTTCAGATTCAAAAAATGTTATGCGGTTTGAAAGTTATGAGTATTTTTCAATCAGTCTATCAATCAGGACTTTTGTCAGAATTCTATTAGAAAATAAATAATAGTTATTTATTAAAGTTGAAATAAAACAAGCCTTATATTGTTGGAAAGCTGAGAACGTCCTTAAAAAACCCTTTTTGTTTTATCAATTTTGGCTATAAAAAAAGTCGTCAGCCACTAATGTAAAGTCTGGAAAATCAAGGAATACTGAAAACACATGTTTTTTCAGTTGACTTTCCAAGCTTGTCACTTCCAAGCCAAATCCCAAAACAAACTCGAACCAAAATATGGAGGGAAAAATTTATGTTTTAAAATTGGATATCGGATAAAATCGGATATCGGATTTTATTGGATAAAATCGGATATCCGATTTTTGAAAAAATAAAAAAATATATTTTAGTAAATTGGGCATAACTTTTGCGTTTTATATCGAAATTTTGATTTTTTATAGGCATTGGAAAGGTAATTAAGAGCTCTATGATATGGAATAGGTATATTTTCAATTATTTCTTTTAAAAAATAATTATAATTCATTTAAATTCATCCTTCATTTTTACAACATAAAAAACGCGTGACTTTTTCATATGATTTCCCTATTGCATGAATTTTTGTAACAATCATCTCAAAATAAACTAAATAAGCAATTAATTAATAATAGAAAATTTATGAATTTTATTGAGTTCAATAAATTTTGATAAACCATGTTATCTATGTTTGTTCCTTTCTCCACCTCTCTCTCCTAAACCTATCACACCACCTATTTGTTTCTTCCTTGGGCTCTCTTTTGTCCATATTTATACATCTCTCTCTAGACCTATATCTCTAACTATCAATGAATACCTTATTAAATCTCTCAAGCTCTACAAGGTGCTTATATTTCTACCTCTTCATAATTTCCTCCTCTATGTCACTCTCTCTTCCCTAAGATCTAGACTAGTCTCTCTGCATTTCATTCTCATCTCTAGCAACAAAATTCAGACGGGACAAGGAGAGGTGTACGGAAGTATCAAAAAAAGGAGAGGGGGAGAGAGGTGAGAAGGAGAGATTAATTGGGGGGAAGAGAGAGTGTGAGAGAGAGAGAGAGAGAGCTATAGGTAATTAGGTGGCAAGCGAAGAGAGAGAGGGAGGGGGTGATTGGGGTGAAGAGAGAATGAGAGGGAGAGTTTGAGATTATTAGGAAGTAGGAGGAGAGGGGGAGAGGGGAAAATATCAACAAAGAGAGAAGAGAGATGGGGAAAGAGGTGAAGAGAGCCATAGAGAGTAATTTTGGGGTGGGTAGAGGGGGAGAGGGAAGTATCTATAAACCCATAGGAGGAGAGAGGTGATCGAGGGTAATTGAGGAAAAGAAATAATGTGAGAGAGAATATGGTGTCCTAAAGGGTCATATGGTATCTCATGAACCTTTAGGACACCATATGACACCTTACGACACCATATGATGTTGTTATAAGTCTTATGGTGTCCTAAGGGGTCATATGGTGTTCTATGAGCCTTTAGGACACCATATGGTGTCATTACAAGTTGTATGGTGTGTTAAGGGGTCATATGGTATCCTATGACCCCTTAGGACACCATATGACCCCTTAGGTATTGCTAGGGGTCATATTGTGTCCGAACGTTTCATATGGTGTCGTTGGGGGTTGTATGGTGTGCTAAGGGGTCACATTGTGTCCTAAGGGGTCACAAGACATCGTATGACCCCTTAGACACCATATTATCCTTTAGGTTTTGTTAGGGCTCATACTATGTCCTAAGAGGTCATATGGTGTCCCATGACCCTTTAGGACACCATATGACCCCTTAGGACATCATATGGTGTCGTTATGGGTCTTATGGTGTCCTAAGGGGTCATATGGTGTCCTAAAACCCCTTATGACACCATATGACCCCTTAGGACATTATATGACCCCTTAGGATACCACACGATACCTTGGGACACCCTATGATATCACAAGGAGTCGTATGGTGTCCTAAGGGGTCATATGGTGTCCTATGAACCCTTACGACAATATATGACCCATTAGGTGTCAGCAGGGGTCTTATTGTGTCCTAATGGGTCATATGGTGTCATATGACCCCTTAGGACACCATATGCTTGGAGACAATATGGTGCTATGGGTCCTATGGTGTCCTATGACACCTTAGGACAACATATGACCCCTTAGGATACCATTTAGTGTTGTTATGTGTCGTATAGTGTCCTATGACCCCTTAAGTGTCATTAGGGTTATTTTATGTCCTAAGGGGTCATATTGTGTCCTAAGGGGTCATACGGTGTCCTATGACCCCTTAGGACACTATATGATATCGTTAGTGGTCATATTATGTCCTAAGGGGTCATATTGTGTTTAAGACCCCTTAGGACACCACATGGTGTCGTTATGGGTCGTATGGTCCTCTAAGGGGTCATATGGTGTTCTATGACCCCTTAGGACACCGATTTTATGTTGTTATGGGTCGTATGGTCTCCTAAGGGGTCATATGGTGTCGTATGACCTCTTAGGACACCATATGGTTTCATTATGCATTGTATGGTTTCCTAAGGGGTCATATGGTGTTCTATGACCCCTTAGGACACCATATGGTGTCATTAAGGGTGGTATGGTGTGCTAAGGGGTCATATGGTGTCCTATGACCATTTATAACACCATATGACTCTTTAGGTATCGTTAGGTGTCATTTTGTGTCGTTAGGGGTCATATGATGTCCTATGACCCCTTAGGACACAATATGACCCCTTAGGTGTTGTTAGGGGTCATATTGTGTCCTAACGGGTCATATAGTGTCCTACGACCCCTTAGGACACCATATGGTGTCGTTTAGGATTGTATGGTGTGCTAAGGGGTCATATTGTGTCCTAAAGATTCCTAGGACATTATATAACCTCTCAAGACACCATATGACCCCTTAGATATTGTTATGGGTCATATTGTGTCCTAAGGGGTCATATGGTGTCTCATGACACCAAATGACCCCTTAGGACACCATATCATGTTGTTATGGGTCTTCTTATGTTCTAAGGGGTTATATGGTGTTCTAAGGGGTCATATGGTTTTATGTGACCCCTTAGGATACCATATGACACCTTAGGACACCATATGGTGTTGTAAAGGGTTGTATGGTGTTCTAAGGGGTTATATGGTGTTCTATGGGGTCATATGGTTTTGTATGACCCCTTAGGACACTATATAACGTTGTTAGGGTTCATATTATGTCCTAAGGGGTCATATTGTGTCTTATGACCCCTTAGGACACCACATTGTGTCGTTATATGTCGTATGGTGTTCTAAGGGGTCATATGGTATTCTATGACCCTATGGGACATCATATTATGTTGTTATGGGTCATATGGTCTCCTAAGGAGTCATAGTGTCCTATGACCCCTTAGGACACCATATGGTGTCATTATGTGTTGTATGGTGTCCTAAGGTGTCACATGGTGTTATATGACCCCTTAGGACACCATATGATCCCTTAGGACACCATATGGTGTCATTAGGGGTTGTATGGAGTGCTAAGGGGTCATATGGTGTCCTATGACCCCTTAGCACACAATATGACCCCTTAGTACACCATAAAGTGTCCTTAGGGGTCATATGGTGTCCTATGACCCCTTAGGAAATAATTTGACCCCTTAGGTGTTGTTAGGGGTCATATTATGTCCTAACGGGTTATATGGTGTCCTACAACCCCTGAGGACACCATATGGTGTCGCTAGGGGTTGTATGGTGTACTAAAGGGTCATATTTTGTTCTAAAGGTTTCTAGGACATCATATAACCCCTTAGGACACCATATGACCCCTTAGATATTGTTAGAGGTCATATTGTGTCCTAAGGAGTCATATGGTGTCTGATGACACCATATGACTCCTTAGGACACCATATCATGTGGTTATGGGTTTTCTTGTGTTCTAAGGGGTCATATAGTGTTATATGACCCATTAGGATACCATATGACCCCTTAGGAAACCATATGGTGTCGTAAAGGGTGGTATGGTGTCGCAAGGGGTCGTATGGTGTCCTAAGGGGTCATATGGTGTCCTATGACCCCTTAGGACACTATATGACATTGTTAGGGGTCATATTATGTCCTAAGGGGTAATATTATGTCTTATGACCCCTTAAGACACCACATGGTGTCGTTATGGGTCATATGGTGTTCTAAGAGGTCATATGGTGCTCTATTACCCTCTAAGAAACCATATTATGTTGTTATGGGTTGTATAGTCCTCTAAGGGGTCATATGGTGTCTTATGACCCCTTAGGACACCATATAGTGTCATTATGTATCAAATGGTGTCCTAAGGGGTCATATGGTGTTAAATGACCCCTTAGGACACCATGTGACTCCTTAGGACACCATATGGTGCCATTAGGGGTCATATGGTGTGCTAAGGGGTCAAATGGTGTCCTATGACCCCTTAAGACACCACATGGTGTTTTTATGGGTCGTATGGTGTTCTAAGGGGTCATATGGTGTTCTATGACCCTCTAAGACACCATATTATGTTGTTATGGGTTGTATGTTCCTCTAAGGGGTCATATAGTGTCCTATGACCCCTTAAGACACCATATAGTGTCATTATGCATCGTATGGTGTCCTAAGGGGTCATATGGTGTTCTATGACCCCTTAGGACACCATATGACTCCTTAGGACACCATATGATGTCATTAGGGGTCATATGGTGTGCTAAGGGGTCAAATGGTGTCCTATGACCTCTTAAGACACCACATGGTGTCATTATGGGTTGTATGGTGTTCTAAGGTGTCATATGGTGTTCTATGACCCTTTAAGACACCATATTATGTTATTATGGGTTGTATGGTACTCTAAGGGGTTATATGGTGTCCTATGACCCCTTAGGACACCATATAGTGTCATTATGCATCGTATGGTGTCCTAAGGGGTCATATGGTGTCCTATGACCCCTTAGGACACCATATGACTCCTTAGGACACCATATGGTGTCATTAGGGGTCATATGGTGTGCTAAGGGGTCAAATGGTGTCCTATGACCCCTTAGAACACCATATGACCCCTTAGGTATTGTTATGTGTCATTTTGTGTCGCTAGGGGTCATATGGTGTCTTATGACCCCTTAGGACACAATATGACCCCTTAAGACACCATACAGTGTTGTTAGGGGTCATAGGGTGTCCTATGATCCCTTACGACACAATATGACCCCTTAGGTGTTGTTAGGGGTCATATTGTGTCCTAATGGGTCATATGGTGTCCTACGACCCCTTAGGACACCATATGGTGTTGTTAGGGGTTGTATGGTGTGCTAAGGGGTCATATTGTATCCTAAAGGTTCCTAGGACATCATATAACCCCTTAGGACACCATATGGTGTTGTTAGGGGTTGTATGGTGTGCTAAGGGGTCATATTGTATCCTAAAGGTTCCTAGGACATCATATAACCCCTTAGGACACCATATGACCCCTTTGGTATCGTTAGGGGTCATATTGTGTCCTAAGGGGTCATATGGTGTCTCCTGACACCATATCATATTGTTATGGGTCTTCTTGTGTTATAAGGGGTCATATTGTGTTATATGACCCCTTAGGATATGATATGACCCCTTAGGTATTGTTAGGGGTCATATTGTGTCCTAATGGGTTATATGGTGCCCAACAACCTCTTAAGACACCTTATGGTGTCATTAGGGGTTGTATGGTATGCTAAGGGGTCATATTGTGTACTAAAGGTTCTTAGGACATCATATAACCCCTTAGGACACCATATGACCCCTTAGGTATCGTTAGGGGTCATATTGTTTCCTAAGGGGTCATATGGTGTCTCACGACACCATATGACCCCTTAGGACACCATATCATGTCGTTATGGGTCTTTTTCTATTCTAAGGGGTCATATGGTGTTATATGACCCTTAAGGATACCATATGACCCCTTAGGACACCATATGGTGTCGTAATGGGTGGTATGATGTCGTATGGTGTCCTAAGGGGTCATATGGTGTCTTATGACCCATTGGGACACTATATGACATTGTAAGGGGTCATATTATGTCCTAAGGGGTAATATTGTGTCTTATGACCCCTTCAGACACTAGATGGTGTTGTTATGGGTCGTATGGTGTTCTATGACCCTCTAGGACACCATATTATGTTGTTATGGATCATATGGTCTCCTAAGGGGTCATATGGTGTCCTATGACCCCTTAGGACACCATATAGTATCAGTATGCATCATATGGTGTCCTAAGGGGTCATATGGTGTTCTATGACCCCTTAGGACACCATATAGTGTTATTAGGGGTTGTATGGTGTGATAAGGGGTCATATGGTGTCCTATGACCCCTTAGAACACCATATGACCCCTTAGGTATCGTTAGGTGTCATTTTGTGTCATTACAAGTCATATGGTCTCCTATGAACCCTTAGGACACAATATGACCCCTTAAGACACCATATAGTCGTTAGGGGTCATATGGTGTCCTATGACCCCTTAGGACACAATATGACCCCTTAGGTGTCATTAGGGGTCATATTGTGTCCTAACAGGTCATATGGTGTCCTATGACCACTTAGGACACCATATGGTGTCATTAGGGTTGTATGGTGTGCTAAGGGGTCATATTATGTCCTAAAGGTTCCTAGGACATCATATAACCCCTTAGGACACCATATGACCCCTTAGGTATCGTTAGGGGTCATATTATGTCCTATGGGGTCATATGGTGTCTCGTGACACCATATGACCCCTAAGGACACCATATCGTGTCGTTATGGGTCTTCTTGTGTTATAAGGGGTCATACGGTGTTATATGACCCCTTAGGACACCATATGATGTCGTAAGGGATTGTATGGTGTTATAAGGGGTCATATGGTGTCTTATGACCCCTTATGATACTATATGACCCCTTAGGTGTCGTCATGGGTTGTATTGTGTCCTAATTGGTCACATGACATTCTTTGACCCCTTAAGACACCATATGACCCCTTGGGACACTATATGGTGCTATGGGTTGTATGGTGTCCTAAGGGGTCACATGGTATCCTATGACCCCTTAGGACACAATATGACCCTTTAGGACACCACATTGTGTCATTAGGGGTCATATGGTCTCCTAAGGGGCCATATGGTGTCCTATGACCCCTTAAGACACCATATAGTATCAGTATGCATCGTATGGTGTCCTAAGGGGTCATATGGTGTTCTATAACCCCTTAGGACACCATATGGTATCATTAGGGTTAGTATGGTGTGCTAAGGGGTCATACGGTGTCCTATGACCCCTTAGAACACCATATGACCCCTTAAGTATTGTTAGGTGTCATTTTGTGTTGTTACAAGTGATAAGGTCTCCTATGAACCCTTAGGACACAATATGACCCCTTAAGACACCATATAGTGTCATTAGGGGTCATATGGTGTCCTATGACCCCTTAGGACACACTATGACCCCTTAGGTGTTGTTAGGGGTCATATTGTGTCCTAACAGGTCATATGGTGTCCTACGACCCCTTAGGACACCATATGGTTTCATTAGGGGTTGTATGGTGTGCCAAGGGGTCATATTATGTCCTAAAGGTTCCTAGGACATCATATAACCCCTTAGGACACCATATGACCCCTTAGGTATTATTAGGGGTCATATTGTGTCCTAAGGGGTCATATGGTGTCTCCTAACACCATATGACCCCTAAGGACACCATATTGTGTCTTTATGGGTCTTCTTGTCTTATAAGGGGTCATATGGTGTTATATGTCCCCTTAGGACACCATATGGTGTCGTAAGGGATTGTATGGTGTTATAAGGGGTCATATGGTGTCCTATGACCCCTTAGGTGTCATCATGGGTTGTATTGTGTCCTAATTGGTCATATGACATTCTTTGACTCCTTAAGACACCATATGACCCCTTGGGACACTATATGGTGCTATGGGTCATATGGTGTCCTAAGGGGTCATATGATGTCCTATGACCCCTTAGGACACAATATGACCCTTTAGGATGCCACATTGTGTCCTTAGGGGTTGTATGGTGTCCTAAGGGGTCATTTGGTGTCTTATGACCTCTTAGGACACCATATGGTGTCATTAGGGGTCTTATGGTGTCTTAAGGGGTCATATGGTGTTTTATGACCCCTTATGACACCATATGACCCCTTAGGAGACCATATGGTGTTGTTAGGGGTCATATTGTGTCCTAAAGGGTCATATGATGTTCTATGACCCCTTAGGACATGATATAACCCCTTAGGAGACCATATATACTAATTTTCAAATAAGGAGAGATATAAAGGTGAAAAGAGATGAAGAACTAAAGAGAGGGAAAAGAACTATAGGACAAGGACATAAATAGAGATATAGATATTAAGGAGTATGAAGTGAGAGGGAGAAAAAATAAAGGACAAGGATGGATAGAAAGAGGTAGACATATCTAGATATTGAAAAGGAGAGAGGAAGATAGAGATAAAAGATGAAGATAAAGGGAGAGGGAGGTGAATAGATATAGAGAAAGAGAGAGGTAAAGTCAAAGATAAATATATGAAGAGATGGACAAAAATGAATAGAGAGGAGTAAAGAGAGAGATAAAAAAAGGAAGAGACAAAGAGATATAAAGGAAGAGAAATATCGATAGATAGAGATATATAGATAGTGAAAGAGAGTGAGAAAGAGAGACAAAGATTATAGATAGGGATAGATAGAGAGGGAGAGAGAAAAAGAGGAAGATATAGAGATATATAAAGGCACTATAGAGAAGGATGTGGGGAGAGAGCAAAAGATATATAAAGATCGATTAAATAAAGAGATAAAAGTAGAGAAAGGGAAAGATACTTCAAGAGGGTGATAGAGGAAGAGACAGAGAAGTAGATTAATCATGTATAGAGGAATATATATAAAGATAGAGGAACATATAAAAAGAGATATTAATAGGGAAAGAGATGGAGATGTGAAGATGGAGATAGAGATAGATATGGATAGAACATGATAGAGAGATTAAGATAAATGGAGGGAGAGATGGAGTGAATAAGTGAGATTTAGAGATAATGAAATATAAATATACATGAATATAGATCTATAGGGATATAGAGAGAGAGGGGAAAAGATAGGGAGAGAAAGGAGGTGATAGAGACAAGTAATATATAAGTATAGGTAGGATAAGGTAAAGGAGGGAGATAAATAGAGAGAAGAGAGATTATTAGAGAGAAATATAGAAATAAGGAGTGACAATGATGGAGTGGGAGAGGAAGAGATATGAATAGAAAGATGGAGATATATGCAGAGATGCATGTAACTTGGGAATTTATTTATCTACATGGAATGAGAAAATAAGTGACATATATAGAGAACAAAGAGATATATAAAATATATTATATAAGTATAGATGGACAAGTGATAGATAAAGGAGGTGATAGGAAAAAAAAATGAGACTTTGTATGCAAAATTTGTGAGTATTTAAAGTTTTAAAATTGAAGGACTAACTTTAAATGATTATAATTAAGTTTTGGTTTATAAAATCATCAAACTACCTCATAATTTTGATAGGTCTATGAATTACCTTTCCAACACCTATAAAATATCAAAATTTTGATAAGAAATGCAAAAGTTATGGCCATTTTACTAAACTATATTTTTTATGTTGATAAAATCAGATATCCAATTTGAAAAGTATGATATCACAATAGTGACATCACAATGGTGACATCATAATAGTGACATCACAAATTGGATATCTGATATTATCGGATATCCAATTTGGTTTGGTATTACCAAACCAAATTCAAATTTCACCCAACCCAAACAAAAAGTCAAAGCGGATTTTGGCGTGTTTGGAAAGGTTGAAAGTGCATTTTTTTCTCTATTTCCACTTTTTTCCCCCCCCTTCATCTTGCACATACCCTTGCAACAAGATCAAAACATATCTTCTATAAAGGCTCCCACTCAAATATAGATTAGTTCAAAAAAATCGACAACCCACAACTAAAACTACATGTGGTCAAGATTTCATACCACTTGTATGGAAAATAAGTAGCATAACAGCTTTGCATAATAATCTTGAGAGGAGCGTAAAGTAAAACTTTTATATATTTAAATTACAATAGTCGCTTAAACTTAACAAAAAAACATAAATATTACACATGCCACAACACAATGATTTATGTGGGGAAAACCCTTCCGAAAGAAAAGCTCCACACTCCAAAAGCCGCCCAATATCTTATTCAAAAATCAATCAACATATTACAATATACTAACAGATCAAGTTTTTTTTCAATTTCTATCAAGCACAAAGTTGAGCTCCTTTAGTGGTGGTAAGCGACAATGGGGGAAGGAGCAGTAAGCGACAATGGGGGAATTCAAAATTCAAATTCTCTGCAAGGCAGGAACTCTGGTTCCAATGGTGGGAGCGACCAGATTGTAGCTGGTCCCATAGGAGAAAAGGATAAGCCTCTGGACTTTCTAGATGCTGCTGCTATTTAGCAAACTGGTGGTACTCTGCCAGAGGAGACAGTGGGTTCCTCTGGGCCCTTGGGGGAAGGGACCAATGGGGGGCCCATCCCATGTGAGGGCTCTAGGGAGAGCAGAAAAGAATAATAAAAATGGTCTTCCCTCTTTGGAACTAGACCAACTGGTAAATCATCATTTCCTCCTGTCAAGAATATTTCTGATCCTTCTAGAGGTAAGTTCTCTATCTCTATCCCTGATCTGGTTTTGGATCATAATATAAATAGTATGTCGAACTCCTTGGTAGGCAAATTTATGGGACCACATCCTAACATTGAAGTTGTTAGGGCCTATGTCAAACGAAAATGGGGCCTTAAGGGTAATGTAGAAATTTTAGCCTTACCTAAAAGCCTTCTATCCTTTTCTTTCTCTTGCAAAGAAGACAAATTTATGATTCTTTGTGGGAGTCCCTGGTTGGTAGGGAAGACAACTTTGGTTCTTTGTAAATGGCAACCGAATGTGAATATGAATGACTCTCTCTTGACACAAGTTCCAGTTTGGGTAAAGTTGCCAGGCTTGCCTTTGGAATATTGGGCAAAAAGTATCTTCTCTGGAATCGCAAACTCTTTTGGTGAACTGATTTCTATAAACCCAGTAAAAACTTCAAAAAGGAGACTCACTCATGCTAGGTTCTACGTAGGGATAGCCCATGATGCAGATATGCTGGAACATATAGATTTAGTATCAAAATTGGGAACATAGAAGCAACATATTGAATATGAATCTATTCCATTTTCCTAATTCCATTGTAAAAAAGTAGGTCACTGGGCGAAGTCCTGTCCCATCAAACCCAAGGCAGACTCTAGGCAGCCTAAGCCCCATTCTGAGAACCAAAGGGCACCAGAAAAAATGGTATGGCTAGCTAAAAACTCAGAGAATAAAGAAGTAAACTCAAATGTATCAAATGTGAGCACCTTAAAGATGGTACTTCATGGGTCCTCACCAACATTTATGCCCCCAACACTTTGAAGGCTAGAAATTCCTTCTGGAAAAAACTTATTCAAGCTAGGGACAACTTCAGAAATATTAGCTGGCTAGTTATGGGAGACTTCAATACTCCTTTGAGAGTGGAGGAAAAATATGGAGGAAGCCCCCCTCAGTTGGAAAGTAGGTTGGCCCTTATGGATTTTATTAACTCTCAAGATTTCAATGACTTGGAAATATAGGGATGTAATTATACTTGAACTAATAGGAGAACTAGTAATGATCTTATCCAAGTTCATCTTGATAGGACTCTCATTTCTGATGACTGGTATAGCCATTATTTTTTTTCTCTGTCGGCCCATATTCAGGTTGGATCGGATCATTTTCCAATCACTTTCATTGCTGACTCCATCAACAAAAGGAGAAACTTCCCCTTCAGATTTGAAAAAATGTGGACCCTCCACCCAGACATCGAAAGTAATATCCAGAAATGGTGGAGCATTCAAGTTGAGGGAACTGCTATGTATAGAGTTATTAAGAAGCTTAAAGTGTAAAGGATAACATAAGACTCTGGAATAAATCTAGCTTTGGGAACATTTTTGAGGCCAAAAGAAAAGTCCAGGAAGACCTCAAAGAAATACAAACTCAAATCCAGAAAGATGGTTTCAGAACTGTGTCCATTGCTCATGAAAATGAGACTCTTAAAAAATATCATGATATCATTGCCAAAGAGGAAGCCTTTTGGAAGCAGAGATCTAGATGCATCTGGCTTAAGGAAGGAGATAGGAACACAAGATTCTTCCACATGTTGACTATCAAGCATAAAGTAGTTAATAGGGTTTCCAAACTCATGGTGGATAATGGGGAGATTATCAAGGAGGATGAAATTAGGAATGAAGCTAAAAGGTTTTTTTCGGAACTGCTAAAGAGGGTTCATAGGTTGGATGTTGAAGCTCAATCTTCTTTTCTTCATAAAATCCCTTGTCTCATTGATGATCATAAGAACGCCTCCCTTTCTTTCATTCCTTCTAATCAAGAAATAAAAAATGTTGTCTTCACCTTCGATGGTAACAAAGCGTCGGGCCCAGATGGTTTTCCAATGTTCCTTTTTCAAGATTTTTGGGACATTGTCGGGAATGATGTTTCCAATGGGGTCAAGGAATTTTTTGGGGCTAGGAAACTTTTGAAAGAAATCAATGGCACTTTTCTGGCTCTCATCCACAAATCTCAAGGCGCTGACTCTATGGACAAATTTAGACCTATCATTCTTTGCAATTCCTTTTATAAGATTATCTCTAAGGTTCTAACTTCCAGATTGCTATATGTCCTTCCTACTCTTATTAATCTCCAACAAAATGGTTTTGTCCCCGGTCGTCAAATTATTCACTCTATTATTACTATCCACGAGAACATTCACTCTCTTGTTAAAGCTAAGAAGCAGGGTCTCATCCTAAAGCTTGATCTCTCCAAAGCCTATGATAGGGTTGATTGGTCTTTTTCTCTTGAAGGTTCTCATGTCTTTTGGTTTCTCCTCTAGAGTTTTGGATCTCATCACCCAACTTATCACCTCAGTATCTTTTGCTGTCCTTATTAATGGCTCCCCTTCTCCTTTTTTCCAAGCTTCTAGAGGTCTAACACAATGGGATCCTATTTCCCCCATCTTCTTCATTATTATGGTAGAATGTTTTGGAAGGAGTATGGAAAATTTGGTTATGCAAGGCTCCTTTAAGGGTCTCCACCCTTCCTCTACGGATCTTGTTTGTTCTCATCAACAATTTGTCGATGATACTATTATCATGGGGGAATCTAGTATTTCTGAAGCTAAAATTTTGAAGAGTACTCTTTGCAAGTTTGCCTCTACTTCTGGTCAGCTAATCAACTGGACAAAAAATGAAGTTTTTTTCATCAACACCCTGGATAGAAGACAACAAAGAATTAATAGAATCCTGGAGTGCAGGATTGCTGGTCTTCTTGCTAACTACCTTGGTCTCCTAATGGGTATTGCTCCTCCTGACTCCTTCCGGAGTTCTCTAGTGGACAAATTCTAGAAAAAGTTAGCTGGTTGGAAAGGAGCCCTCCTAAGTTAGGCTAGACAGATCCAACTTCTTAAAGCCTCTCTGCTAAGTATTCCAATATATGCTCTTAGCATTTTCAGAATCCCAGTTAAGCATGCTGATGCTATCGAGAAAATTCAAAGAAGATTCCTTTGGTCTGGGGTTGAGGATAATAAAAGAATATCCTTGGTGGCCTGGGACTAGGTCTGTAAACCGAAGAGCCATGGAGGTCTGGGCCTAAGGAGGATACGAACCCTAAATGAACCTCTTTTGTCCAAACAAGTCTGGAGAATGTTTCATTTAGATACCAAATGGTGTAAAATTTGGCAAAGTAAGTGTTGGGAGTATTTAAAAACTGAGTCAAGTTTATAGGCCTATTTCAAAATTTTGCTCTGCATGTCAGAAAAGTACCTAAATAAGTCGGTTTGAATGCCTAGTTAGCAAGGGGGTAAAATGGAGCCAGTTGATTTTCAGAGGGTAAGGCTCAGGATTCATGTCCCACACCTTTCATTTGGCCTATTCAGTGATGTGCAACTTTCAGAATTCAATTTGGATAAGTTTACTAGGTACCCATTTCGAGGGGTGAGCTGAAAGTGCATTCTAGGCACAAGTGCAAATTTTATTAAGTTGCCTGCTTTGGGTGTTTATATCTTTTGCCCTGTTGATCTTCATGGAGAAATTCAAAATGGATTCAATTGTATGCATAAAAGTGAGTTACCCTGCAAAATTTCAAGTCTTGACGAATTCGTTTGCTCCGTTTTCATAGCCAAATCCGTTTGTAGTTTGTGATGTTTGCACAAGTGTAAAAATGTTCTGGTGAGCGTCATGTCAGAATGTTTGTTCCGGGCTAATGTTGGTATAAATGGTGAGCTACGTTTCAAATTTCAAGGCTCTACCAATCCGTTTGATCGGTTTTCAAAAGAGCTCATTTTGCCATCAAATTCAGTTATCCGCACTCCCAGTGTTAGATCAGTTAATGTAGCCATTTTGGTGAGCACGCCGTTTGCATCCTGTCAGTCTGGTGATCGAACTAAGAATTCAAAGATTTAATATGTACTTAAAGGTACCTATGTTCCAAATTTGAGGGCCTACGGAGGTCGTTTGGTATTTTTAAGAAAGGCATCATGTGTTGCCAGAACATTGACTTCATCAGGTCCGCAGTGTCGACAAAGCCAGTTGGCTGTTTTCGGAAATTAATATCTATTCGCTCAGGACTCATCTTGAGAAACCGTTTGGTAGATGTCATTCTTGTATATCAAAGTACATGCCTGTCAGATGGCGAGCTCCAGAAAGGTGTTTTGACAGGTTTGAAAATTACGTCATCGCAATTAAATGCAAAAATTGTGGCGTAATTGCCTGAAGGATGTAAAATGCAATTTTATGATCCGAAAATGGTGCCGATCGATTCCAGAGGTATGTTTGAGGTCCGTGAAGATATTCCAGAGGCCAGTAGCTTGAAAACGAAAATTTTTTTAGTCGGACCCACTTTGGGGCTCGACCTGGCTCATGCCCGTGCATTAAATTTTATTGTGAAATGTTCTTATTTCATGGCAAGTAATGCATATCAATACTAGCTCAAATGCATATTGGCAAATTGGTTTATTAAGAGATGATTTCGTTTCGTTATGTGGGCATATAACTGAGAAGTTTTTATGGAACTTTATGGTATTCCTTTGGCTAGCAATAAAAACTTCAAAATTTGAATTACAAGGTGCAGTTCCAAATTCCAGAACTCTGTTAATGTCCTCCTTGTTGTGTGTGAGGAACATGGAGGTTGAAAAGACATTAGAATGTCCTCAACAAATGCAAATGGACATCCCACACTCCACGTGATTTTGCCAAGCATCCTCCCATGCTCATGTGGTGATGAAGAGGGGGCAGCAGAAGGTGCTGGGCATGAAGTTAAAGAAAGGGGCAGCAAACAAAATCCCCATGGTCTCCCCATTCCCTCTTTGTTGTTGCTTGGCCCATTAGAGTTTGTAGAATACAGTGAGCAGCATGTATAAACCTTCAAGCAAAGTGTAAGCAACATTAAAATGTTTCAAGTAAATAAACTACAGCAGTCCTCCCTCATGTGCTCTCCCTTTGGTAGCATCTACAACATCAGCAAATGAATAATAGTGAGGGCAGCGTTGAGGTTTTGGGGAACCAAACAAATGCAAATTAATTACTAGCATCCTCTCATCCCTCATGGTGTTGGAAAGGCATTGAAGTAATAGCAATCTGCCATAAACCCCAGCATTCTCCCCCACGTGATTGGTGAAAGGGGGGATTTTAAAATCAAATGGTAACAACAGTCTCCTCCCTCATGTGGACCATGAAATCATCCAAGTAAATAAAATGGAAGGGGGTATTAAAATCCCACACAAAATGAATGGGCAGCGCCATTAAAAACTCAGAGAAAACCTTCAAAATGCAGTCCCAGGCTTAATGTTTTAATCCCACATTGGCTGGGAAGTGGACCATTTTGGTATTTATAAGCAAAAACGCACTATACTATAATGTCTAAGCCATAAAGGCTTTTGACACAAGGTGCCCATGGGCGCTCAAAGTGGGCCCACGTGTGAGCACGCTTCCTGAGGTGATGGAGGAGTTGATTGGACGAAGACCAAGTGGACCCCATGCAGGCACGCTTCCCGAGGCAAACAGGCGAAATTTTGCAGACGAAGGTCGGGTTAACGAGCGAGCAAGTTCGAGAGAGATCAACGGTGCGCACTATTTCGCAAAGGGAAGATGCACGTCGTTTAGACCCCGTGAAATAGCGAAAGTGAACGAGAGACGTCCACGTGGCACACAGGTGGCGGGTACAGTCAGCGGTCCAGCGAGCGGGTCTCGGTGAGGTGGCACCCAGTGGCGATGACATGGCATACAAGCAAGCAACTCAGTGGCGATGACGTGGCCGACAAGTGGCAAAAGATGAGGTGTCATCCCAGGTGGCGCCCAGTAGACCCCATCAGTCAATCAGACCCCGCCACGTGGCAAGGCGTCAGAGCACATATGGAGGCAAAAATCAAATTTTAAATAATTAAATGATATAGTTTAAACTATAGAGAAATTCGAAAATTTTAAATGATGGGTCCGTGTTGAGGATTAATTCGCCCAGTGCTCAAATTTTTGCCAAAGTATAAAGTGTTATATGTTTTCGGAAAGCTCTCGGAGCGAGGAATCCGATTATGAAGTTAATTTGGACAAATGTGGGATATTTTAGAAGCAGTTTCCATGGGAACAAAATTCAGTTAGAGAGGAGAGACACTTGGCAGTTTTCAGTTGTGGATTTGTTTTTCTTCCTTCCTCTTTTTATTCCCCATTCTTCTCAGTTGTAAGGGTTCCAGAATTCTGTGAGGAAGTGCTCCAGTTTTCATGGCTTCCATTTTCTGAAATTCTTGACCCAAACTTGTAAAGTTCTATGGATCTATTCAGGGTATAGAGGCTACATTGCAGGATGACAGATTGTTTCCTAGTTGCAGGTCTTACTTGTGTCAAGCATGAGTAAATTTCCCATGATATTGTCTCTGTGATATGTTTTTCATTATTATGAATTCAATCCTCAAGGAGGATGAAATTTGTCATCTCAAGGAGATTGTGTGACTGTTGTAGGTATCCTTCAAGGAAGGTTTTAAATTCTATAGTTAGTCATAAATGATGAAATATATTTCCAGATCTGATAAAATTGTGAATGAATCAAATAGTGTATTAATATAAGGTATTGATGCATGAATATCTTGTTTAAGGAAAATAAGCTTGCATCTATGATTCATATTTGTAGTTATGTCTGTGACTCTGTTGCCCAATGAACAAGGCACTGGTCTTGCAAGTTTGGGGATGTTTTCAGATATACATTTTAAAAGATAAATCTATTTTCCCTTCATGTTTAGGGGTGTTTGTGTTCCATTCTTTCCAAGCTCTATTTCATCCTATTGTTTATACAGATCTAGCCAATCTGTAATGTTTCCTAACTTGTTGAGCTTGTGAAATGATCTATCTGCTTAATGTTGATGCAGTTACGTGTCTGTAATTGTTGTATTTAGTGCATCAAGAGGGTGTCCCCCCCTAGGTCTAGCAGAACCTGAAGTGCAGGAGGATCAATTAGGATCCTATGTTATGTTGTCCAAGCCCTGATGTGTTTTGTAGACTAAAATTGGCCATTTCATAGAAAGATTTGCAGGTGTTCTTGGGTTATCACTTTTGGTGAACAACAGTAAGTACTCTCTTCAGTCCTCCTCCCTTTCTTCTTTTATCAATTTGGATCTTAGTATTAATGGTTCCCACATATGGAATTATGCCTCTAAATGCAAAGAAAGTATAGCCAAAGGAGTGATCTGGAAAGTTGGTAATGGTAGGAAAGTAAAATTCTAGGAGGATCCCTGGCTTTTTGATAAACCTTTGATAGAAATCAATGAATGGGCCCCCCATGCTCCCTCTTGTATAAGATCTTTTGGCTCCTTAGTTGCTGAGTACTAGGCTGGTAACAAATGGTAGAATATTGAAAGCATTCATCCAAGCCTTTCTAAGCTCAAGATCCACTTGTCCGAGGTATGGTTGAACAAAGAGGTAGACTCCCTGATTTGGAAACATGATCCCAAAGGTACCCTAACTATTTCCTCTATGTATTGTGTTTTGTCCCCAATCCTTTAGGTAATCCCTACTGGTCTAAAGTATGGATTAAAGGCCTTACCCCCAAGATCAATTTCTTCTTCTGAACCATCCTCCATAATAAAATCTTGACCCTTGAAACCTAAAAAGAAGAGGCTTTGCTTTCCCTAATAGATGTGCTATATGCCTTCAGGAAGAAGAGTTTGTTGACCAGCTTGCCATCCACTGCCCCTTCTCAACCTCAATCTGGGAAAGTTTTCTCAAAATTTTTAGCATTGCCTGGGTGTTTCCCAAAACCATTAATGATCTATTTTCCTCTTGGAACATAAATTGGACTAACTCTTTTTTGAGATCTTTGTGGCATCTCTCTCTTCCTCACATCCTATGGGGACTATGGAAAGAAAGAAATAATCGAATCTTTAGGGATGTCTCCCTCAATCAGGACATTGTGTTCCAGAAAATCCAATGGGAAATTCAGGAAAATATAGGGATCATTGAGGGTTCTTGTTTTCCGAACAACTCTCTAGAATCAAATATCTTAAGGGTGCGGAATATGAAGAGTATCAATAGTCCTAACCTCAACCATAATAAAAGGTTTGAATCCAATTGGTAAACCCCCCCTCATGGTTGGTTCAAAGTTAATTTTGATGGTGCTGCCAAAGGTAACCCAGGTCCTTTAGGCTATGGAGCTGTTCTAAGAGATGACAAAGGAATTTGCAACAAAATGGTAGCTGTCCCTATTGGAACCCAAACTAACCATAAAGCTAAAGCTATGGCAGCTCTCCAAGGTATCCTCCTAGCAAAAAAATGGAATTGTCCCTACCTATGGATTGAAGGGGACTCAAACAATATTATAAATTTTCTTAAGGGGGTCTCAAGACCTTCATGGTTGATCTACAACATAATCATCTCTTCTATAGACCTTATTAGTACCTTTAAAAAAAGCTACATTTCCCACATTTACCAGGAGGCCAATGGCTCTGCTGACTGGGCTGCCAATGCGACAGTTAACAAAGAAGTAATTACCATGTGGATGGGAGAACAAGGACTCCCCGAAGATGTCAGGCAAATCATTTGCAATGATCGTTATAGAAGTACTCCAAAAATACTTGATGGATAGGATAATTATGAAAAGAGCTGACTTGAGTACTTCAAGTCATTATAATAATGAGACACTCATTCACTATAATACCAATGCCATAAGTTCCCATGCTTTCTGGGTAACTTTGATTGTTTCAAAAATCTCTCTGGCTAATTTGCTCTGCAAGTTTCAAAATTTGGTGTTGAACAATGACAACATGGGTGGTAATAGGAGGCGATATGAACCAATTAGTTGTAAAGAATGGAAACAAAAGGAGGAAGTTTGGGGTATTCTGCAGAAGGGTGGCTTCTCAAAATTCATGGAGAGACTCCACGGTTGAGATGACATGGTCACCATTTTTTTCTGTAAAAACTAGAAAAAGGGAATGCTGAAAATGGGAGACCAAACTGTAGAAATTGATGAAGATCTAATTGCTCAAGCTATGGGCCTCACAAGAGAAGGGTGCAACTTCTACAGAGATAGGAAAGTCAGTAAGGAAGTCATTGAAAGATACCCGAATATCGAGAAAGAGAAAAAATGACTAGTAAAGTTGAGCAAAACCTACTACCCACCTATGTCTTTTGTCAAACCCTGGCGGGAGGTCCTCTTTGTTTTAATGTGTTATATCACTCTAGATGGTAGGTTCACAAAAGTTTATGGTTATCACTTTGTTTTGCTGAATCACTTTAGGCACAATGATAAGGTTAACTTCCCTTATTTTTTGCTCTGTTCGATGAATGTGTCCCTTAAGGCCTACAAAGAGAACCCACTAGGTGATACTGCCATGCATCAAGGCCTTATGGTCCTAATTTATGACCATCTTAAGGCCAACCAAATTTCTCAGATGCAGCCCTCTATGGATTCTGAAGATGAGGGGTCTGACCCTACCTTCTTGCAGGAAGAGGAGTCTGAAAGTGACCCTTCGACTAACATTGAGGATAGCATGGATGTCTCAGATTATGAAAGTGGGAAGAAAAGGAAATACATCAAAATTAGACCTTCATCCTCTAAGGGAAAAAAGCCTAAAGGTAGACCCCTGATTAGCATTTCTTTGGAAGAGGAGGTTTCGAACGACTCTGAGGAGGAGAACCCTCAAGGGCTGCTGAAGAAGAAGACAAAAGATCACACCTAGACTAGGAAAAAGCACAAGAAGAAAGAGGAGAGTGTTAAGGAACCGGAAGTCCACAAGCAGGTAAGGCCCCTAGAAGTTGATCAAAATCTGGAAAAAGAGACCATGGAAGAGGCTCTTAGGGTTGTTGACACAACTACCACCCAGCGCACCCCTAAAGAGGAAAATGCAACCCCTGGAAAAGTTGACCCCCCCTCTAACCCTCCCTCTGAGGGTTTGCAAGTTTTCATGGAAACCATGGAGTGGCTTATTAATGGTTACAAGAAAGTTGTGGATGAAAACAAAAAACTTTGTAATAGAATCTTGATCCTGGAAACCATCAATACTGGGGAAGGGAAGACCATGGCCAACTACATAGAGGACTTGAAAAGCACCATTGCCAAAGCCGAAGACATAAGAGATTCTTTCAACCCCAGGTTTGAAATAATTGAGAAGGATTTGTTGGAAAGGAAAAATCTTGCTGACACTAATGACCACACTCTCTCGGAAACTGTTAACAAAATGGCTAAAATTGAGGTGTGTCTGAAGAACATTGTTGAACAGAGCCTAAGCATCCTAAAGATTTCAGCTAACAACACCAACACTCTCATCAGTAAACTAGATGAAGAAAAGGAAATCCTGGACATTGACCCAGAGATTGAAGGAATAGGGGAAGCTCAAGGCCCCAGAATCTATACCAGATGCAAAAAGAAGGACAAAAAACCTAACAAGGATCTCGAGGACCTTAAAGCTATCGGGGCCACTTACGACAAGCTGGTGATAAAGGTGGAGGACCTATTGAAGAAAATTACTATGTAGCGCCTTCTTTGTTTCTTTGTTGTTGTTTGTTTTGTTGTCCTTTTGGTTCACTGGCTTTCTTGCCAATCTTTTTGTATGCGGTTCTTAAGAACTGATCTTTTTGGTGTCTTATCTTAATATCTTGTGTTAAAGGTTTCGGGTCCTGAAAACCTATTTTTTAATTAATCAGAATAGATCAAGTTTTTCACAAGAGTATCACTAATGGATACCCAAGGGCAACTAAACAACTATTAGACTCTTCAAATATATCACAATACATAGCCATAATATAATTCCCTGATAAAGTAGGGTTGCTTTCTAGGGAAAATAAAGTGCACAAAATATTTTATATTACATCTATGACCCAATGATAAACAATCAATATTTAAAATAATAAATTATACATTAAATGTGGCTTTGGGAGAACCTACCCTGATATCCCCCATTGGGGAGCATAGCCCCCAAACCCTGCAAGAGGGATACTCCCACCCTTTCAACATCCTGCATTCATTTACCAATAATAACGTTTTAATATTGCAAGGTTGAGACACCATTTTGCTAACAAATCTCCCACTTGTCAAACACATTGCAAGATTTATAAGAGGGGTACCAATATCATGTTTTAATTGTTAGGAGTCGAGAGACTCATAGACTCAAGACACCATCTAAACTTCTTTGTGCTTATAGCCAAAGTTAAATAATCTACAACATTCATCAACAATAACCTTTTATTATTACAATGTTGAAACACCATTTTCCTAATAGATAGTGTGGTTCCTTTTTTAGTCATTGATTTTCTCCTTTTGTCAATTTGGTTTTGTTTGGCTCTTTTCTCTCCGTTCCATTCCTCCCCTATTTTATGCTGGCTTATGCCTATTTGTGTTGCTATTTGCTAGAGGTCTGTTGAAATTCTAGTCAGACTGTTGATGTCAGGCCCCCTCCATTATTTCAAAGGATCTTGTCTAGATCTTTCTTTGTAGATTATCCCCTATGCACATTGGTGTCTAGCCTATGCTAGGTCCTTCCAACTTTGCTATTGATGTGAGCATTTTTTCTCTCCTTCCCCTATTGAATCTTACAAATATTTTTGGTAGTTGTTGGGAGGTGCTTTCTGGTCTGTTGCATGGTCATGGTGTTAAAGTTTCTTTTGGATATATTACTCCCTTTCATCATGTTCTTTGTGAGAGCTTCAAAGTTAGTTTAGTGCTTGGTGTACACTTGGGTAAATTTAGCATGTGTATTCAACTAAAAAGGTAACAACCAAACCTCTAAATCTAATAAACATGATCCAAATGTAACATAATAAAGGAATAAAAATAAAACCAACAAAATAATCATGAAATTATGAGCTATATAAATCCATTTTGACTCCAATGCACTTTGCCTCCATTGCTCTCCTTCATCTTGTGTGGTGTTGATTATAATGGATATTAACCTTGAATTTATAGATTTTCAAAATTTTGGTTTGATGGTTGATATTGAATTGAGAACATGATTGATCAATGTTGAAGATTTCATGAGATAGGTTAGTGAGAGACCATTACTCATTATGACTAAATCTAATCGAGAGAATAATTCACGTGATTGACTAGTTAAGAGATTTAATTGAGAGTGGAACTTAATTGACTAAGTAGTTAGAAAAAATTTTGAAAAGGGAGAAGTGACTAACTAGTTAGAAAAAGTGATTGAGGACTGACTTAGAGTCAATGGCAATTAGAAATTTCCACATGCGATGTAGAAACTTGGGATGAAATGTCATTTATATTAAATTTATATTTCTTATTTAAAATGTTAAATGAAATTAGAATGAGAGGGACATGAAGGTGAATTGAATATGGAGGGAAATTAGATTTATTCAAAATGAAGGTCAAATGATACTAAATATTAATTCAGAAGATTGAAGACTTTAGATTAAGTAACTAATTAAGAAAGAGGAAGAATTAGCAAAATTGACATTTGCAGGCGTAGGGCAATTTTAAGTGTCTACACCTAGTAAGGCTTCTTTTGAGGACCCACTTTTGTTGGTTGTGGGTTTGGTACCTTCTTTCCCCTATTTCTCTATAGGGGTCCCTATTTTTTCTTTTCTATGTTTCTTCTCCATTCTCTAGAAATATTTGTTATACTTGGTTTCCTTGTGAAAGTTGGGTTTTATTTTTCATGCTTTCCCTCTCTACCCTTTGATGGATTTTGGTATTTGCTACTATTGTGACTCTAACTTGTTTAGAGGTATTCTAAGTGGTTTCTTTTTTCGGGTATGTGCTTCTAGCTATGTTGTAACACAACAATTTCTGACAAAATTTGACACTTCTTGACTAGTAACACAAGGAACACAAGGACTCTTCAAAGACACATGTTTATATCATACTGATGAGAGAACTAGTCATACAAAACAAACCTACACTTCTATCAAAGAGACATATACTGACAAAAGGATAGACAAACTATCAGTGTGAAAACCTTCTTTGAAGCAAGCGTAAAATGGTCACACTAATTTTTCATGTCATACCGATAAATATCCACAGGAAGAAGGTTATTGGGGAAGTCTACTTGATGGATGCAACATCGATAAGAGTTATGAGGTCGGAGCGAAGCCACAAAAGTCAACCGGATTACAAAAGTCACACCCATGGATAATACAAGTGAACATATCGAGATGACCCAACTCGATATAAACAATGAAGAGATCTATGAAGCACCGAAGAGACTAACACTATCGGGATAAGACCATAAGGACCACACCAATTTCACAGGTCACCCAGATGGAATACATAAGGAAAGGACTTCAGAAAGAGTCTGACTGACAAGTTCATCATTGACATGAGTTATGAAGCTGACATAACATGCCAGTGGTTAACCCAATGATGAAAGACACGCCGATGGAGCTATAGGAAGATACATTGGCCTTAGTCACCTCAATGTGAGTCATAGGGAAAATTTAAATATCAGGAAGACAAGATTCTGTCGGGAGGAGATGACCAAAGGTGAGACAACTAGGTGAGTCACCCTGAAAATAGAAAACATGAAGTATATCAGTATGACATCCACATGTTCGCCCCGAAAAGGAAAAACAAGAGATTTTTTCTATCGACCATACCTGCCCAGATCAAAAAGAAACATTTAGGTTCAACCCAACTTTGAGTCATGATGATAAAAGGAAAGTAAAAGACCGATTTATGCCCGAGGTAATATACATCAGCAATTAAAAGACCATAGGCTAGAAACTGCCTTTGTAACCTCGATGTCTACTAGCTCGCTGATGAAATTTGATCATTATGACTCTCAGCAATGATCAAAAGGGAAATAAACTATAAAATAAAAGGGGATTGGGGGAAGTCTTCCTGACAAGTAGAGTTTATCAAAGTGAAAGGTCACTAGATGAATCAATGGGACCATGAGTTGTCAACCCAAGCCAAAGGAAGATGATAAAATGACAGCTCCCATCAACAATATATTACTCATCTTGCCAATGTGTGAGCAAATGGAATTACATCCATAAAATAAGTTTTCACATTGGTCTGATAGTTCAAAATTTAAATTTTTTTGAAGCATTAATCATTGAGGACAAAATTAATGATGCACAAAAGGAATACTCTGTAACGAATTATTGCAGATAGAGTGAATAGGGCAAATTGATAAAGAGTCTCAAGCAGTGGATGTAGGAAAACAAACCAGGAGCACTTAGGTAGTAAAAAGTAAGCAATTGTGGTATTTCCTTAACTCTATAAAATTCATTTTAAATTGCACTCTGTTGCATAGAAAATGGATATCCCTATAGTGTCCAAGGTGAAAAGACAAAATGGGGAAACTAGTAAGATGGAAAGCAAAAGGCCAAAGACACATAAAGAAAAACCTCAAAAACAACCAAAGGAAACTAAACTAAAAAAAAAGGCCAAATAAAGGAAGCTGTGTCCAGATTTAATTGACCAATTTCCTAGTTTAGGAGTACAACCTAGAAGATCAGTTCAACTAAACCCTAGTGCTACTAAATTTGAAGACAAATACTAGGATGTGGGAGATATATGGACCAACATTAGGGGATTTGAGTTGTTCTTCTTCCATTATTGCAGAAGAACCAGGCATGAGCCCATATGTAACCCTAGGAAGATGAACTTGGGAAAAAAAGTTATCCCAAATGTATTTGTAAACGTGGACCCGGTTAAGCTTTTGGCCAAACATTACAATTTAGGCCTCAAAGCTATTTGTGATTTACAAGGAAAACCATTTGTGAATTTATCCAAGGGTTCAATTGAGGAGGTTTTTAGTTTTGAGGATGTTTTTAATTATCAAATTGTATATGAAGACCTGAGCAAGGAATATTGGAGGGTGGATACTACCTACAAGGGACAACGGTTTGTTGAGAACAATGTACCACTGAGAGGGGGGTGAATCAGTGGTTTCCAAAACTCTTAAACCTTTTGATCTGAAGAGAGAGTACTGGTTAGTAAAACAAACACAAGTAAACCTATCGATGATATAATGCAAGACTTCACAATGCAATCACACAAAGGCACATCACATGACACTGGGATATACGAGGAAAACCCAAGATGGGAAAAACCTTGGTGAGAAGTGTTGCTGGAGTCTACTACTCCAATCCAGCCTCACAATGAAAACCTCAGTTACAACATATAGGGCACCAACCCAAGGAGTACCACTCCTACTTTAGGGAACCAACCCAAGGAGCACCAACCCCTAATTTTGGGACACCAACCCAAGGAGCTCCAACTTAGTGATATATCATGTACATAATCAATTACAAAAGTAATAGTCTGATAACAAGTGAATCTTGTGACCACTACATACACTTTACCCTACCGGCTTCTCACCTCCTTTGCCTCACCGACTGACTTCTACTCTTCCTTCTATCTCTCTCTCAATCTCTTTGCTCACCTTTACTTGTTGCTGCTAACACACTGGCTCTACCTTTGCCTATTGGATGATCAGTCAGAACATATACCTTTTATCGGTTACTCTACTCATTAGTTTATCCTGTCCCTGCTCACTACCTGTCAGATCTTCTCTCCCATAAACACATGCAACTACTTCACTCTCCACTACCTTCCAGTTGGCTTGAACACTATCATTTCCTACCTCTACAACTCACTTTTTAGTATGTTGGTTTGTCTGATCTTGTCGGTTAAGCCACTGTTAAACCCTCTTATCGGTTTAACCTTCCCTACTAGCTCTTTTCTTCAGATGCTAAGTTCCTTGACTCTTCTCAGTCTTATCTGCTCTCTTCTCTTCTTAGGATCACTCTTCTTCACCAACCAACATCGTCGGACCTCAATAAATGATCCACATAAGTAAATATGCTTTCTTGTTAACATGTGATTTTGAACTTAGGCATGTTAGGGTTTTCTCACCGACCAAATTGGCGTACTAGATCTATCCAAATCTCTTATATGATATTATGGACCTGCAACAAGCCATACATCACTACCAATCTTGTGGCTTCTAATGCATATTTTCTATGTTTAGCAAATACGACAGACTAATCACTAACCCTCTTCAATCCATTATATTAAATGGTCTCATGGTTATCTTTCCCAAGATGATAAGTTGATCAGATCTCCTGCTTTGATCAACTCCTCAGGGGGCATCCTTTGATTTTCCTTGAGCGACACTCTTCTACAATTCCCCATGATTGTCATAGTCAACATTAAATATTGACCAAATGCCAACAACCTCATCGACACGGTACTTCACTAACCTTTGAATGCTTGTCACTTCAACTCCACATGGCATCCCTATCAGTATCCATCTCAGCTTAGACCTCTGTGTCAATTCAGATAGGATCACCGACCAAACACTTAACCGGTGCAAACCTACTAGACATCTAACCCTACCAGTACGCCTCACCTTACTGGTTGCCCTTCTTGCCATCACCATCTCTATCTTTCTGGTGTACCATATTTACCCAAACATCAAGCATGTTGGTCCTCTGCAACAATCTAGGATGACTCATCATGTGCATCTTCTTCAAATTGAGAGTACTTCACATTTGTCTCTCAGTTCACTTAGTTGCATGTTGGTAACCTTGTTTATCAGCTGGGACACTAGATAACTTCATGCTATCAATCTCCAACCATATCCATTGGTGGAAACAACAATCTCCACCTGAGCCTTGGTAACTCCAAGTGTGTAACTTCATAGATTCATCTTCATCTAACCGGTACCCTTCTCAATCAGTTTGTCAGGATGGCAAACCCATCATCTCAACACTTCCTTCTCTGTCTCTACAACACATCTTGACTTCTTATGCTGATCTGATGTTCATCTTAGATCTTATCCTCTTGAGGCATCCTCATCTTTCACTTTAGTCATATAGTCTATGCATCTAATCACCTGCCTTTGCGTGCTCTGACTAACTTATCTCTGAGAGTCATGATGTATGTCATGTATGTTGTGGGATAAGCAAGGTATTACCATTTACCAGGGGAAGGAATAGACAACTGCACTTCAACTGCTAAACACTAGTGGAGGAAAATCTATGTCACCTGTCGATAGTGATTTGACTTTACTGAAGAGAGGATACATCTCCAACTTGACATATGTCCCAATACCTTTTCCATATATCATCTTTGCTCACTGAAGTAGCTTACTTTATGTCAACCTTCATTTCATCTAGTGGGAGTCTTTCTAGATGACCTAACACTAGCATATTGGTTGCACTTCTAACCCTTCATTAGATCATACTATAGTGAGCTCTACCGGTCACACACTTTTTGGTTCTCATAAATCACCGATCACTTCTCTATCATGCTTGTTCAACATTAGCATGCATACTCACAAATGAGTTCCTTCTTCCCAATAGTGATATGTAAACCAGTTACTCCAACATGCTTACTTGGTGGCTTCACTGTCCACACTAGCAGTTGATAGCACTAACACCGTATCAAATATTCTCCCATACTGGTTGTCCTACTTTATGTTATACCGGTTGACATCAATGACAACACAATTCCAACAAGATTGCCCTTGTACACAGATAGAGTGGATGGATGAATGGTGCCTTTGGAGGATGATGATGGGCCACCATTCAACATAGACCTATTTGAGAATTATTTCAAATACACATATTATACTGTTGGAAATGTGCTAGGGGTTGAATTTCCTAAGCTCATGTTGATTGAGCCTATGATAGTGGCTACAGTTATCAAAAGCCACAACCCTAGAAATTTTGACTATGTAGCATTGGTTCACCGACTACTTGACTTAGCCCTCATGGCTGCCAACAAGAACTCTTCTAAGTTATGTCTTAAGCATTATTAGGTTCTTATGCAAATGATCCTATACTATGGGTATGAGAAAGGAATATGGCTAAAGGAGTTGAAAGTACAACAACTTGATCAGAAGGGTAAGCCATTACCAGTTCAATTATGGTCATCTATTTGGGACAACAAGTTTGCTAGATCCAATTATTCATATTTTGAAGAATACTTCATGAAGACCATTTTCAGGATGTCCAACCATCTGTGTGACTACTCCGTGTTAGAAGAAATCAAGAAATTTTTTAGGCCAAAGGATTATGGTGGCCCAAAGACAGTGAAACGTAACTTAGGAGATTGGTATCACTACTCTGAGGCTACCATAATTAGAGTCTATGGGTTTGAGGACATACCTTTTATATTACCTAAAATTGTGCCAAATAGGATAGGCTACCTTGAAATAGTGAGGCAATTAGATTACTCTAATGTTATACATTTGAAATCTTATGAGAAGAAGTCTTTCATTCCAACCACTTTGTTTTTTGGTGATTTCACTATGCTAGACAAAGAATTATATGATTAGATTCTGGGAAGATTAATGCATTATAACATAAATAGGGAAGCACCAAGGAAGGATTTTGACCCAAAGGGATTCAATGACCTATTGGCATTGTGTTGTCATTGATGTCAACCGGTATAGGATGACCAGCAGTAGAAGAGATGTATGTGCAACACTGTTATGAAGGAGTACAGGATGTGATATCTTGGATATCACCTTGTGTTGTAGAACATCAAGAAAGGTAAGGAAGATGACCTCAGAGGTCATTAGTAAACAAGTTAGTGCCTGAATTGTGTGATGAGATAGAGAGGTGTTCTGAGCAGTTTTTTGTGATGAAGATGTAGAATGTTATTTGAATCACATCAACACTGGAAGAGAAGAATGAACTAGTATGTTGTGAGGTTGCAGAACAATATGACTCCCACCGGATGACGTTGTATTCGTCATGAGAAGCAATGATTGGAAGTGTGTGTACTCACATTGGATCTCATGTGCTTGTTTGAAAATATGTTGCACAAGTAGGGAACTCACATGAGCAAATGACAAGGTGTTACTCCACCAAGTAAATGGGATTTATCTCCTATATGCATTGAGTGCATTATAGTTTGGAGAGATAAGAGTGAAGAGGTAAAGGCAAGCACTTGAAGGATCACACTGGATCTACTAGTGAATTGAAGGAACACCCCAAGTGCTTAAGATTAGGGTTATGCACGAAACTGAAAAGAGAAGGCATGATTAAGATGCCAATACAGAGGAAGTGTGAAGTGTTTGTCACCTTGACAAACAGGTAGAGGAAGAAACAACATTGATCAGGAAGAAAGGCTCAGTAGATGTAAACATAGGAATCTGACTTCACTAAAAGAAGATAGGAGTCTTGTGAAGGTTGATGACATGGTGTCATCAAGAGTGATAACCGGTATATGAGTCTGCCATTTATATAAGCAAGGTGCAGTTGCAGAAGATTTCCCATTTGTGGGAATGAGTATACTTTGGATTTACCAGTCTGGAGACTAGTTTGAGAGTTCCATCAACAATTCAAGATGAGAGCAGGTGTGAGGCCTCCCCTCGACTCAGTTTGACATTTAGTGGATTTTATATTTTAGACTAGTATGGATACTTTATTTTGATGCATTTTGAGACTTAGAACTTATATGATTTCAGGATTTGGATAACATTGCTATGATTTGATGATTTACTTACATGCTTTATGAGATAGAACACTACATGATTATTAGATTGAATGATATTGCAATGATAGATGTCGTTATTGAATTTGCAGGACTTTACTCTGAATATAGAACTATGATGTATGTTTAGTTTATGTGAATTGGGATGAAAATTGCTTATGTGAAATTGTTTGATAAAAGATGTATTCAATCTGTGCAGATGAAAATTGTATGCAAGTGATGATGTGCATTTTTATATTTTTGAATTATATTATATTTGGATATTTGGAAGTACTAATGTGTAAATTGAGATGCGCAGGAAATTTACCATGTGACCATGGAAAATTATGGAGAATCAAACTTAGACTTATGTATGTTCGTAAAGCCAGGGTTTGTCTATTTGGAGAGACAACACCCCGTTTGTGTTGTATTTTATTCGTATCAGTATATGCTGCATGAGTGTTAAGTGTTAATTAAATTTAATGTGTAAAAACCACGAGAGACAATCTCATGTTTTATTTTTGTAAAAGTATTTTATTAGTGTCACTTGACACATGTGTGGATTTAAATTTAAATATTTTATTTTGTCTCTTGGTGGGAAAGTGTTTAATTATAGTTTTCTTAAATAAATTAATGTGTTGTCATAAATATTTTGGGAATATAATATTTGGAGTGGTCAACTTATGTTTGACCCGAAAATAAAATTCAGAGGGGTTTAAAATGGGTTAAATGAACACCTAGGGGTAGTTTATTAGGGTTTCCTAAAGCCCATAAGGTATACCTAGGGGTTAGGGGTAATTTTAGGCAAGTTTCTACTTTATAATGATCTTTTTAACACTTTAAAAATTGGCTTTTCTGAGTTGAGCGAAAATTGAAAATTGAAGTTAAATCTAATCAAGATTTTTCCTTTTGGAAGGAGAGTCTTTTTGCATTTTGCTTTCTTTCTTCTTTTTGGTTTTTTTAGAATCCTATGAGAACTTAGAGAGTGAGCTTCTTAGGGAAGATTTTTGGGAATAGCAGGGTAATCACCCACTCTCCATTTTTGGAGACAGAAGAAAAATTGGAAGGAAAATAATGTTATGGAATAGAGAAATTGAATAAGGGTAGAAGAAAAAAGATTTGTGGATTGGGCAGCTCTTCATCAAATATCATAATAACCTTTGGGCAGATTAAGGTTGGTTTCAATTATTAATTTTAATGGGTTCTTCTTATTTATGTCTGGAAGTTGTTTGTATAAGAAATCTGTGTTTTTTTTGAAAGTTTGTGTTTGAAGAATCTCTTGGTATTTTTGCTTTATGAAATATTGTGTTTTGGGAGTTTTCTCAAGATCTCTTACTCTTGGGAGAGAAGAGGATCTTGAGGGTGGTAGCAGTGACAGCCCTCGAGTGAGAGACTCTCTTTTGAGAGCGATCAGAAGGGATCTTTGTGTGACCCTTGCTGCATGGCTTGTTTGTGCAATGGGGGTCATAAGGAGGGATATAAGGCTAGAATGTCTTTGGGGGGCATAAGGAATAAGGGGTTGAGATTCTTGATATTTTTATTGTGCCATGAGGTGGCTTCTTGTTTATTCATACTTGCACTTCTCCTCAGGGTATTTGGTCCACTACCACCATTTGAAAATGTTCATCACCAAAGTGTGGTGCTCTGAAAGCCAAGTTGGGAATGTGTCTGAAAATTCTGTATGCATTGCTTTCTATGTGTTTGCCTATTTGTTACCCGTCTAGGATTTGGTTCTCCGAGCTCGGGGGTGGCTACCAGTTAGCCTAGGCTGGGAGGTGAGCACTCCGTGGTCATATTTGTGTTTTCTATTATGCAGGAAAATTCAGAGGAAAGAGAATAGGAACCATGAAAGAGATACAGAAGATTGTTATTGAAGATACTTGAATTCAGTTGCAGATGTTTGTTTAAAGTTGTTATAGGAAATATGCCTCATTCATAGAAAAGAGAAGCAAGTTGTATTTTGTGAAAGTAGATTTGAAGTTTTACTGTTGTGACTATTTAGAGAAAACATTCTGTAAATTGGAAGAATATCTTAGAGATGTTTTAAAAAAGAAAAGCTTGTTATTTCTACTTCTGGTTTATTTGAAAAAGAAAAGTTAATTTGTGTTGCTTGCAAAAGCTTCTTGAATTTTGGAAGAAAATAAAAGAATTGTTTTCATTTAGATTTTACCTATATTTTTACTTGAGGCAAATAGAAATTTATTAATGTTGGAAGTTTTTAAATATTTCAAATGGAAAAAGTTGTTTTATGTGAATAATTTATTAGAAGAAAAAAATCAATGAATTTCTTTATTTCCAGAAAAAAAAGTATAATGTATTTTGAATAGTATTCTAAATTGTATTTTAGTTAGCATTGATTTAAAAGTTTATTAATTTTATATATATATATATATATATATATATATGATTTAACTTAATGCTTTTTCCTTTAATTATTTTAGTTTAAAATTTTGCATGTAAATTCTCTTTTTAAAAAAAAATATATATAAATTTATATTGAAATAAATTTCATCTTTTTAACTATGATTATAAAAGTTATGTAAATATAAATATATACATATATATATATATAAATATATATATATATATATATATTTTATATGTTATATTTTTTTAAAAATAAAAAAAAATAAAAATAAAAAAATAAAAATAAATGTTTTGGGCCCCCGCGGACTCCACTGTGTGTACGCATAGCGGACGGCCGCGCGGCGCCCACTGTGTGAACACAAAGTGGAGCCGCTTGCGGCTCCCACTGTGTGGCCACACAGTGGGGAGCCGCTAGCGGCGCCCACTGTGTGGGCACACAGTGGTGCCGTGGCGCCACTGTGAGCTCACACACGGCCGTCCACTGTGTGCCCACACAGTGGGAGCCGCAAGCGGCTCCACTTTGTGTGCACACAGTGGTGCCGTGGCGCCACTGTGAGCTCACACAGTGGTGCGCACGGCCAGCCCGCCACCCAAAACTCTCGTGACCTGCAAACTTGAAATCGTGGCCGCCGTTAGGGTCTTCGGCCCAGCAAGGAACTTTGGCTGTTAAAAAAAAAAAATGGGTTAAAACCCTAGCTCGGATGTGGCTAGGGCAATTCGGTTTTAAAAATAAAAAAAATATTAATTAGTTTAGATATTATTAATGTGGGGAAATTAGAACCCTAATTAGGGTTGGGAAAAGAAAATGGTGTTATAATTAGGAAGTTAAAAAAAAAAGGGCTTTTGAGTTAGAGTTAAAATAGTCAGCTTATAAGTAAAATATAAATATATATATGTTTCCATATATATATATGGGAATATATATATAAGTATATAAATGAATTTTGAACATTTTGAATAAGTAATTAAATTATAAATATATATATATATATATATATGTAGATACAAATATGTATATATATATATTTATATATTCCCGATTTTAATTTGGAATAAATTATAAAGAGATATTTAAAAAAAATTGATAAGACTATATAGTCATATTGGAGGATAAATTAAAATTTCTCTCCTATATCCTTTAGTTTGATTAATTTAATAAACCTATTGACTAGATATCTCTTGGAGATAGAATTAAACCAGTTAGTCTCACGTGATTTAAAATTTAACAATTCATCGTTGCTTAGTCGTTTCAGAATTAGCTCGAATTTAATAATGGAAATTTCACTAACGTTTGTCGCGAGAGTGAACTTGTTAATTAGTTTAGTAAGTTTTTAAAAAAAAAATTGTTCCGTTTTTGCCCTAAATTTTGGGCATGACATTTTGGTGTCAGAGCAGGGTTTCCACACTAGGAGCCTTACTCACTTACGTTTCGCCTTAGAATATTTTGTTAAATGGAATTTTGAATTTAAATAAATTTAATTCTAAAAGAAATAAATTAATTGTTTGTCTTATTTTCCTCTTAGGATGCCTCCGTTGACGCGACAAGCTCGCAAGCGCGGACGGGGTCCTAGACATGTGTGCATAGCACGCGATGAGGTAGAGGGGGAGGCATCGGTTCCAGAGGAGAACCGAGAAGCACCTCTCGAACAGCCAAATGAACCTAACCGAGACCTCTTAGCAGCCATTCAAAATCTTATTGGCATTGTTCAAGAAAGGATTCCAGCAGAGAACCCTCAGGTTAGGAGTCATGACTCTAGGAGTCATAGATCTGTTGATAGAGAACGAAGCAGGAGCCCATCTTCGATTCCTGTAGAGAGTCAGGGTGGTAATGAGCCAGAGTCAGTGCATATGCCAGGACCACCTCCAGCGGTGGAGCCAGTTTATTTTGAGAGAGGTCGTCGAGATCCAGGGGATCTCATCAGGGAGGTCATGCGCCTCCAACCACCATCGTTCGGAGGTTCTACAGATGGGGTAGAGGCCGAGGCATGGCTTCTGAGTCTTGAGAGGTGCTTTGTGTTGCGTTCTTATGAGAGCAACTTGAAAGCACGTATTGCCATTCATCTTCTGAGAGGGACAGCCTCCACCTGGTGGAGACAGGAAGAGTACAAATGCGGATTAGTTCCTGATACACTCACTTGGGAGATATTCACAGAGCGGTTCTGTGAGAGGTACCTATCAGAGCACTTCAGGTAGCGTCGTATAGACGAATTTCATGATCTCCAACAAAAAGGCTTGTCAGTAACCCAGTATGAGAGTAAATTCTTTGAGTTGTTGCCATATGTAGATTATCTAAAGGATGAGAAACTTCTTGTAAACCGCTTCATCAAGGGATTGAATGCCGGTATAGTCGGGCCTGTTAGGATGTCCGCTCCAGAGAGCCTTCAGGTTGCTGTAGAGAAGGCACTGATTGCCGAGGAAATTCAGGTTAGACCACAGGACAATAGGGATCAGTTTCAGAACCGAAATCCCGCACCTCAGACTTATGGATTCCAGAAACCACATTGGAAAGGGAACAACCGAAATTCTCAGGGGTTCTCCAAACCCCCTCCTCCACAACAGACACCACAGAACCAGAAACAGAAACCTCCACAATATCAGCAGGGCTCCAAGCCCAAGCAGTGGCAGACTCAGGGACAGAAACGTGATCAGAGAGCTCAGGGGCAGTACACACAGCCGGTGGGGACTCAGCAGTCCTCCAGGGGTGGGTACAGCGGATCCAGTAGATCAGGAGGTCAGGCTTTTTCTAGGCCTCAGGGTGCCCAGTTCCAGGCACGGGGTGCTTGCTTTACTTGTGGAGCCATGGGGCATTTGGCGAGGGATTGCCCTCAGGGACAGGTAGCAGGGAGTCAGCGGATGGCCGCTTCAGAGCCGATAGTTGGTGATATGGGCAGGTCCCATAGAGTATTCGCAGCGGTTGACAACCGCCAGGCTAATCATCAGGGCACGGTTATCGAATCTTCAGGTATAATCAGAGGTAACAATGTATCTATTTTGTTTGATTCAGGAGCTACTGACTCCTTTATATCTCCATTGGTTGTGGAGCATTGCGGGCTAGTGGCATCTAGGCAGGATGTCAGTTGGGAAGTGGAATTAGCTTCAGGGGCTAGAGTGTCAGTGGAATCAGAGGTTAAGGCATGTCAGCTGCAGATTGGCAAGACCACCACTTTAGTTGACCTTAGAGTGAATACACTTGGATCTTACGGAATCGTACTTGGCATGGATTGGCTTTATGCCCACAGAGCTAAGATGGATTGCCGCCTAAAAAAGATCGAGTGTGAGGATGACCATGGTTCGCCCATAGTTATCACCAGGATTCAGAGGCCTGTGTCTCTTCGTATGATCTCCGCAATGCAGCTTAAGCAGAGCATGCAGAAGGGATGTCAGCTTTTTGCTATCACGATCAGTGACAGAGGGGAAGAGGAGGAAAAAGAAACATCGCTAGATGACCATCCTATCCTTAAGGGATATTCAGATGTATTTCCTTCCGAGTTACCAGGAATGCCTCCCCGCAGAGAGATTGACTTTCATATAGACCTAGTACTAGGAGCCGAGCCAGTTTCTAGAGCACCTTATAGAATGACCACAAATGAGTTAAATGAACTTAAAATGCAGCTTGAGGAACTCCTTAAGAAGGGTCATATTCGTCCTAGTGTATCCCCGTGGGGTGCACCAGTCATCTTCGTTAAGAAGAAGGATGGATCTCTACGATTGTGCATGGATTATCGACAACTAAATAAAGTAACCATCAAGAACCGATATCCTTTGCCCAGAATTGATGATTTATTTGACCAACTTCAGGGTGCCAAAGTCTTTTCCAAAATAGATCTAAAGTCAGGCTACCATCTGTTGAGAATAGTGGAAAGTGATATCCACAAGACCGCATTTCGCACTAGATATGGTCACTATGAGTTTACCGTAGTCCCCTTTGGACTTACGAATGCCCCAGCAGTTTTTATGAGCCTCATGAATGGGGTGTTCCGTACCTTTCTGGACCATTTTGTTATTGTGTTCCTCGATGATATACTGATATATTCTCGGAATGAGAAGGAGCATGAGGAGCACCTGAAACAGGTATTGCAGTGTTTGCAAGATAACCAGTTGTTTGGCAGCCTGTCAAAGTGTGCTTTCTTTCGATCTGAGGTCAAGTACCTTGGACACATTATTTCCGGTAATGGGATCTCAGTTGACCCATCAAAGATTAGGGCTATTATGGATTGGCCAGCGCCTACCAGTGTGACAGAGGTCAGGAGTTTCATGGGTTTAGCAGGTTATTACCGACATTTTGTCGAGGGTTTCTCTAGAGTCGCACACCCTATTACCTCTCTTCAGCGTAAAGGGAAGAAATTTGAGTGGACAGAGAAGTGCGAGAAGGCCTTTCAGGAACTCAAGAAGGCACTTACTAGCGCTCCTATCTTCGTTGTACTAGATCCTTCAACTGACTTCATGGTCTGTACAGGTGCTTCCCTAGAGGGTTTAGGGGCAGTTCTTATGCAGGGTGGTAGGGCCATAGCTTTCGAGTCTAGGAAACTTAAGACTCATGAACTTAATTATCCCACTCACGACCTTGAGCTCGCAGTAGTAGTGCATGCACTTGTGAGGTGGAGACACTTCCTTTTAGGACATCACTTCGAGTTGCATTTAGACCATCAGAGTCTTTAGTACATCTTCACTCAGCCGAACCTTAATGCACGTCAGAGGAGATGGATGGAGTTCTTGTGCGAATATGATTTTGATGTTCACTACATCAAAGGAAAGGAAAATGTAGTTGCAGATGCCTTGAGTAGGAGACGTCATGAGGTTTACACCATATCCATGGGCACAGACTTGAGAGACCGTATACTTCGGCACTTGTCAGAGAATGGATGGTATGCAGAGGTTTGTCAGGTATTATGTTCTCAGGTTACTCTAGAAGGGAAATATGTGGATTATTCTTTGGAGTCCGATGGACTGTTACGCCACAAAGGGCGCATTTATGTACCTTCCTCCAGAGGGTTGCGAGATTTCATTGTCACAGAAGCTCATAGAGCTCCTTATGCAGTGCATCCTGGGGTTAAGAAGTTGCATGCAGACTTGAGGCAGTTGTATCATTGGCCGGGAATGCGGCAGCTCATTGCTGAGATAGTAGCTCGGTGTCTCGAGTGTCAGAGGGTAAAGGCGGAGTACCACCATCTAGGTGGGTTGCTTCAGACTCATGCTATACTAGAGTGGAAGTGGGATACTATATCCATGGATTTCATCATTGGTCTCCCTATGTCTTCTCGTCGCCATGATGCTATCTTGGTGACAGTTGACAAGTTGACCAAAGTAGCTCACTTTTCACCAGTTCGTACTACATTCGTAGCTCCAGCAGTAGCACAGGTGTTCTTGCGAGACATTGTTAGACTACATGGCGTACCCCGCAAGATTATTTCTGACAGGGATTCTCTTTTCACTTCTTCCTTTTGGAAGTCATTACAGGCAGCTATGGGCACTAAGCTCAATTTCAGTACAGCCTATCACCCGGAGACAGATGGTCAGACAGAGAGGGTCAATCAGGTGTTAGAGGATATGCTTCGTATGTACGTCATGGATCATCAGACCTGGTGGGAGGAGTATCTTCCCTTAGTGGAGTTTGCCTATAACAATGGGCATCACACTTCCTTGGGAATTCCACCCTACCAGGCATTATACGGTAGGCCTTGCAGGACGCCCTTGAGTTGGGATCGCATAGAGGATAGAGTTTCTATTGGTCCTGAGTTAGTTCGGGATATGGAACAGCAGGTGGATTTGATTAGGCAGCGTCTCGGAGAGGCTCAAGATAGACAGAAGAAGTATGCCGATGCAAAGAGGATAGATCGTAGTTATTTGGTTGGAGATAGAGTTTTCTTGAGAGTGCGACCGCATAAGAGTCCAATCCATTACGGAAAGGGTTCTAAGCTCGCACCTCGCTTTGTAGCACCTTTTGAGATTCTAGAGAGGTTAGGCCCAGTTGCCTACCGTTTAGCTTTGCCACCTAGCCTGTCACGCATCCACGATGTGTTTCATGTTTCAGTTTTGAGAAATTATATCTATGATGAGTCTCACCTTTTAGATTGGGATGCCTTGCAGGTGGAGTCGGACAGGCAGCTAGCTTTGGAGCCCATTCGCATTTTGGCATGCTGGACATTGGCCCTTCGAGGTCGAGAGCTGGACCAGGTTAGGGTCCAGTGGGATTGTTATGATGAGGTTACGGCTTCATGGGAGGACGTAGCACGTATGAGATCAGAGTACCCTCACCTCTTTGATGAACTCCAGGAGGAAGTTCATGCCTAGAGGGAGAGGATGTGAGGCCTCCCCTCGACTCAGTCTGACATTTAGTGGATTTTATATTTTAGACTATTATGGATACTTTATTTTGATGCATTTTGAGACTTAGAACTTATATGATTTCAGGATTTGGATAACATTGCTATGATTTGATGATTTACTTACATGCTTTATGAGATAGAACACTACATGATTATTAGATAGAATGATATTGCAATGATAGATGTCGTTATTGAATTTGCAGGACTTTACTCTGAATATAGAACTATGATGTATGTTTAGTTTATGTGAATTGGGATGAAAATTGCTTATGTGAAATTGTTTGATAAAAGATGTATTCAATCTGTGCAGATGAAAATTGTATGCAAGTGATGATGTGCATTTTTATATTTTTGAATTATATTATATTTGGATATTTGGAAGTACTAATGTGTAAATTGAGATGCGCAGGAAATTTACCATGTGACCATGGAAAATTACGGAGAATCAAACTTAGACTTATGTATGTTCGTAAAGCCAGGGTTTGTCTATTTGGAGAGACAACACCCCGTTTGTGTTGTATTTTATTCGTATCAGTATATGCTGCATGAGTGTTAAGTGTTAATTAAATTTAATGTGTAAAAACCACGAGAGACAATCTCATGTTTTATTTTTGTAAAAGTATTTTATTAGTGTCACTTGACACCTGTGTGGATTTAAATTTAAATATTTTATTTTGTCTCTCAGTGGGAAAGTGTTTAATTATAGTTTTCTTAAATAAATTAATGTGTTGTCATAAATATTTTGGGAATATAATATTTGGAGTGGTCAACTTATGTTTGACCCGAAAATAAACTTCAGAGGGGTTTAAAATGGGTTAAATGAACACCTAGGGGTAGTTTATTAGGGTTTCCTAAAGCCCATCAGGTATACCTAGGGGTTAGGGGTAATTTTAGGCAAGTTTCTACTTTATAATGATCTTTTTAACACTTTAAAAATTGGCTTTTCTGAGTTGAGCGAAAATTGAAAATTGAAGTTAAATCTAATCAAGATTTTTCCTTTTGGAAGGAGAGTCTTTTTGCATTTTGCTTTCTTTCTTCTTTTTGGTTTTTTTAGAATCCTATGAGAACTTAGAGAGTGAGCTTCTTAGGGAAGATTTTTGGGAATAGCAGGGTAATCACCCACTCTCCATTTTTGGAGACAGAAGAAAAATTGGAAGGAAAATAATGTTATGGAATAGAGAAATTGAATAAGGGTAGAAGAAAAAAGATTTGTGGATTGGGCAGCTCTTCATCAGATATCATAATAACCTTTGGGCAGATTAAGGTTGGTTTCAATTATTAATTTTAATGTCTTCTTCTTGTTTATGTCTGGAAGTTGTTTGTATAAGAAATCTGTGTTTTTTTTGAAAGTTTGTGTTTGAAGAATCTCTTGGTATTTTTGCTTTATGAAATATTGTGTTTTGGGAGTTTTCTCAAGATCTCTTACTCTTGGGAGAGAAGAGGATCTTGAGGGTGGTAGCAGTGACAGCCCTCGAGTGAGAGACTCTCTTTTGAGAGCGATCACAAGAGATCTTTGTGTGACCCTTGCTGCATGGCCTGTTTGTGCAATGGGGGTCATAAGGAGGGATATAAGGCTAGAATGCCTTTGGGGGGCATAAGGAATAAGGGGTTGAGATTCTTGATATTTTTATTGTGCGATGAGGTGGCTTCTTGTTTATTCATACTTGCACTTCTCCTCAGGGTATTTGGTCCACTACCACCCTTTGAAAATGTTCATCACCAAAGTGTGGTGCTGTGAAAGCCAAGTTGGGAATGTGTTTGAAAATTCTGTATGCATTGCTTTCTATGTGTTTGCCTGTTTGTTACCCGTCTAGGATTTGGTTCTCCGAGCTCGGGGGTGGCTACCAGTTAGCCTAGGCTGGGAGTTGAGCACTCCGTGGTCATATTTGTGTTTTCTATTATGCAGGAAAATTCAGAGGAAAGAGAATAGGAACCATGAAAGAGATACAGAAGATTGTTATTGAAGATACTTGAATTCAGTTGCAGATGTTTGTTTAAAGTTGTTATAGGAAATATGCCTCATTCATAGAAAAGAGAAGCAAGTTGTATTTTGTGAAAGTAGATTTGAAGTTTTATTGTTGTGACTATTCAGAGAAAACATTCTGTAAATTGGAAGAATATCTTAGAGATATTTTAAAAAAGAAAAGCTTGTTATTTCTACTTCTGGTTTATTTGAAAAAGAAAAGTTAATTTGTGTTGCTTGCAAAAGCTTCTTGAATTTTGGAAGAAAATAAAAGAATTGTTTTCATTTAGATTTTACCTATATTTTTACTTGAGGCAAATAGAAATTTATTAATGTTGGAAGTTTTTAAATATTTCAAATGGAAAAAGTTGTTTTATGTGAATAATTTATTAGAAGAAAAAAATCAATGAATTTCTTTATTTCCAGAAAAAAAAGTATAATGTATTTTGAATAGTATTCTAAATTGTATTTTAGTTAGCATTGATTTAAAAGTTTAATTAATTTTATTTTTAGATATATATATATATATATATATATATATATATATATATATATATATATATATATCTGATTTAACTTAATGCTTTTTCCTTTAATTATTTTAGTTTAAAATTTCGCATGTAAATTCTCTTTTTAAAAAAAAATATATATAAATTTATATTGAAATAAATTTCATCTTTTTAACTATGATTATAAAAGTTATGTAAATATAAATATATACATATATATATATATATATATATATATAAATATATATATATATATATATATTTATATGTTATATTTAAAAAAAAAAAAAAAAAAAAAAATGTTTTGGGCCCTCGCGGACTCCACTGTGTGTACGCACAGTGGACGGCCGTGCGGCACCCACTGTGTGCACACACAGTGGAGCCGCTTGCGGCTCCCACTGTGTGGGCACACAGTGGACGGCCACAGCCACCACTGTGTGGCCACACAGTGGGGAGCCTCTAGCGGCGCCCACTGTGTGGGCACACTGTGGTGCCACGGTGCCACTGTGAGCTCACACAGTGGTGCGCGCGGCCAGCCCGCCACCCAAAACTCCTGTGACCTGCAAACTTGAAATCGTGGCCGCCGTTAGGGTCTTCGGCCCAGCAAGGAACTTTGGCTGTTAAAAAAAAAATATGGGTTAAAACCCTAGCCCGGATGGGGCTAGGGCAATTCGGTTTTAAAAATAAAAAAAATATTAATTAGTTTAGATATTATTAATGTGGGGAAATTAGAACCCTAATTAGGGTTGGGAAAAGAAAATGGTGTTATAATTAGGAAGTTAAAAAAAAAGGGCTTTTGAGTTAGAGTTAAAATAGTCAACTTATAAGTAAAATATAAATATATATATGTTTCCATATATATATATGGGAATATATATATAAGTATATAAATGAATTTTGAACATTTTGAATAAGTAATTAAATTATAAATATATATATATATATATATATATATATATATATATATATATATATATATATATATATATATATATATATGTATATACAAATATGTATATATATATATTTATATATTCCCGATTTTAATTTGGAATAAATTATAAAGAGATATTTAAAAAAAATTGATAAGACTAAATAGTCATATTGGAGGATAAATTAAAATTTCTCTCCTATATCCTTTAGTTTGATTAATTTAATAAACCTATTGACTAGATATCTCTTGGAGATAGAATTAAACCAGTTAGTCTCACGCGATTTAAAATTTAACAATTCATCGTTGCTTAGTCGTTTCAGAATTAGCTCGAATTTAATAATGGAAATTTCACTAACGTTTGTCGCAAGAGTGAACTTGTTAATTAATTTAGTAAGTTTTAAAAAAAAAACTTGTTCCGTTTTTGCCCTAAATTTTGGGCATGACAGCAGGTATGATAAGGTCACCAGTAGAATGGTTGAGATCGGAAGCGTTAGCAAACCAACAAAAGCAAGGAACCGGTAGGCTGGTTGGTTGGTGATCCTACTTGGACCGACTTGAAGTGCCAAGCTAGCAGATAGTCGATATGGATGCCACAAGGAGTCAATGTGGCAAACCTGCATTTGGATAAAGATGGAATGTACATCAATAGGGTTATTGCAGGGTTCGTCAGCTTTAATGAAAGGTCACACAAATCACGGGACTTGCTGCAGAGTGTTTGTAGGGGTTTGAGGCTCGAGGTCTGGAAGACAACTACAAGTCAGCCTAGAGTGATTGAGAAGATCGAGGAGATAGAGACAACCACACAATAGATCTTTCATGATTGACCAAGGAATCAACTATTAGGTAAAAAGCAAGTCACCAAAAATGGAAGGCGTGGTCCAGGAGATGCGACTATGGCAGAGTTATGCATTGAGATGCCATAAAGATTAGATTGTGCAAGATCTGATTGGATTTGGTTTTCCTCAAGGATGGTGAGGAAACCCTAACCGCCTAGTTTTTGAATTGGTTTTTGGAGGGAAAACTAGTCTATTAGTATACGACAAAAGAGGAAGAATAGGGCTGCTGAAGAATAGTCAATCAGGGGATTGAGAAGCTAAAGGTCTTTGCAGGGAAGAAGAATTTAGTCTAGTGCTCAACAAGCATCTGTGAGAAGAGTGAGAGAAAGGGAGAATCTAGTTGAAGCTTTCAACCGGTTGGAGTGAAGAACTAGTAGTATTTATATTGGTCAAGCAGAAGAGAATGAGACTGCAAAGATGGTAAACAAAGAACCAGCAGAGAGTAGAGCAAGTGAAGAAAAACAAGAAGAGTGAGTTGGTGTAGCAGGGAGTATCTCAACGACAGAGAAAAATATTTGAAATGGTTGTAAGACTCACTTGTAACATGATAACCACTTATGTATTTGACGTTTACTTTGTGAACACTGAGTTGTAGCTTGGTGCAGAGGTTGTAGCTCCTTTGGTTGGTACCCTAAAGTCAGGGGTTGGTGCTCCTTTGGGTTATAGCCCATAAATCAGGTAGGGGTTGGTGCTCCTTGGGTTGGTGCCCTAAACTTTTTAACTGTCTTTTATTGTGAGGTTGGATTGGAGTAGTAGACTCCAACAACATTGCTCACTGGGGTTTTTCCTATCTTGGGTTTTCCTCATATATGCTAGTGTTATGTGATGCCCCCTTGTGAGTGTGTTTGCATTTAAGTTAGTCTTCTCCCTTACCAGTAAGTCTGCATTGAGTTCAATCTAGGAACTAGTATGTTCACAAAGGACTTTAAACTAGAAAAGAGATTTGAGAACCATTGATTCACCCTCTCCACCTCTCAGTGGTTGATGGTCCCCCTGGAAAGGTTAGTCTTCCTATAGGATTTGTAGAAGAAAGAAGAAACTAGTGCAATGAAGAAACCATGAAGGCTATTTTTAGTGGACTCACTAGTGATGTCTCTTCACAGGTGGAAAGGTGTAAAACAACAAAGAGATTATGGGAAATATTGAAGAATCTCTATGAAAATGAACCCTCAACTATAGAACCTGCATTTGAAGGAAATATGAGAAATACATCTCATATTTATCGGGATGAAGATAAGTTTGTTGGGAGCTGCAGCACTGATGGGGAAGGATCCCACCTCTTCATGTATTAAGAATTTGAAGAAGAAAAGAAGCACACATCTGAATGTGCAAGGACAAAGGGTCCCCACTGGCAAGATGTGCTTGACAACGATGAGGAAGGGGAAGAAGAAGTTGAAGCTGAAGCTGAAGTTAACCCTGAAGGAGAGAATGTAAATACACTTGAAGAACTCAATAGAGTTAAAAGGGAATACAAGCTATTCAAGAATGCTTCTATTATGGTTAGTCAAATGCCTTGAAGAATCTGAGAAATGTATCTCAGAGTTGAAGACTCAGGCAAAAGACACCAAGAAATGCCGGTGTGAAGATCTAGCCTCTTAGCTAGAGATAAAAGACAAAAAACTTCAGTGGTTGATTGAAGAAATCAAAGGCCAGACTTCTCTAGTTAGATATGCTCCTCGAAAGAAGTTTGATCTAACCACAACTAGTGTGGAATTTCATACAAATGTGAAGATGAATGCTGCAAGAAGGCATCTTCTTACAAATCCTAGAGGTAAGGGGAAGATGGAAGATGAAAGATTACACCAGAAGCAAGAAGAAGGGGAAGCAGCAAAGGAGATCCTCCATTAGCAGAGGACCGAAAAATTCTACCACTCACAGGGGGAAGCATGCATGGAAGAAGAAGAAGAGATCAGTTGGAAGAGGTGCTCAGAATGTACAACCAAGGATCCATTCTTAAAAGGGTGAAGATGGGGATGAAAAACCGACAAGATCTTCTCATGCATGGTAGAATAAATATGTAAGTCATATGTCATCTTTTATCGGTTACTATTTTGCATGTAATGTTTATGGCCATAAGGAAAGGGAATGTAGAAAGAGATCCAGAAAGGATAATGTAGGATCTCATAGAAATAATTCTTATGGGAAAGGTGTACCCAGAAGTAGATACATGCATGACCCCTCTCCCGGTTATGCAAAAAATGTTTGTCATAACTACAATGGATCTGGTCATAGAGAATTTGAATACAGGAAGAAGAACCTGCAATTACATGAAGACCAAAAAAATGGTCATGCTCTGGAGATAAGCGGTGACAGATCACATGCGAGAGAGAGATCTGCATGGAACCAAAGGAGAAATGCCCTTGCAGGAGTAAGAGGCTCACCGGTTTTAGTTCCTAGTCAAAGCAACATGACCAGGAGAAGATGGTCAAACCGATATGTCAAGAGATTTCCCAATCATAAGTTCAGGATGGATATTGTGTGCTACTATAGAACTACTTCTGGCTGTAATGGAGAATCTACAAGGGCAAGGATCAATGAGTAGGAGAAGAAGAGACCTTCTCTTAAGCCTAAAAATAGGAAGAAGAATGAGATTAAGCAGGTATGGAAGAATAAGACCATGGACCGGCTTTGTGCATTTAATGCACAGGTGATTTCTCCTAAAGTATAAAGGAGATGTAGGATCCTAGGGGGAGTAGCACATCAAATTTATCATTCACCCCCCTAAGTAATGAAGGCAACATGGAAAACCATGTTGTTGTCGATATGAAGGAAGAAGATGATAAGTGTGTGTAGAAGTTGCCCTGTCTACACACCTACTGATAAGTATCAGGTGTTAATAGGTATATACAGGAAGTTATCAACATGAATACAAAATAGGTTATGTAAGACAATGACGTTGGAAATCATTGCAATAACCCCAGTATCATGGAATGTTGAGTTTATGTCTCAGGTGGTATTGCAAATGCCCTGAATGACATATGTTAGCCTTGTGGTTGAACATGCAGGCTTGCATGTTTTTGGGCTAACCAGTTTGTTTCATGACATGGTAGTGTCATTGTCTGACATTGTGAAGATTTAGGGTCATGTCATGAGTCTTCATGGATATAATGGAGTTGAAGGATCTTCAGGTGACCACTTATGCACAACTCAACTAGTACATGGTGAAGAATGGAGCTCCAGTATTGGACCCTGTGTGTGTGCAAAAGTGGTCTGTAAGCTACAAGCACAACACTTCAATTAAGTCATTATATGCATGGTTAGTAATCAATAATCAATAAGTAATAAACCATAACAAAGCGACTAATTGCCTTCTAAAAGATGCGAGTATAAGATTGTTCTCAGATTGTTATAAGCAATATCAGTGACTAGACTAGACCAAGACAAAGGATTTCATATATATGATATTAACTATATGGATACAAGATGGATGAATAATTCAAGCAAATAATCAATTCAAGCAATAATGGATGCAAGCAATGATGAGTGAAAAATAGATGCAAATAATCTAAAAAGCACAATAATCTTCAATGACTTCAAAGTGAAATTAGCATGATAATAATCTCCAAGCGTGTTCTCAAAAATCTCTGGGGTAAATTGGAATGAGAGCTGAAGATTAAATTTATAGACAATCACCAGAGAAAAAGCTCAATTTAGGATTAATTGAAAATAATTGAGAAATCAGGTTAAGTTAACCTTGAGATAGATTCCAATTATAGTTTAATTGAAATGCATTCAAATTAGAAATCCAAGTTGCATTGGAAATAATAATAAATTAATTCCATGCATTTGTGATAAAAATAGACAATTCTTTTATTTATTCAAGAAAAGAGTCTATTTAATGCAACCGAACTTCTTTTTCTAAAAAGCTTTGTGTTCCAATTTTAGAGAACAATTCAATAATTCAATTTAAATTGATTTTCTGATTTCAATTTCTAAATTTAGAAAAAGAAATAATATCTCAAGTTTGATTTCTCTTTCAATTCAATTCTTTTATTTTAATTTCAATTCAACTCTTGTTTTTAATTAATTACTCTTTTGTAATAAATTAATTCCTTTTGCATGATTAAATGGCAATTTTATTAATTAATTAAATATGCAAGGATATTTAATAAATTAAAATAGGATAATTGATCAAAATGATATTCTTGGAAATGATTCAATTAATTAAATGTATATTTAATTAATATTGAGTAATTGATTTGCCATGTGATATTTGATGATTAAAGAATTAATAATGTGTTCAAGATTGATTTAATTGCCTTTGGTTAGGACCTTGGTGATGTTGTTGAGATTAGGGGCCCATGGTTTAGATGACCATTTTTAGGGTATTACATTTGATCCTCTTTGAATTAATGTACGAGCAGCACGTTGGTTCAAAGAATGTGTGATGTCTAGGAGATACCAGTTCTGAACTTGAATGATCATGAACTAGATGAAGAGCAAGGTGTTTAGCTTGATTCGAAGCGACAAAGCTAAATGAAGTTTGATTAAAGCAATACCGTTCCCAAACTTGATTGAACTGAGGAATGATAGAAACAAAAGATACCAAACTTGAACTTGATTGATCAAGAAGTAGATCTTACTGATCTAGAACTTGATTGAACTTAGATGCAGTGAGTGATGATAAAAATCAATCTTGAACTTGAATGATCAAGATACGATGAAGATAAAATGTTCAGCTTGATCAAGAAATGAACACTGAACACCTGCTTAGATTGAGTGTGATCAAAGATTCTCTTTAAACTTTTGATTAAGTCTAAATGAATAATCAGTTTGATTTGAAGCAATGAAACTGATTAACATTAAGAGATTGATTTAGATGAAGGACAAATATCAGCTTGATTTGAAACGATGAAACTGATATGTCCCTAGCGATTGGTTTGATTCAGATAATCGAGAGATCTCAACTTGATGTGAAGCGATGAAGGTGAGATGCCCCTTTAGCAATAAGAATTGATTTTCTTTATTTAAAAAAGATTTTGCTTGACTTTTGATGGAGATTTGAAAAAAAAGTTCTTGACTTGTGAGATGTGAGGTCATAAGGTCATAAGTATGCCCCATCGGGAACAAAGTCAAAAGATAATGAGGGATTGATGATTATAGGCAATTGTTGACGATGATAAGTTATTTGAGCACAAATTGATTCTGAGGAATATTTGAAAAATTTGATGTTGATTGATAAGAAATTGAGCGTAGAGTTGATGTGTAGAATTGAAATTGATATTCAGCGTTGAAATTGAGTGCAATTGGAAGAAAAATGAACATTTGATGAAAAGAGCCCTAAGTGGTCGAAATTGTGAAATTGATTAGCAAAATGATCTCGAATTTCGATTTCGATCCCAAAAATGGAATCAGAATGAGAAAATTAGCTAAGGGTACAATTTTCATGTCCATCGGAGCAAGTTGAAAAATTAGATTTTTAGCTATATATGGGATGAAAGTGTCATTTTCAAATCATTTTAACCCTCCATGTTTGAAAATTCAAAAAGCCTTCTCCGAAAAAAATGGTGGTCCCTACTTGTCAGCATCAATTCGAGCACCAGAGACGTCATAATCAACCCCTAAACTATGAGCAAATGGTAAGTGATCGATCTTAAGCCTCTTTATGTTTTCAATTTTGAATTTTTTTGCTTAGTTTTTCAAGTTTTTTGCATGTTTGGGGTCGGGTTTCATGTTTTATCGTGCGAGACAGGATTATGTCTCGTACAAATAACTGGTAATTTTTTTTTTGTCATTTAGGGTTATTAGAATTGTCATTTAGGATGCAGCCTTGTATCGTACAACATGTCTGTAAAAAGACCATTTTGTCATGCAGAGTCCAATAATTTGTTGTTTGGGGTTATTTTATCGTACAATAGCTATTCTTGACTCATACAAGATTCTGCTTCTCTATGTTTTGTCATTCGAGAGACAGTGAGCATTTTTGAAGGTTTAAACATGAAATTTTGATTTTGCATTTGACTTAGTTGGATTTGCGTGACGTTTTACTTCTCTTGTAGGCTCATTTGGAATGTTTTCTGATGCTTCATTATTGGGTTTTTGCAGGTTCTATTACCTCCTGTGCTCTTTAGATGTGTTTATCCTCCTACTATGGCGTTAGTTCGACATTTATTTGAGGTTGAGCAGGCTCATATTGATGTATAAGGTTTGACTCATCTATTGAGATTACCTAATATCCATGTGAATCACGGAATGCTCATGACATTGGTAGAATGATTCCATTCAGAGCATAACATGTTTCATCTGCCGGTGGGGGAGTTGACTATCACTCCCGAGGATGTATAAAGGATCCTCTGTATCCCTTTTTCTAGGGATAAGGTGGATTACAATTTAGGACACCTTCCAGGATTATAGGTAGTGAGGCATGTCTTCAGAGATCTTGGCATTTTGACTCATTCCATTAGTTGGGACATATTGATGAGCAGATACAGTGAGGAGTTTCCTCTGGCATGTGTTCTAGTAGGATTCATAGGCTATTTTCTGATGCCAGACATAGGGCAGTAGGGTTTACAATGCGGATGGGGTCGGATTCTAGAGAGATTGATAGAGACCCCTTAGAGACTTGGCCAGGGTTCTTGTTTATTGGCCCACATGTATCGAGAGATGCATGAGATCATGTATAGAGATGGGCAGCATGGCCGCTAGTGTATATTTTTTTTGCAGGTGTGGGCTTGGGAGCACCTTCCCATTTGTCGACCCATAGTAGATGATAGTAGAGACCCTAAGCAATTGATTATATACAAGTATGTCAGATACATTACGCAGCCCCATTTGGGCAAGACAAATTTTTGGAGACAGCAACTAGATGACCTGATAGCCATTGTATGGAGACCGTACAAAGGTTTTGAGCCTTGGGATGACTAGCGGCTAATCCGCAGGGACCTTTTTGTCACGTGTCCTCTTATTGGGAGATCGTAGACCATTATGGAGTTGTTCGTTGTATCATGGGTGATGAGGCAGTATGGCCGACCTCAGGGGATCTCGTAGGAGTTTACAACATATGTACGTTACGCAGATCAGGAGAGATAGGGATGGCCTCCATGGTTGTCCTATGATTTGGCGATGTAGGAGCTAACTGCTTTACATCGCTTGAGGTGGGATTTTATGGATGATGTGGCAGATGTGGGATTATTGCCCCAATATAGAGATTGGTTTCAGCAACATTCGTTCCCTTGATTCACAGATCTAGCAGAGCAGGCTCCTCATATTGAGGATGTTGAGGATGATGCCCCCACACTGACACAGGGATAGGGATAAGGCCACAGGCAGGGACAGGCACAGACAGCTAAGGCTCCACGGTAGAGTGGTGGTGATCTTGGTGCTAGTAGTAGGGTTCCAGCTGATGTTGGACAATAGAGGGGTGACGGCGGATCCCTAGGGCATGTAGGAGTGAGATTGGGTGGGACTAAGGAGGAGTAAACAACTCTGAGATAGGTCCGGTAGTGGTGGGATGAGCAGGGTGGAGCTACAAGTGGAGATGGGGGTGGGGAGCCTATGAGAGAGCAAGGGACTAATGCAAGATGGTTGATGAGAGCACATCTTGTAGAGCTGTAGTCACAGTTGAGAGTGGTTCAAACTCAGCTGGCGGAGCAAGATCGAAAGCTTGTCAAGGTGAGGGCCGAGTGTGATCGCTAGATCGCATCATTGAGAGTGGAGTCTAGAGCAGAGATAGAGGCTTTACGATAGGAGGTCCTTCTCCAAAGTAGTAGGGAAGCCTACTATGTGGCAGCATATAGTATCATAGTTCCTATTGCATAGTAGGTGATACCCTACTCACAGTATATGGCATGATCAGAGGGAGTCCAAGCACCTCGTCAGGATCCCGGGCATCAGGCTCCTCCACCTCCACTAGGAGATGAGGGAGAGGGTGCTAGCTAGATTATTTCTTTTTGTAGCTCGGATATTTTTTGTAGACACACCCATTATTTTGTAGCCTATACGATTCTTTCTCCGATGGGAGTTTGTATATGTCATTCAACATCATTTTGTACCTTTAGACTTGACATGATATATATATATATACGAGATTCAATTTGACTTCATCATACTTGTGTTGATTCGTTTATGAGATGTCTTTTATATGCTTTATTCTATATGTATGCATTTCTTTTCAATATGAATGTATGTAATGCAAATGATTATGGATGTCTATTTTTGTTTCTTTTCATATGCAAATGAATGAATGTGTAATGAGTAATATGAGTAATGCAATGTTTTCATTTTCCTATGCAATAAGATGAATGCAGATGAGTAAATAATGAAATGTATGAATCTACATTAAATGTTATGTATGCAACTAATATCTCAAAACACAAGTACTCGATCAAAGAAATGATGATAAATAGACCACTTAGCGTAAGAAATGATGATGCTTTTAGCTCTCATTCAGAAGATAAAGAGATTATTATCATACCGAAATCACTCTAAATTCACAAAAATGCAGAATGATATGCAAAATGCATCTTAAAATACTTAAGATTCATCACTGAGCATAACAAACACAATAGGCAGGTTAGAGTTCCTTTCTTTTTCAATGTGCAATATTAATTATCTTGTCTGTAATGACCCTTTTTTCATTCATATCCTTGGACAGATTTCATAGGGACCAGAATTGCATCATAAAGAAATTTCCTCAAAATAGACAAAAATGATATGGACCTCCCTGTAGCATACAAATAAGTAGAGTCGAGGTATGTGAGGCAATTTCACCTTGTTGCGAAGGCTCTTATCACAAACACCCAACTAATTTATATGTTTCTAGATCATTGGGATCATTCCTACAAGCAGAAAACAAAGAAAATATTATGCCCCCAATCCTTGCTCCTCTTAGTCGCAATAGACTTCCTCGAGTTACTCAGAGGGATAATAATTGAAAACCAATATAAAAGACAACACACAAAGAAAATTTTCATTCATAGCTCAAACTGTTTAGTGATTGTTTTCCGTTATGTTGTTTTGCTTGTTTACTCAGTGATAAAAACTCTTTGGTAGCTAGGAGATAGGTGACTGACTCGGAGTGGACGACCAGGTTTCACTGATGAAAAGATGACTTGTTTGACACTGCTTAGGATATGTAAATTGCTTTCTTGAGTAACCTAAGACTAGGACGTTGATCAGTTTCAAGTCATGAGGGTTCCAATGAACCACGATGTCATGAAAGTGACTGAAAAATATGTACAAGCGAAAGCAAAAGATGCATGAAAGCAGGAAATGCCAATGTTGCATTGATAGATGGAGTGCTTGAGTACAAGAGGCGCCTGTTTGCCAGGTTTTCACATGCTTGGTAGAGATTTTTTTCTTTTTTTTACCAAGGTGCCTGTTTACTAGGTTTTCACCAGGGCATTTTCTTTCTTTTTATTTTTTTTCTTTTGATGATTTTTCTCTTTTTTTGTATTTTATGATTTTTTTGATTTTTTTCAGGACTTTTTCTAGGTGTACAAGTTGGTGGCATAGAGAATGCTAAGTGAATAATTTCTTCAAGTGGATGGTGTTAATCGGTTCATGGAGCTGTTTTCCTTCCAAGTTTGAGAGTTGATAGGCACCAGAGCTGAACACTGCAGTAACAATGTAGGGACCCAGCCAGTTGGGTTCAAACTTCCCTTTATTGTCGTGAAACTGTTGATTTTTTGGATTTTCTCTCAGAACTAGGTCACCAACCTGAAATTCTCTTTGTCAAACTTTCTTGTTATATCCTTTGGACATTCTCTTCTGATACACTCTGAGATGATCAAATGCCCACTTGTCGATGCTCATCCAATAATTTGAGTTCTTGCAATCTAGATATTCTATGATCTTCATCAGTAACAAGACCTTGCAAAGAAACTCTTAGAGATGGTATTTCTACTTCAATAGGTAGTACTAATTTGGACCCATACACCAAAGAGAAAGGTGTAGCCCCAGTAGGTGTTCTGATACTTGTTCTGTAAGCCCATAATGCAGGATTGAGCTGCAAAAGCCAATCCTTCCTGGATTTGTTCACTGTTCTGTGCAAGATAGTAAGTAGGTTTTTGTTAGATGCCTCAGCTTGTCCATTACCTTGAGGGTAATATACCGATGACCAGTGTTGCTTTATTTTGAATTTCTCACAAAGCTCGTCCAAATCTTTATTCTTAAACTGTCATCCATTATTCATCACGATGGACAAAGGTATCCCATACCTACAAATGATATAGTTTAGGATGAACAAGTCAACTTGTTTACCGGTTGCTTTAATGAGCGGAACCGCTTCTACCCACTTGGTGAAATACTCAGTGGCATTATGATGAATTTATGTCCGTTGGATGAAGCAGGATATATCTGACCAATGAGATCAAAGGCCCATTGTTGAAAAGGTCGGTGTGTTATAAATGGTATGAGGTCCCTTATTGGGGCATGTATGAGATTTCCATGAAGTTTACATTTCTCACAAGTCTTAGCAAATTGGATGGCGTCTTTTTCCATGTCTAGCCAATAGTAGCCAGCCCGTAATAGTTTACAAGCTAAAGTAAGACCATTCGAATGAGATCCACAAATACCTTCATGAACTTCCTGTTGGGACTCATAAAAATTGAGTCAAGTTTTGAGGCCCAATTTAAATTCTTGCTTTGCATTTCCAAATGAGTCAGTTTGAATGGCCTAGTTAGAGAGAGGGCAAAATGAAACCAGTTGATTTTCAAAGGGTAAGGCTCGGGAAGCATGTCCTATACCTTTCATTTGGCCTATACAATGATGTGCAACTTTTAGAATTTAGTTTGAATAAGTTTATTAGGTACCGATTTCGAGGGGTGAGTTGAAAGTGCATTTTAGGTGCAAATGCATATTTTATTGAGTAGCCTACTTTGAGAGTTTTTATCTTTTGCCCTGTTGATCATCATGGATAATTTCAAAATGGATTCAATTGTATGCATAAATGTGAGTTATCTTGCAAAATTTCATGTCCTAATGAATCCATATGCTCAGTTTTTGAAGATCAATCTAATTGCAATTTGTGTGGTTTGACAAGTTGCTATTTCGACACCTAGTCGAAGCCCTGTTTCGCATAAGTGTAAAAGTTGCCTCAGTGAGTGTCATGTCAGAATTTTTTCTCTGGGTTATTATTGGTATAGATGAAAAGATATGTTTCAAATTTCAAGCCTCCACCAATCTGTTTGATCGGTTTTCAAAAGGGTTTATTGAGCCATCTGTTTTAGTTATCCGTACTTTCAGTGTTATATCAATTAATGTAGCCATTTTCATGAGCGTGCCATTCGCACCCAGTCATCCTATTGGTCAAACTGAGAATTCAAAGATTTAATATGTACTTCAAGGTACCTGTGTTTCACATTTGATAGTCTATGAAGGTCGTTTGGTATTTTTGAGAAAGGCATCATGTGTTGCCAGAACATTGACTTCATTAGGTCCACAGTGTCGACAAAGCTAGTTGGTCATTTTCAGCAATTAATATCTCTTCGCTCGGGACTCGTCTTGAAAAACTATTTGGTATAATTCATGCTTATATATCAGAGTACATGCTTGTTAGATGGCGAGGTCCAGAAAGGTGTTTTGACCACTTTGAAAATTACTTCTTTGCGATTAAATGCGAAAATGTGGCGCAGGCGCCTAAATGTCGGGAAACTCAATTTAATGATCCAAAAATGGTATCGATTCCAGAGGTATTTTTAAGGTTCGTTAGGTATTTCAAAGGTCATTTGAATGAAAACAATAATTTTTTTAGTTGGACCCACTTTGGGGCCCGACCTGGCTCACGCCCGTGCATTGATTTTATTGGCGACTTTGTTTACTAAAAGAATTTCAGAATATCCAGATATGGATATGATAATGAGTGACTAGGTATACTTTATCCCTTATCAAAAGGAAAAGGTGCACCATCATAGAGGAATAGTAATGGAAGTTTTTTTCTCCCTTGTTGGGACAATCGTAATGCTACTCTTGTTGATAATTGCTTTCTACTATGCTTGCTGCAAAAGAGGTTCCTTTTTAACTCAGACTTCAGCCTATATAAATGATGGACAATCTTAGTTTTTGGGAGAAGAGACAAAATGGGAACACCAGTTGGACGAAAGGCTCAAAGGGGGATTTGAAAATTAAAATAAAATGCAAATTAAGGCGTTAAGCCAGCAATCTCCTTGCTGTAGTTTTTGAAAGAGCTACAAAAACATGGAGCAAATGCTATGGCAAATGATAATTGGCACTTGACATGGTATGGTAGAGGCAGCAATTAAAAAACTTTCAAACAAATGCAATATGGCACATTTGATGCCATATCTCCTAGGCAACATGTAAAACCCCAACCAAGGCATAAAGTGGAGTGGTAGCATGGTCAATGAAGAGGCAAATTTTTCAAACAAATATTTTGGCAGACTCTCCTCTTAGTCACGTGGCCATGTAAGACAATGTAAAACCTTAAAACTAGTAGCAAATGCAACATCAAGTTTTCCCCCTCACTGCCATGGAGTTTGGAGAGCTGTTTTGAAGTTTTCAGAAACTATGCAAAATCCAAAATCCTTCCTTGCGTGGCATGTTTAAAACTACTAAAACTTTGAAGTAAATGGAAATTGGCAGCCTATGTGGGGTCTTTAGACTATAGCAAGTGCATTGGAAGGCATAAAGTGTGAGTGGTGGGTAAGCTGAAGAAATGGTGGAGGTCCAATGCAAACAACAACACTTCCTGCATGGATGAAGAGAGCCTCAAGAAGCAGCTTCTATAATAGCATTAGTAGCCATGTTGAAAGTGAAGCCCCTGTGTGTGTTGAATGAGGAAGAGGAGCGATTAAAGTGTTAAAAACTCTTCAGCAAATGCAAATGGCAGATGAAAATTGTCATTCTCTCCTCCCTGCATGGGCCTCCGGTAAAGGAGCTTTCAAATTTAAACAAATGCAAGAAAATTTCAATCTACAGGTGTAATGCCTTTCCTGTGTGGTCTTTGACAAAGGATTAAGAAAACCTCCAGCAATGCCATTGGCAAGCATAATGCCAAGAACTCCTCCTGTGTGGCGTGAGTGGTTTTGAGGAAGCTTAGATAATTTCAAACAATGCAAATTCTTCAAACAAATACCATTGGCGCCATTAAAACTCAAACATTGCTTCAAAAAATGCATTTTCAGGCAAAAGCCTTAATCCCACATTCACTGGGAAATGGAATTTTGTGGTATTTATAACAAATAACACACACATCTAATATGTCAAAGCTTAAAGGATTTTGACAAACGGTGTGGGTTGGGCGCCCAAGGCGGACCCCACGGGCACAAGAACACTTCCCGAGGTGACCGAGGAGGCTGACTGAGTGGTGACAGGTGGACCCCACATAGGTACGGATCTCGAGGTGGGTAAATTTTGCAGAGAAGGAGTGAGTGATAGACCATGCAGCTTCGGGAGACCTAACGGTCGGCACGGTTTCATAGGCTGGAGATGCTCATCGATTAAGGGCTGCGAAATGGTGAAATGGCGAAAAGCATCTTCAAAATTTGAGTAGGGTAAAGATCATGCAGGTTCAAGCCAATCCGACACTACGCATGATTTCGCAGGTTGAAGATGTTCGTCGGTTAAGGGCTGCAAAATGGAGAAAAGCTCAGGCTAAAAATGTAGCGAAAATGAGGAGTTAAAGACCATGCATCTTGGAGATGATCCGATGGTTGGCGTTGATTCGCAAGCCGAAGTTGCTCGCTCGATACCCATTATGAAATAGCGAAAGATAGGTGGCAGTGATGTGGCGTACACATGGCGATGATGAGGTGTCATCTGAGGTGGCACCTAGTGGATCCCATGGACCAATCAGGGGATACCACGTGGCAAGGCATCAGGGAAAAAAGGGAGCCAAAAATCAAAGTTAAATCAAAGTTATATATGTAGTGCAAACTATATTAAAAAATGAAAAATTTAAATGATTGTGCACACATTAGTGATTAATTTGCCTAGGGCTCTATTGTTACTCAAAATGGCAAGTATTATATATCACCGGAAAGCTCTCAAGATGAGGAATGTAGTTATGAAGTTTGTTCCAACAAAGATTAGATATTTTGAGAGCAGTTTCCATAGGAAAGAGAAAGGGAATGAAATTCAGTTAGAAAGAAGACACTTGGCAATTTCGGTTGCAGACCTAATCTTTTCCCTCTTCCTTCTTATTCCAATTTTCTTCTCATTGTAAGGGTTCCACAATTCTATGAAAAGTGCTCTAGTTTTCATGGCTTCCATTTTCTGAATTTCTTGGCCCAAACTTGTAAATTTCTATGGATTTGTTCAGGTTATAGAGGGTATATTGCAGGATGATAGATTGTTTTCTAGTTGCAGGTCTTACTTGTGTCAAGCATGAGTAAATTTCCATTGATATTTTCTCGGTGCATGTATTTTATTGTTATGAATTGAATCCTCAAGGAGGCTTATAATTTGTCATCTCAAGGAGATTGTATGATTGTTTGTAGGCATTCTTCAGTGAAGAGTTTAAATTCTATAATTAGTCATAAACAATGGAATGTGTCCCAGATCTGATAATTTTATGAATGGATTGAGTAATGCATTAGTATAAGGTAGTAATGTAGGGATATTTTGTAAGGAAAACAAATTTGCAACTGTGATTGATATTTTATAGTTCTGTGTGTGACTCTATTACCCAATGAACAAGGCACTAGTCTTTGACAGATTTGTGGATGGTTTCAGATATATATTTTAAAAGAAAATCTATTTCCCTTTATGTTTAGGGGTTTGTGTTCTATCCTTCCAAAGCTCTATTTCACCAATTATTTGTACAAGATCCAGTCAATTTGTATGTGTTATCTAATTTTTTGAGCTTGTGGAATGGTTTATCTACTTCATTGATGCTGTCATGATGAGTAAATGAGTTAATTTCATGCATCAAAAAGGGTGTCCACCCCTAAGTCTAGTTGAACCTGAAGTGCAAGAGGATCATTAGGATCCTATGTTATGTTGTCCAAGCCCTGGAGTGTTTTCATTGATTGCGATTGGCTTTCTCATAGATCAATTGCAGGTGTACTTGGGTTTATCACTTTTGGTGAACAACAAAAATGACGACTCTGCTGGGGAAGCTGAATAGAAATTGCCTAATTTCATCCAGTTAGTTTGTCTATTGTGTATGCAGAGAGTTTAAAATTGATTTTTATGGTGAAGAAAATGTTCCTTTTTCTGGATCTATAGAATGATATGTTTGTCATATCATATTTTATGGAGTAACAGTGAATTTATATTGCTGAGTTGTGAGCAAGTCCTTGCAGCTGTATACAATTTTTTCCCAATTCCTTATTGGGTGGTGACTCTGTGGTTCATACTAGTGTTAAATAGCTTGAAAGAGTGTTTATTGCAGTGAGATTGAAGGAGTAAACAGAGAATTAAATAAGTGTTGAGTGGTATCCTGTTGCTCAAAATGTCCCCTATGCAAGAGGTGGCAACTTTGAGGTAAAAGACAGTGCTGAAATGTGAAGTGAATCTTCAGATCTACAAGTCTTACAGCTACAAATCTTCAGGTATTTTTCAGAGGTTTTAAATGCAAGACATCTCTTCTAAAATTTTGAATTAGTAATGTAGTCTTTCCATTTAGTGAGTAGCACTAGTAAAGAGGGAAAGAGACGAATTACAAGTCCATTTGCATATCTATTCTGCTAAAATATCTAGTATATATGTTTTGCTATAGTATGCAAATTCAAGAAAAACTTTGTGTCAAGCAATGATATGAGTAGATCAGTATGATGATATGTGCTTGAAATTTCGTTATTCTACACAAGGCTGCATAACCATTTGTGGAAGTAAGGAAGAAATGTGTTGTGAACTTTTTCATCCCCAATCTTATCCACATATGACCATTCCTAGTAAACCAGAACAACCATGTAATAGGAAAAGTTTCAGTATGAAGTATTATGCTGCTCTAAACTTTAAAGATATTTTGGGTTACCCAAACCCCATACCCATAGAAATTAGAAAGTATTTGCCAATATTCAATGGGAAGAAATTAGAATCAGCATGTCAACATGTGAAAAGATTTTCAAATTTGATAGGAGAGTTTGAAATCTATCAAGAAGATGTGTGTATGAAGCTATTCATCCAATCACTGAAAGAGAATGCAAGGGATTGGTTCTCTTTTCTGTTAGTAGATTGTATTTCCTCATGGGAAGAAATGATTTCAGATTTCATAGACCAATTTGATGAAAAGGTGAGTGATTGTGATTTGTTGAAAGAGTTCACGTACATACAAATCACGGAAGATGAATTGATACCAGCATTTAATACCAGGTTTTCACAAGCATTGACTAAAATTTCCAGAAAGTATAAGTTTGATGATAAAGTATGTCTGGATATCTATATGAGTGCATTTGACGAGAAGATGGGTTTCTTATTGAGAAACAAAGAACCCAAAACCTTGCATGAAGCCTTTAACACAGCTAGGGATATTGAGAATAACTTGAAATTTGGGATATCCAAGAGGTTTATGTCTGTTGTTATTTCTTGCCAAAGCACCCTCAATGGTGAAATACCATGTGAAGCTGAGCAAATCATTTCATGTCTAGGTGCATCGAGCTCTGCAGTTCCAAATGGTTTTGTTGATGCATGTGTCTCAGATTTAAATGAGAGTCAAGAACCTCTGCTGTTAATGCTGGTTGTCTCTCACAGTAATGATAGAATGATCAATGGGAAGTGTTGTGAAAATGTTGATATAGAGGTAGATATATACAAGGGATATGTACCTGTAGACGTCTAAAAATGGTCAACGCTTGCGGAGTCGTACTTTAACATTTGTGCATTACCTTATTTTAGGGTTTTTGCATCGCATTAACATTTCTCCTATGATTCGCACTTGGTCTTTATCATTTGCGAGCATCGAGTCATTCTTCTACATTCCTCATTTTTCTCGCTTTCGAATTTGGTCTTGTCAATAACAATATTTGTCATGATTTTGGTCAATCTTATCCTGTCGCATCAATGTGCATATTCATTTGTCATCATTTTGGACATCGTCGATCCTAATTAGGGTTTTGTCCTCTTATCAATCTTGTCATCATGCGATCGATTTGCCATCGATCGTTGTCATTTTCAATCTTATTATCTTGCGATCGATTTGTCATCGATCCTTGTCTTTTGATCAATTTGTCATCAATCTTGTTGTCTTGTGATCGATTTGTCATTGATTGTTGACATTTTCAATCTTGTCATTTTGCAATCTATTTTGTCATCGATCCTTGTCTTCTTGTCAATTTTGTCATTTTGCGATCGATTTGTCATCGATTGTTGTCTTTCTCAATTATGTCAATTTGGATCAATTAGTCATTGTTCCTTGTCAATTGGTGCATTTTATCAATCAAATCACTTATCAGCATTGGTCATTTATCAAGTCATAATCATGATCAAATCGAATCGACATCAATTATCTTTTGTCAAGACCTAATTGTCATCCTTGCATTTCTAATTCATCTTTTAGGGTTTCATGATTTTATTCATTTAACCCTGTTTGTCATTTCCCCCTCTAGGATTAATAAATTATTTATTTATCCTAAGTCTTCGTGTCACAATTAAATGTTTATTTAATTAGCTAACTAATTATTCCTCTTTTTGTGAATTAATTAATAAATGACAAATTATTAATTGATTTACCTAATTTCTCCTAATTTTCTAATTTTCGAATTTCATCATTTCTAATTTTCCTAATTCCTAATTTCCTAATTTTCATCAATTCCTAATTTCTAATTCCTAATTTCCTAATTTCATTTATTTTTTTTAATTCTCTCCTTTTTTCCTCCTAATTTCATGGGAATGACATTTCAATTTGTCATAATTTGTCATAATTGACAATCAGTCTATTTTGACATAGAAATTTGTCATAATTTTGTCATGAATTATCAATCAATCAATCTTGCATAGAAAGTACAAATTTGTCATAATTTGTCATAGTTGACATTCTTGATTTGCAATTTCCATTCAAATCTCTTCATGCTAATCTTGTCTTCTCTCCAATTTGTCTATAAATTGGATGAATTTCTTCAATCCCAACTAATCACTTTTTCTAATCCCTACCTAGTCGAATCAATCACGCTTCGAGTATTCTTGTGCTACAATCTTGTCTACTTGCTTTCATATCATGCTTATGCACTAGTAGGTGAGATCCACAAACAAAGCTATTTGAAGGAGAAAGAAGGACAATGGAGCCACATGAAGGAGACATTCAAGTCTGCATTTGGTTTGCTTAGTTTTCAATCTTGAATGTCTTGTTTTCATGTCTTTATTGAGTGTGTTTAGGATTGATCATTGCATTTGAGCTTTCATGATTGAGCTAGATTACTAATACTACTTGCTTTGATGATTTCCAATTTCCTAGGATACATTAATTGGTGAACCCGATGTGAACTAACCCCCTAACCATGCTTTTGAGTTCTTTTGAGTTAATTTGCAGGTTAAAAACCCAAGAAATAGGGTAATGCAGGGTTTTCTGGGAACTTCTACGCCTGTGTGAGACAATCTCCACCTGTGTCAAGCATTTTGTGCCTGTGTCAAGGACAATCTGTGCCTTTGTCAAGCATTCTATGCCTATGTGAGACATTCTGCGCCTGTGTAGGGCCAGAAACAGAGGTAAAAGGTAGTGTTTTTTATTTGCAAATTGTTCTGTTTTGCATGTTGTTTCTGCTTTTTGGTTTTTGGTACTGATTCTTTGTGCAGTGCCTTGGCATTACACATGGTAAAGACAACAAATGAAAATACTAACACGTTTTATGCAGGTTCGATAGTTAAAGACTAAACATATCAAACTTTTGACTTGGGTTTTGCAGGTTGCCTTGGACTACAACTAAACTTTGTGTTTGTAATTAATATTTAGGCACTTAGTATTATTGCTAAATAGGATGGAATGAATGTGTGTTTTCTTTGATTGTTGAGTTTGACATTGGAGTAGGAGAGTATGCTCTCATCCTTCTTAGGGTGATCAAAAATCCAAATCTTTGATACCATGCTCATGTTTTTTATTGTGTGTCACCTTTAGAGGGCCCACCTTCCTGACCATTTGCTTTTGCAAGCAAGTGACAAATGTGAGAAGGGAATGACCCAAAGTGAGTATGGATAGAATACCTTGGCATTCTAACTCACTAGAAACAAATACCTAATGGGCGAAAGCTTTGAAGGAAGGGTTACGTGGGAATTGAAGTTACTTGGGAAGTGATGACCCTTGAACTCTTTCTCATATCAACATCTAAGTAGGACCTCACGGTCTAAATCATGCTTGTGTGACTACATTTGTTTGGTATCTTGGTGGGCTTAATGTCTCAATCACACTTGCATGACACCAAGGAGTAACGCTTAACAGAAATCCTTACTAAACACCTTGTATTTAGAGGCCAAAAATCCTTCTAGTTGCTTGAGAAGGACAAGTTCGGATACTTGAAAGAGATACTAAGTTCACCATGGGGAGATTTCCATGGGGATTGATGCTTGGCTTCCTTGAGAAGTGAGTGCTATGGAGGGGAGCCCGTGGGGTCAAGCATCTATGTATTCTCCTTGAATCTCATAATGAGTCTACCTCTCAAGTACCTACTGCCTTTGCCATCCATAAGAAATGTGTGAATGAGTATGTTTGTCTTGAGTCTAAGTTAAAATATCTTGTCTTCTTTACTTGTCAAAAGTTGAATTGTGTCTCATTTCAAAACCAAGACAAATTGATTCAAAACAAGGTTAAACACAAGAGCATTTCATCCAACAAAGTTCAAAACACCTTCAAACATGGTTGTCAAACATTTTTCAAAATCTTGTCTCAACATTCATGTCACTTAGATTTAGGTTCATCCTAGGTTTGCATTTTGCAAATTCATTTTCAACTACCAAGGTTAGGTTTCACCTAGGTCATACTCCTTTGCATATTAATAAGGGTCATCCATTTGCATGTGTCCTCTTGCATTAGAGTAATACCATTGTCATACATTCATATTTGCATACCCTAGGTCTCTTCATTAAGCTTAGGTCATTATCATATCATATTAGGGTCATTTGCATAGTAAATGTCCCTTTGCATATAGTGTCAAAACTAGGTTTTGTCATACTTGAGTAATCCAAATCTTTGATAAACCCTAAGTTATTATTAGGAAGTCTAGACCTTATTAAAATTTTGTCTTTTTGTCATCACTGTCATTTGGTCAAACCTAGCTTAGTATCTAGGCATATAGGGGAGACATTGTCATTTTGTCCTTTTGTCACTTGGTCCTTTCACCCTTTGAGGTCTAGACATCATTTCAATTTCCTAAGGGTCTCATTTTTAGAATTGCATTCATGAGTTTGTCAAAATCTTGAAAAAACAACAAAAACATTAAGTTGCATTGTCATCCTTTTAGGTTGCATTTGTCAATCCCATTAGTTGCATTGCATAGTGACATGTTTGTTAAAATGAGGTCTCAACCTTCTTACGAAGCCATGCCATCACAATTGAGAAATCAATCATGTCAATCCAATCTCTACATGTCTCAGGACTTGGATCAAACTTATCATGATGATGTAAATGTCCAAATACAAAAACTAGAGGAGAAACTAGCTCAAGAGAAGGAGATTTTGGAACAAAAGGTGAAAAACATTGCGAAGAATAGATCACAAATGTCCAAAATATTTAAAAAATTTCCATGTCAAAATCCAAATATTGAGCCAATTGATGTAAGATCTCTTCTTGAATGATCAGACATACTAGCTCTCCTCTCCCAAATAGAGATGATCAAACAATTTCAACATTATATGCCTCCACAACAAGAACAAGAAGGTGTTTACTATCAATTAGATTTTCAACCATCACAACCAATGGTTCAACCAGTTGTTCAACATTTCCAACAAACACAACCAATGGTCCAATTTCAACAATATGTCCAACGAACTATACAATGTCCACAAATAGTTCAACCAATGGTGGAATATCAACTAGTTCAATCAACATATCAATGTCAACAACCACAACCAAACATTCAAAAACAAAGGTTGTAGCACACACCAACCCAAGTTTCAAACATGTCAGAACAATTGAACCAAGTCCAATATCAAAACATGACATTAGATCAGAACCAACTCCTTGCCAAACAAGTTCAAATTCCAGATACAACTATGTCAAAACCTCGAAAAAAATGTGGCTTTATTGCAATGCTCTTAAGGAAACTACCAAGTGAGTTCTTTGAGGAAGATCAAGATAATACACTTATGTCTAGCAATGCCTCATCCCCCCATAAACAAATTGACTCTCCAGTGGCATCTATCCCTACACCTTTAGAAGTTTCACAAGAACCTTCTATATTGTCCTCATCAAACAATACACCCAAGGATGCAATTATCCAAGGGCTAGCCATAATTGATTGCCATGATAATCCAATTCATGATGCACATCCTTGTCATGTTTCAGAAATATAAGACCCAATGCCACCATGCACTTTATTGCCATTACCTATTTTAGAGGACCCCATTCGAAGTCGCTCTTCCTCATGTTCAAGCATTGATTCCTTGCCAGAATCCATCACAAATGTTCAAAGTGCATTTCCTTCATGCCAAAACATTGATCCCTTGTCAGAATCCCCCATGCATATCCAAAGTCCAACCTCATGTCAAGAGGATAATTTAGAGCATGAAGAAATGTGTCTTGAAATAGATGAAGATCAAGATCTTGAAACCTTATCATCCCATCTAATTGTTGACTAGGACCCCATCTTTCCAGACACTCATGACGATTCCCCTATTCTTATCCATCCTATCCAAAGTCCTATTGACACTCCATTCCCCAAGAAAGCTCAAGATATCCCAGTCCATCCAATCCCAAACGATCCCCTTCCATTTCATGAACATAATGTCCTTTCAAATCCCATTGACATTCCACTTCTTGAGAAAGATCAAGATATCCTTTCCATCCTTTATGATGATCCCATTGAAAGTCAAGAGCAAAGCACCTTTAAAGAGGATTCCAATGATCTTCCTCCTTGTCAAGATCAAATTATTCCTTTAAATCCTCCACAAGATCCTTTTGTTCCTCCATCTGCTTGTCTTGATCCTCCATATACACTCCAAGATCGCATTTCTTTTGATGATCCCATTATTTCTCCCATTCCATCTCTTGAAGAACCTGTCATTGAACCATGTCCACAACACAATTCTAGTCCCCCTCATGATCCTAATCCTCCTCATGATTCTAACATGTCAGTGCAAGATGTTCATGAACCCTCGACATGCATAATGGGTTCTTCCACTTTGGTGTAATCCGATCCACTTCAAGATCTCATTATTTCTCTCCTATCATATCCACCTCATAATGGACTTGCGTCTTCTTCCCAAAGAAAAGAGTATCCTACAAGTCAAAATGTTCATAAAGGCAAAGGAGTAGGTCTCCATAAGCAAGCATCCCTTCATGTTAAAGAAAATATTAAGGGTCATGTCTACACAACTCACTCTCAAGACGTTGGTATCCCTCCATCAAAATCAAAACATATCCCTTCCCCATCATACCTTCCATCCACCTTAGGTCCTTATATCCCTTTGTCCTCTATGCAAGGTCAGCAAAGGCACACATCCTTGAGTAAATTTCATCAATCCAAAAGAAGTCCATTTCATTCATATCCATCCATGCATTCCTTTCCTCCTCCAAGCAATTTGGATGCCAAGTATAAAAGTCATAAGTCTAGCAATCCACATGTAGCAATCCACATGTATTCAAGGATCAACATGTCCAATATAATCGACATGTCAAAGCAAAGAAAAATATGATCCAAAAAGAAAAAGAAATATCCAAAAGGCCACAAAGGCCCACTCAGCAAAATAAAGAAAAGTCAAAATATATATGGGTTCCTAAATCCCTTGTGTTGGCAATGCACTCCAAGGAACCACAAAAGCATGAAAAATCAAAAACCATGTGAATCCCTAAGTGGCTCCTTGAAGCACAAAAACCTAAAGAAACATCCAACTTGGCATCCAAAATTTCTATTCCTCCATCACCTTCTTCATCCATTTTGGGCCCTTGTGTCCTAAAATCCATAGCCTTTCCTTCATCAAAATCTCAATATCCAAAATACATTTTTCCTCCATCAATCCATCACCCCTCAAGGTGTGTGCCAATGTCGATCTTGCCTTCATTTCCATCTGCTCAAGCCCAATTCTTCCAATACCCTACCTATTATCCAATGCATATTTTCCATCCTGCCATCCCTCTGGTCCAATCCTTTGCATAAATCCTAGCCTTAATTTCATCTCTTTTTCCATGTCCTTATCCTACCAACGTCTTTGAGCATACTTTTAAAGGTCATCGTCCATTTTTTTCAAGGCTACTATCCAAAAAAAAGAAAAAGATGCTTGAGTCCTTCTTCCATCCCCTATCATGTGTCCATCTTCTATTGAAAAAGTCAAATGCAAAAAAAACAACAAAGTGAAAAAAAAAGAAAAAGAAAAAGTAAAGAAAAAATCATTTGTCCACTGGTGAAAACCTGGCAAACAGGCGCTTTGGGCAAGTACCGTGATGAAAACCTGGCAAACAGGCGTCATGCGTAATGTATGAACTTCTTACATACCGTACTTGGGGGCAGGTTTCCTCCTTCATATCTTATTTCCCTTCACTATCCTATCGAACCCCTGTCATTACCCTTCCTTGTCCTATCATCCCTCATGTCTAGTTTCCCTTTCCACCTTTGATCTTGACAAGGTTGAGGATCGTCATGAGAATCATGCATCTTGTTTGCAACTTTCAATCTATCATAGCTTTTGGTCATTTATCCATTTGCTTATTACAACCTTTCATCCATATTCCCTAGCTTATTGCAACTTTCTGCCACTATCCCTTAGCCAATCCTGACCTTCAGTCCATGTCCCTTATCCATTCTTGGTCTTGCTTATCCTATCCATATCTTATCACTATCCATACACTCTTTTTCATTCCTTGATCTTGATCTGACATAAGGACACAAAATTTAAACATGGTTTCAAAAACCTCTTGATATGTCCCTCATGCCATGTCACTGCTTTACATTGTCATATCCAGTCTCTTGTCCCATCACGCAATAGCCCTTCAAAATTGCATCTGTATTGTCTCCATGATAAAAGGCCTTTGTCTTCCCTCTATCCACCATCATTTCAGCAAGCCTATTTATTCACCTGTCATATTCCTTGCCTTGCTAGACACTGGGGGCAAAATCATAAAGATCCGTAAAAATTGAAAAATGTCCTGAAATAATCAAAAAAATTAAAAAATGTCCTGAAATAATTCAAAAAAAATTGAAAAATGTCCTGAAAAAAATCTCTTAAAAATTGAAAATGTCCTAAAATAATCCAAAAAAAAAATCAAATAATGTCTTGAAAAAAATCCCTAAAAAGTCATATAAAGTCCTGAAAAAATGAACACAAAAAAATTATAAAAACTCGAAAAGCATTTTGGAAAAAATATATCCCTTTTGTGCATAAGAAAAATCATTGAGCATCCCTCCAATGACACGCAATCCAACACTGTGCTTTACTGCAAATCACGCATTAACAGATGAACTTTTCAATCAAACCAGGCATTCAAACTGATCACAATTGTCATATCAATCAATCAACCTCAAAATCATTTGTCCTTGTCTCTACTATCATGGGTCTTATACAGGGTGTGGTATACTCGAAACCAGACTATGTCCTGTCTTAGACGGGGTACCGCATGTCCTGAAACTAAACAATATGATCGTCCTATTAGCACTTTCAACTTTTGACAATGAAGATCCAGGTGTTTGTTTGACTTGTTGGAATTAGCGAGTCTTATCATTTATTGATTTATCTTCGATCATGTTCCTATGTTTCTTGATGATGTCACTGAGTGATTTAGAGTGATCAGGATGGTTCATGGTCCCTTTCTTTTTTGTTGTGATTGCTGCTTGTCTGCGATGTGTCTGCCTTTTGCAAAAAGGGTTGCATTTCAGCTCTGGCCTTCAATGCCATGATGCTACACATCCATTTTGCTACATTAAAATAAAGGTTCTCACCTACAAAGTGCATTACTGAAAGCAAGTTTTTCTTCGCCTCTAACTATCCTCTGTTTCATTTCTTCTTACTAACATTTCTTCAGTCAATTCGGATAGTCAGTTCGGTCTAGTGCTCTGATTTTTCCACACACATATGCTGCATCCTGCATTCATTTGGTTAGTACATTTGCATTACATCAAGCCTCACATCAAGCATTTTATCCATTTCATATTATAAATGCATCAAAAACACATAAAAAATACATCCATACATGTTCCATAATAATACATAAATAGTGCATATGCCATCCATACATAGAAAATAACATAAGTCATAACACATTGCATTCCATCATATCGATGCATATCATATCATATATCACAATAATATTGGAGTACAAAATTGGACTGTCTATCCTAAGTATGGCCCGCAGACTGACTACATAATGTCAAACTACATCTGTCTATCGTAAGGAGCACGTGCCTCTGTCACTGGGTGCTCCCTCTGTCCTCCTCATCCTTGCCATGTCTCATGGATGATGTCCCTCCTGTCCCAGGTCCTGGTTGTGGTGGTCTCATAGATCCACTTACCCCCATGTTGCTCACTGACCTCTGAGAGCGTGCCCTACTCTCTGTCCTTGATCATGCCCGATATGAAGCTGCTCTCTACTCTGGTGGGACTGCACTCTCATATAATGTCCTCCAATGGTGTATCTCCTCTCCGATCTCTACCAACATCTATGCCATCTCCCATGCATTGGCATCCCTAATCGACCCAATATACTTAGTGACTCTCTGTTCTTCTTGCTGTGCCTGTACTATTGCTGTATCTCGCACCGCTGTAAGTCTGGCTATCACCACTGCTATCACCACATATCATCGATCATACTCTAATGCCATGGTCTCCCAGCCAATCTCGCTCTCTACGATATCCAGATCATCTGCATCACACTCAAATAATCTGCACAAAGCATCTCTCCCTGTCACTGGGTCATACTCTACCATCTCTCCATGAATTGGAATGCGGAGGATATGCCATACATCCTCTAGTGTCACCATCACATCTCCAGTCGCCAAATGGAAAGAGGAAGTCTCCGAATGCTATCACTCTGCCAATGTGGTCAGTAGTCTTGTGTTTGCCCTAATCTCAAGCATGAATGTGATATAGTATATTCCAAGTCTTCCTAATGTATCTCTGTCCGTGCTCCTAAGTCTATGTCGTAACATGAAGCAGTCAGGTCGGTTCTCCCGCATGATCAATGGATACTATCGACTCTGCATCACAATTGGGGCACATTTTGTCATTTTTAGGGTTTTCTCCTACGGGTTGCATTTCCTCATTCATCCACAAATCAGGGTGTTTTTCATCTATTTTTACCTATCCTATTCTTATCCCCCCTTTTCGGATCATTCGCATGCCATTTTTGACTAAATTAGGGTTCACAATGCACAACTGCGCCTGTGTGATAAGTCCTACACCTATGTAACACAACCTATGCCTGTGTCCCCTACACAAGCGTAGAAGACCCTACACAAGTGTAGAATTCACCCTACACAAGCGCAGAAGTCAGTTTCTGCATTCCCTGTGGGCCCCACAATGTCCTGCAAGCGATCAAAATTCATAAATTTGAAAATATGGGTTTTTGAGATACATACCGCTGCTCCTGCGTCATCTGGTCATCTATACATGCGTACATGTTCTTCGAGGTGATCTACCATTGGAATGTTCACCATCTCTCTACAAGTGTCCTTTTCCAGAGCAACAAATTCTCCTCTTTGGCTAATGCAAATGAGCAATTTTCACTCTCTTTGTTTCATTTATAGATCTTTGTCAGTGCATAGATGGACGTGCGCTCTCCCCATCTCATGCTGGTCACAGTCTTTTGCACCATCAATTGCTTGTCCTTCGTGCATCCAGTCTCCGATTGTTAGTCTGTTTGCTCCTATCTTGTTCTATCATTATTATCGCTCATTTGGCCTCTTTTCTAGATATTTCCAGCCAATTCCTCAAGGGGGCATGCATATGTCATTGTCATTGTCATTGTCATTGTCTGGGGCATTTTCATTATTGTTCTTTGAAACAACGCTTAATATCACATTGTCTCAAAGAGGGGCAAAATGTAGACGTCTAAAAATGGTCAACGCTTGTGGAGTCATACTTTAACATTTGCGCATTGCCTTATTTTAGGGTTTTTTCATCGCATTAACATTTCTCCTATGATTCACACTTGGTCTTTATCATTTGCGAGCATCGAGTCATTCTTCTGCATTCCTCATTTTTCTTGCTTTTGAATTTGGTCTTGTCGATAACAATATTTGTCATGATTTTGGTCAATCTTATCCTCTTGCATCAATGTGCGTATTCATTTGTCATCATTTTGGACATCATCGATCCTAATTAGGGTTTTGTCCTCTTATCAATCTTGTCATCATGCGATCGATTTGTCATCGATCGTTGTCATTTTCAATCTTATTATCTTGCGATTGATTTGTCATCGATCCTTGTCTTTTGATCAATTTGTCATCAATCTTGTTGTCTTGTGATCGATTTGTCATCGATCGTTGACATTTTCAATCTTGTCATTTTGCAATCTATTTTGTCATCGATCCTTGTCTTCTTGTCAATTTTGTCATTTTGTGATTGATTTGTCATCGATCGTTGTCTTTCTCAATTATGTCAATTTGGATCAATTAGTTGTTGTTCCTCTCGTCAATTGGCGCATTTTATCAATCAAATCACTTATCATCATTGGTCATTTATCAAGTCATAATCATGATCAAATCGAATCGACATCAATTATCTTTTGTCAAGACCTAATTGTCATCCTTGCATTTCTAATTCATCTTTTAGGGTTTCATGATTTTATTCATTTAACCCTGTTTGTCATTTCCCCCTCTAGGATTAATAAATTATTTATTTATCCTAAGTCTTCGTGTCACAATTAAATGTTTATTTAATTGGCTAACTAATTATTCCTCTTTTTGTGAATTAATTAATAAATGACAAATTATTAATTGATTTACCTAATTTCTCCTAATTTCCTAATTTTCTAATTTCATCGTTCCTAATTTTCCTAATTCCTAATTTCCTAATTTTCATCAATTCCTAATTTCTAATTCCTAATTTCCTAATTTCATCTATTTTTTTTAATTCTCTCCTTTTTTCCTCCTAATTTCATGGGAATGACATTTCAATTTGTCATAATTTGTCATAATTGACAATCAATCAATTTTGACATAGAAATTTGTCATAATTTTGTCATGAATTATCAATCAATCAATCTTGCATAGAAAGTGCAAATTTGTCATAATTTGTCATAATTGACATTCTTGATTTGCAATTTCCATTCAAATCTCTTCATGCTAATCTTGTCTTCTCTCCAATTTGTCTATAAATTGGATGAATTTCTTTAATCCCAACTAATCACTTTTTCGAATCCCTATCTAGTCGAATCAATCACGCTTCGAGTATTCTTGCGCTATAATCTTGTCTACTTGCTTTCATATCATGCTTATGCACTAGTAGGTGAGATCCACAAACAAAGCTATTTGAAGGAGAAAGAAGGACAATGGAACCACATGAAGGAGACATTCAAGTCTGCATTTGGTTTGCTTAATTTTCAATCTTGAATGTCTTGTTTTCATGTCTTTATTGAGTGTGTTTAGAATTGATCATTGCATTTGAGCTTTCATGATTGAGCTAGATTACTAATACTACTTGCTTTGATGATTTCCAATTTCCTAGCTACAGTACCATTTGATTTGTATATCGGTTATGTTGACTATGTGACTGCAAATTATCAAGTTAATCATGCATCTCCCAAGGTTAGTGATGATGAAGACAATGATGGTGCTGACCATCAATCTTTACATGTTGCTGATGTATTTGATGTTGAAATTCCAAGTACTGATTGGTCACCAAATGTTGCTGATTATGCAAGTGAAGATGTGCAATATGATGTAAATTAGATTTTGTTTAAGTCTGATAAAACTAAAACTAAAATTGTGAATGATGTTGATAATGTGTTTAGTACAAGTATACCTAGTGATGAATGTGTTTCAGAATGGAGTGGTGTTGCTGATTATGAGGACATTGAGTTCTATTCCTAGCACCTTGAAGGTATACAAATGAACAATGAAGTTCAATTTCAGAATAAGAGTGATCTTGGCACGAGTTATTCACTTTCTTATGATCAACAAATGAATACCAGTCATGCAGTTGATGATGGTTATGAGAACTCTTATTATTCATCTTGTGAAGATGATATAAGAGAAGACCAAGTTATATACTTCAGTTATGAATCTAAAAATGAAAGTATTTTTGAAGATAAAAATATATGTGATAGTGCAGATAATGTTTTATTTTCATATTTGAATGAACCCATATTTGAATGCTTTCAGAATTTGAAGCATCATGAAGAGGATGTGAATGTTGATAATATGCTTGAACCGGATATGGAGTTCTTTGCTTTTGATACTAATGTTCATGGTGCTGATTTTATTGATGAAAATGCTGAAGTTTTCCATTGTGTTGAACAAGTTTGTAATGCTGATGAAGTTCGAAACAGCAGTAACATGTGTTGTAAAATTTTACTTCATGATGAAGATAAGAAGCATGGGTTATGTGATGACTTCTTTAGACCACAAATGGAAGTTTGTTGGGTGGATATAAGTCTGAATGAAGAAGATTTAGCTGAGGATTTGCTTTAGCCAGAGGTATGCATTCTTTTCCATGAATGGGATATTGAGAATGCAGAGGTTTTGAGTTTGATAAACAAGGATAGTATGGAGTGTGATCAGCATAGTGAAGTATCACATCCAGATTGTAACATTTATGCTCCTTGTTTACATCAATTGGTTAGTAATGTCCCTCATCTTATGAATTTAAATGGTAATAAGGCATGTGCTAATGGGAATTATAATGTTGAAATTGAATGCTTTATTTTTGAAGTTCAGCATGATGATGTCTTTGCAAATGGTAGAATTGATTGGGATAGTGAAGTGTATTGGAGCTTGTGTTAAGGCCTCTATAATGAGTTTTCTCATGGTTTTACTTTTGTTGAGATAGTGTGTGATTACAAAGTTCAGAATCAGACAAAAGGTATGCACACCAATTTTTACAGCAATGAGACAAAAGGGGTTGATTATAAGGATTATGCTCAATTTCTATTGAAAGGTTCCTTTGTTTGGATCATGATGTAAAGTGATGAAAATCATATTTTTGACAGAGGTAAATGCTAAAGTTGTTTGGAGCAGCTTATGATCAGTTGTAAGCATGTTTGTATATCTTGTATAGTTGCTTTTCTTTATTTGTGTGGTTTTGAATAAAGTGCCTCGTTGTTTGGGTAGAATAAAGAAGCCCTATTTTTGAGAAGAGAAGAGATGTGATCCGTTTTTGGGTGGTCTGCTTAACCATAGATATCTAGATTCTTGTGTTGATCTTGCAATCAACCATCCCCAGTCAGAGCCATTGTTGGGACACATTAAAATTGAGTCAAGTTTTGAGGCCCAATTCAAATTCTTGCTTCGCATTTCCAAATGAGTCAGTTTGAATGGCCTAGTTAGAGAGAGGGCAAAATGGCACCAGTTGATTTTCAAAGGGTAAGGCTTGGGAAGTGTGTCCTATACCTTTCATTTGGCCTATACAATGATGTGCAACTTTTAGAATTCAGTTTGGATAAGTTTATCAGGTACCCATTTCGAGAGGTGAGCTGAAAGTGCATTTTAGGTGCAAATGCAGATTTTATTGAGTAGCCTACTTTGAGAGTTTGTATCTTTTTCCCTGTTGATCATCATGGAGAATTTAAAAATGGATTAAATTGTATGCATAAATGTGAGTTATCTTGCAAAATTTCAGGTCCTAATGAATCCATCTGCTCAGTTTTTGAAGATCAATCTATTTGCAGTGTGTGTGGTTTGACAAGTCCCTGTTTCGACACCTAGTCGGAGCCCTGTTTCGCATAAGTGTAAAAGTTGCCTCAGTGAGTATCATGTCATAACATTTTCTCTGAATTATTATTGGTATAGATGACAAGATATGTTTCAAATTTCAAGCCTCTACCAATTCGTTTGATCTGTTTTCAAATGGGTTTATTGAGCCATCTGTTTCAGTTATCCGTACTTTCAGTGTTATATCAGTTAATGTAGCCATTTTCATGAGTGCGCCATTTGCACCCAGTCATCCTTTTGGTTGAACCAATAATTAAAAGATTTAATATGTACTTCAAGGTACCTGTGTTTCAAATTTGAGGGTTTACGGAGGTCATTTGGTGTTTTTGAGAAAGGCATCATGTGTTGCCAGAACATTGACTTCATCAGGTCCGTAGTGTCGACAAAGCCAGTTGGTCATTTTCAGCAATTAATATCTCTTCTCTCGGGACTCGTCTTGAAAAACTGTTTGGTAGAATTCATTCTTATATATGAGAGTACACGCCTGTTAGATGGCAAGGTCCAAAAAGGTGTTTTGACCACTTTAAAAATTATGTCTTCGCGATTAAATGCGAAAATGTGGTGCAAGCGCCTGAAAGTCGTAAAACTCAATTTAATGATCTGAGAATGGTGCCAATTGATTCCAGAGGTATTTTTAAGGTTTTTCTATTATTTCTAAGGTCAGCCGAATGAAAACTAATTTTTTTTAGTCGGACCCACTTTGGGGCCTGACCTGGCTCACACTTGTGCATTGATTTTATTGGCGACTTTGTTTACTAAAAGAATTTCAGAATATCCAAATATGGATATGATAATGAGTGACTAGGTATACTTTATCCCTTATCAAAAGGAAAAGGCGCACCATCATAGAGGAATAGTAATGGAAGTTTTTGTCTCCCTTGCTGGGACAATCATAATGCTACTCTTGTTGATAATTTCTTTCTACTATGCTTCCCGCAAAAGAGGTTCCTTTTTAACTTAGAATTCAGCCTATATAAACAATGGGCAATCTTATTTTTGGGAGAAGAGATAATATAGGAACACCAGTTGGATGAAAGGCTCAAAGGGGGGTTTGAAAATTAAAATAAAATTCAAATTGAGGCATTAAGCCAGCAATCTCCTTGATGTAGTTTTTAAAAGAGCTGTAGAAACATGGAGAAAATACTATGGCAAATGATAATTGGCACTTCACGTGGTATGGTGGAGGAGGCATTTAAAAAACTTTCAAACAAATGTAATATGGCAGATTTGATGGCAAATCTCCCATGCAACATGTAAAACCCCAACCAAGGCATAAAGTGGAGTGGTAGCATGGTCAATGAAGAGGTAAAGTTTTCAAACAAATGTTTTGCTAGGCTCTCGTCTCACTCACGTGGCCATGTAAGACAATGTAAAACCTTAAAACTAGTAGCAAATGCAACATCAAGTTCTCCCCCTCAGTGTTGTGGAGTTTGGAGGGTTATTTTGAAGTTTTCAGAAACCATGCAAAATCCAGAATCCTTCCTTGCATGGCATGTTTAAAATTGCTGAAACTTGGAAGTAAATGGAAATTGGCAGCCTATGTGGGGTCTTCAAACTGTAGCAAGTGCATTTGAAGGCATAAAGTGTGAGTGGTGGGTAAGCTGAAGAAATGGTGGAGCTCCAATGCAAACAGCAACACTCCCTGCGTGGATGAAGAGAGACTCAAGAAGCAACTTCTACAATAGCAATAATAGCCATGTTGAAAATGAAGTCCCTGTGCGTGGTGAATGAGGAAGAGGAGCCATTAAAGTGTTGAAAACTCTTCAGCAAATGCAAATGGCAGATGAAAATTGTCATTCTCTCCTCCCTATGTGGGCCTCTGGTAAAGGAGCTTTCAAATTTAAACAAATGCAAGCAAATTTCAGTCTGCAGGTGTAATGCCTTGCCTATGTGGTGTTTGACAAAGGATTAAGAAACCCTCTAGCAATGCCATTAGCAAGCATAATGCCAAGAACTCCTCCTGTATGGTCTGAGTGGTTTTGGGGAAGCTTAGATAATTTAAAAAAATGCAAATTCTTCAAATAAATACCATTGGCGTCATTAAAACTCAGAGATTGCTTCAAAAAAAGCATTTTCAGGCATAAGCCTTAATCCCACATTCACTAGGAAATGGAATTTTGTGGTATTTATAACAAATAACACACACATCTAATATGTCAAAGCTTAAAGGCTTTTGATGAATGGTGTCAGTTGGGCACCCAAGGTAGACCCCACGCGTACGGGCCTGCTTCTTGAGGTGACTGAGGAGGTTGACTGAGTGGCGACATGTGGACCCCACACAGGCATAGATTTTGAGGCATGTGAATTTTGCAAAGAAGGAGCGAATTAAATACCATGCAACTTTGGGAGATCCAACGGTTAGCATGATTTTGCAAGGTGGAGATGCTCACTGATTAAGGGCTGTGAAATGGCAAAATGGTGAAAAGCGTCCGCGAAATTTGAGCAAGGTAAAGATCATGCAGGTTCAAGCCGATTCGATGGTGCATGCGATTTCGCAGGCTGGAGATGCTCGCCGGTTAAGGGCTGCGAAATGGCAAAAAGCTTAGGCTAAAAATGCAACGAAAATGAGGAGTTAAAGACCATGCATCTTGGAGATGATCTGACAGTCGGTGTTGATTCGCAAGCCAAAGTTGCTCGCTCGATACCCATCATGAAATAGCGAAAGACAAGTGGCAGTGATGTGGCGTACACATGGTGATGATGAGGTGTCATCTGAGGTGGCGCCTAGTGGATCCCATCGACCAATCAGGGGCTCCCACGTGGCAAGGCATCAGGGCAAAAAGGGAGCCAAAAATCAAAGTTAAATCAAAGTTATATACATAGTGCAAACTATATTAAAAAATGAAAAATTTAAATGGTTGTGCACACATGAGTGATTAATTTGCCCAGGGCTCTATTTTTACTCAAAATGGCAAGTATTATATATCACTAGAAAGCTCTCGAGATGAGGAATGTAGTTATTAAGTTTGTTCCAACAAAGATCAGATATTTTGAGAGAATTTTCCATGGGAAAGAGAAAGGGAATGAAATTCAGTTAGAAAGAAGACACATGGCAATTTCGGTTGCAGACCTAATCTTTTCCCTTTTCCTTCTTATTCCAATTTTCTTCTCATTGTAAGGGTTCTATAATTCTCTAAGAAGTGCTCTAGTTTTCATGGCTTCCATTTTTTGAATTTCTTGACCCAAACTTGTAAAGTTCTATGGATCTATTCAGGGTATAGAGGGTACATTGCAGGATGATAGATTGTTTTCTAGTTGCAGGTCTTACTTGTGTCAGGCATGAGTAAATTTCCCATGATATTGTCTTTGTGCATGTATTTCATTATTATGAATTGAATCCTCAAGGAGGCTTATAATTTGTCATCTCAAGGAGATTGTATGATTATTTGTAGGCATTCTTCAATGAAGAGTTTAAATTCTATAATCAATCATAAACAATGGAATGTGTCCCAAATCTGATAATTTTGTGAATGGATTGAGTAATGCATTAGTATAAGGTATTAATGCAAGGATATTTTGTAAGGAAAACAAATTTGCAGCTGTGATTGATATTTTGTAGTTCTATGTGTGACTCTGTTACCCAATGAACAAGGCATTGGTCTTTGACAGTTTTGGGAATGGTTTCAGATATATATTTTAAAAGAAAATCTATTTCCCTTTATGTTTATGGGTTTGTGTTCTATTCTTCCAAAGCTCTATTTCACCCATTATTTGTGCAACATCCAGCCAATCTATATGTGTTATCTAATTTGTTGAGCTTGTGGAATGGTTTATCTGCTTCATTGATGTTGTCATGCTGAGTAAATGAGTTAATTTTATGCATGAAAAAGGGTGTCCCCCCCTAGGTCTAGTAGAACCTAAAGTGCAGGAGGATCATTAGGATCCTATTTTATGTTGTCCAAGCCCTGAAGTGTTTTCATTGATTGAGATTGGCTTTCTCATAGATCAATTGCAGGTGTACTTGGGTTTATCACTTTTGGTGAACAACACTTCCGATAATGCACATTTAGATTCTTCAGTTTATACACATCTAAGCAATGTACCATCCAAACCTCATCTAAATAAATCATTAGCTATGATAACATACCGTGAAGCATTTCAAGTTAGGTTTCTTTTCTTAGTTCAGGTAAGATTTCTCGATATAATTTGCTCGCATAGATAGGAATAGATGTGGCTGTATCAGGATGAGTCATGTCCAATAATAGAACAAACTATTTGGGTCTTAGGAGAATCATAAGCAGGGTAATATAACTCTTCCACCAGGAAATCAAAGCAAAAATTGGACTCATGTAACTCAGGTATAGATGCCAAGGCAACCATAGCATTTGGTGCTCTGTTTGTGGATCTAGGAATCTGTTGGAATGATAGAAAAGTAAAATAATTCTTAAGATAATCAACCATTCTCTTGTAAGGCATCAATTTCTCATCTCGAGTCTGATATGTATTGTTGATTTGATTAACCACCAGCTGAAAATCTCCATAGATATACAATTCTGGAACCTTCCATTCAATAGCTAGTTTTATCCCATTCACCAAAGCTTCATATTTTGCAATGTTGTTCGTGAAAGGGAATGTAATCTTATAAGACTTTGGGATTGAATACTTCTGAGGAGTAATGAATAATATGCCAGCACCTGAACCATTTTGAGTAAAGGACCCATCAAAGAACATTTTCCAAGGTTGTTGAGTAAGGTGCATTATAGGTTCATTTGGAAACTCTATGTGTATCTATTGAGTGTCCTCAAGCGGAGCTTCAACAAGTTGATCAGCAATTACCTATCCTTTTATGGCTTTGCGTTCCACATATTCAATGTCAAACTATGTAAGGGTCATGACCCATTTTGCTAATCTTCTGTAAGTGTTTCCTTATTGAAAAGATACTTGAGTGGATCAATTTTGGCCACTAGCTTGACTGAATGTGTTAGCATGTAGTGTCTCAATTTTTGTGATGCAAAGACTAATGCCAAGCATGCTTTTTCTATTATAGTGTAGTTCATTTCATAAGACACCAATGTCCTACTGATGTAATAAATAGCTCGTTCCTTTTTGTTGTCATCTTGTTGTGCCTGAAGTGCCCCCATTGATGTGTTAGGTCCCAGAGACAACTGAGAGGGGGGGGGGGGGGTGAATCAGTTGTCAACAACTTTCAAACCAAAAAACAACTTAACCAACTTAATGCTTAATATCGATAAACTAGTTAAGTATTCTGGTAGACAATGTTAATAGTTAATAGCTATACTGGTAAAGATTAATGCATGAAACATAAACACAAAGTCATCCACAACACATGACACCAATATTTGTACGTGGAAACCTTGTAAGGGGAAAAACCACAGTGGGAAACCTTACCCACAATCAGATGATACTACTACAGATAGTAAGTGTACATAAAAGGGGTCTGCACATGTAGAAAGGCCAACAGCCTAGAGCTCACTGCTCAATCACAAAATGGGAGTCACACTGACTACAGTTGGATGGTTAAATCCAATAATAATGTACTGCACAAAATAGCATCTTCATATGCCGGATTCAGTACCAGTGTAATGCTAATATGCTTTCACAAAAACCTAGCTTCACCTTCAAATGATGTCTTTGTGTATAGCTCTACTTAATCTCGCATATACCTTCACATAATTCTTTTTCACATTCCATATTCGATCTTACAAATAAGATCTTACATTTATACCATAACCTAAGACCAATTTTAGTAGGTCGGCTGTACAAGATATTACAATAAAAACATTTTACAAACAATATAATATCTGATGAAATAACTGATTGAACATGTTGGCTTAATGCATTTACAACAATAATTAATAATTTCCTTAGCATTCCATGGTGATTTGGAAAAGATAAACCTGCCGGTGTAACCCTAGGTAACCCTGGACCTATTTGTCGGTAAAAGAAAATATGCAAATATGAATATACCAATGAACAAAACTGTAGGACAAGATGTCTAAATGATGTCTTCAACATTACCAAATGTCTTCCACATAATTTCGAGTGCCGGTGATCATTATATCCTGTCTGTGAACCATGTACCAGTAACTGTGCAATAGTTACTTGCTTTCCAGTGAATGTTGCTGGATCTCCAAAGTGCTAGTGTTTTAGTAGGAGTTGACATCAATGACAAAACCATACCAAAATACCAACAATCTCCCCCTTTGGCATTGATGGCAACACAAGATGGAAAAACCATCAAAGAGCCAAAATACAAATGCCAAATACCAATAACCAACAATCTCTAAAAAGATCATAACCAGAATACAGAGAGTAATAGTCTCTCCCAAACAACAATCTCTCCCCCTGGGAGCAACGTGCATTATCCAAAGTTTCCATGCCAATCTCTCCAAAAGATAATATGTTTTTTCATAGATATCTCTCCCCCTTTGACATCAAATGCAAAAGTTACAATAATACCAAGTTCATATACAAAATACCAACTACTCCCCCTGAGAAGTAGCTTCCTCATAAAAGACCAGAGTAAAACTTTTGTTTTTTAATTTTGTCAGTTGATGACAATCATTAACTTTCTAAGTCTCTACTGATGGTGGTATGACTCCAAGCTGATCTTTGAGATATTCAAAAGTCTCTTTAGGCAAAGGTTTTGTGAAAATATCTGCAAGCTATTCTTTAGTGTTCACATAAACTAGTTTTATCTCCTTTTCTTCAACTTTTTCCCTTAGAAAATTTAGTTTGATAGAAACATGTTTTGTTTTAGAATGTAGTACTAGATTCTTAGATATATCAATTGCTACAGTGTTATCACAATATATGGTAATAGGTCCTTGCATTTTACCTTTATGTCTTTCAACATTTGCTTAAGCCATAGTACCTGTGTACAATTAGTTGTTGCTACAACATATTCTGATTCTGTTGTTGATAAAGATGTACAACTCTGTTTCTTACTCAACCAAGAAACTAATCTCTTTCCAAGAAAGAATGCTCCACCAGTGGTGCTTTTTCTATCATCCACATCTCCTGCCCAATTTGCATCTGTGTATGCACATAATTCAAAGTTTTCATCTCTAGGATACCATAATCCAAGATTTATACTGCCTTGTAAGTACCAAAAAATCCTTTTTACTGCTGATTCATGATTTTCTCTAGGATTACTTTGAAATCTTGAAACAATACATACTGCATTCATAATATCAGGTCTGGTTTGTGTTAAGTAGAGTAAACCTCCTATCATAAATTTGTATCTAGTTGGATTAACAAGTGTAGATTCATCCCTTTAAGATAATTTGTCATTTGTATTCATAGGTGTGCTTATTGGTTTAGAGTTATCCATCCCAAATTTCTTTAGTAACTCTTTTATGTATTTGGATTGACACAAGAATATACCTTTGTCAGTTTGTGAAATTTGTAAACCTAAAAAGAATTTTATTTCTCCAATCATAAACATTTCAAATTCTTGCTACATTTTAGTAGAAAATTCCTTACATACACCATCTTCTCCTCCAAAGATTATATCATCAACAAAGACTTCTATAATCAAGATGTCATCATTAGTTATTTTGTAATATAAATTGTTGTCTACATTTCCTTTAGTAAAACCAATCTTTAAAAGATACTTATCCAATCTTGCATACCAAGCTCTTGGGGCTTATTTCAGTCCATACAGAGCTTTCCTTAACCTACAAACCATATCATTGTCATTTGTCAAAGAAAATCCATTAGGTTGTTCAATGTATACATCCTCTTCAAGATCTCCATTCAAAAATGCACATTTAATATCCATTTGATGAACTTTGTAGTTCTTGTGTGCTGCAAAAGCCAAGAATAATCTGACTACCTCAGTTCTAGCTACTGATGTAAAGGTTTCATTGTAATCAACTCCTTCTTTTTGAGAATATCCCTTACATACTAGTCTTGCTTTATTTTTGACAACCTTACCATATTCATTAAGTATGTTTCTGAATACCCATTTGGTTCCAATTACATTTTTATCTTTAGGCCAGGGAACTAATGTCCAAGTGTTATTTTTCTCAATTTGTTCTAATTATTATTCCATAGCTTTAATCCAAAATTTATCTTCACATGCCTCATTAACAAATGATGGTTCTATTTGAGAAATAAGACATACCTCTTTATTTGCCAATCTTCCTCTTGTCATAACTCCTTTAAATTTATTTCCAATTATCTGATCTTCAGAATGATTCAATCTTACATACTGGGGTGTCTTTGTTTGTTGTTGTTCTTCAATTATTGTGGAATCCTTAGATGGTAACGGGGTAACTGGATCTTCATTTTGTACTGGTGGATTTGGTGTAGGTTCACTTGTCACAATTTCTATTGCCGGTTCAGAGTCTATATACCTTGAAGTTCCTTTGAATTCTTCATCAATTTTTACATTTGTACTCTCAATGATTTTCTGCAATCTCTTGTTAAAACATCTATATGCCTTTCTCTTATATGAATAACCAAGAAATATTCCTTCATCACTTCTAGGATCAAATTTGCCAATAAACTCATCTCTTCTAATATAACATTTACTTCCAAAAATTCTGAAATATTTAAGAGTAGGAGTATTACCAAACCATAGTTCATGAGGGGTCTTACCGGTTTCACCTTTGATGTGAACTTTGTTAAATGTATAGAATGTTGTGCTGACTGCTTCTCTCCAATACACATGTGGTAAATTTGTTTTTGATAACATACTTCTTACTGCATCCAAGATAGTTATGTTTTTCCTTTCAACAACTCCATTTTGTTATGGTGTCCAAGGTGCTGATAGCTGTCTTCTGATTCCATTCACTTCACAGAATGTATTAAAGTCCTTAGATGTGAATTCTCCTCCTTGATCTGATCTTAAACATTTTATTTTCTTACCAATTTCATTTTCAACCACTGCTTTGAATAGTTTGAACTTTCCAAGTGCTTCTGATTTTTCTCTAAGAAAAGTAACCCAACACATTCTAGAATAGTCATCAATGATTAGCATGAAATATCTATCACCTTGTAAGCTTTTAGTTCTAGCTGGACCACATAAATCAGTGTGAATCAAATCAAGAGCATTATTTGATTTTCTAGAATACTTTTGAAACTAGCTCTAACTAGTTTTCCAAATTGACATTCCTTACATATTGTGTTTTGAGGTTTGATAATTTTAGGTAGATCTCTAACTGCCTTAGTAGTACTGATCTTTACCATGCAATCAAAGTTTACATGACAGAGTCTCTTATGCCATAACCAACTTTCATCTATATGTGCAATCAAACATGTCTTTTCACTGTTATTCAAATGAAAGATATTACCTCTAGTCTGATTACCGATTGCAATTTCCAAACCAGTTCTATTCATGATTTTGCATTTTCCATTTTTAAATTGTAACTGAAATCCTTTCTCAGCTAATTGACCAACACTTAAAAGATTATGCTTCATTCCTTCAACATAGTAGACATTGTCAGTGTTATGCTTACCATCAAGAGATATTGTACCCTTACCTTTGATTGAATAGGCTTTGTCATCTCCAAATCTTACTAAACCTCCATTGCATTCTTGAAAGTTCAAGAATTTACCTTTGTCTCCTGTCATATGATGTGAGCATCCTGAGTCAATGATCCATTCATCCTTTACTTCAACTTTAGCTGCTAGGGCTTGTTCTACCAGTTGAATAGTAGGTGTAGGTTGATCTTCTATTATAGCAACAAAAACCCATCCATTGTCTATTGGATCCTCATCAGAATCATTAGTCACACCTTCATCAACAATGTAACAAGATTTGTCTTTGTTCTTCTTAAATCTGTATCTTTGATATTCAGGATTAGGCTTGTATGTCCTTCTAGCTTCTTCTCTTGATTTAGCATGTCTATCAGGGCATCTCAAAGCCATATGACCAATCTTATTGCAGTTAAAACATTTAAAGGTTTCTTTACCTTCATACTTACTTCCAATTGGACCTTTAGGCATTTTCCTTGCAAATAGTGCTTCAAATTCTTCAAGTTCTTCATTTTCTTTCCTTCTTTCTTCAAGTTCTCTTGCATAAAAGGCTTTCCAATCAGATTTGTCAAATGATGGAGAAAATGATGTTGATTCTTTAAAGGCTAAATCTATCTTTATAGTAGCAATAGGACCAAATTCTTCAATTTCAAAAGCTAAAAGTTTCCCAATCAATGTATCCCTAGTTACTGATGTATTAGGCATTGTTCTTAACTCATTTATAGCAATAATCTTCATTTTATATGCCGGTGGCAATCCTCTTAATATTTTTGAAACAATTTCATCCTCACTTAAGGTTCCTCCATAATATTTAATACCCAAAACAATTTCATTTACTCTTTCCATAAAAGCAGAAATCCTTTCATCTTCTTCCATTTTCAGATGTTCATACCTGACCCAAAAGCTTTCATGTTTTGCAATTTTGACTATGGAATCTCCTTCATTCAGTGTTTCCAAATGATCCCAAATAGCTTTAGCAGTAGACCTATCTGATAACCCCATGATTTGTTGATCTGATAATGCACTCAAAAGTGCTTCTCTTGCTTTGTAATCATTTTCCTCATCTTTAGCCAAGGTAGTTGGACTAGGCTGACTAGGTACAACAGTAGTGTAACCTTTCTTTGTAACTTCCTAGACGTCTTTGCTAATACAATTTAGATTTATCCATTCTAATCTTCCATATTCCATAGTTGGTTCCATCAAGTTTAGGACTATCCTTCCTGAAATAATTAGTAGACATTGGATCTCCTCAAGTTGTTAAACTTTTGCAAAAGAGGACTAGGCTCTGATACCAATTGTCAGGTCCCAGAGACAACTGAGAGGGGGGGTGAATCAGTTGTCAACAACTTTCAAACCAAAAAACAACTTAACCAACTTAATGCTTAATACCAATAAACTAGTTAAGTATGCCGGTAGACAGTGTTAATAGTTAATAGCTATACCGATAAAGATTAATGCATGAAACATAAACACAAATTCATCCACAACACATGACACCAATATTTGTATGTGGAAACCCTCTAAGGGGAAAAACCATGGTGGGAAACCTTACCCACAATCAGATGATACTCTACAAATAGTAAGTGTACATACATGGGGTCTGCACGTGCAAAAAGGCCAACATCCTAGAGCTCACTGCTCAATCACAAAATGGGAGTCATACTGACTATAGTTGGATGGTTAAATCTAATAAGAGTATACTACACAAAATAACATCTTCATATGCTGGATTCAGTACTGGTGTAATGTTGATATGCTTTCACAAAAACCTAGCTTCACCTTCAAATGATGTCTTCATGTATAGCTTTGCTTAATCTCGCATATACCTTCACACAATTCTTTTTCGCATTCCACATTCGATCTTACAAATAAGATCTTACATTTATACCATAACCTAAGACCAATTTTAGTAGGTCAACTCTACAAGATATTACAATAAAAACATTTTACAAACAATATAATATCCGATGCAATAACCGATTGAACATGTCAGCTTAATGAATGTACAACAACAATTAATCATTTCCTTAGCGTGCCATGCTGATCTGGAAAAGATAAACCTACTGGTGTAACCCTAGGTAACCTTGGACCTATTTGCTGGTAAAAGAAAATATGCAAATATGTATATATAAATGAACAAAACTCCAGGACAGGATTTCCAAACAATGTCTTTGACATTACCAAGTGTCTTCCATATAATTCTGAGTGGCGGTGATCATTATATCCTACCGGTGAGCCATATACTAGTAACTGTGCAATAGTTACTTGCTTGCCGGTGAATGCTGGTGGATCTCCAAAGTGCTAGTGTTTTAGTAGGTGTTGACATCAATGACAAAACCATACCAAAATACCAACATGATGAATCCGTTGATGATATATATAAGATTAGTGGTTTACCCTGAATTGGTGGCATCAATATTGGTGGACTTGATAGGTACTCTTTTATCTACTGAAGATGTTGTTCGCACTACTGATGCCAGTTGTATATTACTCCTTTTCTCAATACCTTTGTGAAAGGTTGAGCTTTGTCTGCTAGTTGAGAAATGAATCATCTGATTGATTGGAGACATCCTTGTACACTTCTCATTTGACTGATGTTCTTTGAAGGTGGCATTTCCATTATAGCTTGAACCTTCTCAAGATCAACCTTAATTCCCTTCTTTGAAATGATGTAGCCAAGTAGTTTACCAGATGTCACTTCGAATGCACACTTCTTTGGATTTAACTGGAGTTTGAACTTTTCCATTCTATCGAGTATAGGACCTAGCTCTTGAATATGCGTTGATCTTTTCATAGTCTTCACTAAGGTGTCATCAACATAGTCTTCCATATTCATATGCATCATGTCATGAAAGATAGTTGTAATTGCTCTTTGATAGGTTGCTCTTGCATTCTTTAGCCCAAATGGCACGACATTCCAGCAAAAGGCTCCCCATGCACAGGTGAAATCTGTCTTTTCTTGATCTCTAGGAGCTATTTTAATTTGATTGTATCTAGAGAAACTGTCCATTAGTGAGTACATTTCATACCCAACAGTCATGTCAACTATCATATCAATATTTGGTAATGGAAAGTCATCCTTTGGACATGCTTTGTTAATATCTCTGAAGTCAGTGCAAACTTTGATAGACTTATCTGCCTTTGACACAGGTACTATGTTAGAAATCCATTTAGCATAATATATAGCTCTGATGAAGCCAACTTTGAGCAATTTTTCTAGTTCAGCCTTGACTAATAGTTCTACATGCGGGTGCATCTTACAGAGTTTTTGCTTAACTAGTTTTACTCCCGGTGTAATTGAAAGATGGTGCATAATGAGATTAGGATCCAAGCCTGGCATATCAGAGTATGTCCATGAAAAATTTATTTTCTTTTCTAAGAATAGCTGAGTGAACTCCTTCAATTCTTTTGCTGATAGTGATTGAGCTACATGAATGATGTGTGGTGTCTCTTGACTCCCAATGTTCACTGGCTGAATTAGCTCAATCAATATGAAGGACCTTTCCTAGAAATGACTTGGCAGTATATCAAGTATCTCACCTTCAGGCACTTCAGAGAGGTTTTCACCTTTAGGTACGTCCTTTATTTTCTCTTTTTTAGATTCTGACATCGCCATAATGTGGTTTTCGCCATCACATCTTTTATTTTTATTTTTCTTGTTTTTGCGACTAAGATACTTGATATCTGCTTCACTCATGTTTTCACCATTTTCACTAGTGGAAGAGTCTATAGGTTCGACGACATTGAGATAATAGGCTAACGTATAGTCATTGGCAAAAGTAGGTATATTCATGGGCTGGTTTTGTAAAGTATAATCAATCAATTCAGGATGTACTAAGGATAAATCTTGGATAGGTTCAAGAGTGTTCATGGTATTTTTATCACATCGACAAATCAAAAGTCGAGTTCTAGAAGATTACCTTACGTAAGTGTCTCGAGACCAGGAAGAGTCAGATCATGATTATTAAAGTTCAAATTAATATTTAGTTGATCTAATCTAATAGACATACTTGTAACATCGTTCACTACGCCAGACTAGACATCATATTGTGGTTTAATAGTGATAAGATCAGTAGACAGATTTTCATTGTTTGTATCAACTGATTCAAAATTTGAGGCTGAGTAGATATCATCTTGAATAAGATTGTCATCAGAGTCATTAGAGTCATCGGATGAAGTTTTTGAGTCTTCTTTAGGTGATTTAGTAAGCATATGTATGGTATCAATACCAAAATCTTTAATGTTTCAAGTTCCTTCATGTTGTGGTTCATTTGTCACTTGTATTTGACATACTTGTTGACATGATCTTGATGTTTTTGTAATTTGTTGTCATCTACTCCATTCATCTTCTTCTGGACTGATAATTGGTTCTTGTTTTGTAGCTTCCAACTCTTCTTATGTAGTGCTATACCTGATTTATTCTGTTTTAGGATAGGGGTACATAGATGAGAAGCTTTCTGGTATTCTTCCTTCTTTTAGTCCTTGTTGATAATTTGCTTGTCTCTTTTGTCTAATTTCCTATATTTCTTTCTCTAGTTTTATGCACATCAGCTCTTGAGTATCATCTATGACATCACTAGACTCTTCTGGAGTTTCTGTAGTGGATGTGTCTGAGAGGTCATCAGGACCCCATTCATACTCGTTTGAATCAGTCTCCAAACCGTCTACTTGCTGCTTGCTAGTATATGTGACTAGAAATTTTAGTGGTGAAAATAATTCTCTAATTCTTACTACTTCATCTTTTATTTCCTCAGGGACCTCAACTTCATGTATTATTGTAGCTGATAGCATCGAAGCTTGAGCATTGACTATTTCTTCTTTCTTGACTACTGATTCCTCTTTCTCTTTTCTACATTCTGCTTTTGTTTGTTGAGTGTCTACTTCGTGTAATGTTAAAGGCGATATTCTTTTCTGCCACTTAGACTTAGAAACATGTTTTTGGTCTGATGTCTTTTTCAAATCGTAACCCAGTCCAGCGTTATCATTTGTGGATTTGGTTTGTAGCTAAATTGGTTTAGTAATACCTTCCTTTTGTTTTCCCAGAGGACCAGTACCTAAGTACCCCATGTGCTGAGTCATTTTTTAGCTAGGACCATATTGGTTTGAGGAAATCTCACAATGTCGTACCTCCTCATTTTGACTATCTTCCTTAAAGAGCCAATTAAGAACAACATCTTCTTCTATTTCATCCACCAAGGAGGTAGAAGACTGTATGAAGAGACCATCGTATATGGTATTCGGAGCTGAAGTTTGTGTTCTCATAGCCTTTGATGGCTTGCCCAACTGTTTTGGTAATGAAGGGAGAGAAACTAATGAAAGTACCAGTTCTATCTTGTAGCCATCCATGTCGGTATTTGTAATCTTCAATCTCTTTTCTAAGTCTTTCATTAGTGCTTCTGGATCTACATTTGGAGAGGCTGCCCTATTGTGAGGCACAAAAGTATCTGCACCTTTTGTCAATGCATTACAGATGACATTTGTATCAAGAGGAATATTGACTTCAGCTCTGTTATATGGAAACTTTAAGCATTGATGGTATGTTGATGGTACTGCCTTCATTTCATGAATCCACAGCCTGCCTAGTAATATATTATATGACAATGGAATATAAAGAACTTGGAAAAGAACATCTCTCTCTACCGGTCCCACTCTGATTGGTAATGACACCAGACCTCTAGAAGTCCTTTCTTCTTCATCATAGGCTTTTATTGTTATTTTCTTGCTAGGATCAATGACATTTTCAGAGTATCCTAGTTGTGTAAGCAGACTATAAGTACAGATATTCAACCCAGCACCTCCATCTATCAAAACACATTTGACTCTATTTTTGTGGATCATGGCTTCAATATGCAATGGCTGGTTATGTGGATGATTTAGTGAGTTATCATCTTCTTCAAAGAAGGTAAGATAGTGAGGTGAAGTCAGATGACCCACCATAGACTGAAACCGATCAATGTCTAAATCTTTTGGAACATTGGTGGTGAGTAATGCTTTGTCTAGGATCTCTTTGTGAGAAGATGAGAGTTTTAGCAATTCAAAGATTAAGATTTGAGAATTTGTCCTTTTCAACTATTCAACGACACTATATCTAGAAGATGATAATCAAGTTAACCTTTTAAATTTGTCCAAGGTTGATTCTTTTTGTTTGTTTGGCAAGGTTGATGGGTTTGATGTTGCTTGAGTTGGGTTGGAAGAACTAGCTCCTTGGAGGGTGAATTTCTTTTTAGAATGGGTGAGAGCTCTTGCATATCATGATTCATTTGGTTTATCTTGGACTATAATCACATTACAATATTCTGAGTGGGAAGGCTCAATCATGTTGATAATGTTGTCCTAAGTGGCATAAGTATAATTTACCTCGGCACCTCCTTTGGTCTTTGAGAATCACCTTGTTCGTAAACAAGCGAAGGGTCTTTAAATGCTTTATGATCTGCATTAGTCGGATGATTCCCAACAATGACTTTACCAATGTCTATGAGATCTTGAATCTCATGTTTTAGCTTCATACAATTGTTTATGTTATGACCTTTATTTTGATGGAAGTCACAGTATTCATTTTCTCTCCACCATCTTTGTTTGACATTTGGATCATATGGTCTAGAGTTATCTAGTAGTGTTATCAAGTTGTTTGCCAACAAAGTTTTGAAAGTGGATTCATATGATTATTCGAGAGGAGTAAAATTACGCTTAGGTTTGGAAAGCCAAGGCTTTTCTTTGAACCATTCCTTTGTTTTCTTTAGCAGATTTTCTGTTGTAGCCTTAGTGGCGTTAAGTGCTTGTGTACCGCTATCCAAGTTGAATATTGTGGATTTTGATTTGGCTTTAACAGTGTCTACTACTCCATCATTAACAACATTCTTATTATTGTCTTTGCCAAACTTCCGATACTTGTTCTTTTCTTTAGAGCTAGATCCTGGTTGTGTTTCTTTCCAAGGTGTGATATCCCCCTTCTTTATGAGTACACCTTCCATTCGAATGGCATTATCTACCATTTTGTTAAATGATGGCTGTACTTGCATTTGTATACTATATTTCAATTAGGGGACCAAGTTATTGACAAATACATCCATTTTCTCAGAGTCTGGGATAGGTCGTGGATATCTAGAGAACATCTTTCTCCAGTGTTGGAGGAAAGTAGAAGAGGTTCCCCTATTTTCTATTGAGTATTGGAAAGATTGATCATAGTCATAGGATTTTGAATGTTGTATGAATATTGTTGTAAGAATAGTTGGATTAGTTCTTCAAATGTTTTTATTCCTTTGGGTAGACTTGAGAACCATTCCATTGCTTTACCCCCTAAACTCCTTGGGAAGAGGAACATGAGGTAAGTTTGATCATGCATGAACTCCATATAGGCAGCACAAAATTCCCTGACATGATCTTGAGGATCTGAGGTACCATCATATTTATCAAATTTTGGGATCTCCACTCACGAAGGAAATGGAGGCATGTATAAATTCTTGTCAAATGGAAAGGGACATGTTGTTTCCATAGAATATTGTTTCCAGGACATGTCCTTATTCTTTAGTTCTATGACTTCCATCCGTAAGGCTATTAATTGTTTGTGTACCATGAGTATAGGTGAGTCTTCCTTTTTAGTAATGAGTGTCTGGACATCATATCCAGTAGGAATTTTGGCACCTTGTTTTGCTAGTTCTAAGAAATAGTCTTACTTCTCTTGAGTCATGATAGCTTTCATCATTTTTCTAAAGTCTTTGTCCTTTTCACAGTCAAGGATTTCTTTTTCTGGAGGTTCAGTGTCTTTGTCAGTTTCACTTGATGATGAAGAATCATTATCATTTCTGGGAATGTTATTATCATCCTTGTTTCCATCATTGTATTCTGTCTCATGAATAGTGGGAGATTCAGATCAAAAATTGGTCCGCGTGATGATGATGGTATGTTAGTGAGTGGATCCTTCACATAGAATGGATTATCTTGATATTTGAAGGGTTGTTCTTTGCCTTTGGCTTCTTTCTTGTGAGAACTCCTAGTTTATGTAGGCATTTTTATGGATTAGTGTGACCTAAAGTTGTTTGTGATGCAGAGGTCAAGATCAATTTCAGAGCTAGTTGTTCTGTTTAGAGTATTGTTTGGGAGAAATAACTGAGATTTAGTCTGGTTTTAGGAAAGATCTATCCTGTATAAGACATATATCTAAGTTGATTCTAACCATAGTGTAAGATTCACTCTGGTTTTAGGAACGATCTATCTTGTATAAGATGTTATCTAAGTGACTTAAATTTGATAGGTAGTTGATTGAACTAGGTGAAAGATGATCGACCAAATCATGCAATGCAAATGGCAGAGGTACACTATGTTGATATGTTTATGCTCAGGAAAATTGATAACTAGTATTATGTTCCCTGTAAGTTGTTTTTAGGCAAGTTTGACTATTCTGTTCTGACAAAACCAGGGACTCGTATGATAGAATTTTCTGAACCAGATGACAATTTATCAGGTATAGGACGACACAAGTTTTGTTTCGTACAAGTTGCTACCTTATACCGTATGACAGATGGGTATGTGTAGGATGACAAAATACTCAGAGCAGTTCCATTTTGTACGACATAGGATACAAAACTAGATGACAGATTAAAATGGCTCGTACGACACAGGATCATGTCTAGCATGATAAATTATCAGACTCGCACTACTGTTCACAGGGCAGAGACTTAAAATTATGATTTTTTTGGATTGCTGAGTATGACCACTGAGTATGACCAATTCTAAAATGGACTGATTTTTGACCAGGATAGACTAGTTTTGGACATAATTCCAATTTAGGCTAAACTAGTTTCTGACACAGACAGAGTTTTGACTTAGGATGAACTAGTTTTTGATGCGGGCAGAGTTTTGACTTAAGATCAACTAGTTTTTGACACAGACAGAGTTTCAACTCACTGAGTTGTTTCTTGTCTTCTCCAATTTTTTGGTATTTCAGTTTTTGTTTCAAGGATGAAAAACACAGAAAATAAGTAGTATGTATAGTGACTCCAATTACAACATGCAAACCCTAAGGAATTTGGTGAGGAAAGAAAACCTTTTCTTGTAGACTCAGGTACACACCCAATAGCTAATCAGAATATGGCCGCTGAGTCTCATGCAATGGATTCTCAATGCCATATTATCTGACTCCAAATGCTAATGGGGGCATGAAATGACAAGTATCTTGGGAGAGTTACTATCTCTCTTACACAAAGATTATTCCTCTTTTGGAGATGAACTAGGTAGCTTCTAATTTTAATTGGAACTAGTTAGGGATCCATTCGGCGCGTCAATGTATAAACTCAATTAAGAGGTCTCCTAGCCTTGAAAACCAAGGTTTAATATACCTGAAGGTACGAAGGAGAGCTATTCTTGAGCACTATCATTGACTTGATTTTCATCAAATCATGTTTATTTTATAGTGGGTTGGAGTACTTGGCATCTAGCCATTCCCACTTAGGTCGTTCCCCTCACACTGGCCGTAATGACTTTAAGAGTTTTTCAACCCCTCGAGAGGGCAGTCCTGCTAAAGATGCACAAATCTCAAACAAAGAAAAAAGTCTCAAGGGTCTGGATTTCTAATTGTCTAGAAAAAGATAAGAGCATACTCTCCTACCTCTCATAATCTTCCAAAAAAACACGAAAGACAGATTTGTTCTTTAACCAGATAGCAAGTTAGGTTCCTAAAAATGAATTTAAAGAATACATGATGTTTAGTTGATTCTCCTTAGGCAACCTGCAAAGACAATGAATCAGTAGTCATATTGTCTTTGTGTGACAAGCAAATTCTTTGACAAGCATTCTACAAAAATTGATTAGGCTGTGAAAAATTCTAAGATAGACAGATAAACAGTCAGGCTCATTCATCAAAATAATCAAAAAATCATGAACATAGCGTCTTTTTAAAAAAAAAAATTACCAGAAAATATAGAGTCATATGACAGTATGAAAACTCATATGATACAAGATCCCAAATCGTACGAGATAGGATTCCAAATCGTACGACACCTGCAGCTTATCATTTCACCCTATGGGAAATATCGTACGAGATGTGCAGACGAAAAAATCAAAAAATCCAAAATCTAGAAAATACCAAAAAAAACAAAGCAGTTAGTCTTGGAGGCCAAAAAATGTAGTCTTCTGCCCCATGGTGGGTGCTAGATGATGTGTGTGTGAAAAAGTTGTCTGTAAGCTGCAAGCACAACACTTCAATTAAGTCATTATATGCATGGTTAGTAATCAATAATCAATAAGTAATAAACCATAACAAAGCGACTAATTGTCTTCTAAAATATGCGAGTATAAGATTGCTCTTAGATTGTTATAAGCAATACCAATGACTAGACTACACCAAGATGAAGGATTTAATCTATATGATATTAACTATATGGATGCAAGATGGATGAATAATTCAAGCAAATAATCAATTCAAGCAATAATGGATGCAAGCAATGATGAGTGAAAAATGGATGCAAATAATCTAAAAAGCACAATAATCTTCAATGACTCCAGAGCGAAATTAGCATGATAATAATCTCCAAGCATGTTCTCAAAAATATCTAAGGTAAATTGGAATGAGAGCTGAAGACTAAATTTATAGAGAATCACCAGAGAAAAAGCTCAATTTAGGATTAATTGAAAATAATTGAGAAATCAGGTTTATTTAACCTTGAGATAGATTCCAATTATAGTTTAATTAAAATGCATTCAAATTAGAAGTCCAAGTTGCATTGGAAATAATAATAAATTAATTCCATGCATTTGTGATAAAAATAGATAATTCTTTTATTTATTCAAGAAAAGAGTCTTTTCAATGCAACTGAACTTCTTTTTTTGAAACGCTTTGAGTTCCAATTTTAGAGAATAATTCAATGATTCAATTTAAATTGCTTTTTTGATTTGAAGTTCTAAATTTAGAAAAAGAAATAATATCTCAAGTTTTATTTCTCTTTCAATTCAATTCTTTTATTTTAATTTAAATTCAACTCTTGTTTTGTAATTAATTACTCTTTTGTAATAAATTAATTCCTTTTGCATGATTAAATGGCAATTTTATTAATTAAGTAAATATGCAAGGATATTTAACAAATTAAAATAGGATAATTGATCAAAATGATATTCTTGGAAATGATTCAATTAATTAAATGAATATTTAATCAATATTGAGTAATTGATTTGCCATGTGATATTTGATGAGTATAGAATTAATAATGTGTTCAAGATTGATTTAATTGCCTTTGGTTAGGACCTTGGTGATGTTGTCGAGATTAGGGGCCCATGGTTTAGATGACCATTTTTAGGGTATTACAAACCTAACCAGTAATGAGAACCTAATTTGTATGACTCAGGATGAGTTCAAGTGTTCAAGATGCAGTGCAAGCATGCTTGAACTGGCAAGGATACTGACTGCCCAAACTACAGGAGATGGAAACTACAAAATTGTTGCAGGTTGACCAGCAGGTGAGTAGTATTCATTGACACATCAACAATTGGTATCAGTCTTTCTGTAAATTGAGTTCCAATAGAATCAGACTTGCATACTCAACTGGTGTTAGTTGATGGTTATGTTCCCCACCTCAAGTACTGTGACTTGAGAGGATATAACAATTGGTGATAAGATAACAAGTGACATCAAAGGAAGTGTTATATCCAATGAAGACAAAGGGGGAGAAAAAATTTATGTCATTGATAAGTACATACAAAGAGAAATAATATCCTGATAGTGCCCTTTGTCATCATGTCAAAGGGGGAGAAGAATTATGTAGTATACTAGATACTACACATGTTGACATCAATGCCAAAGGGGGAGATTGTTGGCATTGTGTTTTCATTGATGTCAACTGATATGAGATGACCACTAGTAGAAGAGATGTATATGCAACACTATTATGAAGGAGTATAGGATGTGATATCTTGGATATCACCTTATGTTGTAGAACACTGATAAAGGTAAGAAAGATGACCTTAGAGGTCATCAGTACACAAGTTAGTGCCTGACTTGTGTGATGAGATAGAGAGGTGTTTTGAGTGGTTGTTTGTGAGGAAGAGGCAGAATGTTATCTGAATCACATCAACACTAGAAGAGAAGAATGAATTGGTATGCTGTGAGGCTGCAGAACAATAGGACTCTCACCGGATAAAGTTGTAGTCATCATGAGAAGAAATGACTGATAGTGTGTGTACTCACACTGGTTCTCATGTGCCTATTTGAAGATATGTTGGACAAATAGGGAACTCACATGAGTAGATGACAGGTTGTTACTCCACCAAGTAAGTGGTGCTTATCTCCTATAGGCATTGAGTGCATTGTAGTTTGGAGAGATAAGAGTGAAGAGGTAAAGGTAAGCACTTGAAGGATCACACCAAATCTACTGGTGAATTGATGGAATGCCCCAAGTGCTTAAGATCAGGGTTATGCACTAAACTGGAAAGAGAAGGCATGATTAAGATGCCAGTACTGAGGAAGTGTGAAGTGTTTGTCACGTTGACAAACCGGTAAAGGAAGAAACAACACTGATCAGGAAGAAAGGTTGAGTAGATGTAAACATAGGAATCTAACCTCACTGAAAGAAGATAGGAGTCTTGTCAAGGTTGATGACATGCTATCATCAAGAGCAATAACTGGTATATGAGTCCACTACTTATATAAGCAAGGTGCAATTATAGAAGATTTCCCATTTGTGGGAATAAGCATACTTTGCATTTACTAGTACAGAGACTGGTTTGAGAATTCCATTGATAGTTCAAGATGAGAGCATATATGATAAGGTAACTGGTAGAATGGTTAAGACTAGAAGGGTTAGGAAATTGGCAGAAGTAAGGAACTGGTAGGGTGGTTGGTCGGTGATCCTACTTGGACCGACTTGAAGTGCCAAGCTGGGAGATAGTCGATATGGATGCCACAAGGAGTCAACGTGGCAAACCTGCATTTGAATAAAGATGGAATGTACATCAATAGGGTTATTGCAGGGTTGCTCAGCTTTAATGAAAGGTCACACAAATCACGGGACTTGCTACAGATTTTTTGCAAGGGTTTGAGGCTCAAGGTTTGGAAGACAACTACGAGTCAGCCTAGAGTGATTCAGAAGATTGAGGCGATAGAGAAAACTGCACAATAGATCTTTCGTGATTGACTAAGGAATCAACTATTAGGGTAAAAAGCAAGTCACTAGAAATGGAAGGCATGATCCAGGAGATGCGACTATGGAAAATTTGTGTATTCAGATGTCAGAAAGATCAGATTGTGTAAGATCTAATTGGATTTGGTTTGCCTCAAGGATGGTGAGGAAACCCTAATTGCCTAGTTTTTTAATTGGTTTTTGGAGGGAAAACCAGTCTATAAGTATATGATAGAAGAGGAGGAATAGGGTTGCTGAAGAATAGTAAATTAGGGGATTGAGAATCTAAAGGTCTCTACAGGGAAGAAGAATTTATCCTAGTGCTCAATGAGCATCTATGAGAAGAGTGAGAGAAAGGGAGAATCTGGTTGAAGCTTTCAACTCGTTAGAGTGAAGAACCAATAGTATTTATACCAGTCAAGCAGAAGAGAATGAGACTGCAAAGATGCTAAACAAAGAACCAATAGAGAGTAGAGTAGGTGAAGAAAAACAAGAAGAGTGAGTTGGTGTAGCAGAGAGAATATCTCATCGACAGAGCAAAATATTTGAAATGATTGCAAGACTCACTTGTAACATGATAACCACTTATGTATTTGATGTTTCCTTTGTGAACACTGAGTTGTAGCCTGGTGCAGGGGTTGTAGCTCCTTGGGTTGGTGCCCTAAAGTTAGGGGTTGGTGCTCCTTTGGGTTGTAGCCCATAAATCAGGTAGGGGTTGGTGCTCCTTGGGTTGGTGCCCTAAACTTTGTAACTATGTTTTATTGTGAGGTTGAATTGGAGTAGTATGCTCGAGCAACATTGCTCACCAGGGTTTTTCCCATCTTGCATTTTCCTCGTATATGCTGGTGTTATGTGATGTCCCCTTATGAGTGTGTTTGCATTTAAGTTAGTCTTCTCCCTAACCGGTAAGTCTGCATTGAGTTCAATCTAGGAACCAGTATGTTCACAAAGGACTGCAAACCAGGAAAGAGATTTGAGAACCACTAGTTAACCTCCTCCCCCTCTCAGTTGTGCATTGTGTTCAACATGACCATGCTAAGAGAGAACATAAGCTAGGTGGGTATGATCATAAACCTTACCTTGAGGAGGATGTGATGAAAAATCTGGATGAGGATGATGCTATTACAACTATTGAAAGGTATAATATGGACATAGAGGAAAGAATGAGAGAAATGCAAGTTGTACAATTCCTTTCCTCTACTAGTGAGGAATCATATGATGACGAGTGTCCACCTTTGGAGCCTAATAGAATTCCAATTTCTAGAATTGAATCATATCAGCCAATAAACAAAAAAAATAGAAGTTGGGGATTCTGCTAAGGAAGATTCTAGACAATTGGCCTACAACCTTTTTACTTTTGATGATCAGTTCATCAAAACTCGAGAATTTAAATATTTTTTATACAAATTAAAAGGAAAATTTGTAAGGGAAACATTTAATGATATCACAAACAACAAGGAAGGTCAGATTTTGAAAACCTTAAGGATGGATATTGAGCATGAAATGGATACAATGACTCCTGAGAAGGGGAGAAAGCTCCTTGAAGATGCATGTGTTTTAATATTTTCTGGATGGGATTTGAAGTCTGCTCTAGTGTTTGACAGGTTTTTACACAATAGTGGTGCAAAGCACAAACTTATTCCTACAGGTGTGACTCAAGTTTTTATTGGATCTGGATATAATCCAGATGAGCATTCACTTCTGATCTGGGCACTATACCCACAAAACAAGAAGCCCATGATTGTTGACACCAAGAAGGCCTTTAGGCATGTGATGAAATTTAAAGTATGTGAAACAGATCCAATAATGATTGCAGATTTGGTAATTAACATAGCCAAGTTAAATAAAGCTCAAATCCAATTAGTGATGAAAGAAATAGATGCATACCAACTTACAAATACTAAACTAGTTAAAGAAATTAAACATTTAAAAGATATGATGAATACCATACACCACATGTCTATGCTTGCTCAAGGAGAAAGTTCTTAGCCAAGGTATAAATATAGAAAACTTAAAGAGGAAAACCAAAAACTACAGAACCAATTGGCCACTATTAAATTTGACATCATGTCAATATTCATCTAGAAAAAGTTTAATACCGGGATGACATGGATGGAAAATTTTTGGAAAACTTCTTCGAATAATCATCTTTCCATTTCAGAGCATAAGAGATTATAGAACCGGTTAGAAGAAAATCTTGATGAAGTTCAAAAGAAGTCTGATCTGGATCCTATTGTGATAAAGGAGATTGAAAGTTTGATAAAGGATCACAATCAATATGTAGAATAGATAACTGAAGAGTTAGGGTACTTTATCTTTGATGAAGGAAAAGGGATACCCCCTCTGAAAACTAAGGATGAGAGATTGAAAGAACAAATCAGATAGGTCCAAGAGTGTCAAAAGTACCTGCTTGATGCAATGAAAGTGGCCTAGAGGGGAGATCCAGATGTAGTCAGTATTCATATGAAAGAGATGTTCGCTGCAGAGAGCATGGCTAAAGACACTGATGAAGAATGTGACACCCATCTGAGCCAAGAGTATGCTGGTCATTTGACTAAAGTACATATGTTCCTAATAAGATATTAGATCTCTTAGTTATCATGTAATTTCTATGATTAGTTTAGTTTCAAAATACTCATTGAAGGGGCTTGACCCCTCATGTTATTATAAGTATGCCATGTAATCATTTCAAAAGGAGAGATATAAATAGATAGACTTTGCAAGTTCTTTTTCAATAATTGATCGAGCGTTTCAGTTCAATTTTGCTTAAGATGATCTTATATTTTAGATGTCAGTTCTCTTATGATTTTCATTTCCAGTAAGTGAATGTTGTCTTAAATTCTCTTATAAAAAAATTATTGATTGTCATAATAATCTAATAAAACAAGATCATTTGTGACAACCTTATCCTTGTGATTTTCTTGATTGGTCTTTCGAAGTGAAAGTTAAACTCAATCAAACTTATTATTGTTGGATATAGTAGTTCAATTAGTATTGAGAATTGGATGTGTTAACAAATCCATCTAAGGGGTGGGTTTAAAAATTGTCTCACATGGGTTATACGTGAGAATCTAGAAAGAAGTGACTTCGAAGCCCCTGAGATAAGAAGGCACTGATCTTTTATCAAATCATACTTATTAAAGACATTTACATTTTTCAGTTTCAATTTTAAGATACAAGTAGGGTAGGAGTAGGAAGTAAGAATAAAAGAAGTTATAAAAATGAGATAACTTTATCTCAGAAACAAATGCCATTTTGAGATGGACAATTAGAATCAAAGTATAGTAGAAAGGCACAATCTGCTATAAAAAGAATCATCTTGAAGAAATAGTTGGTGAAGAGGTTGTTAGGATTCCCATAGATACTGAGAGGTGGGGGGGGGTGAATCTATATCTAACCGGTGAATTGAATTTCTTAACTTAAAACATGTAGAACATATTATAACAGTGTACTGGTATGCAAGAAATAAAGCAATAAACAGAATTAAAAGCAACCACATGAAAAACACACCATAACACAATGATTTAACAAGGAAACCCGGTGTGGGAAAAACCTTGATGGGATTTGTGCCCCACAATATTCACTTACTGGCCAATAAGAGAATATTACTACTACAAGAGGGGCCTACACATGTAGGAAGGCCAACTACCTAGAGCTCACTGCTCAATGGGAAGTCTCACTGACTTACAATGATGGATTATACAAAGCCAGTATCTTGTACTACTTCAGAATAGCATCTATAATGCCAAATCTAGTACCAGGTTCTGCTTTGCTTCTTACATAAACCCTTAACCTATAATTTGCATAATAGGTCTGCCTTATTTTGCCTAAATAAGATCTTCTTACTTCCTTACAAATGTTCTATAATGATCTCTCTTATATAAGACTCATTTTAAAATGATGCCAAGTCAGCTTACAAAGATTTTACAATAATAAACAAAATACAATATAACAAAAATCCTGTCGGCCTCTGTGCCGGTATGCTTCCTTTCTCTGCCGATGCTAGTGGTCTAAGTGTCGGTGTAGAGTCTTATCTTGCTAGTGTAATACCTTGCTGGTGTAATGCCTTGTCAGTGCCATAGGATTGTAAGGTTGCCATTAATGATGAAACCTTCAATCACCTACAATGTCTCATTGGAGTGTGCATATGCCAACAATCTCCCCCTTTGGCATTGATAGCAACACTCATGAGAAAATTAAAAAGTGTATCCAAAAATGTAATCCAAAAATATGTTACCAAAAATATAAGAGCTCCCCCTAAGCAGATAAGTCTTCTACCAGTTATTTTCTCATACTACTACTCCCCCTTTGGCATCAATGACAAAGGTTGGCAAGATGTTAGTAAAGTTGTAGTCCCACTAAATCTTGTAACTGGGTAGTTACAATTTGAAAAAGATCTACCAAAATCAAGTTTATACTTTCCATAAACTTCTTGCTGTCCTTTATTGTTGTCTCTGTTCTTTTAACTATATCGGTGAGGTGCTGCATATGCTCTACCAGTGATCTCTATCCCTGTACTAGTGCCTTAGATATTTCCTTCTATAATGATGCTAGATAGTCCAATCTTGGACTCAGTCTTAGTCTCAAATGTTTTGCCTTATTTACTATTCTCTCTTTTTCTCTTTCTAACTTAAGTAATTCTTCCTCAAAACTTGTTATCTTTATCTCAAAAACTGATAATGTATCACATGAGTTAACAAAATTGTCTGCAAGTTTATTGATTTCGTCCTGTACCTTGCTCATTTTCTTTTCTATGTCTACTATTAAAAGGTTTGTCTTGCAAGTATCTTTATACAGTGTTTTGAATTCCTTTAATAAGTTGCATAGTTCCTGTAGAAGTGTGTCAAATTCCCTAGTACACTTCTTTATCTGATCTTCAAAGAATTTTTTCTTTTCAATTTCTACCTTATTCTTCAATGTCTCTTCATTTATTTTCTCAATAGTCACTATGTTCTCAGTGATGTATTTACACAAAGTATCAAGTTGTTTTAAAGAATCCTTATTGCCTATGTTACATTTAGGAGCTATTACCTTCAAAATTGGGATTGTGTCATCTATAGCTTTATAAGCCTGTGAACTACAATCTATTATCTTTTTGATGAAGTCCAAAAGTACTTCAGTTACATTCATTTATTTGTAACCTATTGAGGAGGAACCAACATTCTGAATTCTGCCAGTGGAGGAAGTAACCAAGCTTGCAGTGACCTCTGGTAGGTCAATCTATGTTTCCATTTCTTTAAGCAATGGTTTTTGATCTTCTCCCGTTGCCGGTGGCACTGTTTCTATGTGAACCTATTCCTATTCCAGAGCCTGTTGCTCTGCTTGTCTCTCTGTTTGTTGCTCTGTCTCAGTCTTAGTCTCTACCTATTGCTCTGTGTTATTAACTTCAAATTTCCTTTCACTATTGTCAATGCTGTTAGTTGTTGGTGGCTCACTAGCCATATCTGTCTTGCTGGTTGATTCTTTGTCTATCACAATGTTGACCTTTTGTGTATCAACATCAACTATGTATAGTACCTCAGGATTAGGATTTGTATCCTCTGTGTCCATACTCTCATTTGCTAGTTGTTCTTTAGTAATTTTTACCGATGATGCAATTTGAGGTAGTGAGGATAAGTTATCTTTTACTTTGATGCTCGGAGGTCCACCAACCTTTCCTTTTCCTTTGTCTCTCTCCTTCTGGTATACCTTTATTGGTTTGGGGTTCCTGAATTCTTCCTATTTTTCTTTCTCAACAAGAAATATGTCCCATGCATTTTCTGTTTCCTCTGTTACTTCATTCACTCTTCCAACCATTAATGCAATATGCCGGTGTGCAGTAGAGAATAATGACCGGTTGGCTTCTGCAATTAAGTCATCTATCTCCTTAGGTGAGTTTACTGGATAAACAACAAGTAACTTTTCAATTTTGATTTTTGTATCAAGCTCTACAACAGCTTGTCTTCTTGCTTCCAGTGTTTTGAACAATTCATCTGGTAGATCATCTATTACTTCCATTAAGAACTTTTTATAGATGTCCATGTGTAAGATAACACTATTTTCAACTTGTTCTTTGTCATCTACTGACACTGTATCATAGACCTTTCCTATGTTTTTGAGTTTCCCTTCCTCTATGATTTCATATAGCAATTTGTCAAGATGGGCCAAGTTTTGTTTAGTATTTCTCTTCTTTGGTGTCAACTTTTTCTTTGGTGTTGTCTTTCTAACCGGTGACCTTACTACCTGTTGTTTTTGTCTAGTCCTTCTAGGCAAAGGTGTGGATGTCGGTGAAGGATCCCTTTTCCTTACAACTCTTTTGAAAGCTACAGGCATGTCACTCTTTGAAGAAGTAGCTGCCAGTGATAGGTGAGTCTCAGGCTGTAGAGTTTCTAACTCATCCTCAGTAATATTGGTTTGTTTTAATACATCTTCTTTAATAGCCTTAGCCTGTCTAGAACCTCTTCTCACAACTGCTTCAACCTTTTTCACTCTCTTCTTAGATTGAATTTGTTTTTCTATTGTCTTAGCACTACTAAATACTTCTTCCTTTAGTTCATTTGGTGCTTCTAGAAGTGCTTTAGCATAAGTTTCAATTATATGATCATCAGTCTCATAACCCATCTCTGTTACCCAGATTGTTCTTAGGATGACTGCTTCCATCCAGATCTCATTTTTTTTTATTACAAAACATATATCATCTTTGTATTTGTTGACAATTTTATGTGATAGTCTGATTCTTTTGTTCATCCTAACCTTTAGTGCTTGAAAATAGTTATGAATGTTCTTTTCTTTATTTTCAACCATGTTATTGAATAGGTCCGTTAACTGTTTTCCTACTAGTATATCAAATCCAAGGTTCTTATGGCCAATACCGGGAACCTGTTTAGTTATGTGTAGCATCAAGCATACAAGTAGATTTCCAAATCTAAATGTTCCTTTCTTATCCTTCTTGGTTTTTCCTAAGTTATCAATCAACTCATCTTTTAACCATTCACATACATCAATTTTCACATTGTTTGTAACCATGTCATAAGCACTTTTAATGCATAAATTGGAAGTTGAGTTAAGTCTGTTTGGATGAGTTGCTTTGTACCCTAAAATCATGCTAACAAATCTCACATTTATATAAGTCACATCATTAACTCTCAGAGACCTTCTGTCTGATGTTGCACCAATTAAGTTCATTACTAGGTCATTGGAGACCTTCTTAGTCTTGTCTGGTCTATTACAGGTGGAAGGTAACCCTGTTACTACTTTCAAAACTTCCTTTGTTATTTTGTGTACTGAATCAAGCCAAAAGAATGAACTATGTACCCTGCTTAAAACTATCGTAATCACCTCCTTGGGAAATTCAGGAATGCTGGGGATTTCAGTGAATCCTAGGGTTTCAACAATTTTATGTTCTAGTTTTACATTACCAGAATCATCACATATAATAGTCTTATACATGCTTTTGATTTCTTCATCTCCTAATTCCTCTATGTTGCAATGAATATACATTCGGGAATCTTCTGCAAAAACAACTCCCTTTGGAATTTGGGAAAAAGCACCTACATTGTCATCTTTCTTAGCTACCTCGGGAAGTAGTTGAAATATGGGCCTAGGGCATTTTAATGTCTCAATTACTGTAGGGTTTGCTATGAATTCAGGTGCAGAGGAGGATGCCATGATAAATACCTCTTTCTGCCTTTGGATGGATTGATTTCACACTCTTCGAATGTTTGAAATCTTAGTGAAGTGAAATGGAGCTAAAACCACAAATTTATAATGTTTATTTTACCATCTACCACATTTAATGCATGCTGGTTAAGTAGTTACTTAACATTGTCTGCCGGTATAGAAGTAATTTCCAACTTCTCACCATTAACCAAGGGAATTATAGCATATGTCTCATTATTTCCAAACCCTCAAGAAAATTTTCTTCAATTTGATGAAGAGCATCCTGCCAATGGAGTATTACTCTGTCCTACCAGTGAAGCATTGATTGGTTCTACCAGTGGAGGAATATTCCAAACAATATTTAGGTCTGACTTTCTAATCCATTGTTTTGAGAATTCTTGCTTAACCTCTTCAACCTTTTCTTTACCTTTCAAGCTAGAACTTTTGTTGTCTGCCGGTAATCCTTTACTTCTACAAAATTTTGCAATATGCCCAATCTTGTTACATGCAAAACAAGTCACATTATTCTTCTGAATAGCTTTCCCATAACCTATGCTAGTTTGTGTTCTACATTGATTAGATAGGTGTCCAAATCTTCCACAAACATAACATCTCACATTCATTCTGCAATTTTCAGAGTTGTGACCAACTTTGTTGCATTTTGAACATTGACTGGTGGGTGTGCTGATATTTTGATAATTTCTAGATCTACATTCATTTTCTCTATGACCATACTTATTATAGTTAAAGCATTTTCTAATGAATTTATAAGCATTAGGTTTCCTTACCGGTTTGCTATGATCCTATGTATTTGCAGTACTAGAGCTTTCACCAACTTCAAAGCCAATTCCACAAGTGTCACCTTTAGGTTTTTGATTCTTTAGCAAGTTACCAAGTTCCTCTGAGCTTTTCTTGAATTTTTCTTTATGTTGATTTGCAGTATCTAGTTCTCTTTCTAAGACTTCTTTCTGCCTCATCAGTTCATTGGCGTCTTCAACAAATCATTTTCATAACTAAGTCTTGTGTTTTCATTTGCTACATCACTTAGTCTTTTGGTCAAGTCTTCTTCATTCTTCTTTCTATCTTCAATTTCCTTACAAAATCTCATAGTCATATCCTGCATCTCATTCTTTGTTGTCATGTTCTCTTGTTTCAGCTTGTTATCATATCATTAAGAGTTTATTTTTCGTCATTCTAATTTTGCATCTTTTCACAAAGTTCTCTTCTCTTGTTTCTTGAAATGGTAAGATTTTCTTGAAGTGCTTGAATGATATCTAGGGCTGCCTTTAGATCATCTTCTAATTTGATATTTTTTAGTTTCTCTGTATCATAGTCTAAAAGAGCTACTTCTAGTTGCCTCATCAGATTTTCCATATCTACCGGAGTCAAGATCTTCCTCAAGTTGTTAGGCTTCTGAAAATAGAGGACCAAGCTCTGATACCAATTGTTAGGATTCCCATAGATACTGAGAGGGGGGGTGAATCAGTATCTGACTGGTGAATTGAATTTCTTAACTTAAAACATGTGGAACATATTATAACAGTGTACCGGTATGCAATAAATAAAGCAATAAACATAATTAAAAGCAACCACATGAAAAACACACCATAACACAATGATTTAACAAGGAAATCCAGTGTGGGAAAAACCTCAGTGGGATTTGTGACCCACAATATTCACTTACTAGCCAATAAGAGAATATTACTGCTACAAGAGGGGCCTGCACATGCAAGAAGGCCAACTGCCTAGAGCTCAATGCTCAATGGGAAGTCTCACTGACTTACAGTGATGGATTATACAAATCCAGTATCTTGTACTACTTTAGAATAGTATCTATAATGCTGGATCCAGTATCAGTTTCTACTTTGCTTCTACATAAACCCTTAACCTATAATTCGCATAATAGGTCTACCCTATTTCACCTAAATATGATCTTCTTACTTCCTTACAAATGTTCTATAATGATCTCTTTTATATAAGAGTCATTTACAATGATGCCAAGTCATCTTACAAAGACTTTACAATAATAATAAAAATACAATATAACAAAAATCCTGTCGGCCTCTATGTCGGTATGCTTCCTTTCTCAGTCAGTGCCGGTGGTCTGAGTGTTAGTGTAGAGTTTGATCTTGCTAGTGTAATATCTTTCCGGTATAATGCCTTGTCGGTGCCATAGGATTGTAAGGTTACCATCAATGACAAAACCTTCAATCACCTACAATGTCTCATTGGAGTGTGCATATGCCAACAGAGGTATACCTGCCTAGGTTCTACAGAGCCTAACGTGTAGGGAGTGAATAATCCTAAAGAATCACTTTGTCAGTTGGCCAAGTCAATTGGAGGGTTCAAGCATAAATCTTGGCATACTTTTATTAATTTCCACTCTATTCATTTGGGGAAGAGTTAAAATTATAGACTCTATCGAGGGAGGAACTTTGAATAAAAAACCTAATCCCATAAAAGGGTGGCGACTCTAATTAAAAATATTAAGAAAAAAATAATTGACCTTATATGTATGTGAGGAGGTCATTAAAATAAGGACACCCTATATACCCTCTAAAAGTCAAGTAGAAAGCTTAAAACAAGAATCAAAAGAACAATAGTTTAGATAAGGATTTATCAAATAACCATAGAACTTCACTCATAAGTGGGTCCCTGACTGAGGAATTTAGAAGCCAACAATTGTGCTAAGGTGACATTTGAATACCTTAAACAAGTAGAGAAAGAACTACAAAGACAATATGAGGAGGAATAGGTGTTAGCTAGGGAAGCAACATCTTACAAGTAGTCTCAAGGAGGAACACAAAGTGATCCATCTATCCCAGGGAGAGGACATCAAACACCTAACACTCCACCTATTTTTTTAGCTTCACTTGGTATCCAAAGGATACATTTTACCTAGGTACACAATGTTAACTAACTAGGGGCACAAGGGGAGGAGACCACCCAAGAACTGTAGGACCAGATAAACAAAATACAAGAGAACATGGAGCATTTGAGGCTCATGGATCAGTGAGATGCTTTGGCCTAGAAACTACAATATTTGGTAAATAGCATAAGACCACCTCAAAACAATGTTCCATTGTATCCACTATACCCACCACGAGTTGCTAATATCCATATATCCACTTAGATCCTACAAAGTATCCCTATGACTAACATACAAAACATGTAAACTATCACAACCAATCATCCTTCATCTTACATGAATGTATAGACCACTAACCCACCAACTAGAAATATTCATACTACCACAATACATACTAATATTCCACAAAATTTTGTTAATACCATTGTTCCACCTAGAACTTTTGCAGCCCAAACCAATATGAGATAGTTCAGTTACAAGTATAACACCTATGGATATCAAATTCACCCATACAATTACACCAAACTGAGCCAAGGTATTTAAAACCCCCGATGACATCAGCAAGGGATACCAAACTATGCTCACCAATACACTCGACAGTATAATCAATTTTAGCAAGGTTCACAAGGACAAAATCAGCAGTATTAACACCAATATGGAAATCCATATCATTATCAACAGTTAATGGTGGTAAGGGGTCCCATGAATGTTGAAAAATATAAACAAATGAACTTTACAGGAATTCTTGGATACCCAAACCCAATCAATGATGAACTTAGAAAAGCTATTCCAAAATTCTCAAGGAATGGAGAAGCGTCAGGATAGGATTATGTGAGAAGTTTCCAAACATGCTGGATGACTTTGATGTGTGAGATAAGGATATTTTTTATGAGGTTGTTTATGCAATTTCTCACTGAGGATGCTAGGGATTGGTATAAAATATTATCTGATTCCTCAATCCATAATTGGAATGAAGTCAAAGTAATTTTCATTGAGCAGTATTGCATCCATGTAGACCCAAAATTTTCTTTACATGTGATTGGAAATATCCAAAAAGGATACAATGGATCAGTGTCTAGTTTCAATATGAGGTTCACTAAATTACTAAATAAATTGTCTCCTCACCTTAAACCTAATGATTCTATGAGCCAACAATTCTACATTGATTATTTTGATCCTAAAACAAGATATGAACTAAGGACAAAGAATCCCCCAAATCTGAATGAAGCATATAAGGTTGCAATTAACATTGAAAGGAACATAAAAGCCTCTAGTAAAATAGGCAAGAGGGATGACACTAGGATATATAATCCTAAAGTATAAAATAAACCAGCCAAAAAGGAAGATAAAATGGATAAGGTTATCAATGCTTTAAAGGATCCCACACAAAAGGTAGCTAGGAATGATAGGCCTCAATTCTAGAGGAATGATAGGCCAAGATTACACGATATGCCTTATAAAACCAATTAGAAAGATGGTAGACCTTTTAATGAAAAGAAAGAGACTCCTAATCTATTAAAGAAGTAACAAAAGAATTTCATGGATGACACTCCATGGTGTGTGGCCTACAACCTACCACATTCCCCAGTATAGTGTATTGTAACTCAAAATTTGTAATATGATGAAGAACCATATCATTAAAACAAAGAATATGATGATAGCTAGACCATGAACATGTTGTCTACTATGGGAGAATATGACTCATTAGATGATGGAGGATGTGAGTGCGATGTTTCTCAACAAAGATAGAATAAGAAATTCTACCAGCAAGAGATATTCTTAGATTGTGATGACAATACTTTCAGAAAGACTTGGGGGAGGTATGAAACAATGTCATGGAGAAGACTTTTTGAAGAGGAAATGAAAGCCCTCACCATTGTTGCTATTGAAAAATCCAATAATAATTACAACCTAAGGAACATGGTTGTTAATCATGATCAAGGAAAGTATTCTAGTATGTTCATAAAGGAGAAGTGTGAAAAGGAGCTTAGAAATGGAGGGACACCTAAAATGACAGTAACTAAACAAATCCCAAATACAACAAAGAACCAAGAACCTCAAAAGAAGGATGTACCACAAGTAGAAGTTACTAAAGTATCACCATCACCCACCAATTCATTTGATATCACCAATGAATTGTCACAAATGAAAATATTAGTCCCCTTTCTTGAAATGATGAAGATTCCCTAATATAAGAGCAACACCTTGCCATTAATCTCTAAAGTTCCTTCTAGTTTGGGAGGTGCCAAACATGAAAATAAAAAAAAGTCATCAAAATCAAGGGAGTATATACAGGCTCTTGAAATATATTCAAGAACTACCCTTCCTGATGATCCATCCCAAGTTAATCCATTCTATTTGACTTTGTTGATAAATAATAGGTTGATGAGAAATTGTATGATATATTTAAGAGTAACTATAAATGTAATGCCTTTAGGAGTTATGGAGCTTGGATTGGAGGTTGATGACCATTATGGCACTTGATATGCTATGGATAATAGACCAATCTAGGTTGTGGGAGTCATAAAAGACATACAGGTGAAAATAGCATCATGTCCAGAAGCCATATATAGGATAGACATCATAGTCATTGATGTACCCCCTAGTTATGGAATGTTACTTTCAAGACAATGGATTAGGTTGGTAGGGGGAGTATTCAACTAAATCTATCATATGCCACAATATTGGTCAATGGAAGGGAGGTTCAGATTGAAAGAGAGCCAAGGTCACCACACATCATTGAATATCCAAATGATGGTCACATGGTAAATTTTTGTGATACAAAGGTAGGTAACTTTACTATACAAATAAAAAAACTAGAGTTACAAGATAGTGATCCAATGGAAATTCATATTCAGAAAAATCCTGATGATATGTGGTGAATGTTCTTTGATGGAGCATGTAGTATGAAAGAAAATGGGGCAGGAGTAGTTTTTGTCTCTCCAGAAGGGAAAACATTTAGGTACTCTTTTGTTCTATCCTTTGAATGTACCAATAATGTCACAAAGTAGGAGGCCCTTCTAATTGGATTAAATCTTTCCATTAAGAATGAAATAAATATCTTAAGTGTCTTTGAGGATTTAGAGTTGGTTGTCTCACAAATCAAGTCAAAGTAATTGTCAAAAAACAAAAGACTCAAGCAATATAGAAATGTGGTTTGGGACTATCTAGAAGTGTTTGATGCCTTTTCCATAAATTGGGTAGATAGGTCTAAGAACATGACATTATACTTCCCATTGCAAGGCATGAGCCCTTGGTCTCCTTGTGTCATGCAACGTAGTGCTCGGGTTTGTGACATGGCTTAACTGCCTCCTATGGATTCTATAAGTCTAGTGGTTGTATTGGGTATTAATAGGTCAATATTTTAGTGCAAAGACAAATGCACTTGTAATAAGTGGTATCAGATCTTGGTCATAGGTTCAAACCCCTCACTTGCATTGGAGGGATTATTGCAAGGTGTGTGCCCTTGGTCTCTTTGTATCATGCAATGCAACGCTCAGGTTTGTGACATGGCTTAACTACCTCCTATGGATTCTATAAGTTTAATGGTTGTATCAGGCATTAACAAGTTGATCTTTTGGTGCAACGACAACTGCACTTGTAACATGTCCTTGCTAACATAGCCCTAAAATAGGATGATGTTACCATGGCCAATATTTTGGAAGTAGAGATAAAAAGAAGACCATTTGTTCCTGACAAAGTATACAGTTGGCAAGTGTTTGAGAATGATGATGATTTGGTAAAGTTCCTATAGTGTATTGATAAGTATGAAGCCTAAGAAATAGACTTTAATGATTTTGTGGAGAATGTTGATGGAAAAGATATGGTCTTTGAGAAGGAGATAGTCCAACTAAAAACAAATAAAATTCCAAGGGGGTTGGTTGCCCTTGAAAGATTTTTTGATGGAAATGATGCCCCACTTAAAACTATTAGTGTAGAGCAAGACAATTTAGAGGAAATAAATCTAGGAACTGAACACTCTCCTAAAAGGGTGTACATAGGTAAAATGATATGCCCCAAGGTTAGAAGCATGTTGATTTATCTATTAAGAAAATACTGACATGTATTTGCATGGTCCTATGAAGATTTGAAAGTATACAGGGAGGACCTTTTTCAACATGAGATCCCACTAAAACCTGATGCAAAACCATTTAGACAAAAGAAAAGGCCCATAAAAATGACTCTTGCACCCAAAATGTAGGAAGAGCTAATGAAATTAAGAGATGGAGGAATCATAAAGCCCATTAGACACTCCTCTTGGGTCTCAAACTTGGTTCTTGTAAGAAAGGAAAATGGAGACATAAGGATCTGTGTGGACTTCAGAAACCTGAATATTTCATCTCTCAAAGATAATTACCCATTACAAAATATGGATGCACTGCTACAAAGAGTCACAGGATGTGAATTGCTATCCATGATGGATGGTCTCTTAGGATATAATTAGGTCAAGGTTAAGGAGACAGAAAAATACAAGAAAACTTTCACAACCCCATGGGGTACATATGTCTATGTTAGAATGTCATTTGGACTAGAAAACATAGGAGCTACATTTCAGAGAGTCATGGATGTAGTATTTGTAGATCTAATCAATACTTTCATGGTAATATATCAAGATGACCTTACAACATATTCAAAAAGGGAAGAAGACCATTACCTACACCTTGAGAAAATATTTCTTAGAGCACTAGAGTATGGGATATCTTTGAACCCCAAGAAATGATAGTTTGCAGTCACTGAAGGAAAACTAATAGGGCACATAGTATCTAAGGATGGAGTTGATATTGACCTTCAGAGAGTTGCTTCCATAGACAAGATTCCTATCCCTAAAACTATGAAGGTAATCTAGTCCTTTTTTGGAAAAATCAATTTTGTAAGAAGGTTCATTTCAAATTTTGCAGAAATGGTTAAGCCAATATCCAAAATGTTGAAGAAAGGAGAAAAATTAGACTGGATAGTTGAGGCCCTTGATGCCTTTGTTGATATTAAAAGAGAAATCAAAGAAGCCCCTGTACTAAAGTCACCAGATTTTTCCAAACCATATCAATTTTTTGCATTTGCATCTTTCCATACAATTGTTATTATCATGTTGCAGAAGAATGATGAGGGGAATGAACAACCAATTACCTTATTCATTAAATTTCTACATGACGCAGAACTAAAATATGACATAAATAAGAAGCAGTCTTATGCACTTGTTAAGGCAGTCAAATCTTTTAGGCCATACCTGGTTGGGGTAGACATTATAACATATGTACCCAATGCTGCTATAAAAGACATCTTCAAACAAACTAAGGTGATAGGGAGAAGGTGTAGGTGGATCAACAAGATACAAGAGTTCATTATTGACATTTAGATAACTAAGCTTGTCAAAGGACATGGACTGGAAAAATTAAGGGCTAAAACCAACTTAAATGTTGCACAAGTTAACAATGTGACATGGGAAGATATTGTTATGAGTATTGAAACAGTCCCTTGGTATAAGGACATTGTGTACTTCTTGAAAAACATGAAGTGTCTAGAAGGGATGACTGAAAAATCAGAAAAGAACATTAAAACTATGGGCTTCCAAATATGATCTTATTAAAGGGGACTTGTATTGGAAAAATCAAGATGGAGTTCTATTATTTTGTTTGGATGAAGATCAAGCAAAAAAGGTACTAAAAGAAGTTCATAATGGTGTGTGTGGTGGTAACTTTTTTGCTAAGACCACGACTCATATAATACTTAAGGTGGGTTATTATTGTCCTTATGTCTTTAATAATGCATATAAATATGTTAGGAAGTGCAAAGCTTGCCAGATGTTCTCAGGGAAGCTAAAATATTAGGGAGCACTGCCAATGAGGCCAATGAAAGTTGATGAATGCTTTCAGCAATGGGGCTTGGATTTTATATGGGAGATATCTAATAAATCAAGTGGGGGTCATCGATGGATACTAGTTTCCACAGACTACTTCACTAAATGGGTGGAAGCCATTCCTACTAAGCAAGCAACTAGTAAAGTAGCGATAGTTTTTAATGGAGAATATCCTGACTAGGTTTGGAGTACCCTCTAGGCTTATAAATGACAATGGAATGTATTTCATATCAGAGGAATTTACTAGTTTTTGCAAAGATTATGGCATCACTCTCTCATACGCATCACCTTATTACCCACAAGGAAATGGATAGGTAGAATCCAGTAACAAAAATCTCTTAAAAATTGTAAGGAGAATGCTTGACAAAAACAAAAGGGCTTGGGATTCTAAGTTGAACTTAGTAGTATGGGCAGATCAAATTAATACTAAGAAATCTACTAGTAAGTTTCCATTTGAATTGGTGTATGGAAAACAAACAAATTTGCCATTAGGGAATCTACTACCAGTTCACTAATTTATAGTTGATGAAGAAATGGAGCTTCTAGATCCTATGGAAGAGATATTTGTGCAGTTGGTTGAACTTGATTAAATTAGAGGAGAATCCCAAAAACGTAACTTCAAAATTCAGTAGCAGGTAAAGACCCTACATGATAAAAGATCTAGTGATAGAAAATTTGAGGAAGGAGATTGGGTCCTTATGTGGAATGCAAGGAATCGAAATAAGGGAAAACATTAATCTTGGTCTACTTTCCCAGAGACATTTTTGAATTCTTATTATGCCTACAAGGGGCATACATCCCTAGATAGAGCCACTATTGGAACCCTATTTTTTGACAAAATTTGACACTTCTTGATTAGTAAATCCTTCAACAAATCACCTTCCTAGGTTTGTCATCACCAAGTCTTTGTATTCAAACAAGAAAGAGGATTCACTTTATTCAATGTGTCATAAATTTTCCCTGTTTATGAACACTAATTTGAGAAGAATGGTTTATTTGATGAAATAATTATTGTTACAAGTTCATTAATGAAAGACATAACAACAAAATAGTCAAGATCATTAAGAGCCTTATGTTTCAAATTAACCACAAGAGCATGCCTTTTCACATAACTATGAAAAATTAATGTGGGGTAAATGTGGCTCCCATAAGGGTTGAGCCCAACATATAGCTCTAGAAGAAAGTCAATATGGGTCATGAGAAGCATGAGCAATTCACCTAAGGAATGATACTCAACATCCAATTTTACTAACCACTTGAAAACTGGTATATCGATAAGACCTTGTTGAAGTCATACTGATCACATTATGATCTCTCAAACTAGAAACACAGGGACTCTTTAGGGAGACCTGTTTATATTATACTAATGAGAGATCTAGTCATTGAAAATAAACCTACACCTCTATTAGAGAGAGAGATACCAAAAAAAGGATGAATAGACTATTGGTGTGAAAACCTTCTTCAGAGCAAGCGCAAAGCATTCAAAAAAAAATTCATGTCATACTAATATCATGGGAAGAAGGTTATTGGGGAATTTTTCCTAATGGATGCAACATTAGGAAGAGTTATGAGGTTAGAGTGAAGCCACAAAAGTCAACCCAATCACAAAAGTTGCACTGATAGATAATAAAAGTGAATATGTTGGGATGACGCAACCTAATATGAATAATGAGGAGAGTTATGAAGCATTGGAGAGACTAACACCATTGGGATAAGACCATAAGGAACACACCAATTTTATAGGTCACGCCAATAGAAGACATAAGGAAAGGACATCAAAAAGAGTCTAATCAATGAGTTTAGCATCGACATGAGTTATGAAGCCAGTGTTACATACCAGTGATCAACTCGATGATGAAAGACACACTGATGGAGCTGTAGGAAGACACATCAGCCCGAGTCACCTTGATGTGAATCATGAGGAAAACTAAAAGATCTAGAAGACTAGATGATGTCAGGAGGAGATGACAAAAGGCAGGCTGAATAGGTGAGTCACCCTGAAAAAAGAAAACATGAAGTATATTGACATGAAATCCACTTATTCACCCCGAAAAGGCAAAACAAGAGATTTTTTCTATCGGCCAGACTTGCCCAGATCAGAAAGAAATATTTAGGGTCATCCCAACTTCAAGAGTTATGATGAAAGAAGGAAAGTAACAGACAGATTTATGCTTGAGGTAATATACATCAGCAAGAAAATGACCATCATCCAAAAACTTCCTTTGTAACCCTGATGACTACTGTCCCACTGATGAAATTTGATCACTATGACTCTTAGGGATGATCAAAAGGGAAGGAAACATAAAGATAAAAGGGATCGGGGAAAGTTTCTCTAACAAGTAGAGTTTATCAAAGTGAAAAGGTTTCTAGATGAATCGACACAACCATGAGTTGTCAACCCGAGCCAAAGGAAGATGACCAATTGACAACCCCCATCGACAATATATTACTCAAGTCTTGCCGATGTGCAAGAAAATGACATTAAACTAATAAAATAAGTTGTCACATTAGTCTGATAGTTCAAAATTCAAAATTTATTGAAGCATTAATCATGGAGGATGACATTAATGTTGCACAAAAAGAATACTCTATAACCAACTATTGCAAACACAACGGACAAGGAAAATTGATAAAGCCTCTCAAGTAGTGGATATAGGATAACAAACTAGGAGTGCTTAGGTAGTAAAAAGTAAGCAATTATGGTCTTTCCTTAACTCTGTGAAATTCATTTCAAATTGCACTTTGTTGCATAGAAAATGGATAGCCCTACAATGTCCAAGGGGAAAAGACAAAAGCGGGAAACCAGTGAGACAAAAAGCAAAAGGCCGAAGACACATAAAGAAAAACCTCAAAAACAACCAAAGGAAACTAAACTAATAAAAAACAACCGAAGAAAGGAAGTTGTGTAAAGATTTAATTGACCAATTGCCTCAGGAGTAAAACCTAGAAGATCAGTTCAACTAAACCCTAGTGCTAGTAAATTTGAAGAAAAATACTAGGATGTGGGAGATATATGGACCAACATTAGGGGATTTGAGTTGTTCTTCTTCCATTATTGCGGAAGAACCAGACATGAGCCCATATGTAATGCTTGGAAGATGAACTTAGGAAAAATAGTTGTCCCAAATGTATTTGTAAACGTGGACCCGGTTAAGCTTTTGGCCAAACATTACAATTCAAATCTCAAAGCTATTTATGATTTATAAGGAAAACCATTTGTGCATTTATCCAAGGGTGCAATTGAGGAGGTTTTTGGTTTTGAGGATGTTTTTGATTATTAAATTTTATATGAAGAACTAACAAAAGAATATTGGAGATTGGATACCACCTACAAGGGATAGAGGTTGCCCTTGTGCAGAGCTAGAGTGGATGGAAAATCAATGCCTTTGGAGGATGATGATGGGCCACCACTCAATGTAGACATGTTTGAAAATTATTTCAAATACACATATTATATCATTGGACAAGTGCTAGGGGTTGAAGTTACTGAGCTCATGTAGATTGAGCCTATGATAGTGGCTACAGATATCCAAAGCCACAACTCTAAAGTTTTTGACTATGCAGCATTGGTTCATCGACTACTTGACTTAGCCCTCATGGCTGGCAACAAGAACTCTTGTAAGATATTTCTTAAGCATTATTTTGTTCTTATGCACATGATACTGTACTATGGGTATGAGAAAGGAATATGCCCAGAGGAGTTAAAAGTAAAATAACCTGATCAAAAGAGTAAGCCATTACTAGTTCAATTATGAATGCCTATTTGGGAAAACAAGTTTGCCAGATCCAATTATGCATATTTTGAAGAATACTCTATGAAGACCATTTGTAGGATGTTCAACCATTAGTGTGACTCTCCTTGTCAAAATAAATCAAGACATTTTTTAGGCCAAAGGATTATGGTGGCGCAGAGATAGTGAAACATAACTCAAGAGATTGGTATTGCTACTCTGAGGCTACCATAATTAGAGTCTATGGGTTTGAGGACACACCTTTTATATTGTCTAAAACTATGCCAAATAGGATAGCCTATGTTGAAATAGTGAGGCAATTAGATTACTCTAATGTTATACATTTGAAATCCCATGAGAAGTAGTTTTTCATTCTAGCCACTTTGTGTTTTGGTGATTTCACTGTGCTAGCCAAAGAAGGATATGATTAGATTCTGGGCAAATTAATGCATTATAACATAAATAGGGAATCACCAAGGAAGGATTTTGACCCAAAGGGATTTTTTGATGATTCTAAGTGAGCACATAAGCTAGGTGGGTATGATCATAAACCTTACCTTGAGGAGGATATGATGAAAAATATGGATGACAATTATGCTATTACAGCTATTGAAAGGTATAATATGGACATAGAGAGAAGGATGAGAGAAATGCAAGGTGTACAATTCCTTTCCTCTACTAGTGAGGAATCATGTGATGATGAGGGTCCACCTCTGGAGCCTAATAGAGTTCCAATTTTGAGAATTGAATCATATCAGCCAGTAAACAAAAAATCATGAGTTGGGGATATTTCTAAGGAAGATTCCAAACAATTGGCCTACAAACTTTTTATTTATGATGACCAATTCATTAAAACTCAAGAATTTAAATCTTTGTTATACAAATTAAAAGGAAAAGTTGTAAGGGAAACAATTGATGATACCACAAACAACAATGAAGGTTAGCTTTTGGAAACCCTAAGGATGGATATTGAGCATAAAATGGATACAATGACTCCTGAGAAGGGGAGAATGCTCCTTGAAGATGTAGGTGTTTTAATATTTTTTGGGCAGGATTTGAAGTCTGATCTAGTGTTTGATAGTTTTTTACACAATAGTGGTGTAAAGAACAAAGTTAGTCCTATAGATGTGACTCAAGTTTTTATTAGATATGGATGTAATCCAGATGAGAATTCACTTCTAATTTGGGCACTATACCCACCAAACAAGAAGCCCATGATTGTTGACACTGAGAAGGCCTTTGGTCATGTTATGACATTTAAAGTAGGTGAAATGGATTCAATGATGATTGTGAATTTAGGCATTAACATAGCCAAGTTAAATAACGCTCAGTTCCAATTAGTGATGAAAGAAAGAGATGCATAGAAGCTTACAAAAATTAACTTGGTTAAATAAATTGAATCTTTAAAAGATATGATGAATACCATAGGCTAGGTGCCTATTCTTTCTCAAGGAGAAAGTTCTCAACCAAGGGACAAATATAGAAAACTTAAAGAGGAAAACCAACAATTGTAGAACCAATTAGCTAGTACTAAATTTGACATTATGTCAATATTCATCTAGAAAAGGTTTAATACTGTGATGACATGGATGGACAAGTGTTAGAAAACTTGTTCTAAGAATCATCTTGCCATTTCAAAGCATAAGAGATTAGAGAACCAGTTAGAAGAAAATCTTGATGAAGTGCAAAAGAAGAGTAATCTAGATCTTGTTGTGATAAAGGATATTGAAAGTTGTATAAAAGATCACAATCAATATGTAGAATAGCTAACTGAAGAGTTAGGGTACTTTATCTTTTATGAAGGAAAAGGGATACCCCCTATGATAACTGAGGATGGGAGATTGAAAGAACAAATCAGATGGGTCCAAGAGTTTCAAAAGTACCTACATGATGGAATGAAAGAGGCCTAGAAGGGAGATCTAGATGTAGTTAGTATTCATATGGAAGAGATGTTCGTTGTAGAGAGCATGGCTAAAGGCACTGGTGAAGACTGTGACACCCATCTGAGCTAGGAGTATGTTGATCATTTGAATAAAGTACATATGTGCCTAATCAGATATTAGAGAACTTAGTTATCATGTAATTTTTATGATTAGTTTAGTTTCAAAATACTCTTTGAAGGGGCTTGACCCCTCACTTTATTATAAATATACCTTATAATATTTTCAAAAGGAGAGATATAAATAGATAGCCTCTACAAGCTCTTTTTCAGTAATTGATCTAGTGTTTCAGTTCAATTGTGCTAAAGAAGATATTATATTTTAGATACCAGTTCTCTTGTGATTTGTATTTCTAGTAAGTGAATGTTTTAAATTCTCTTATGAAAAAATTACTGATTGTCATAATAATCTAGTAAAACAAGATCATTTGTGACAACCTTATCCTTGTGATTTTTCTGGTTGGTCTTTTGAAGGGAAAATTAAACTCAATTAGACTTATTGTTGTGGGAAATAGTAGTTCAATTAGTATTGATAATTGGATGAGTTGAAAGATTCATCTAAGGGGCGGGTTTAAAAATTGTCTCATGGGGGTTATACATGAGAATCTAGAAAGAAGTGACTCTAAAGCGCAAGAGATAAGAAGGCTTTGATTAGTTATCAAATCATAATTATTCAAAATATTTACATTTTTTAGTTACAATTTGAAGGTACAAGTAGGATAGGAGGAGGAAGTAAGAATGATAGAAGTTATAAAATAAGATAATTGTATCTCAGAAATAGATGTCATTTTTAGATAAACAATCAGAAGCAGAATTGTGGAGAGCTCTAATGTTAATGTGGATGAGAAGTACAAAGGTCAAATCAGAACTTATAAGAGAGAACCGGAAGTGGAAATGATCATAACTGAACCAGTAACACCTATACTAGAAAAAAATGTTCAACCAGTTACCCCAATAGTATTAGAAAATTCAACAATAACTGAAGATCAGAGTAGAGAAATAGAAAGTCAAAAGACTCCTAAGTATGTGAGGTTGAATAATTCAAAAGATCAAATCATTGGAGATAAGAGAAAAGGAGTGATGACAAGGAGAAGGTTGATAGTTGATGAGGTATGCTAAATTTCTCAAATTGAACCGACATCAATAGTTGAAGCATGTAAGGATGAATGTTGGATGAAAACTATGGAAGAGGAATTGGATCATATAGAAAATAACAACACATGGACTTTAGTTCCCTGACCTTAAAATAAGAATGTTATTAGAACTAAATGGGTTTTTAAGAATAAATTGAATGAAGATGGTCAAGTTGTGAGGAACAAGGCTAGATTGGTTTGCAAAGGATATTCCTAGAAGGAAAGAATTGATTATGATGAATCTTTTGCTTCGATAGAAAGGATTTTCAGGTATGGTTTATGGTTTATGATGACTTTACACTATGTGCATATACAAATGCAAATTGGTCTGGAGATATAGATAAATAGAAAAGCACATCCAGTGGAGTTTTCTTTCTTAGAAAGAAACTTGTTTCATGGATCAACAAGAAATAGCCATGTACTTATTTATCTATTGTTGAAGCTGAGTATGTTGTTGCTGCTACTAGGTGTACACAAGTTCTATGGATGAAATAAATGTTGAAAGATATAAGGGTAGATTGTGATGAACCGGTAGTTATATCTGACATTTCATTCTAAGACAAAGAAAATATCAATCAAGTATAAATTTTTTGAAGGAAAAGGTGGAAGCAAATGAAGTCATATTAGTTTATGTGAACATTAAAGAGCAGATTGCAGATATCTTCACTAAACCTTTGCCCAAGGAATCATTCAAGTACTTTAGAGACAGATTAGGGGTCTCTGCCCCTCTAGTTGAGACTTAAGTGATGCTAATTGACATTAGTCCGGTATACATTATTAGAACTATCATTCATTCTGGATTGATGAGTTGGTTCTACTACTCAGGGGGAGTAGTTAGCTATGTGGTTCAAAGGATCTATGGTTTTTCTTTGATGTTTATGTTAGATTTATGGCATTGTTGTCAAAGGGGGAGAGATATACATGTAAAAAATAGAGCTTAATAAAGATATCAGTCACAGTGGTAGTTTGATCTATGTTTGGTTATTTGGTTCAGAAATTCATTGATATATTATTTGTGGGAGATTGTTGGTGTCTTCCATTGGGAGAGACTTGTTTGGAAGTTATTGATGTTAGGATTCCCACAGATACTGAGAGGGGGGGTGAATCAGTATCTAACCGATTAATAGATTTCCTTAATGTAGAGCCTATTAATACTGTGTACCGGTAAGAAGAAAGTAATGCAATAAACAAAGATAAAAACAACTACATGAAAAAGACACCATAGCACAAGGATTTAATGAGGAAACTTGGTGTGGGAAAAACCTCAGTGGGATTTGTGACCCAAAATATTCACTTACTGGCCAATAAGAGAATATTACTGCTACAATAGGGGTCTGCACATGCAGGAAGGACAACTGCCTAGAGCTCACTGCTCAAATACAAAATAGGAAGTCTTACTGACTTACAAAATGGATTATATAAATCCAGTGTCTTGTACTACTTCAAAATAGCATATATAATGCCAAATCTAGTACCGATTTCTGCTCCACTTCTTACATAAACCCTTAACCTATAATTCGCATAATAGGTCTTCCTTATTTCACCTAATTACATTCCTCTTACTTACATAAAATGTTCTACAATGATCTCTCTTATATAAGAGTCATTTTACAACTTGCCAAGTCGGCTTACAATGATTTTACAAATAATAAACAAAATATATTATAGCAAAAATCTTGTCGGCCTCTGTGTCGGTATGCTACCTTTCATTGCCAGTGTCAGTGATCTGAGTGTTGTTGTAGAGTCTGATCTTGCTAGTGCCAGTGGAATGCCTTGCTGGTGTCATAGGATTGTAAGGTTGCCATCAATGACAAAACTTTCAATCACCTATAATGTCTCATTGGAGTGTGCATTTGCCAACAATCTCCCCTTTGGCATTGATGGCAACACTCATGAGAAAATTTCAAAACTTGTAATCCAAAAATGTGTACCAAAAATATATGAGCTCCCCCTGATCAGATAAGTCTTTTGTAGATTATTTTCTCATACTACTACTCCCCTTTGGCATCAATGACAAAGGTTGTCAAGGTGTCAATAGAGTTGTAGTTTCTCTGTCTCAACCTTGTAACTAAGTGGTTACAATTTAAAAAAGATCCGCCAAAACAAAATTTATGCTTTCCATAAATTTCTTACTATATTTTATTGCTGCCTCTGCTCTTTGAACTGTACCAGTGAGGTGTTGCATATGCTCTGTCAAAGTTTTTTATCCTTGTACTAATGCTTCAAATATTTCCTTCCTCAAGGATGCTAGATAGTCCAGCCTTGAACTTAGTCTTAGTCTCAGATTTTTAGCCTTGTTTATTATTCTATCCTTTTCTCTTTCTAGCTTCAATAATTGTTCCTCAAAACTAGTTATCTTTTGCTCAAAAATTGATAATGTATCAGGTGAATCAACAAAATTATCTGCAAGTTTATTTATTTCTTCTTGTACCTTGCTCATTTTCTTATCTATGTCAACTGTTAAGAAGTTTTTCTTGCAAGTATCTTTGTAAAGAGTTTTAAATTCCTTCAATGAGTTGCATAGTTCCGGTAGAAGTGTGTCAAATTCCCTAGTACACTTCTTTATTTGATCCTCAAGGAATTTTTGTTTTTCAATTTCCAACCTGTCTTTGAATGCCTATTCCTTTATTTGTTCAACTGTCACTGTATTGTCACTAATATAATTTGAAAAAGTGTCAAGTTGACACAAAGAATCCTTATTATCTATGTTGCATTTTGGAGCTATCAACTTTAAAATTGGGATTGTGTCATCTATAGATTTATAAGCTTGTGAACTACAATCAGTTAGTTTCTTCAAAGAATCTAAAAGAACTTCGGTTACATTGGTTGGTTCATAACCTATTGAGGAGGAACCAACATTCTGAATTCCGTCAGTGGAGGAAGTAACCATGCTTGTAGTGACCTCTGGTAGGTCAGTCTTTGTTTCCATTTCCTTAAGCAAGGGTTATTGTTTCTCTCCTTTTGCTGGTGGCAATGTTTTCACATGAACTTGTTCCTATTTTGGAGCCTGTTGCTCTGCTTGTCTCTCTATCTGTTGATATGTTTCAGTCTCTATTTTCCCATCTGTCGGTTTACCTTCAGTGTTAAAAATGTTGATAGCTACCAGTGGCTCACTAGCCATGTCAGTCTTACTGGTTGTGTCCTTGTCTATCACAATGTTGACCTTTTGAGTATCAACATCCACTATGTATAGTACCTCAGGATTAGGATTAGTATCCTCTTGTGATACATCCATACTGTCATCTGCCAGTTGGTCTTTTTTTGTTGTTACCAGTGGAGTAATCAGAGGTAGTGGGGATAAGTTATCTGTTATTTTGATACTAGGAGGTCCACCAACCTTTCCTTTATGCTTATCTTTGTCCTTTTGATAGACTTTGATAGGCTTGGGGTTCATGTATTCTTCCTGCTTTTCCTTCTCCACAAGGAAAATATCCCATCCATTTTTTGTTTCTTCTTTTACCTCATTTACTCTTCCTACCATTAGTGCAATATGTCGGTGTGCATTAGAGAATACTGACTAGTTTGCCTTTGCAATTAGATCATCTATTTCTTTTGAAGAGTTGACTGGGTAGACAGTAAGTAATTTTTCAATTTCAATTTTCTTGTCAAGTCCTACAATAGATTGTCTTCTTGCTTCCAGTCTCTTGAATAATTCATCTAGTAATTCATCTACAACTTGCATTAAAAACTTCTTAAAGATATCCAAGTGTAAAATGACACTGTTTTCAACTTTCTCTTTCTCATCTACTGATAGTGTATCATATAATTTTTCTATGTTCTTGAGATTTCCTTCTTCTGTGATTTCATCCAATAGTTTGTCAATCAGAGAAATATTCTATTGAGTCCTTTTCTTCTTAGGTGTTATCTTTTTCTTTGGGGTTGTCTTCTTTACCAAAGACCTCACTTCCTATTGTTTTTGTCTAGTTCTTCTAGGCGAGGGTGTGCATACCGATGAAGGTTGTCTTTTCCTTACAACTCTTTTAAATTCAAGTAGCTTGTCACTCTTTGAAGAAGTTGCTACCGATGACAGGTGAGTTTCTAGTTGTTGTGCTTGTAACTCATCTTCAGTGATACCGGTTTGTTTCAGTACATCTTCTTTTATAGCCTTAGCCTACCTTGAACCTCTTCTCATAGTTGCTTCTACTTTCTTTACTCTCTTCTTAGATTGAATTTGGCTTTCAATGGTCTCAGCACTACCAAATACTTCTTCCTTAGGTTCATTTGGTGCTTCTAGAAGAGCTTTATCATATGTTTCAATGATGTGGTTTTCAGTCTCATATCCCATTTTAGTAACCCAAATTGTTCTTGGGATAACTGCTTCCATCTAGATCTCATCCTTTTTAATCACAAAACATATATCATCCTTGTATTTGTTAACAATTTCTTGTGAGAGTCTGATTCTTTTGTTCATTTTGGCCTTTAGTGCTTGAAAATACTCATCAATATTCTTTTCCTTGTTTTCACCCATGTTGTTGAATAAGTCTGATAACTGTTTCCCTACCGGTATGTCAAATCCAAGGTTCTTGTTGCCTATACCAGCACCTGTTTGGTTATATGTAGCATTAAGCATACATTTAAATTACCAAATCTAAAAGTTCCTTTCTTATCCTTCTTGATCTTCCCTAAATTGTCAATCAATTAATCCTTTAGCCATTCACATACATCAATTTTCACATTTTCTTTTACCATATCATGTGCACTTTTTATGCATAAACTGGAAACTGAGTTAAGTCTATTTGCATGAGTTGCTTTGTATCCTAAAATCATGCTAACAAATCTCACATTTATGTTAGTCACATCATTAACCCTTAGAGACCTTCTGTCAAATGTTACACCAGTTAGGTTCATTACCAAGTCATTTGAGACCTTCTTTGTTTTGTCTGGTTTGCTACCAATGGAGGGTAAACCTGTTATAGCTTTCACCGCATCCTTGGTAATTTTATGGACGGATTCAAGCCAAAATAATGCACCATGTACTCTACTTCACACTATCCTAATAACTTCCCTTGGGGAAATCCAAAATGCTGAGGATCTCAGTGAATCCTAGGGTTTCAATAATTTGGTGTTCAGGCTTTACTTTACCAGAATCATCACAGATAAAAGATTTGTACATGTTCTTGATTTCTTCATCTCCTAATTCTTCTATATGCTAATGGATATAGATTATAGGGTCTTTTGCATAAACAACTCCTTTGGGAATTTGGGAAAAAGCACCTACATTGTCATCCTTTTTAGCTATCTTGGGAACTAGCTGAAATACAGGCCTAGGTCATTTGATTACCTCGACTACAGTAGGGTTTTCTATGAATTTAGGTACAGAGGAGGATGCCATGATTATAAATACCTTTTTCTGCCTTAGGAAGGATTGATTGCTGAAGTGGTTTGTCTCTTTTCTCGAAATGCCTTAGCTCTGGAGATTTCGCGCTCTTCAAATGTTTGAATGCTCGGTAAAGTAAAATGGAGCCAAAAACATTAATTTATAATGTCAATTTGCCAACTACCACATTTAATGCATGCCAGTTAAGTAATCACTTAACTTTGTCTGTCGGTATAGAAGTAATTTCAACCTCTTACCATCAACCGAGGGAATAATAGCATATGTCTCATTGATTGCCAAACCCTCCAGGAAATTTTCTTCAATTTGATGAAGAGACTCCTGCTAGTGGAGTGCTACTCTGTTCTGTCAGTGGAGTGTTACTTGGTTCTACCAGTGGAGGAGTATTTCTATCCACATTTAGTTCTGATTTCTTGATCCATTGTTTTGAAAATTTTTGCTTAACCTCTTCAACTTTTTCTTTACTTTTCAAACTAGGACCTTTGTTGTCTACTTGTGATCCTTTACTTTACAAAATTTAGCAATATGCCCAATTTTGTTACATGCATAGCAAGTCACATTATTCTTCTAAATAGCTTTCCTATAACCTATCCTAGTTTGTGTTCTGCATTGATTAGATAAGTGTCCAAATCTTCCACAAACATAACATCTCACATTCATTCTACAATTCTATGAGTTATGACCAACTTTGTTGCATTTTGAACATTGACCGGTGGGGGTGTTGATATTTTGATAATTTTTAGATCTACATTGATTTTCTCTATGACCATACTTGTTATAGTTAAAGCATTTTCCATTAAATTTATAATTAGTAGGTTGTCTTACTGGTTTTCTATGATCTTGCATGTTTGCAGTACCAGAGCTTTCACCAACTTCAAATCCAATATCACAAGTGTCACCTTTAGTCTTTTGATTCTTCAGCAAGTTACCAAGTTCTTCTGAGCTTTTCTTGATTTTCTCTTTATGTTGATTTGTAGTATCTAGTTCTTTTTCTAAGACTTCTTTCTACCTCATTAGTTCATTTGAGTGATTCTATGTGTGCATCAGATTTGTCTTTAACAAATCATTTTCATAGCTGAGTCTTGTGTTTTCATTTGCAACATCACTTAGTCTTCTAGTCAAATCTTCTTCATTCTTCTTTCTATCTTCAATTTCTTTACAAAATCTCAGTCATATCCTGCATCTCATTCTTTGTTGTCATGTTCTCTTGTTTCAGCTTGTTTATCATATCATTAAGAGTTTCTTTTTCATCATTCTCATTTTGCATCTTTTCACAAAGTTCTCTTCTCTTGTTTCTTGAAGTGATTGAATAATGTCCCGAGCAACCTTTATATCATCTTCAAGTTTGATATTTTTCAATTTTTCTACATCATAGTCTGAGAGAGCTCCTTCAAGTTGCTTCATCAAGTTTTCCATCTGTATCGGTGTTAAGATCTTCCTCAAACTGTTAGGCTTCTAAAAATAGAGGACCAAGCTCTGATACCAATTCTTACGATTCCCACAGATACTAAGAGGGGGGGGGTGAATCAGTATGTAACTAGTTAATAGATTTTCTTAACTTAAAAGTTGTAGAGCATATTAATACTGTGTACCAGTAAGCAAAAAGTAATGCAATAAACAGAGATAAAAACAACCACATGAAAAACACACCATAACACAAGGATTTAACGAGGAAACCCGATGTGGGAAAAACCTCAGTGGGATTTACTACCCACAATATTCACTTACTGGCCAATAACAGAAATATACTGCTACAAGAGGGGCTTGCACATGCAGGAAGGCCAACTGCCTAGAGCTCACTGCTCAAATACAAAATAGGAAGTCTCACTGACTTAAAAAATGGATTATATAAATCCAAAATCTTGTACTGCTTCAAAATAACATCTATAATGCCAGATCCAGTACTGGTTTCTGCTCTACTTCTTACATAAACCCTTAACCTATAATTCACATAGTAGGTCTGCCTTATTTCACCTAATTACATTCCTCTTACTTACACAAAATGTTCTACAATGATCTCTCTTATATAAGAGTCATTTTACAACTTGCCAAGTTGGATTACAATGATTTTACAAATACTAAACAAAATATATTACAACAAAAATCCTGTCGGCCTCTGTGCCAGTATGCTACCTTTCACTGCCGGTGTCGGTGATCTGAGTGTCAGTGTAGAGTCTAATCTTGCTAGTGCTAGTGGAATTCCTTGCCAATGTCATAGGATTGTAAGGTTTCCATCAATGACAAAACCTTCAATCACCTACAATGTCTCATTGGAGTGTGCATATGCCAACAATTGACACATGGATGTTTTTCACATCTAGTATTACCATCAATGCCAAAGGGGGAGATTGTTGGCAATTTGGATGAACTGATTATGTGTTGCATTGATGTCAACACTAGCTTGTTTTGTTGTCTACTGGGTTTCGATAGAGTGGTTGGAGTGTGATATTGATCTAGAAACTATCTCCGATATTCCTCGGTATGTTATGTTAGGTGGAATTGGTTTGGTTTGGTCATTCATGTCATTCAGATGCATGTTACTTTTAGTTGGTTTGAGATTTGGTGATCTAGAAGCTATCATATGCTTTAGTAAGTCTTTTCGTTACCGATAAGGGTTTTATTGGCAAAAATTTGTTGAAGTTCTTTTGATGGATTTGATAAGTGGTGTTGGTGCAGCTTCTAGAAGGTTTTCGGGATGCTGATGGTTATCATGTCTATGTTCCAGTTGATCGGTGGTGTTGCATTTAGCACCAGACCTAATGCTATTTTGTGCTATTCTATTAACTTATGGAATGGTTTATGTAATGTGTTGGTGGATGCTCCTGATCCATTAGCTGTAGGATTTATTGTTTGGTTAATGTTGTTTAGGTCCCAAGTTGGTATAAATATGATGTAAGATCTCTTTGTAGATCATGGTCATGGATTGTTATGCGATTATCTGTGTGAGAATAAAATTGTAATCATATGCAGAGGTTTTGGTCAATCATAGGTGATTGAATTGGGTTTTTGTAAGAGGTTTAAGACCTACCGAATTGAGCTTAACTGGAACTGTACTCAGGCATAGGAGATGCTATTCTTGCAATTCATTCTTATTTCTAGATTGTAGTCCAAAGTTTTCTGTAGTTAGTAAGCCTCCTTTTGTGATGAGAAGTGTGCTCTAGGTTGTTGGCCTTCCTGCATGTGCATTCTCCTTATATGTAATATTTATTCATCTGATCAGTGGATAGATATTGTGGGTCTCCAATCCCACCATGGTTTTTCCTCATTGAGGTTTTCCACGTATAAATTTTTAGTGTTATGGTTTTGATCTTTGTCATTGTATTATTACTTCTTGTTATTTTCTTTTATGCATACCGGTTGCTAAGTTGTGTTAATAAGGTTAAAATTAATCATTTCAAGAGAACACTGATTCAGCCCCCCCTCTTAGTGTTCTTGGATTCAAAACAATTGGTATCAGAGAAAAGAAATAGAAAGTCTAGAGCTTCATTAATACATCATTTGTAGGAGATTATTGGATGTCTTCCATTGGGGGAGACTTGTTTGGAACTTCTTGGCACTTGGATGTTTTTCACATCTAGTGTTGCCATCAATGTCAAAGAGGGAGATTGTTGATAATTTAGAGGAATTGATTATGTGTTGCATTGATGTTTGTCATTGATGTCAACACTAGCTTGTTCAGATTGGTGGAATTGGTTTGGTTCTATCATTCATGTGCGTGTCACATTTAGTTGGTTCAAGATTGGTGGAAATGGTTTGGTGTTCTTCAGTATGTTCAGATTGGTGGAATTAGTTTGGTTTTGTCATTCATGTGTGTGTCACATTTAGTTGGTTCAATATTTGGTGATTCAGAAGCTATTATATGTTCTAGTAAGTCTTATGGTTACTGGTAAGGGTTTGACCAATAGAGATTTGTTGAAAATCTTTTGATGAATTCAATAAGTGGTGTTGGTGCAACTTCTAGAAGGTTCTTGGGATGTTGATGGTTATCAAGTTCATGGTCTAGTTGATTGGTGGTGTTGCATTTAGTATTAGACCTAATTCTATTCTGTTAGGTTATGGACCAATTTATCTAACATGTTAGTGGATGCTCTCGATGCATTACCAGTTGGATTTATTGTTTGGTTAATGTTGTTTCGGTCTTAGGCCGACTTGGAATATCATTGGTTTGTGGGTTTATGTAATGGATTTATTGGATTATCTTTTAGGTGATTGACCTAATTGTTTAGGTCCTGGGTTGGTATAAATATTATGTAAGATCTCTTTGTAGATTGTGGCATGTGATCATAAATTATGGGATTATTTGTGTGAGAATAAAGTTGTAATCGTATGTAGAGGATTTGGTCGATCATCATTGATCTAATTGTTAGCATTGTGTTTTCCTTGGTGTCAACCGGTATAGGATGAATACCAATATAAGAGATGTATGTGCAATACTATCATAGATGAGTATAGGTTGAGATATCTTTGATATCACCTTGTATTGCAAAACACCAATAAGATAAGGAAGAGAATATCATTCAAAGGAATGATCATTGGAGTCATTGGTACACAAGTTAGTGTTTGACTTGTGTGGATGAAATGGATAGGTTACTAGTATAGTGTATAACTGGTAAGGAAAGGATGTCAACCAATAAGTGTTGTGTTGACAGTGAGTAGTTGCCAACCGACAAACTAATGACCATGTACAAGCAAGATAGGCAAGGTGCTTGAGCTATTTTTTATGATGAAGAGGCAGAATGATACCTAAATCACATCAACACTAGAGGAGAAGGATGTACACATTGTCGGTATGATGTGTGGATATAGAACAATAAGACTCTCACTGGATAGAGATGCAGTCCCCATGTGAAGAGATGACTGACAGTGAATGTGCACATAGTGGATCACATGTGCCTGTTTGAAGATATGTTGCACAAATAGGGAAGCCACATGACTACATTTCAGGATGTAGATGACAAGGAATCACTACCACCGGTAAGTGGAGCTTATCTCCTATTATAAATAGTGTGCATCATAGTTCTGTGAGATAAGGAAGAAGAGGTAAAGGAAAGTATTTGAAGGCTGGCATTGGATCTATCAGTGAACTAAAATAATGCCTCAAGTGCATAAAATAAGGGATATGCATTGGATTGATAGAGAAGGAATTGTGTTTTGATGGTACAAATGAAGAGTGATGGTTTTGTCACTTTGACAAACCGGTTGAGATATGGTCCGGGTTGATGAAGAAGAAGGAAAAGTGGAGCAGCTGTAGAATGTGTATGCATCTGGTATGTAGATGCCTTAGATGAAATCAGTTGAAGGTTGATGACTTGATGTCATCAGGATGGCTACTAGTGAGTATGAGAACTAGTAAGGAAGAAAAGAGGCTAAGTGATGTTCTTCTATATGATGAGGAGTATTCTATGGATAGACATGTCTGGAGACTGGTTAAGGTGTTCCACTGACAGATCAAAAAAGTGCAGACATGAAGAGTAACTAGTAAAGTGTGAGATACCGATAGGGTTAGTGAATGGATAGAAAGGAAGGATCGATTGTGTGTTGATTGTCAATGACCGAGTCTAGCCAACACCAAGATCTTTGTTGAAGTGGATATCAACATGGACACCATGTCGAGTTGAAATGGAAAGCTTGCAGAGGTCTATGAAGTGCCATCTAGGGATATGTGTTTCTATAGGTGTGTATTTAATATAGAGCCCGTGATTTGTGGATCTAATCAGAAGAGTGCGGCTTGAGGAAGAGTGAACAACAGAGAAAGATCGGGGAGTTGTTGGCACCTAGATTGAAGCAAGTGAAATTAGATTGCTGGAGGACCTCATGAAGGAAACAATTAAGATATTTATTGTGTTATGATAGATGTAGGTTGATATAGAGGACCATGTTTGATAAGTTTAAAAAACAAAAAACGTGTATTGGAAGGCACATTAATGGCAGTGATGTGCAGACAATTGTCTTGGAGACCAGATCGAATGAGATCTCATTGGATTTGGTTCTCCTTAGGATCAAAGAAGAAACCCTAAGCGCCTAAATTTTGAATTAGTTTTTGGCGGGAAAACTAGGTTATAAGTATGTGAGCCAAATATATTGTTTATTGCTACTGAAGGAGAGAGTAGGGTTGTTGGACGAGGGAGTGTTATTGCATGTAAGGTGAAATCAATCAAGTACTCATCAAGAAGAAGAAGAGATTGAGTCTGAGGAATAATAGGGTTGAAGTGTTCAACTAGCAACAGAAGTGTAGATCTGATAGTGACCATACGGGCTAAGAAGAAGTGAAGGAAAATTCAGAGAAGGCAGACATAGAACCGACAGAGTGTAGTATCGGTGGAGAGGAGCAGAGAGAAGAGGCAACCAGAAGGTATAACCAACAGAGAGAGAATAGAACGTGAACTAGACAAGAGATCCAATAGAGAGATTTGTGGAAGAGTTACAAAATCCATTTGTAACAAGGCTATTAACTTGCAAATGGTTATGTTTTGTATTCACTGAGTTGGAGCTCGATGCATGAGTTGTATCTCCTTGGGTGTTGGCACATGCACACTCCAATGAGAAATTGTAGGTGATTGAAGGTTTTGTCATTGATGGCAACCTTACAATCCTATGACACCAGCAAGGTAGTTCACTAACACTAGCAAGATCAGACTCTACACTGGCACTCAGATCACCAGCACCGACAGTGAAATGTAACATACCGGCAAAGAGGTCGACAGGATTTTTGTTGTAATATATTTTGTTTATTATTTGTAAAATCATTGTAAGACGACTTGGCAAGTTGTAAAATGACTCTTATATAAGACAGATCATTGTAGAACATTTGTAAGTAAGGAAGAGAAATGTAACTAGGCAAAAATAAGGCAGACCTATTATGCGAATTATAGGTTAAGGGTTTATGTTAGAAGCAGAGCAGAAACCGGTACTAGATCTGGCATTATAGATGCTATTTTGAAGCAGTACAAGACATTGGATTTATATAATCCATTTTGTAAGTCAGTGAGACTTCCTATTTTGTATTTGAGCAGTGATCGCTAGGCAATTGAACTTCCTGCATGTGCAGGCCCCTCTTGTAGCAGTAATATTCTCTTATTGGCTAGTAAGTGAATATTGTGGGTCACAAATCCCACCGAGGTTTTTTCCACATTGGGTTTCCTCATTAAATCATTGTGTTATGGTGTGTTTTTCATGTGGTCATTTTTATCTCTATTTATTGCATTACTTTCTACTTACCGGTACACAGTATTAATATGCTCTACATGTTTTAAGTTAAGAAAATCTATTAACCAGTTAGATACTGATTCACCCCCCCTCTCAGTATCTGTGGGAATCCTAACAATTGGTATCAGAGCTTGGTCCTCTATTTTCAGAAGCCTAACAGCTTGAGGAAGATCTTGACACCGGTAGAGATGAAAATTTTGATGAAGCAACTTGAAGGAGCTCTCTCAGACTATAATACAGAAAAATTGAAAAATATCAAACTTGAAGATGATCTAAAGGCTCCTCAGGATATTATCCAAGCACTTCAAGAAAATCTTACTATTTCAAGAAACAAGAGAAGAGAACTTTGTGAAAAGATGCAAAATGAGAATGATGAAAAAGAAACTCTTAATGATATGATAAACAAGCTGAAACAAGAGAACATGACAACAAAGAATGAGATGCAGGATATGACTATGGGATTCTGTAAAGAAATTGAAGATAGAAAGAAAAATGAAGAAGATTTGACTAGAAGACCAAGTGATGCTACAAATGAAAACACAAGACTTAGTTATGAAAATGATTTGTTGAAGATAGATTCGATGCACACTCAGAATGACTCAAATGAACTGATGAGACAGAAAGAAGTCTTAGAAAGAGAACTAGATACTGCAAATCAACATAATGAAAAATTCAAGAAAAGCTTAGAAGAACTTGGTAACTTGCTGAAGAATCAAAAACCTGAAGGTGACACTTCTGGAATTGGCTTTGAAGTTGGTGAAAGCTCCAGTACTACAAACACACAAGATCATAGAAAACCGGCAAGACAACCTATTGCTTATTAATTTAATGGAAAATGATTTAACTGTAGCAAGTATGGTCATAGAGAAAATCAATGTAGATCTAGAAATTATCAGAATATCAACACCCCCACTGGTCAATGTTCAAAATGCAACAAAGTTGGTCATAACTCTGAGAATTGCAGAATGAATGTAAAATGTTATGTTTGTGGAAGATTTGGACACTTATCTAATCAATGCAGAACACAAACCAACATAGGTTATGGGAAAGCTATTCAGAAAAATAATGTGACTTGCTATGCATGTAACAAAATTGGGCATATTGCTAAATTTTGTAGAAGTAAAGGATCACCGGCAGACAACAAACGTCTTAGTTTGAAAGGAAAAGAAAAGGTTGAAGAAGTGAAGCAAGAATTTTCAAAACAATGGATTAGGAAATCACAACTGAATGTGGATAGGAATACTACTCCACCAGCAGAACAAAGTAGCACTCCACTGATAGGAGTCTCTTCATTAAATTGAAGAAATTTCCTTGAGGGTTTGTCAACAATGAGACATATGCTATTATTCCCTCAGTTGATGTTAAGAAGTTGAATTTACTTATATACCGACATATATGTTAAGTGATTACTTAACCGACAAGCATTAAATGTGGTAGTTGGCAAAATTGACATTATAAATTAATGTTTTTGGCTCGATTGCACTTCACCGAGCATTCAAACATTCAAAGAGCTTGAAATCTCCAGAGCTAATACATTTAGAGCAAAGAGGCAAGGCACTTTAGTAGTCAATCCTTCCTAAGGCAAAAAAAGGTATTTATAATCATGGCATCCTCCTCTGCACCTGAATTCATAGAAAACCCTACTGTAGTCAAGGTAATCAAATGCCCTAGGCCCATATTTCAGCTAGTTCCCGGGATAGCTAAAAAGGATGACAATGTAGGTGCTTTTTCCCAAATTCCCAAAGGAGTTGTTTATGCAGAAGACCCTAGAATCTATACCCATTGCCATATAGAAGAATTGGGAGATGAAGAAATCAAGAACATGTACAAATCTATTATCTATGATGATTCTGATAAAGTCAAACCTGGACACCAAATTATTGAAACCCTATTCACATAAATTCTCAGCATTCCGGATTTCTCCAAGAAAGTTATTAGGATAGTATTAAGAAGAGTACATGGTGCATTCTTTTGGTTAGATTCAATCCATAAAATTACCAAGGAAGCGGTGAAAGCTATAAAAGGGTTACCCTCCACCGATAGTAGACCAGACAAAACAAAGAAGGTCTCAAATGACCTGGTAATGAACCTAACTGGTGCAACATACGACAAAAGGTCTCTAAGGGTTAATGATGTGACTAACATAAATGTGAGATTTGTTAGAATGATTTTAGGATACAAAGCAACACATGCAAATAGACTTAACTTAGTTTCCAGTTTATGCATAAAAAGTGCACATGATATGGTAAAAGAAAATGTGAAAATTGATGTATGTGAATGGCTAAAGGATGAATTGATTGACAATTTAGGGAAGATCAAGAAGGATAAGAAAGGAACTTTTAGATTTAGTAATTTACTTGTATGCTTAATGCTACATATAACCAAATAGGTGCCCGGTATAGGCAACAAGAACTTTGGATTTGACATAATGGTAGGGAAATAGTTATCAGACTTATTCAACAACATGGGTGAAAACAAGGAAAAGAATATTGATGAGTATTTTCAAGCACCAAAGGCCAGAATGAACAAAAGAATTAGACTATCACAAAAAATTGTTAACAAATACAAGGATGAGATCTGGATGGAAGTAGTTATGCCAAGAACAATTTGGGTTACTAAAATGGGCTATGAGACTGATGACCACATCATTGAAACATATGCAGAAGCTCTTCAAGAAGCACCAAATGAACCTAAGGAAGAAGTATTTGGTAGTGTTGTGACCATTGAAAGACAAATTCAATTTAAGAAGAGTGTAAAGAAAGTAGAAGCAACTGTGAGAAGAGGTTCAAGGTAGGCTAAGGCTATAAAAAAAGATGTACTAAAACAAACTGATATCACTGAAGATGAGTTACGAGAACAACAACCAGAAACTCACCTGTCACCAGTAGCAACTTCTTTAGAGAGTGACAAGCGAACCGAATTTAAAAGAGTTGTAAGGAAAAGACAACCTTCACTGGTATCCACACCCTCACCTAGAATAACTAGACAAAAACAATAGGCAGTGAGGTCTCTGATAAAGAAGACAACCCCAAAGAAAAATCTAACACCTAAGAAGAAAAGGACTCAACAAAAAATTTCTCCAATTGACAAACTGATGGATGAAATCACAGAAGAAGGAAATCTCAAGAACATAGAAAAATTATATGATACACTGTCATCAGATGAGAAAGAGCTAGTTGAAAACAGTGTCATTTTACACCTGGATATCTATAAGAAGTTTTTGATGCAAGTTGTAGATGAAGTACCAGATGAATTATTCAAGAGATTGGAAGCAAGAAGACAATCTGTTGTAGAACTTGACAAGAAAATCAAAATTGAAAAATTACTTGTTGTCTACCAAGTCACCTCTCCAAAAGAAATAGATGATTTGATTGCAAAGGCCAACTGGTTAGTATTCTCTACTACACATCGACATATTGCACTAATGGCAGGAAGAGTAAATGAGGTAACTAAAGAAATAGAAAATCGATGGGATATATTCCTTGTAGAGAAAGAAAAGCAGGAAGAATACAGGAACCCCAAGCCTATCAAAGTCTACCAGAAAGACAAAGATAAGGGTAAAGGAAAGGTTGGTGGACCTCCTAGTATCAAAATAAAAGATAACTTATCCCCACCTTCTCTGATTACTCCATCGGTAAGAAAAACAAAAGACCAACTGACAGATGAAAGTATGGATGTATCACAAGAGGATACTAATCCTAATCCTGAGGTACTATACCCAATGGATGTCGACACTCAAAAGGTCAACATTGTGATAGACACAGACACAACTGTCAAAACTAACATGGCTAGTGAGCCACTGGTAGCTAACAACACTGATAACACTAAAGGTAAATTGACAGATGAGAAGACAGAGACACAGACAGAGAAACAAGCAGAGCAATAGGCTCTGGAACAACAATAGGATCATGTAGAAACAGTGCCACCGGCAACATGAGAGAAACAAAAACCCTTGCTTAAGGAAATGGAAACATAGACTGACCTACTAGAGGTCACTACAAGCATGGTTACTTCCTTCACTGATAGAATTCAGAATGTTGGTTCCTCCTCTGTAGGCTATAAATCAACCAATGTAACTGAAGTTTTTTTAGATTCTTTGAAGAAAATAATTGATTGTAGTTCACAAGCTTATAAATCTATAGATGACACAATCCCAATTTTGAGGATGATAGCTCCTAAATGCAACATAGACAATAAGGATTCTTTAAGTCAACTTGACACTTTGTCAGAGTACATTACTGACAACACAGTGACAGTTGAATAGATAAAGGAATAGGCATTCAAAGACAGGTTGGAAATTGAAAAACAAAAATTCTTTGAGAATCAAATAAATAAGTGTACTAGGGAATTTGACACACTTCTACTAGAAGTATGCAACATATTGAAGGAATGTAAAACTCTATACAAAGATACTTGCAAGACAAACTTTTTTAAAGTGGACATAGATAAGAAAATAAGCAAGGCACAAGAAGAAATTAATAAACTTGCTAACAATTTTGTTAATTCACTTGATACTTTATCAGTTTTTGAGAAAAAGATAACTAGTTTTGAGGTAGAACTACTTAAGCTAGAGAGAGAAAAGGAGAGGATAATAAACAAGGCTAAAAATCTGAGACTAAGACTAAGTCCAAGATTGGATTATCTAGCATCCATGAGAAAGGAAATATCTGAGGCATTAGTACAAGGATAGAAAACACCGACAGAGCATATGCAACACCTCACCGGTACAGTTCAAAGAACAAAGGCAGCAATAAAAGACAGTAAGAAATTTATGGAAAGCATAAATTTGGTTTTGGTGGATCTCTTTCAAATTATAACCACCCAGTTACAAGGTTGAGATAGAAAAACTACAACTCTATTGACACCTTGACAACCTTTATCATTGATGCCAAAGGGGGAGTAGTAGTATGAGAAAATAATCTATAAAAGACTTATCTGCTCAGGGGGAGCTCATATATTTTTGGTACACATTTTTGGATTACAAGTTTTGGATACACTTTTGAAATTTTCTCATGAGTGTTTCCATCAATGCCAAAGGGGGACATTGTTGGCATATGCACACTCCAATGAGACATTGTAGGTGATTGAAGGTTTTGTCATTGATGACAACCTTACAATCCTATGACACCGGCAAGGTAGTTCACCGACACTAGCAAGATCAGACTCTACACTGGCACTTAGATCACCAGTAATGATAGTGAAATGTAGCATACCGACACAGAGGCCGACATGATTTTTGTTGTAATATATTTTATTTATTAGTTGTAAAATCATTGTAAGCCAACTTGGCAAGTTGTAAAATGACTCTTATATAAGAGAGATCATTGTAGAACATTTGTAAGTAAGGAAGAGAAATGTAATTAGGCAAAATAAGGAAGACCTATTATGCGAATTATAGGTTAAGGGTTTATGTTAGAAGCAAAGCAGAAACCAGTACTGGATCTGGCATTATAGATGCTATTTTGAAGTAGTACAAGACATTGGATTTATATAATCCATTTTATAAGTCAGTGAGACTTCCTATTTTGTATTTGAGCAATGAGCTCTAGGTAGTTGGCCTTCCTACATGTGCGGGCCCCTCTTGTAGTAGTAATATTCTCTTATTGGCCAGTAAGTGAATATTGTGGGTCACAAATCCCACCGAGGTTTTTCCCACACTAGGTTTCCTCATTAAATCCTTGTGTTATGGTGTTTTTTTCATGTGGTTGTTTTTATCTCTGTTTATTGCATTACTTTTTGCTTACTGGTACATAGTATTAATAGGCTCTACATGTTTTAAGTTAAGAAAATCTATTAACCGATTAGATACTGATTCACCCCCCTATCTCAGTATCTATGGGAATCCTAACATTGGGTTGGTTCCCTAAATATTATAATCAAAGATTCATTGTGAGGCTAGATTGGAGCAATAGTCTCAAGCAACATTTCTCATCGAGGTTTTTCCCATCTTGGGTTTTCCTCATATATGTTGGTGTTATGAGATGTTCCTTTGTGTGTGATTGCATCTGTGTTGGTCTCCCCACTAACCAGTAAGTCTACATTGAGTTAGATTTGATATCTGATATGCTCACATAGGATAGTCAAAGGGAAAAGTTTGAGAACAACTGATTCACCCCCTTTCAATGTTGCATTATGTCTAACATTTGGTATCAGATCCTAGGTTCCTAGTTATTTAAAAACCTTAGGTAGATCCTAGCTTAATGACACAATGGTTTGTTTAGTGTCAATCCCTACTCCAATTTTTTATGGTTCAAACTATTCTATTTGGAGTTGTAGAATGGAAGTCTATCTATCCTCTCTAGGGTTTGATGTGTGGATGTCTATTGTAAATGGCTTCCCTAGCAAGGTATGTCCTCCCACTAATTCAAATGCAGAAAGAAGAAACTAGTGCAATGAAGAAGCTATAAAGGCTACACTCTGTGGGATATCCAATGATGTCTCCTCACATGTGGATAGATGTAGATCAACAAAAAGCTTATAGGATAGATTGAAGAAGCTTTATGGAAATGAGCCATACACTACTGAATCAGATTGTGAAAGCATGAAGAACAACCAAGTAGATACATGCGGAAGTGTTGATAGCAGATCGGGCAGCTGGTGTAGTTTTGATGAAGAGGAAACTCATCTCTTCATGGAACAAGAGGTAGAAAATGAAGTGCACACATTAGAGTGTGACAAGGTAGACAGATCCCACCCACAAGATGTGTTTGGGAGTGATAATGAAGATGAAGCCAAAGTAGATCTTGAATGTGAATTAGTAAGTGCACTAGATGAGTTGCAAATTGTTAGAAAGGATTTTAAAAGGTACAAAGATTCAGTTCATGAAGAATGCAGCCAATTGAGAATATGCCTTGAAGAATCAAATAATAATATCTACATATTGAAATCTCAACTAGAAGAGGCAAAAGGATTGATTGGTGAGTTGAAATTAGTCTTTGATGCTAAGGAGAGAAGATGTGAGGATCTCCAGCTAGAAGTGGAAACAAAGGACAAAGAGTGTTAGAAGCTGAAAGAGCAAATGGAGAATTTGAGGAAAGATCTTGAGAAGTGCAAAAATGATCTCAAGGTAAGAAACCAGTATGATGGTAGCACTAAAGCCTTGGACAAAATTTTGAATCAGCAAAAACATTCCAAAGATACTAGAGGATTAGGATATACTACCGGTGAATGCTCTACAAGCAAGGAGACCTCCCATAAACATACTTAATTTGTCTCCTCAAATAGAAATAGAAAGGGCCAGACCTTCATGGTTAGGAATGCTCAAAGAAACAAGATTGATCTGACTATAATCTATGAGGACATGAAGAAGAAGACTAGTGCTGCAAGGATGAACAATGCAGATCTCAAAGGAAAAGGGAAAATGAGAGAAGATAGCTTCATTGCAAGCAAGAACATGAGAAGATGGCAAAAAAGACCTCCTAGTGGTAGAGGACGAACAAATGCTACTGCCCACATGTAAAGACAAGTGGGGGAGAAGAAAATATCAAATGGAAGAGCTGCACAGAATGAACAACCTAGGATCCATCCCTAGAGAAGCAAAAATGGAGATGCTAAGCCAATATGATCTCCTCATGCATGCCAGAATAAATTTGTAAGTCATATGCCATCCTGTACCAGTTATTGCTTTGCATGTAATGGTCATGGTCATAGGTCTGAAGAATGTAGAAAGAGATCTAAAAGGAATAATCTAGGATTTCATAAATTTCATGCATATGAGAAAAATGTATCTAGGAGTAGATACATGCATATCCCCTCTCTCGATTATGAAAATATTGTTTGTTATAGCTATAATGGAATTGGCCATAGAGAGGTTGAATGTAGGAATAGGAGCTTGCAGTCACATGGAAGCTAGTATGACAATTATTCTCAACTTAGAAATGGATCTAGAGCATATGGAAGTTAGAGACCTACATGGAACTAAAGGAGAAATGTCCCTGTAGGATCAAGAGGCCAACCAATTTTGGTTGATAGTCACAAAAACATGAATAGAAGAAGATGGTCAAATTGGTATGTTAAGAGATTCCCCAATCATGAAGTTGGGATGGATGTTGTGTGCTACTATAGCACTACTTCCAGTTGTGATGCAGAGTCCGGAAATGAAAGGACCCATCAGTAGAAGATGGTAAGACCTTCTCCCATGACTAAAAATAGGAAGAAGAATGAGACCAAGTAGGTATGGATGAAGAAGACCATGGACCGACATTGTGTATTCATTACATAGGTGATATCTCCTAAGGCCTAAAGGATATGTAGGACCTTAGGGGGAGTATCATATTGACTATTTCATTCACCCCCTCAGATAAGAAGGATGCATGGAAGAACAAGCTACTATTGGTATGAAGGATGGAAATGAGAACATAAGTGTGTTTAATGGCTTCCTTGGCTACACACCTACAAATCAAAGTTGGATCACTACTTCATGTGTCAATGGATGGAGATTATCAATTGAAATCAGATGCACCATGACATAAAATGTTTGGAGTTACAAGAAGATACTTCGGTAGTGATGATGGAACGATACAGGAAACCAGTATGTGTAGGATGTTACCGACATGAATGCTAACATGTACTTGTAGGTTATGTAAGACAATGAGGTTGGAGATCATTGCAATAGCCTTGGTAGCATGGAATGTGAAGTTATGTCTCAAGTGGTGTTGATGAAGACCTAAATGACAGATGCTAACCTAGTTGTTGATCATGCAGGCATGGATGTTTTTGGGCTAATAGGTTTAAATCTTGGCATGATGATGACATTATATGGTATTGTGTACATCCAGGATCATGTCATAAGCTGTGGTGGATATGATGGTGCTGAAAGATCATCAACTGATCACATTTGCATAGCTCAATCGATATATGGAGATGATTGGAGCCTGAGTATTGGACCTAACCAAAGATGAGGACCTGAGATGTATG